>NC_137897.1:104638443-105309635 GCF_963455335.1 Martes martes | reverse complement strand
GGTTCTCTGGGTTCTAGTTCAGCTGGGTGACTTTGAACAAGGCTCTTTAACATGCCGAGCTGCATTTTGTTGAAGACACAGTTTTCAAGAACCTTCTGGCTCCGCAGTTCTGAGGCCCTGGTTCTAGAGCGCAGCCGGCGGGGCCTTGGGGTGGGATGGAGAGCCCATTAAGCCTGTGGGACTGGAATCACGGCTCCTCCACTTAATGAACGGTCATGTGGCTTTTGGCAGTTAAAGAACTTTCGTTTCCTCAATTGGGAAGTGGGGAGATGGTAAAAAGATCAGCTTGTAGGGCTGCTGTGAGGATTTTATGACTTCATATATGGAGCGAAAGCACTTAGAAGCACGCCTAGCACGTAACACATATTCAATAAAGATTAGCTAGTCCTGCGAGATGAATGCGGAGGGAAGCCCTCATTAGCAGAGATGGCTTGATGACCTGGGAACATTAGCAAAGCAGTATTAACAGCTAACAGCCACGCTCTGGATGATGAGCCAGAAAGAGGGAGACAGAGTAGCCGGTGCTTTTAATAGAGGGGTCCGTGCTGGAAGGCAGCACAAGTCCCCTAAGCCTGTGTGTCCAATAGGGTCGCCGCTAGCCACGTGCGCTGCTGAGCGCTTAGCACTGAAATGCGTTTACACTGAGAAGAGATGTGCAGGATGTGTAAAACACACCTGGGATTTGCAATACTTACACCAAAAAAAGGAAAGCATCTCCTTAATAGTTTTTATCTTGATTACGTGCTTAAATGAATATATTTTGGATATTTTGGGTTAAATAAAATATATTATTGAACTTTATCCATTCTTAAAACTCTTGTCATGGGGCTACAAGAAAGTTTGAAATTACGCGTGTGGCTTGTATTATCTTTCTTTCTTTTTTTTTTTTTTTTAAAGATATTTTATTTATTTGTCAGAGAGAGAGAGAACGTGGAGCACAGGCAGACAGAGTGGCAGGCAGAGGCTGAGGGAGAAGCAGGCTCCCCGCTGAGCAAGGAGCCTGATATGGGACTCGATCCCAGGACGCTGGGATCATGACCCGAGCCGAAGGCAGCTGCTTAACCAACTGAGCCACCCAGGCGTCCCTTGTATTATCTTTCTATTGGACAGCGCTGCTCATAAGTGTGAAAGGAGCCGACTGTCCCCATCCTTAAACTCTTTCCCATTAAGGTTCTCACTGGTGGCTAAACAACCATGTGACTCCAGAAAATTCTATTTCCCTCCTTCTCAGAATCGCTGAAGGAAGCCTCTTCCTTCCTTCCTTCCTTTCTTTTTGTTTTAAAGATTTTATTTATTTATATATTTATTTGGGAGAGAGTGAGGGAGAGCGAGAGAGGGAGAGCACGAGGCAGTGGAGAGGCAGAGAGACGAGGAGATTCCCTGCTGGGCAGGGAGCCCAAGGATGATGATGATGATGATGATGATGATGATGATGGGCTCGATCCCCGGACCCTGAGATCATGACCTGAGCCAAAGGCAGACGCCTAATCCACTGAGCCACCCAGGCGCCCCTGGGAGCCACACTCTATCACTGACACTAACACTATGATTAACCCTGACTTACTAATCCAAATGTGGTCACCATGGATTTGCTATGTCTGCTTTGTGTTGGGAATCGAGATTTGTAAAACGGTGCTGAATGACAGGCCACGCTTGGAGCTCAGGTTCCATACGTCTCATCACTCGTCCTCCTAGAACCTCAGTTCATCACCTAGAACAGAAGGGTAACACCAATGACTGCCTATCTAATAGGGCCATGGTGTGAGATATTTGTAAAAAGTATTTAGAACTGTGCCTGGCACATAGTAAGCCCTCAATCAATGTTAAGATTATTCATCCTATCTTTTGCCTGGAGTGTCTTTGCCTGGAGGGCTCGAGGAGGAGGGGTCTGAATTATTACATCTGTTTTCTAGTTTAGGTGAAAAATCTATCCAGGCTATTCCTGCTGATGAGTGATTGAAGCTACAAGAATCACCAAAGATGTAGCATTTTGGGTTCTGGTCTCCCCCATCTGAGGGACCGATGGAGGAGAGAGAGCAGCAGGCGGCGTTGGTAGATCCCATTTCCTGCCCGTGGAAATGGGGATAACTTCAACCATCTACCTCCCAGGTTCCCGGTGAAGATCAGACAAAATAATGTACGTATATTGATGTGCTTTGACAACTGTCCTGTTCTGGAGCAGAGGCCACGAATCATTATTCACATTCTAGAAGTCCAAGTTCACAATTTAAACAGAATGGAACTCAAGTGCCACGGTGTTTCAGAGAAGGCGGGAACCACCCACCGTGTGTGCTGATTTACCAGGAAGGTTTTCTGCAGAAGGTGTAACTCGAAATGGCCCTGAAACAGAGAGGAGAGAGAACCAGAGGCCATTGATCGGCGCAAATGGCTGCCAGTCACGTGTCTGGGTCATGAGGTAAAGTAGGAATCCACTTGGGACGCAAACCTAGTCAAAGGGGTTCCCAGAATCTTTCTGCTGACTTGCATGACAGCAAACCCTTATTTGTAACATAAAAGATGAGGTAAAATTCACCCTGAGCCCCGGGTTCCAATGCTCACCCTTGTGGAGTAGTTTCCTGTACGGTAGGTCTATGTGGAATAATTCCACGTGAATCCCTGATTTACTGCACTCTTTGTGACCAAATGTTTTGTGTTAACATTTATATCCACAAAAGAGGAACATTTCAGGCTGATCATTGAATACTTAAATGTAATAAAGCTCCTTAAATTTATGAGAAATTGTAATTCAATCAATAAAGCAAGTGCACAGAAATAAAGAAAGAAAGTTCATGACAGAGATAAAAAGGCAAAGTCTCCATTAATTCTCCACACACCGTCTCAGCTCTCTCTCCAGAGGTAACTAATTCATTATTACTATTATTGCAGTTAAAAGGAAGACCAGGAAGAGGGGGTGGGGTTCGGGGGGGGGGAGGAAGAACATAAAGGAGGGGGAAGGAGATAAAGAGCAAAGATTTATGGAGTGGGAAGAGACCTCAGAGGTAATCTAGTAAGTGATTTGCTTAAATGTCATTCAGCTAGTTAGTGACAGAGCGCAGACTGAAACTGAAAATCTCCTGACCCTCTCTCTCTCCAGGTCCCTTCTGACACCACCGCATGATCTGGGGAGAGGGAGCTGACAGAGCAGTCAGTGGGAAGGGTAAAGCCCAAAATCCCAGCCCTGGTCTTCTTAGATTCCCACCTCCTCCCCCTCTTTGAGATGCAAAGCCCTCTCTCTTACACTTTGAACCGGCCTTCTGTTAATCTTCTCCTACCCCCTTCTATCCCAAACCACCAAAAGGAACTTCTCTGAGAGCTGTCTAAATCTTTACAGAGAAACTCCCTCGAGTTATCTTTATTTACTAGGGGAACATTGCTTGATCTCTCGGTTACATATGTTTCGACAGAGTTAAAGAATTGCTCGTGTTATCTGGTACCTGCCATACGGTTTTTGGTCGCTAGTAAACAGTGTTGAAATGGGAATTTACCAAGTGGAAAAGAGTTGTCTTGTCCGGTATCCCCCAATACAAATATTCGACCCAGTCACTAGACCAACAATGGAAGTGTCAAACACTCGGAAAGCGGGCTCGTAAAACTACAAAGCTGAAGATGTCTCCACCATCACAGAGTTTACAATCTCGTTGGGCGGAGGGACAAAGCTCAATTATCCATAATGGCCTCAGCAAAGATGTGATAATACCTCATCTCATTAGCATGTTAGCATATGCTATAAAATATGATAATTTTAAACTCAGATGAACGCTTTTTATTCTTTTTCCCTATAAAAGGCTGGGGTGGGGATCCAATTCATGACATTCCTGTACAACAATGGGGACACTGTTTCCACATTGCTCATTCCAAAAGGCATTTCTGAAAGCTAGAGATAGATGCCTTTTAGAAAGTAGACCACATTTTCTGGCACAATACTTAATTTATTCTCCTTTGATGACGTGCCTGGTGGAATGAAGGAAATGGAGGGGGGGGCGTTCCATAAAAACTGATGAGGCAGAATTATAACACAGATGGTATAACAGTTTATACAATATTAACAGCTCTTTTAATGTCAAGCTAGTACGTATAAAGGCATCAGAGAATGAGCTGTGTTTCTCCTTTTTAGCTATATGGTTGAAGGAAAATCTGAGAAGCAATTAACATGTCGGGAACGTTTCAGTTTTCGGGTTATGAATTTCAACCTAAAGCGGCATTTGGATGGTCGAATGGTCATTATCTGGTGTCACGATTGGGGATCCCAGTCTGGAGCAGAGGTGTGTGTTGGGAGGGGTGAGAAATCATGTACCCATTTCCCTGTGCGACAGCCAGGTTCCCTGGAACATTTGAGTAGGAGGCTGGTAGTTGATGTATCTTTTCAGCTGGTAGAATCAGATTGTAGTTGAATCACAAGGATGACTAGATGGTTACATTTTTGCTGGGAAGTGCTACCCTGCTGAGATGGTTCTGCCACTTTCACACATTATCTCATTTTAATCTTGGCAACAACAGCCCCCCTGCCCCGCCCCCCCTCCCCGGACACTCCATCTCAAAAATAATTCAAGGACTACCTAAGTTTCTTTCAAAATTGACTAAAATAGTGGTTTTCTTTGTTTTGGCAGGGTGACAATTAGTGGGGGTGTCTCAGGCAAGTTATTGGGGAGGGGGCTCAGTTTCCTCATCTATAAAATGAAGTGATTACGTTAGATGCCCACTAAGGACCTTGTCGACCTCAAATATTGGCCCGCACTATACTTCAAGAGATACCCTACTATGTCATTTCAGACTTTAATGCTGTTACACACAGTAGTTCATCATAAACTTAGTGGAGGATTTAGGATGTAAGAATTTGACCAGGAGTCAGGCAAAATGAAAGGCAAATTGGGTTTTGAGACTCCCGCCCCCCAGAATTGTGCCAATCTGTCTGATACTAGAGTTAAGGTCTGAGGCTGCAATTACATGATAGTATCAAAGCCAACAGAAATCATTTTAGAATTAATTTGCT
Organism: Martes martes; assembly: GCF_963455335.1. Lineage (NCBI taxonomy): Eukaryota > Metazoa > Chordata > Mammalia > Carnivora > Mustelidae > Martes > Martes martes. The sequence continues at coordinate 105,304,645 of NC_137897.1, read as the reverse complement.
AAGAGCTTTAGATCTTAACTATTAAGACTTTCGTGTAAACTTGTAACTTTGTTGCTGGAGTTTAATCAAGTATAGGGATTAGGTTAAGAATGGTGTGGTTTGAATTGTAAATGAAAGAGTTGAAATTGTAAGAACCCAAGGAGCTGTAGAGCGAGACAAGTAAAAATCAAGTAAATGTATGTCATCCTCCCTCCTCCACCCAGCAGATTTTAAAGATGTTATAAACTCCTATTTAAAGAAGAACCTTTTGAAGCTTAATGAAGGGGGGGGATTAGTTGAGTGGATTAGGGCAAATAAAATTTGGTGCTGCTTTTGTTGGGTGGTTAACCAAATGGATGGGGTCTACTTAATTTCTAGTTTGTTGATTATTCCCTAGACGTTAGATTTTTGGAAAATAATTTGGGTTGAGGGATAAATATAAGGCTCTAAGTCCATCTAGTAACTAATAAACGAAGCAACATCCAAATATACTAATACATAACAAGGTGTCGGAACAGTAAGTACATTTCTGACAACTGAAAAAAATGTGATTAAAATACGCAAAGGAAGAAGACAAATTTTATTTCAGATCCAATTAAAGAAATCCTCAAATAATATCATCAGATCTGCAGGTTGTTGACATTTGCAAGGTGCTACGTCTTACTCTGAAGAAGCTGTTCATCAAGACCTAGAGGCTTCCACGTTTTTGTTTAAAGGATCTTTAAAACAAAATTGCTCATGAAATAAATACGAAAGGATTTACAGATTAGTCAAGTATTGCATTCTAAAAATATATTTTAACCCTAGATATTCACTAGGATTATTTGTCTTGATGTTTCTCCAAAATCAACAAGCAGACTCTATATTTAAAATGGCTTTGTTTATTAGCTTTGATATCCTCCAAGGAAACACTGAACTTTGGTCTACTTAATTAATTAGAAAAAACATAAAAAGCTTTAACATGCTGCTGTACAGTATTTTTTGGTAACACACACCAACATATCATGTTTGCTTCTTTAACCTTGAGTTCTGGAATACTTAAAACACATCCTATAATAATGTTATTTAGTTCAGCGAGTTTATCAATCTGATACCTAAAGTTTCACAAATACGCAACCCACCCTTGAATCATAACTTCCACGTTTTCTCTTTGCTTTAATCTCCGCGCACAGCGACGGTTTTGAGTCTTAAGGATGTTTTAAAAAGTAGCAGTCGTAGAAATGGGATCACTAACAGCTATAAAGAGGCCGTTTGTCTTAGGGATGTGACTCATTTTTTCAGTGTAGAGAGTAAAGTTTCAAGTAAATTCATGAGGGCTTGCCCAAGTGTGGGATGCTATGCCCAGATCGCTCTTTTTCTGAAAGAATAAAAATACACACGGAGCCCCAAAGAGGGTGATAAATGATATGATAAGAGAAAACACAACTCTGTCCTGCCATGTTTGATTTTCAAATCAGGAGCCTTCCTGTTGACTTAGACATCCTTTCAAATCTTTCAAAAGTAAGCTAGATCACATTTGTTTTGGGAAAAGAAAATCTCTCTTTCATTTTTAAAGTCGAGATGTGCTCCGTAGGCCGCGTCTGTTGAAAGATTCCCTTTGACGGGGAGTGTCAGCCCTGTTATTTCGGTTCTCCCAAGCTTTCAGAGCCGTCCTTTCAGGCATCTGGATAATTCAACACATTTCACTGCGCCTTCCTCCTCAGCGTGAAGGCCAGACAACAGATCTACTTCCTTCAGCAATCACAAGTCAGGGGACAGTGAAAGAGAATCTCTCAGCTTAGCCGAGAAACTCTCGAGCTGAGGATAAACGTTATCTTTGAGGAGAAGGGACCAAAGGAGAGGGAGAAGCTCCGAGAAACACCGCTGTGCCCTCTTTCCACACAGGTCGTAAGGTACTTCCAGGCTTTGGATCGGTCACAGCAGAGAGAGACTATTACGTTGATGGATTAAATTCAGGTTTTCTTCCCTTTCAGTGACTCTCTGTGACCCGGGGCTTCTACTTCTGCATGGTGACAATTTCAGAGAGCGTGACACTCACTAGTGTAAAATGATGGTATAACTGGGTCGTCTTTCCCACCACAATCTGCTCGCTTTGGAAGCAAATGGTGTGGTGACACGTTTTGGGGGACGTTGTGTTCCACGCCGGGACTATTTTCACGTAGAAACGTGTAATGGAGCCAAGATGGACAAATTTAATCAGAAAAGTAATTGAAAAGGCTGATGTGTGTAAAACATTTTTGTTTTATAGCTTTTTCTTTGATTGTAGTATTACAGTCTGCTAGCAATTTTATGGGTTTAATGCCAGAAGTTCCACTTCTAAGGTCACATAAACAGGAAAATCAAAGTGTTTCAAACAGAGTGTAAAAATACCTTTAACACTATTTAATCTTAATAGTGAATCACTTTAATGTCTACTGAGTCTATTCTCAGGGTAGGAGAATTAATTTGAGAAAAACTTTTTAGATCCCCTCCATATTTGCATCAGCATATTGTTTCAAAATGTTTGACCTGTAAAAAATAGTTTGTTAGTGAGAGGAAACAGTTTTAGCAAAGACCCGCAGAACGGTGTGACTTTAAGGCACTGCATATTAGCCAATTAGTTCCGTGTTGTGTTAGGACCAACAGACTTCATCTGAATTCTGTAAGATATGATTTCTTTCTATTGTAATTTAATTATTCTTGCCACTCAAAATAAGATGAACTCATCAGTACACCTGAGAAACATTTGTAAATACTGAAACACTTATTTTCAGAAAGAAACACTTCTCTTGCTGCCATTTGATCTTTGATTACACGAGGTTGGGATAAATATATTTTTACTTTTTGTATTTTTAAACCAAATTGTATTAATCGGGCATGTTCCATTAGTGACATTTTCTGCTTCTTGCCAAGAGGTACACCTTTTGAAATTGATATTTAGTTCACATAGATAGTATTTAGTTGAAGATGTATTGTTTAGGTTACTTATGTGATTTATGTTGGTGCACGCTATTGAAAAGAAATCACATTCAGAAGTTCATTATTAACTCTAACTTTTCCCCTTTTTTTGCTGACATGTTTTTATCAACAAATTAAGGTTTGGTAAATAAAAAGATTCAAATCTCTTTTTTTAGATTGATTTATCTTAATATTGTTGCCATTCAAAACAAGACTGATTCATTTTTAAAAATAAGAAATGTTGGTAAATGCCAGAATACTTATTTCTTTCTTTTATAAGAACAAAGTTAGTGAAGACCACTAGATTCATTATGTGAATCTAATGAAATTACGGTTCCTGATCTAGGATCCAAGAGCAAAACAGCATTTATTTTCTACTTGGAGCCTTCCCCATTTTGTTCAGTGAGTGTTCTCATCTGCTGGCTTTGTTTTAGGCCTCATGGGCAAGCACACTCACACAGGAACAGAGAACCACACAAATGTAGCAGAACACATATTGTAGGAAGACACCGAATTCCTGATCCCAGGCAAAACTAGAGCGTAAGAGGCCTTAACTGCAAATGTAGTCCAAAAAAATTAAAGTAGTAAATACACATAGAACAAAAGGTCTATTCTAGTTGTGCAAGGAACATAATACTCTTAAATTACTTTCTGGTTTCCATGGGGACCTTTTTGTTCTAAGATACCAATCATTAGGTTTAACAGAGCCACTTAATATTATTTCTAAATCAAGTGAGATGATTTCTCAACTGGGTAAAATGTCAATTACCGGCAGTATTTTTAAAGGTGCTAAAATCCAAACTACTTGGGATCCTTGCTTTATGCGGCACAATTAAATCTAGAGGTCAGTATAGAGGAGCCCCTCCTACCCTCTCCAGGCAGATAAAAGCTCAACGTATGTCTTATGTGTGTGTGTGGGGGAGATACTTTACAGGATATCCGCTTTTTAAATTCATTATAAACAAAATAGTGGCAAGAATTTTAAATTGCAACAAGAATCCGTAGGCTCACAAAAGCTAAGTTCTCCCTCCCTTGGGCCAGTTCTGATACCTTTCTCACGCATTCTTATAGAACATCTGGGCTTCTGTGTAAGCATATGTTGTATATGATATATATAGATACACACACACACACACACACACACACACACACACACACAGGCCAACCTGCTTGGGCGTAAATGATGTGCCTGGGGCTAGGAGTTGTGGCTCCTTTATTTTGCAGAATGCCTAAGTATTGTTTGTCTCACAATACTGGGAGCGGAGCTGGAGCCTGGTGGGAGCCTGGAGCCTTAAGCCCTGGGCTGTGGTCTGGGGGAGGGGACGGGGTTGCGGGGTCACAAGCTCTTAGCTTTTAGCCTCAGCATGACCACAAGTTTTAAAGCATGAAGAGATCACGTGCTTTTCTTTGAGCTGTTAGTTATTCTGACTTTGTGTGTGTGTGTGTGTGTGTGTGTGTGTGTGTGTGTGTGTGTGAAATGCTTTGTTCTTTAGCTTTTTTTGATTGTCTAGGTATTTTGGCTGATGATTACTTTTTTTTTTCCCCAAAGGAAAAAAAAAAGACAAAAATAAATTACTTCGTGTGTCAAAGTGTCCTCACTTTTAAAATAACCAGTATCTTGTACTTCATTTCACCTTGCGTTAGGCAGGTACTGAGATGGAATAAATTATTTTCGCCAGTTGGGAACTTGATCCAGACATTCTATATGTTGCAAGCCTTTAAAAAAAGTTAAGAACAAGAAAATATCCTGGTAAAGCAATCTCAAAATACCTTATTCCGGGTATTGTTCTGGCTTTAAAGGGAAGGAGGGGTGGGAGGAGGGGTAGGAGTTGGGGGGGCGAGTAGGAAGACTCTGGGAGGATGTCTTGTTTAATGAACTGTTTAAAACTTTTGGAAAATTTTAAGCTAGTGAAGTCCCTCAACATGGTATTTCCATTTGAAAGCCTCTACTTAAATATTTCACTTTAGGGGCGCTACTTCTGCTTGTTCCCTTTTAAAAGGGATGATTTCATGTTTTCCAACTTGTCTCTCAGACCAAGACACACAGGGTCGGAATGCCAAATTAAGACTTTTGATGATGATGAGATTTATTTGGGAACATTTTCCCAAATCAGGGTAATGGGTCTTTTTGTTCTGATGGTGAAGAGGATGAGGATCTGTTTACTCATTGACCGCGAGCTCTGGCTGCAGCTGCAGGACACAATTAATTATGCTAATAGTTTGTGAGGAGCGGATGTAACTCCCCCACCCCCTTTTTTTGGGGGGGGAGGGGGAGTTAGGCAAAAGGGGAAGGAGACGCCCTGGGGTCGGATCACATGATATTATCTTCGCGCCACTTTCGCAAAAACCCTTTTTAAACTCCAGGTTTTGCTCGAGCTCAAAGGTACTGTTCTTATCTTGCTCTAATACAATGTTTCTTAAAGTCGGGCTTAAGCTCTCTTCCCTCCCCCTCCTCTTCTTTGCACTGCTAGTGGTTACCATGAAAGGTTGAAAGTTGCATTGCAGTCGGTGCCATCACACAGGAGGGGGCTGGCTGGGTGGTAAACTTAGTTTCCAGAAAGCATCAGACGCCCCAGGGCGGGCTGCAAGGTCTGTCTTCTGTAATGGGCTCGCCTGAGCTACCCTGCGCACCAGGTCGAGAGTCACATGGCGCCCTTGTCCTCTTCTGGGCTTTGGGCTGCCACAGGCTCCCCTGGTAACAATAGTGGGGAGGGAGGGGTCCGCCTTCACTTGGCACCCCCTCTCCCTCCTTACCCCCGGGCTGGCCTTCCAGCGCTTTCCTCCTCGGACCCCGCGGGCTCCCTGCCCTCTCTGATTTGTAACTCGTCTACCGCACTACCCTCCCGCCCCGGCCCCCAAACTCCCTCCCGCGCCAGTGTCTGCCTGGGACGTGGAGGAGGTATAGTCTGACTATCGCATTTTGCCCAGTGTTCAAAGTCTGGTAGGCACCATTCCATGTTTATTGTGCTTCTGAAACTGAGACATCGTCTTACTTTCACACAGTGCACTTGGGCTTTGGCCTTTAAGCAGTCCGCCCTCAATTGGTTCTCATTAGCCGCGGAATGAGAAGAGAAAGCAAGATAATTGCACCGTATCTGCCCTGCATTTGTGCGTGTACTCGGTGGCAGCTACCGTTAGCGATGCCTGCCAAGAAACCCTGATTTAGTGGCTGGCGGGGTGGGGGGGCGGTGCGCCTGGCAAAGGCGAGACCCTCCGAACAGTAGCACAAGGTGCCGGAGGATAAAACTTTCGCATGTGCACAGGGTGGAAATGCTGTGTATGTTTCTTTCCTCCTCGGGCCTTCGGAACACTTTCAGTCTAGCGGCGAGGCGGCGCGCATGCGCGCGCCGGGTGGGGGACACCCCGGTCCCACGGCTCCGTGGGCCTCGTCGTCTGTCTCCGGTGGGGGGATGGGGCGAGCGCCGCCGGAGCGGACGGGGTGGCGGCGAGCGCGCCACCCTGGGCTCAGCGCCAGCGGCACCGGCTCCGGCCCGGCCCGCGGCCCAGGCGCGCCTTTAATTAAAGCCTGCAGCTCGGGGCAAAAGAGGGGAAAACGCCGGCTGCGCCCGGCCCGTGGGTAACGGCGACTCGGTGGGGTTTGCGCTGTGGCGGGGTGGGGGTTCCGTTTCCTAATTCCTGTGCGGCCGGGTGGGCGGGGGCGGGCTTTTTTCCCTGGGCTATTAAAGGCGGAGGGGCGGGCTTTTCCCAGGGATATAGCTTCGGACAGAGGGCCGAGGGGACGGAGCGCTCCTCAAGTGTTGGCCGCCGGGCCAGTGGCCCGCGCCGTCGGGACGCGCGGGCGCTCGGGGGAGACGTGCGCCCGCGGCCCCGAGGAGTCGCCGGGACGCGTCCCCCGCGCTTCTCTTCCTCCTCGGGCTCGGCGGCAGGCAGCGCTCGCCCCGGCCCCGGGAGCGCTCGGGAGGCGTGTGGCGCGGGCGCCGGGAGCGGGCTGGGCGGCGCGGGGTCGCCGCGAGTGCCACCTGCGAGGGCCGGGCGCGGACAGAAGCGGGGACCTTCGTGGGGGCCGCCGGGAGTGGGGAGGGTTGACTGCCGGGTGGGAGGGGACCGGGGTGGGGGGGACGGGGCGGGCGGGACTTGAGAGCCACCGAGTGGCAAGAGTGCACTTGAGGGGGGGAGCGGGGGCCCCCCTTTCTCCTCCGCCGCGGACCTCTAGGCTGCGCGGGGACTTGGGGGGGCGCGGGCCGAGGGGGTGCACGTGGAGGGGAGAAAAGGACTCCCCTCCCCCTTGGCTTCTCTCCCACCAACCGGGGAATGGAGGGGGAGGGAGGCGTGGGCTTGGCGCGTTTTTGGTGCTTTGAATGGAGAACTCCGTTTCCCATGATGCTTTGTTTCTTTCTCTTTAATCTCGGCCGCGGCGGCTGCGGCTGCAGCACGAGGACGGGAGCGCGTGGTGCGAGCAGCTGGAGCACACCCTGGGCGCGGGCGCTCCGGACCCTCAGCCCGGCGCTAGGTGAGCGTGTGCGACACGCGGGACGGGGCCCGGCGGTCCGCAGAGGCTCGTGTGGACGGCGTTGGGGGCTTTGCCTTCTCTTTACCACTCCAAGAACTTGCGGTGGCTGCCCGGCGTGCGCGATGTGCACCAGATGACCGGTTAGTTCAAGCAAGGCAGTAAGTGTGCCCGGGGCGCTCTCGGACCCACGTGGGGAGCAGTTTTGCCAAGTAGAGTCGGCAGATACTATATGCATTAGGAGTCCACTGGGGAGTATTTTTTTTTAACGGAGAAAAAATAACTTTGTGGGAGTAGAAACTCAATTTAAGAGGCAAAAGCTCATTCCTCTTTTTTTTTCTCTGTTAACTTGAATCTTTCTCCCATATAGAAAACTGAGTTTAGATTTAAGTGTAATTATAATGCATCAGTGGCGTTTTCATTTAAAGACCAGATCAGTGGCATATGGGGTACCATGACAGCAGCCCGACATGTAAAAATTCTCTCATTTAGGCAAACCTACTGCAGATTTTGGTCTCTGAATTTTGCCTTTTTGGACAAAACTTAACCCGTGCTGGAAGAGGTGGGGGAAGCTTGTGAGCCCTTTGCAAATAGGAGCTCACTTCCTCGCAGCATGTTCTTAGGTAAAATAAGCACTTGGAAATGGGAGAAGGTTTTCTTATGGACGATAATGACATGAAGGGAAGAAGAGCTAATCTGCCTTCTTTGGGTTTAATGGAGAAAATGGGTCCATAAATGTTTAAACAGAACAAGAGCCCTTTGAAATAGATCAAAATGTGACATCTCGGGGCCATCTGTGCATTATGTGAAGGGCACGGAAGGCTAGGTTTCTTAAACCAGCTCTAACATTTCTCTCATTTTCTATTAATGGGTTGGGGGCAGGGACTGTGCATTTAATCCCCCAGTCATATTTTGCCCAGAGGCCCTACCTCAAGAAGCGGATACACCCCAATTTTCACACGCAACCTGTTCTGGGTGCGCCTCTTCTAAAATAACGGTGTATACAACGGGCCTGCAGATGTACTGGGATGCAAGTCTCAAGTTTTCTTGATGGAGAGAGGAGGTCCCCAATCCGCTTATCCTTAAGAAGTGGACTTCGAAACTGCCAGTGTTTCTTGTGTTTCAGCTCTGTTGAACATAACTCAGATTCTTAATATTTCTCAGGATTTGGCTGAAACTCCAAAAAAAACCTAGCTCGGACTCTAAGCCAAAGGAAAGCTTGTTTCAGGAATATTAAGTAGTCCTTTCCCCGGTTGGTGACTAATCTGTTGTCATTTGGTTTGTTTGTTTGTTTGTTTGTTTTCAACCAGGTGAATCTGCGTATATCTGGGGAGTCTGGAAAGGAAGACCTCTACTCCGGAAGACCCTTTTGCTCCAGGAATAGGCCTTGGCCATGTAAAAGTGCTTACAGTGCAGGTAGCTTTTTGAGATCTACTGCAATGCAAGCACTTCTTACATTACCATGGTGATTTAATCAATGGCTCCTGAGAACCGTCGTTTGCACACAGTGAAGCCGCGGAGGCTGTCCAGCCCGGTCCTCCTGATGTGTGTCTTGTGTTAAGGTGCATCTAGTGCAGTCAGTGAAGCAGCTTGGACTCTACTGCCCTAAATGCCCCTTCTGGCACAGGCTGCCTAATGCTCAGCGTTACGACGTGGGGCCCCGAGTAATAACTGAATAGGGCCAAGCTTTAGAGGTTCGTTGTGCGGTTTCACTGTTGGCCGGCCGGGAGCGGACGGCGGGGATGAGGGGCGGTGTCCGCTTGCATCCCAAGGAGAAGATCGGGTCCTCGGAGTACCAAAGTGCTCATAGTGCAGGTAGTTTCGGCTTTACTCTACTGTAGTGTGGGCACTTCCAGTACTCTTGGACGACGAGGCTCTCGGCGATGGAGAGGGTATGGAGAGACGTTGCCACTTACGGTTAGTTTTGCAGGTTTGCATTTCAGCGTCTATATATGTATATGGCTGTGCAAATCCATGCAAAACTGACTGTGATCCTGTGCGCTGTCTCCGGTTTTGTGACTCTGCACATGTGCCTCCAGTGTTCAGGCCCATTCATCCGCGGGTGGGGATTTGTGGCATTACTTGTGTTCTGTATAAAGTATTGCACTTGTCCCGGCCTGTGGAAGAAAGGAGGGTGTTATCTTCTTATTCCCACTTGAAATTGTAAAGGTTGTAAGTTCTGCCATTTGGTAATTGCAAAATGACCTGTTTTGCTGTTGTCGGGTGGATCACGATGCAATTTTGATTAGCGTAATAGGAGAAAAATTGCACGGTATCCATCTGTAAACCGCAGGACCTTTGTTGACGACGGTCTATTAGTACTCCAGAAAGATGGTAAAATCCTTTCTCTAGCTACTGCTATTAACCAGTGTTTTGGAATGTATGTAGATGTAAAAAAACAACATTAAGATTTTTAAATAAAATACTTGAAATCATGTGGTGTGTGTTTCAGCAGTCTGGTGAATGATCAGATTGTTCCTGAATGTCACTGGGCCTTCCTCGAGTTTGCAAAATAAATGAAATTTTAAAAGCTGACAAATGGGATTCATTTTTTTTTAAAGTTGAACAATGCTAGAGGATTAAAAAAATATATATCTGTGGTGGTGGTGGTGGTGGTGGTGGTGGTGGTCCTAAAGGAAAAGTTAGGCATAGCTTCTTTCCAACTTGTATCTACAGAAAGCGCCAAGACACCTAATTTGGGGAATTTGATGATGCTAACAAATTTTGGACAACATGTGCTTCTTTTAAGTACATGTGCTTATCCATATGAAGGGATACAAAGTTGTAAACCAGTGGGGGTGCCTGCCCTTCAGGAACTGGGCAGGCTTGAGACCTAGCATGAGAGTAGTATGAACTTGTCAATCACGGTTTGGGATTCTGGTGAAACATTTGGATGGAATGGCCACTGGACAGAGAGATACTGCCTTTGCTTCGGAGGCTAGTAATGTGCTGGAAATCTGGACGCAGGTTTGGGGCCCAGGGGCTCTGCAGGGTGACTGACCTTGAGCAGAAATTACTCAGGCCCTGCTAGTTCACTGTCAGACCTCAAAAGGTAGGAAAAGTAACTATTGACTAATAACACAAAGTGTCGAGTAGTCAGCTGGTTGTCACCCAGATAAGGCCATTTACTCCAGCGCTTTGTTAAAACAGATGGCCAGCCGTTCGGAGGTTGCTTCAGTAGGTCTGGGGCGAGGCCTGAGAGTTTGCATTTCTAACCTAGGGGAGGCTGCTGCTGCCGGGCAGCCGACCACGCTTGGAGAACCCCTGCTTCGAAAATCTGAAGACCTCAGCTCCCTAGGACAACTGCAGTTAGCAAAGGAAGTTAGCCTAGTTTTAATTTCACGTTTAATCTTTGGTTCTCGGCAGGAAGGCACTGGCCAAGTAAGGAGGCTCAATGTGCGTGTCGTTCTTCCTGCTGCCGTGGGACTTGGGGAGTTTTCAAACCCTTTGAATTCTCCCTTACACCGTCGGTGAATTGCACTTTACCCTTGAACTAGTCACCCAGGTCTTCCATTTCCTCGCGAGAAGGTTGGTCCACCTCAGGGACAGGCGGGTTAAGTCCGCGCTCGAGGTTGTAGTGGTTGGGGGGATGGATTTTAATTCTTGGTGATGAAGTGAAATCTTAATGAAAAGAGACTTTCGGTAGTAAAGTCTGTCTTCCAGTATTAAGTATGTGTGTGTGATTTTTTTAAAGTGACTAATGCTTGAGGCAATTATACGAGCGTAAAGAACTCTACAGATATTTCCTGTGCCGTCTAATGCTCGCTACTTTGTTGGTGCCTAATCATAGTGAAGTTTGATGTGGCAGCAAAGCAAAGGTCTCCCTCCCCTCTAATAAAGTAGCTCAGTAAAAGAGGGGATTAAAGCTTATTTGTTATAATCCTTAAAACCACCAAACCTCCGCTTTCATAATACAAGTTTATTGTCTCTAGTGGTTCACTGGTGCTCTACCAAAGGTGGCTAGTATGCAGTTACTGCAGTTTCCACTTTTAATGGGCATGTGTGGAGGGGCCATGTTCCTTAGGGGTAGGCCACTCTCCCTGTTGGAGTCCCCATTCCTTCGACTACCATCAGGGCTGAGCTGGATGCTTCTAGGGCCTCCTCTGGCTTCAGAAATTCTGATCGGTCCTTGTCAAAGTACATGTCTCAAATAATTCGAGAAGTACTTTGCCACCTAATTCATTTGTTTAGAAATTTGGGGGCAAGGGGTATTTGAAAGCATTAGTTACGGGCAAAATTTGTAATCTATACATAGAGCTTACTCATTTCTTTCTTTTTTTTTTTTTTAAGATTTCATTTATTTACTTGACACAGACACAGTGAGAGAAGGAACAGAAGTGGGGTGGGGGAGAGGGAGAAACAGGTTTCCCACCGAGTGGGGAGCCCGATGTGGGGCTCGATCCCAGGACCCTGGGATCACCACCTGAGCCAAAGGCAGACACTCAACAGCTGTGCCACCCAGGGGCCCTGAACTTACTAATTTCTAAAGAATTGCAGTAAGTTCAATGGAAGCACTACCAGGTACGTGTTCTGACTTTGCCTCAGAGGGAAGTGTAATAGCTTAACGGTTTCTCAAGGTCGTCCACGTGGGCATTCATTTTCTCTAGACAGAGGAGTTGATGTGGCCTAGGCTTAATTAGCCCAAACACATGTTGACTTGGAAGTTGCTTTTTTGGCAATCCTCACTTATTTTAGCTATGGAACTGGGGGACAAAAAGCAAAAAAGATAAAGCTGGAATTTTAGCGGGAGGAAATAGTCCCACTTTCTTGTTTAGTAACAGGACACTGAAGGCCAGGAAGAAGTGACTGCTTGAGGTTTTGGGAACTGACCAGGGACCAGCACGCTGAGTGCCACATTAGAAGTCTGGAAGCAGGGAGCAGGCCACGGGACTCTGGTTGGGACCGGGCGTGTGGCTGGGTCAGCAGGTGCTTCCCAGGGGCAATGTCAGGGGAAAGGGGTCAGAGAGGAGTCTAGGCCGGCAAGAAGGTCAATAAAGGAAAGAAGAGGTCCCATCAAGGCTCCTCCAAAGACCAGAACTTGGTTCAGAATGTGTGCTGCGCAGGAGGGGATAAGTAGATTAGGACCAGGTCTTGGAGCCCCGTTCTGAATAGAAAGGGAAGTCACTTAAGAGTTCTGGGGCGCCTGGGTGGCTCAGGCATTAAGTGTTTGCCTTTAACTCAGGTCATGATCCCAGGGTCCTGAGATTGAGCCCTGCATCGGGCTCCCCGTTCAGCGGGAGGCCTGCTTCTCCCTCTCCCACTCCCCCTGCTTGTGTTCCTTCTCTTGCTGTCTCTCTCTCTCTGTTAAATAAATAAATAAAATATTTTAAAAAAAAAGAGTTCTAAGCAGAGGGCGCCTGGGTGGCTCAGTGGGTTAAGCCTCTACCTTTGGCTCGGGTCATGATCTCAGGGTCCTCGGATGGAGTCCCACATCGGGCTCTCTGCTTGGCGGGGAGCCTGCTTCCCCTCCCCACCCCCACCTGCCTCTCTGCCTACTTGGGATCTCTCTCTGTCAAATAAATAAATAAAATCTTTTCTAAAAAACAGAGAGTTCTAAGCAGAGAAAGGACCTAAGCTAAATGTGTCCATTCAGTAAGGTCACTCTGACAGCAACGTGGAGGCGGGCTCCTGGAGCACTGGGCTAGGAGGCTAGAGGCTAGTTCACAGATGGGACGTGAGGATTTGAGTCTGGACAGCAGTTATAGGATACACAGAGAGGCGGCTTTCTCTTCCAAGTACATGGATACCTTTAATACGATCCCAACCGAATTCTTGAAGGGAGGGTTTCCAAACTTCACAATGACTCTAAAGTTCACCTGTAAAATGAACAGGGCAGATCAGTCAAGAAGATAGGGGAAAAAAAGGAATCATGAGGTGGAAAGCAGCATTTTAGCATTTTAGAGGCGGGCCTGGTGCAAAAACAGACGTGCGATGTTGAGGTTTCTATTCTGATCCGCTGATTAAAGTCTATCCAAGTACTTAGGTGATCACTAGCGTATCGTTTCAGACTGGTAAAGAAGAGAGATTCACCAATAAAAGCTGCTGGGACAATTGGTTAGCCATTTTGAAAAAACCTATTGCAAAACAACAGCTAGGGGCGCCTGGGTGGCTCAGTGGGTTAAAGCCTCTGCCTTCTGCTCAGGTCATGATCCCAGGGTCCTGGGATCAAGCCCCGCATCAGGCTCTCTGCTCAGCGGGGAGCCTGCCCGTCCCCGCTGCCCAGCCTGCCTCTCTGCCTACTTGTGATCTTTGTCTGTCAAGTAAGTAAAGTCTTTAAATAAAAACAAACAAACAAACAAACAAAAAAAAACAGCTAAAGCTCTCTCATCCCACACAGCAAAGTAAATTCTAGATGGATGAAGGGTTGAATAAAAAAAAAAAAACTGCATGTTATAATATTCTCTCTACTTTTCTCTACATTTAAATCTTTCATACAAATTTTAAAAGAAACTATAAAACACGACAAAGACAGTACGGTGAATATATGACCATGAGATTGGAAAAAGCTGTCTTAAGCATGACGTTGATGGCAGAATCCATGAAAGAAAAAATATGAATTTGAACACATAACAGCTTCACATCAAAAACCATCTTAAGGGGCCCCTGGGAGGCGCAGTGGGTTGAGCAGTCCAACTCTTGGTTTCGGCTCAGGGGGTGATCTCAGGGTCGTGGGATTGGCGTGGAATTTCCTTGAGATTCTCTCTCCCTCTCCCTCTGCCCCTCCTGCTCATGCTTTCTCTCTAAAATAAATAAGTAGGGGTGCCTGTTTGCCTTGGGCTCACGTTGTGATCCCAAGGTCCTGGGATCAAGTCCCGCATCAGGCTCACTGCTCAGCGGGGAGTCTGCTTCCCCCTCTCCCACTTCCCCCCGCTTGTGTTCCCTCTCTCGCTGTGTCACTCTCTGTCAAATGAATAAGTAAAATCTTTAAAAAAATAAGTAAGTACATCTCAAAAGGCAAAAAAGAAAAAAATCTTAAAAGGCAAAAGATCAACTCAAAGGTCATGGTGTTTAATATAGTATATAGGAATAGTAAACCTCCTTCCTCCCTTTATCCCTCCTGCCCTCCCTCCCTTCCTTCCTCCCTCCTTCCAGGAATGTTTCTTGAGCATCTACTGTGTGCCAGGCAATCTCTTAGTGCTCGGGAATCCAGTATGAACAAAACAAAGTCCCTGCTCTCACCGGTTCTTACGCTCTAGTGAAGGGAAACAAATAAAATGAATATTTAGTATGTCAGATGGGAAAGGCGGTGCAGCAAAATAAAGCAAGCGTATTGGTTTGCTAGGGCTGCCGTGACAAACAGGCTAGCTTGAAACAATAGAAATTTATCCTGGGGAGCTAGAAGTCCAAAATCAAGGTGTCGGCAGGCCCCCTGGAGGCCCTCGGACATGGTCCTTCTCTTACGTCGTCGGGGCTTCTGGTGGCTGCCAGAGGTCCTCGGTGTTCTTTGGTTTGTGTACGCATCATTCCCAATCTCCGCCTCTGTCATTACAAGATACTCTTCCTGTGTCTCTCTGTACGAGGCTCTCTGTCTCTCCTCTCCCAAGGACACCAGTCATTGGATTTAGGGCTTACTCAAGCCCAGTGCGATCTCATCTCAACTGTATTACATCTGCAAAGATCCATTTCCAGACAAAGTCTCACTCACAGGTATGGGATTGAGAACTTGAACATACCTTTTGAAGGGACACAATTCAACCCAGGAGAGCAAGACAGGGAAATAATGATCCTGGGGTTGGCTGTCAGGTCAAAATACAACAATCAGGGGAGTTCTCACTGGTGAGGTGACAATCGGGTAGAAAGGAGGCAGTCATGAGGCAATGAGCCACGTGGACATCAAACAAAGAGCTCAGTGACTCTTCTCAGTCTACAAAGAACTGCTTACATCATCATAATAGCTAAGGTTCACTGAGCACCTTCTCTGTTTCCGACACCTGCCACAATAAATGGTTTACGTGCATTATCTCATAATTTTCACAATCCTGTAAGATAGTAATATCCTGGAAAATGAATCTATTTCTATTTAGAATCTATTTATTCTATTCTATTTAGAATCTATTTATTTCTATTATTATTTCCAGTTTCGAGATGGAGAAACTGCGGCTTGGAAAGGTCAAGTAATTTGTCCAAGTTTGCACATCTAGTGGGCCAAGAATCTAGTCCATATCTTTGTGTCTCCAGAGTCTAAGCCAATAGAATAATGGGCACAGAAGAAGGAAATTCCCAAATGATAACTTCTAAAAAGTTCATCCTTGGGACGCCTGAGTGGCTCAGTCGGTTAAGCGTCTGCTTTTGGCTCCGGTCACAATCCCAGTACTGGAGCCCCATGTCAGGTTCCTCGGTTAGCGGGGAGCCTGCTTCTCCCTCTGTCTGCTGCTCCCCCTGCTTGTGTGCGTGTGCTCTCTCTCTCTCTCTGACAAATAAATAAAATTTAAAAAAAGTTTATCCTCAATAGTAATCAATGCAAATTAAAACAACAGTAAGCTTTGTTTTTCACCTATCAACTCTACCGTAGTTAAAAAGATTGGAGATAGGAGTACATATTATGCAACTCCACATCTATGAAGTTCTAGAATAGATTAAATTAATCTCTGGTAGAGAAAAGTCAGAACAGTGGGTGTCTCTTGGGAGCATGGGGGTGTCCTGGCTGTGACGGGGCCTGGGAGATCTTTCTGGGGTGATGGAAGCATTCTGTGTTTCTGGAAAGAGCTCTGGATTTCTTAGGATGTATGCAGTGATCCAAAGTCACCGAAGGGTACACAAAAGAGTCAGGCCTTTCACTATATGGTCATTTTATTTAATTAATTAATTATTTGACAGAGATCACAAGCAGGCACAGAGGCAGGCAGAGAGAGGTGGGGGGAAGCAGGCTCCCTGCTGAGCAGAGAGTCCCATGTGGGGCTCGATCCCAGGACCCTGAGATCATGACCTGAGCCGAAGGCAGAGGCTTTAACCCACTGAGCCACCCAGGCGCCCCTATGGTCATTTTACCTAAAAAGCAAACTAAATATTGAATTCAGGTTAATGATACCCATGCAGAAACATTTAGGGATGGATGCTTATTTTGAAGCTTATTTTGAAATGCACACAAAATTAAGATGGGCTGATAGGCGGGTGGATATATGCTTAAGTCAGTAGAGCATGCTGTTAACAATGGTGGAAACTGGGTGATGGGAATGCACATGTTCATGGGACAATCCTTTTCGTTCTTCTTTATGTTTGGGAATTTTTCGTAATGCAATGTTGGGAGAAGAGCATAATTGGAAGAAGGAAGAATCTAGGGTCATTGTAATCATGCCTAGTACTTACTGAGAGCTTTACACGCAATGTATCTTTTCACACACGCAGTCACCTACGAGATAAAACATTCTATTATCGCTCTCTCCCGGATGAAGAAACTGAGGCTGATAAAGATTAAGTAGCCTGCCCAACGTGACACAGTGTCCAAGGAGCTTGCGTCCGGGCTGTACATGGAATCAGACGGGAAGTGGGCTAATCTTGCTGGTAGCTCATCTAAGGAGGATGTAGTGGCACCTGGAGGAACCTAACTCCCCAGCCCACACGCTGGATCCCTACTCCTCGCAGTCCTTCTGGCATGGCTCCGACTTTTCTGGCAAGCCCGGCTGAGATACAGAGGAACCTACAGTAGGTGGTGACGGTAGGTAGAGGGCTGTGGGAAGTGATGCAGTATGGCGGAGGTGATGGAGAGAGATGGGAGCTCGCTTTGGTACATCCGGGCTCAAGAGAACTTTGGGACATCCCGGCAGAGATGGGGACAGCAGGCACTAGAGCTGAGGACATAGATCTTTTTCTGGATGGCTGTTGAGGCATTGGCAGGGAGAAGACCAGAGAGTGTCCAGGACAGAAGCTCGTTTCAAGAGCAGATAAAGGAAGAGTATTCAGCCCAGTTGAGGATAAAAGAAACAGCCCAAGAGACTGGTGTCACAGAGCTCAACATTTGCTGAGTGTCTCAGTTTCCTGGCATTGTCACTTAAGAATATTTGCTCTTGTGTTGGTAGGTGCCTGAGTCGTTCTATACCAAAACACCTTTATGTAGCCTATCTTCTACAGGAAAATAGCAGAAAATCTCCTCATGAGTTATAGTCACCATATCTAAGGGAGAATATATTTTTTTTGTTCAAGATTTTGCTTTTAGATAATCTCTTCACCCAACCTGGGGCTTGCGCTTAAAACCCCAAGATCAAGAGTCGCATGTTGTATTACCAACTGAGCCCACGGTGAATCCTTTAAACAAGGCAAAGCAAGAGCAACTGGGCTTTGGGAACCATGAAAGTGTTTCTGTTCATGGTGAAGCGGGGACTTGTCTCTATTATTCCGGTAATTCCTCTCATTCTCCAAGAATTTTTGCAGCCCTAGATTACTTCGACTACATGCCGGAGACTTTCTACTGTTTTAGGAGAACCAAGTTGCCAAATTGCATCTGTTTTAGAGTGACTCCTGTTCTTTTGTTGCTTGGAGTGATTTATGTAGCGTCGTGCTTAAACAGTGGATTATATGTGTTGGAGGTCTGGGATGGTTTCTCGACTGACTTGTCAGAAGCAATTATAATTACTATCTATAATATTGGTTTTTAAAGGATATCAAATTTGATTTTAGTACAGTCATTTGACAAAGGCTTAAGCATCTCTAATTTGTTTAAATTGCTTTGGCCACCAAACCCGGGGTATTATTAGATCTATTTCTAGGAGCTGCTCAAAAGCATTGACTGGGAAATGGGCTGTTCAAGCCATTGCTTCTAATTTATTTCGAGCATACCCCATGGTTTTCTGTATTGAAAAATTTGAAAACAACCATAGTTTAGCTTAACGCCCAAGTATGTTATTTTAATTTTGACAGAACTCTTAAATTTCAGGATTAGGACTGACTGTATTGAATATAACTGGAAATGAGTGCAACTCTTCAGGGGTAAAAAAAAACATATCTTCGCTAACTTTTTTTTTAAGACAGAAAAATTCAGAGGCACCTGGATGGCTCAGTGGGTTAAGTCTCTGCCTTCAGCTCAGGTCATGATCTCAGGGTCCTGGGATCGAGTCCCACCTCAGGCTCTCTGCTCACTGGGGAGTCTGCTTCTCCCTCTCCCTCTGCCCCTGCTTGTGTCACTTCTTCTTTTTTTAAAATATTTTTTAAAAATATTTTATTTCTTTATTTGACAGAGAGAGAACACAAATGGGGGAAGCAGCAGGCAAAGGGAGAGGGAGAAGCAAGTTCCCCATGGAGCAGAGAGCTCTATGCGGGGCTCGATCCCAGGACCCTGGGATCATGACCTGAGCTGCAGGCAGACGACCAACCACCCAGGCGCCCCAATAAATAAAACCTTTAAAAAAAATAAAGAAGTGACATTTAAACCAACTTATTTTTTTACTAGATTTGTGACCTTGGCCAAACTGCAGGAAGTTTAAAAAATGACAATAGGCAACTGCCCAGAGCCTCAGTGGGCATAATCCCTACCTGCCTGGGTCCTTGTGATGGTCCAATGAGACGATACGGGTAGAATTCTAGCGTGTAGTCAGCACTCCAGAAATGTACATTCCTTTCCCCTTCTAGCTCTAGCAGTGTTCTCCTGAAAATGACTCAAGGTCACACAATCTGCTTTGGCAGTTATTTAGCTACTTAATCAGTTTAACAAGCCAGGAATTTAGCGGGCAAATCAAGTCCCCCCCAAATTAGCAAAAATTATACATACACTTCAGGATTGAACCAAGACGTCTTCAATTTAGGGCCTCCTCATTATGAAATCTGGATGAGCCTTCCTCTAAAATCATCAGCTGGCAAAGCAGCACATGAATGTCCTCTGACCCTGCCAGTTGGCTCCAGCGAGATTTCCTTATCACTAATTTAACCTTCAGCAGTAAGTTATGGAAGGCAACTACCGCTGGACCCTCATACTGCCCAAGGTCCTGGCACCTTGATTTTTCCTTAGAGTGGAACAGGGACCTGCAGAGTTTAATTTTCACACCGAAGGTCACATAGCAAAGTTGGTAGCAAGCTAAGACCAGAATTCAAGGCTGTGGATTCCTTTGCCACTGTTTTCTTGCTTTGACCAGTGGTTGCCCGGGGTGATGATTTAAAAATCAGTTCAGCAGAACTAAAACCCCTACTGACTAGTTATCCCATCCCATCACACACACACACACACACACACACACACACACACACACACACACAGAAGGAATGATGCTGATTTTGTCAAGAATAATGTGATGAATCATGGTTGACATTCACTATCCTAAGAGATCCCCGCTAAGAGCTAAGATAGAGGTTATCCTAGGATAGGCCAGCTCTTGGATCACTCGGTAGAAGCTCATCAGACCACACTTTATTTATTTTTTTAGGGGTCCCTGGGTGGCTCAGTTGGTTAAGCGGCTGCCTTCGGCTCAGGTCATGATCCCAGCGTCCTGGGATCGAGTCCCACATTGGGCTCCTTGCTCCGCAGGGAGCCTGCTTCTCTGTCTGCCTGTGCTCACTCTCTCTCTCTCTCTCTCTCTCTGACAAGTGAATAAATAAAATCTTTTTTTTAAAGATTTTATTTATTCATTTGACAGACAGATCACAAGTAGGCAGAGAGGCAGGCAGAGAGAGAGGGGGAAGCAGGCTCCCTGCTGAGCAGAGAGCCCGATGTAGGGCTCGATCCCAGGACCCTGAGCGAAAGCAGAGGCTTAACCCACTGAACCACCCAGGTGCCCCTGACCACACTTTAAAAACACAGTGCTACACACACACATACACTAAGGTAGTCAAACCTTTAAGTACTTATTGTTAATAGTGTACCTACAAGTAAAAGTTTAAGCCATGCTTCAGCTGTAGTCTGAAATGTGGGGAGGACCACAGAGTTGGGCCAGGAGGAAAGGCAGGGAAAGTTGGTCAGCTTGATGATACAAAAACAGGGTTCTTGGTTTCTGAGTTAAGATATTTTTCAGGTTCGGGATCACTATTTATTCAAATAGGGCTTCCAATTATTATTAAAGATTATCAATCTCTAGGGGTGTCTAGGCGGCTCAGTGGGTTAAGCCTCTGCCTTTGGCTTGGGTCATGATCCCAGGGTCCTGGGATCGAGCCCCGCATTGGGCTCTCTGCTCAGCAGGGAGCCTGCTTCCTCCTGTCTCTCTCTGCCTGCCTCTCTGCCTACTTGTGATCTGTCAAATAAATAAATAAATAAAAATCTTTAAAAAATATTTTATCTATTTATTTGAGAGAGAGAGAGAGAGGGAGAGAGAGAGGGAGAGGTAGACTCCCCACTGAGCAGAGGGCCTGACACGAGGCTCAATCCCAGGACCCTGGGATCCTGACCTGAGCCAAAGGCAGAGGCTTAACCGACCGAGCCAGTCAGGTGCCCCAAATGTCACTTCTTTAGAGGAACCCTATTTCGTCACTTTGTGGAAAGTAGATCTTCCCCTGCTCCCACCCCATCTAGGTCAGATCCCAAAGGCTGGTCGTGGTTCAAAGTCTGTGATTATGGCAACTCACCATGGTCCCCAGTTGCTTGTACGTTAATTGACTGTAGAACCATCTGCACAAGCTGCACGAAGGATCCTGGCTCAAAGATACGAGTGAGGGAGAGGATGCCGTCCCCAGTGCCAGACTGGTGGTCGAGGCGGTCCTCCAGCAGTGAGGAGCCTGCCAGGCAGGAAGAGCCCCCCGGAGCAGAGCTTCCAAGCTTCTGTAAGATTCTGCTGGGAGTGGCCACATCCTTCCTACAGCGGAGGAAAGTGGCCATTTACTTAACCTCTCTGTGTCTCAGTCTCCTTACCTATACAACGAAGATGAGAAATGTTTTATGAAGATGAAAGGAGTGAATATCTGTAAAGTACTAAGAAAGGGTCTGACACGTAATAAGTAACATATTAGGGCTTATTAAATAAGATAAATGCAAACGCAAATAAAATAAAGGACAGGGGCGCCTGGGTGGCTCAGTCAGTTACATGTCTGACTCTTGATTTCAGCTCAGATCATGATCTCAGGGTTGGGAGCTGGAGCCCCATGTCGGGCTCTGCACTGGCCATGGAGCCTCCATAAGATTCTCTCTCTCCCTCTCTCTCTGCCCCCTGCCCCCCACAAATACATAAATAAATAATAATTTAAAAATAAAATGAAGTAAAAAGAAAGAGAGTTTTGGGGCTCCTGAGTGGCTCGGTTGGTTGAGTGTCTGCCTTCGGCTGAGGTCATGATCCCGGGACCCAGGATCGAGCCCCGCATCCAGCTATCCGCTCGCTGGGGAGTCTGCTTCTCCCTTTGCCCCTCCCCCTGCTCATGCTCTGTCTTTCACTCTCTCTCTCTCTCCCAAATAAATAAGTAAACACATCTTTTAAAAGAAAAAAAAAGAGAGAGTGTTTCAGGTAGGGTGGCTTGACACATCTCTCTCTCTCTCTCTTTTATTTTTATTTTTATTTTTTTTAAAGATTTTACTTATTTATTTGACAGGCAGAGATCACAAGTAAGTGGAGAGGCAGGCAGAGAGAGAGAGGAGGAAGCAGGCTCTCTGCGGAGGAAAGAGCCTGATGCGGGGCTCGATCCCAGGACCCTGGGATCATGACCCGAGCCGAAGGCAGAGGCTTTAACCCACTGAGCCACCCAGATGCCCCTCTCTCTCTCTCTTTTAAAGTAGGCTCCATGCCCGGCCTGGAGCCCAACATAGGGCCTGAACCCACAACCCTGAGATCAAGACCTGAGCTGAGATCAAGAGTTGGGTGCTTAACTGACCGAGCCGCCCAGGTACCCCGAGCCATCTTAAAAAACAAAAAACAAAAACCAAACCAAACTATTTATTTTTTAAGTAATCTGTACTTAAAGTCCCCCAATGGGGGGACTCAAACTCCCAGCCCCCAAGATCAAGGGTCATAGTCTACCCAGCCAGCCAGCCAGCAACCCTGGGCTTTACCCATCTTAATCCCTTCATTTTGGGTCCTTAGTCATCAACTGGGATTTTTCCCTTAACGAGAATGCATCTCTGATTTTATCATTTTCCTCAGAGGTTTTCCTCCTAAGCCCAAAATGAACTTTACAGAAACATAATTTTATAGTCAGCTTTATTAAAACAGAGTTTCTTTGGACTCTCATACCGGAAAGGTTCAGAGAGTCCCCGGGAGCCCGGGGGTTAAATTAGACCATCTTGAGAGAGAACAGAGGAAAGCTAGAATTATATGGTTCAACAGGTGTTTTAGGATGGAAACTCATTAAACTACATGAACATGTGAAAATAATACCCTGCCCTTGTATGATACTTTTCACATTTTCCTTCAGAGTACTTTCATGTCTAGAGTTTCATTTGTTCTCAGAAGGGCTGTGTGTGGTAGGGAGAGCAGCTATTCTCATTTGACATAAGAAGAAACTGAACCCAGACAGGTGACATTTACTCAGCCACCATTTATTGAGCCCTTACCATGTGGGAGGCATTTGCTGTACAGAGGTGGATAAGATGTGGTGCCTGCCTTTAATTAAACCAACTCTGGAAATAAAGTTTCTTAAAGGCTATAGAGTGGTATATAGGATCTAGGAGGGGCAGAGTGATTGATTGTGGGTGTGTGTGCGTGTGCGTGTGTGTGTGTGTGTGTGTGTGTGTGTGAAAGGAAATCACAGAATGTTGCACAGGGGTGTGCCTTGGGTTTGGTTATGAACAGTGGGGTGCTGGTAACTACTTAACAATGGGCTCAGTGCGCCTGGGGGGCTCAGTTGTTAAGCGTCTGCCTTGGGCTCAGGTCATGGTTCCGGGGTCCTGGGCTCGAGCCCTGCATCAGGTTCCCTGCTCATCGGGAAGCCTGCTTCTCCCTCTCCCACTCCCCTTGCTTGTGTTCCTCTTGCCGTCTCTCTGTCAAATAAATAAATAAAATCTTCAAAAACAAACAAACAAACAAACAATGGGCTCTCCAGGGCAAACAAAGCCCTACTTGAGGCATGTGCCCAGTTTTGTGTTGTAAATTCTCCCACCACAGCCAGCTTCAAGCTACCCACGTGAAGTCCTGGAATGTGGGAGTTTGGAAGAGAGGCACCGCGGAACTTCATCACAGAATCTTCCCACCACGCCGATAAAACGGACATGCAGAGCATCCAAAGCACGGATAATAGGAAAATGTGGTGAAGTAATTAGGACGTGATCAGATTTGAGCGTTTGGTGTCTTTTAATATAGCTTACTTGATTTTGAAGTGAACTTCATTTTTTAAACAAGATTTTATTTATTTGACAGAGATCACAAGTAGGCAGAGAGGCAGGCAGAGAGAGAGGAGGAAGCAGGCTCCTTGCTGAGCGGAGAGCCTGATGCGGGGCTCGATCCCAGAACCCTGGGATCATGACCTGAGCCGAAGGCAGAGGCTTTAACCCACCGAGCCACCCAGGCGCCCCGAAGTTAACTTCATTTTTAATAACGGCTGTGTTTAACAATCCGTTCACAAAATCTGTGTCCGGCGGTCAGCTCGTGTGAGCTTGTGATGTCGTTCCAGCACGCCACTGGCCGAGAACGAGCGGCCAGGTAAGTACCGGGGAAGGACATTTCAGGTGGAGGGGGACACGCGTGTCAAGGCAGCAAGCGCGTGGAACAGCGCGGACCATTTATGAACCTGCCCGTGACCTTGCTGAGTGCTCTTCGAGACAGATTAACTGGGGTGCTAATGAATTTGAAGCTTCAAGGCTCCTCACTTGTGGGCCCTCATTCCCCCAGAGAGTCTCTTACTTTATTTTGTATTCTTTTCCTTAAAGAGGCCTCAGTGAATGGTATAAACGTCAGATGCCAAAAATCTTTAAATCAGTCCCCGAGTGCCTGACTGAAGAAGGAACAGAGCAGGAGATGAGGTTGTTAAGGATAATGGAGAATCTTTTTTTTTTTTTTAAAGATTTTATTTATTTATTTGTCAGAGAGGGGAGAGAGACCCAGAGAGAGCACAGGAGAAGGGGGAACGGCAGAGAGAGAGGAGGAAGAAGGCTGCCCACTGAGCAAGGAGCCCGATGCGGGACTTGATCCCAGAACCCTGAGATGATGACTTGAGTCCATGCGAGATGCTTAACCGACTGAGCCAGCCAGGCATCCCAGTGGAGAATCTTTTATGTCACACAAAGAAGTGGACTTCCATAGGCACTAAGGGAAGTAAGGAGCTCTGTTTTGGGCTCCGTGCTCAGCAGGGAGTCTGCTTGGGATTCTCTCTCCCCCTCCCTCCTTCACAATGCCCCTCCCTCCGTGCTCTCTCTCTAAAATAAGTAAATAAAATCTTTAAGAGAAAAGGTATATATATATATATTTTTTAAAGATTTTCTTTTTCTTTTTTAAAGATATTATTTATTTATTTGACAGACAGATCACAAGCAGGCAGAGAGGCAGGCAGAGAGAGAGGAAGGGAAGCAGGCTCCTTGCTGAGCGGAGAGCCCGATGTGGGGCTTGATCCCAGGACCCTGAGATCATGACCGGAGCCAAAGGCAGCTGCTTCACCATCTGAGCCACCCAGGCACCTCTGAAAAAAAGATATTTTTGAGGTAAAATCAGCATGACTTGGCAGTGGATTATACCCTATTCCACGGGGAGGGGTAGTGAGGAACAAGAGACAAGAGTAGCTGTCTGGGTTCTGGCTTGGGCAACAGAGGACGGTGGTTCCACTAAGCAGGACAGAGCCCCATAACTAAGGTGTATAAAACCAAGATGTCTGGCTGCTTCAGTGAGAAGAGCACGTAACTCTAGATCTTGGGGATGTGAATCTGAGCCCCATGTTGGGTGTAGAGTTTACTTAAAAAAACCAACAACTTGGGGCGCCTGGGTGGCTCAGTGGGTTAAAGCCTCTGCCTTCAGCTCAGGTCGTGATCCCAGGGTCCTGGGATCGAGCCCCGCATCGGGCTCTCTGCTCAGCGGGGAGCCTGCCTCTCCCTCTCTCTCTGCCTGCCTCTCTGCCTACTTGTGATCTCTGTCTGTCAAATAAATAAATAAAATCTTTTAAAAAAACCAACCACTACAAAACCCATTCTCATGAATGGATGATGGTTTTTGTGAAATTAATTAATTTGACAGAGATCACAGGTAGGCAGAGAGGCAGGCAGGGGGAGAGAGGGGGAAGCAGGCTCCTCACTGAGTAGAGAGCTTGATGCAGGACTCGATCCCAGGACCCTGAGATCATGACCTGAACTGAAGGCAGAGGCTTAACCTGCTGAGCCACCCAGGCGCCCCAGGGATGGGGGGTTTTTCAGTCAGTCAGACTTGGGTTCAAATGGCAGCCATGACACTTGCAGCAGAACTAGAAAGTGGATGAGTTGTTTCAGCCGAGCTTCTGTTTCTTCAACTCTAAAACCTGACAATTATTACGGAGAGTGAACCAAGTTTGCAAGATAGGTCTCACTAAATTGGAAGAAGGCTAAGTATGGGGCAGCAAAGAAAATCAGTTCGATTGTGTTGGATTTGCGATGCCTGTGGGATATCCCGGTGGAGCTATCCCAATATGGAGATGGAGCCCTGGAGATATTAATATTAAAAGGCAGCTGAAGAAAGAAGGTCCAACAGAGGAGATTGTGAATGAGTGACTACAAAGGTAGGAAGAGGGCTAGGAGACAGTGACGTCATGGAATTCACTGCTGAACCTTGGCCTCATGCTAATTGGGTTTCAGCTCTGTCCACTTCAACCCCACCCCCCTCAATTCCTACTATCTTTTTTCCAAATCCCCATCTTTACCATTGAGTCTCGTGCCCATGGTCTATCCATTCCACATCTATCACACCGTACCCTTACCTCCCTTGTCCTTGTGGTGACGTCACACCTGTTGTGCACAATCCCAACTCTGGATCAATGCGACAGCCCCCTTTTCTCCGCCCTGATGCCTTTGTGTCTGGCCACTGCCAGAGAGCATAACAGCACCACGTGGGCATCGATGTCATCATGATCTCAGAGGAAGTCACAGTGCAGCCTCCTCATGTTTCCAATTGTTTCCCGGGATTGGCTGGAGAGAGCCGCTGAATTTCCCCGGGGACCCTCTGCGAAACACTCTGAAGTGATCTGTGAAAGAGAGGAGGCTGGCGGATCTGGCCAAATCTGGCCAAATCTGCCTAGAGGGCTTCGCTGCATTCGGGGCATGGCTGGAAAGAAGAGAAATGGTCTTATCTCAGTGGAGCAATGGGGTCAAGTCCCCGTGGCTAGAATCTACCTGGGAGCTAATGAAGCTGCTGTTTTAGGGCCCCTTGCTTGCCCAAATAAGTTTGAAGGGCCTGTACTTCATTTTGTATTGGCTATGGTGTGTGATGTTTCTTTAAGATGCTCTCCCAAGTCGTGTAAATGGGGCCTCATCACACCTGGACCCACCTCTGATCTGTCACCCAGCCTAAACAGCCACTTCCCACCGCAGCCACAAGGCTGTATAAGCCTGTTTGAACTCAGATGCCATCCTAGGAAGAAGGATGATGGAAAAGTCCTGAATGGACAGTTTTCTTCTCTACTGAAGCGGCATGTTCTTTATTTTTTAATCGGCAAAATATGTTGATTGTTTCTTGTCTTCAATTCAACAGGCACCAAAGAGTATATAGCAAAAGGCAAGTCTCCCTCTCACTAACCCGTCTTTGCCCAGCAGATGTCCGTACGTTACAAGACCTTCTGTCTTCTCTCAGAGGTATCAAATATATACTTTTGTTTGCTTTTCCTTTTTAAAAATTTTTTAAATTAAAAAAAATTTTTTTGAGTTTGTTTTTATTTAATTTTATTTTTTCAGT
The DNA here is from genome assembly GCF_963455335.1 of Martes martes. Lineage (NCBI taxonomy): Eukaryota > Metazoa > Chordata > Mammalia > Carnivora > Mustelidae > Martes > Martes martes. The sequence goes on along the minus strand of NC_137897.1, from coordinate 105,277,579 downwards.
GTTCTAAGATTGTTTATGCACCACACCCAGTGCTCCATGCAATACGTGCCCTCCATAATACCCACCACCAGACTCACCTAAACCCCCACCCTCCTCCTCTCCAAAACCCTCAGTTTGTTTCTCAGAGTTTGTAGTCTCTCATGGTTCATCTCCCCCTCCGATTTCCCCCAATTCACTTTTCCTTTCCTTCTCCTAATGTCCTCCGTGTTATTCCTTATGCTCCACAAGTAAGTGAAACCATATAATAATTGACTCTTTCTGCTTGACTTATTTCACTCAGTGTAATCTCCTTCAGTTGCATCCATGTTGATACAAAAGTTGGGGATTCATCCTTTCTGATGGAGGCATAATACTCCATTGTTAAAATTTTTAATTTTTTTTAAAGATTTTATTTATTTATTTGACAGAGAGAGATCACAAGTAGGCAGTGGGGATGGGGGGGAAGCAGGCTCCCTGCCGAGCAGAGAGCCTGATGGGGGACTTGATCCCAGGACCCTGAGATCAAGACCTGAGCCGAAGGTAACAGCTTAACCACTGAGCCACCCAGGCGCCCCATAAAATTTTTAATTTTTAGAAGAGCTTTTATTTATTTATTCGAGAGAAAGAGAGAGCATGGGGGGTGGGGGTGCAAAGGGAGAGGGACAAGCCGACTCCACACTGAGCCTGATGTGGGGCTCAAACCCATGACCCTGAGATCATGACCCAAGCCGAAATCAAGAGTCAGACATTCAACCAAATGAGCTACCCAGGTGCCCTCCGCTTTTCCTTTTAAAACAAATTTATAACATGCTCTACCCACTGTTAGTCACCTTGTTTTTTTTTTTTTTTCATTTTACAATGCATTTTGGAGTTGATTTCATTTCAATCCCGAAAGAGCTACCTCATTCTTTTTAACAGCTGTAGACTGTTTAATTTTGAGGATGGACCATAATTCATTTAACCTATCCCCTATAATGGACATTTGGGTTGTTTGCAGTCTTTTGCTATTGTTATCACAGATAACACTGACTGAAATGAAGCTTCATAATGTCTTGAGATAGAGGCTGAACTCTTATTGAAATAATAAGTTACATCTTACACACAACTGGACACAAATAGCTTAAACATTATACTCTTTACAGTGCTTAAAGTGTTGTGAGATTTAAGTTAGATAGTACCTATAAAGGACTTAGTACATAGACTGTGCTCCACAAATGGTAGTTCTTGTCCCTTTTCCTAGGGCTCACAGAATGAGATGTCTCTGTTCCTTTCCAAAGCAAATCCCCCCATCTGTGTCCCATGTCCCCCTCTTTCCCATGCCCTCATTAATCTTGATCTATCAACTGGGTCTTCTATCTCCCTTTCTACTGACCCCTTTCTCTAGCTATAAACTTTAACTTATCTTCCCCCTCCTAAATAAAACCACCCCTTGTATTTCCTAGGATCAGGTTCTGCTGTAACAGAGAAACCCACCCTAACAATAGCTTTCACAAAATCAGTGTTTCTGCCTCACATGGAGGCTGTGAGGTGGGCGATCCGAGGTTGATGTGGCAATTGTCAGGGACTCAGGCTTCGTCTAGATTTCCACTCTGCAATTCCCAGAGTGTGGCCCACTTACTCGGGTTCCAAGATGAAGAACAAACCACTGAACCTGGGGCGACTGGGTGACCCAGTCACTTAGGCGTCTGCCTTCGGCTCGGGTCATGATCCCAGGGTCCTGGGATCAAGCCTCGCATTGGGCTCCCTGCTTGACGGGGAGTCTGCTTCTCCCTCTCCCTCTGCATCCTGCTCCCCTTGCTTGTGCTCTCTCTCTCGAATACATAAATAAAATCTTAAAAAAACAAAACAAAACGGGGCACCTGGGTGGCTCAGTAGGTTAAGCCTCTGCCTTCAGCTCAGGTCATGATCCCAGGGTCCTGGGATCGAGCCCTGCATCAGGCTCTCTGCTCAGCGGGGAGCCTGCTTCCCCCTCTCTCTCTGCCTGCCTCTCTGCCTACTTGCGATCTCTGTCTGTCAAATAAATAAATAAAATCTTTAAAAAAAACCCCCACTGTACCCACATTCCAAGCAGCAAAATGGAGGAGGGGATAAGAAGAGGCAGAGGGCACATATCACCATCTTCTAAGCAACTGTGCTCCATGCTATCCCACACCGTCTTTGTTTATATCCCACTGGCTAGACATAGCTGCGAGAGTGAGGAAATGCAGACTTTGTTCTAATCTAGCGGACTGTGCTGCCAGCTAAAAATCTGGTCTTCTATAAGGGGGAGAATGTATATTGGATTAGGCCATTAGCAATCTCTGTGACACCCTCGCTCACACTTTCTCCCTTCTCTTTTCCTTCATGGCTATGCTTCTCAAGAGCATTGTCTACACTCATTGTTCTCCGTTTCTCTTTCAGTTATTTTTTTGTTTTAGCCCATTGGAAAGAGGCTTACTCCGAAACTTGCTTTTCCAAGGTCACCATTTGTTCACAAGTTAATTAATTAATAACTCATTCAACACACATTCATTGAATTCCTAGTATGTGATAGGCACTGGGCTAAGTATTGGCAATACAGAGATAAATAAGTCATGGTTGTCCCTGCCCTATAGGGCTCTAATAATTTTATGAGAGAAACAGAAAATAAAATGGATGATTAAAATACAGTGTAGCAGGGGCGCCTGGATGGCTTAGTTGGTTAAGCATCTGACTCTTGGTTTCAGCTCAGGTCATGATCTTTGGGTTGTGGGATTGAACCCTGCATCAGGCTCCGTGCTCAGCAAGGAGTCTGCATGAGATTCTCTCTCTACCTTTCCCTCTGCCCCTCCCCCCTCTCTCTTTCTCTCTCTCTCTCTCTCAAATAAATAAATAAATAAATCTTTTCTCTCCCCAAGTTCCAAAAGGCTTTATTACACAGGTGGGTGGGGGCTCAGTCCTTCTTGGCTGCCGCTTTCCTCATGGCGGCGAGGACGTTGCTCAGCTCCTCTCTTTTCTTCTTGGCACGGATGTGCATCCCCACCCTTTTCTTGATGAACCTGAGGGCACGCTTATCCTTGGAGACCTTGAGCAGCTCCATGGCCCTTCCGCTCGTAGAGGGCGAAGTCACACACCTCTCGCATCATGTCCTGCACGAACTTGGTGCGGCTGTGCCTCGGCTTGCTCACGTTCTTGGTCACCTTGTGGCCCTTGTTGAGGCCCATGGCCATAGGGTAGCGCAGAGCCATGGCTGCTGCTTCTCAATGGCTCTGCGGCGGAAGGGCCTAAATAAATAAATCTTAAAAAAAAAACACAGAGTGGCAAGTGACATGACAGAGAAGGCATGAGACTATCTGGAAGCACAGAGACAGGAGGGGAGGTGTAAGTGAAGGAGATCTTAGAAAATGGCACTTGAGTTTCTCTCTAAAGATAGTTGTAGTAAGCCAAGTGGATGAGGAAGTGAACAGCTTCTCGGAAGCGAGAAGATCCTGGGCAAGGATACCCAGCATTCTGGGAGTCGTGGTAGGCTGAAATTTCTAGGATGAGGGCTTTGTAGGAGGCAGATTGAAGAAGATATAGGCAGGGGAGAGCTGACGAAGGCCTTGATACATATGTATTACCATCAAGCTCAGTGGGCTTTGTGCACACATTGGGCACATCTTTAACTTTATCCTGATGTAAGGAGCGACATGGAAAGGTGGTAATCAGAGGAAGGGGCTGGTTAGATTTGTGTTTGGATACATAACTGGCTGCTGGTAGAGGGTGGAGAGTGGGGCAAGAGTAGAAGTAGAAAGATCGTTAAGAGTCTACAACTGTAGCCCGAGTGAGAGATGACGGCAGCCTGGACTAAGAGAGAATGTGATGAGTTTGGAAGATATTTACAAGGGGGAAGGGGAGGATTTGGTGGCTAGGTAGCTGCACGAGTAAATGAAGAGTCAAGAATGATTTTTGCCTAACTATAGAGAACAAACTGATGGTTACCAGGAGGGAGTTGGGTTGGAGAGTGGGTGAAACAGGTGATGGGGGTTAAGGAAGTCACATGCGACGAGTCACACCAGGTGTGGTATGAAGTGTTGAATCCGTGTATTGAACACCTGAAACTAATATTACACTGTATTTTAACTAACTGGAATTTAAATAAAAACTTTTTTTTAAAAAAAGAATTGGGCAGGTAGGTTGATGGTGGTGGGAGTGCTATTGGGGGAAGATGAAGAGGAACAGTTTGGGTTGCGGGACAATTAGGAATTCCAATTCGGTCATGTTAGGTGTGCAATTCTTGGTAGGCAAGTAAGCAAATAAGTCAACTTATAGGTAGTCGTTATACAAATCTAGACCTAGTAATATCTAAATACATGGCTAGAGATATAAATGTGGGCAATACTGGCATCTTGAAATTGAAACCTTGTGGAAGCCAGGCACTAACAACAGAAAAGGTAGGATCAGGTCTTTAGGATTTCCAATGTTTAATGGTTCAATAGAAGAAGATGAGCCTGAGAGGGATCAGCCAGAGATGTATGAGAAAAACAATGAGATTATAGTTTCAAGGAGGCCAAGAGGGAGAGGCCAAGGAAGGAGGAAAGAGTTTTCAGCAGTCGAATGCATGTAAGGTGATGACTAAAAACATGTCCATTAGATTTGAAGATACGCAGATCATTTGTGACCCTAGTGAGGCAATGGAGTGGATGGAGAAGTGAGTGAGGGTGAAAAATGGAGATTTCCAGTATAGACAACACTTCTAAGAAATTTGACTGGTGATCAAGAGGACAGAGCTAGGGGCCCCTGAGTGGCTCAGTTGGTTGAGTGTCTGACTCTCGGTTTCAGCTGAGGTCATGATCTCAGGGTTGTGAGATCAAGCCCCGCATTGTGCTCTGTGCTCAGAGCGAGTCTGCTTGGGACTCCCTCTCTCTCATTCTCTCTCTGCCCAATCCCCCACCTAAGATAAAGAAATAAATCCTTAAGAAAAGAGGACAGAGCTGTAGTAGCAGTAGGAAGGGAAAGGAAGGACTCAGTTGAAAGGTAGCCACTGAAGATATTTAGAAAGAAAATAACATTAATAGTGTAAGATTCCTGAGAAAGTGGGTGGGGTGAGATCCGTGATTCTCAGATGTGGTCCCTGGACCAGTAGTATCACGATCACCTGAACTGGTTAGAGACGCAGGTTCTCAGACCTCACTTGAGACTGACGGACTCAGAAACTTTGGGGGCTGGGGCCTAGACAACAAGCCTTCCAGGGGATTCTGGTGTGTACTCAAGTTTGAGAGCCACTGCACCATAGATAAAAAATAATATTTATTAAATCTCTAACATGCGCCAGGCACTAAAAATACAGACCAACAAATTCCTGACCTTATGCAATTTACACTGTAGTCAGGGGAGACACAATAAACAAGTAAACAAGGAAAATCTATTATAAGGCCCTTGGATTTTACTCTGAATGAGCATGGAATGCATTGCTAGAATGTAAACCCCATAAAGGCAGACTTTTTATCTGTTTCTTTTTTTTCACTTCTGTGTCCCCATGGCCTGGAATGGTGACTTGATTATGTTTGTTGAACAAGAAAATTGGAGGGTTTTGGGATAACAGGATTTGGTTAGATTTTTAAAAGTCTTGCTGTGTTGAAAAAAGACTTTTGAGGTCAACAGTGGGAGGAAGGACATCAGTTAGAGGCCATTGCCATATTCCATTGCAAGAGCAATTCCAAGCCATTGCCATATTCCAAGATCATGGCTTAGTACAGCGCAGTGGTGGTAGTGATGGTGAGAAGGGGTCAGATTCTGAATGTATTTTGAAAGTAGAAGCAGCAGGATTTTTTTTTTTTTTTTGGATGAACTAGATGTAGTGGGGGAGAGAAAAAGAGGAGAGTCAGCTATGACTCAAAGGGTTTAGGCCTGAGCAGCTGGGAGGCGAGAGTTGCCATTGACTAGTGAAGGAAGGGCTATGTGAGTAGCAGGTGTGTGAGGGGAGGGAGGGGTCGAAGATCAGCAGCACAGGCAGGTTTGTTGTAAAGCGAATGATGCTTACGTCCCTCATTTGCTCAAGCTCTAGCTTGAGCAATATGTTAGTAAGTTATTTTCTTTTTTCCTTTAAGATTTTATTTATTTCTTAGAGAGAGAGAGAGAGCACAAGTAGATAGGCAGGCAGAGGGAGAGGTCACAAGGAGACAGAGAGGCAGGCAGAGGGAGAGAGGGGGGAAGCAGGCTCCCCGCTGAGCAGAGAGCCCGATATGGGTCTTGATCCCAGGACCCTGAGATCATGACCTGAGCCAAAGGCAGAGGCTTAACCCACTGAGCCACCCAGGTGCCCCGGTAATAGTATTTAGATACAGGGCCTTTAGGGAGGTAATTAAGATTAAATGAAATAAAAAATGTAGGGGCCAAATCCGATATAATTGATATCTTTATAAGAGAAACACCAGAGAGCTCTCTTTCTCTCCATGCACACACAAGAGAAAAGCCATGTGAGCACACAATGAGAAGGTGGCCTTCTAGAAGCCAGGACGAGAGGTCTCACAAGACACTAACCCTGACACTTCTTGATTTTGGACTTCTGGCCTCTAGAACTATGAGAAACTAAATGTCTATTGTTTAAGCCCCCCAGTCTGTGGGCATCAAAATGAGTCTGGAGTTTAGGAGAGAGGTCTGGCTGAAGATACAATTTTGGGAGTCATCAACATATAGGCAGTAGGACGGTAGGTGATGTCTTGAAGCTGGATGCAGTCATCAAGGGAGTGAAGGTAGGTAAAGAGAAGAGGTTCAAGGGCAGAGCCATGGTGCTCTCTAACATTCAAAGTTGCCTTGATGTTGAGGGACCAGCAATGGAGAGTGAAGAACAGTAACCACGAAGGGGAAAGGGAAACAAGGAGATTGTAGCATCTTTGAAACCAAGGACTAGAAGTGCGTCACGGAGAAGAGAGTAACTGTGCCAAATGCTGCTGATAGATCCAGAAAGATAGGGACAGCACGTACTGTTAGCTTGAGGGACATGAAGTGATTGCTTTGCATCTGCAAGCATGGTCGTCCATTGAGAGATGGGGGCGGGGCGGAGAGTCGGGGAGATGGCAAGATGGGAGGCATAAGGAGGTCGAGGGAAGTCTAGAGAAAGTGAAAGCACAGACTGACTGGGGAGAAGGTGCAGGATGGCAGGGCAGCATGGAGGGCCTGTTGGGAGATGTCTCTGCAGGCACTCGGAGTCCCAGCTGTGGCAGGGAACAGGGCTGCTAAGGGTTAATAACTTTTATACATTTCTTGAAAACTAAGAACAGCAGATCCTTGTTCAGGGCCTCAGAGACAGTTTCAAGATAAGAAAGAACAGGATGCTGACAGTCCGGGAGAGGCCACTTGGACCTCAGGGGAGTGTCGCGTAGCAACGTCCAGCTGTGAGATCCTGCAGCCGGAGACTGCTGGGAGACTGCTGCTGGGTCGGGCTCTTACCCCCGCACAAGAGCCGCCCCCAAAGCAGCCCTACACGGGGCAGAGCCAGGTGATAGCTGTTGGCCTGCTGTCGCTTCCCATTTCCTGGCTGGCCTCAAGGATCATGTAGGCATGTGTCTAGTACATTGCAAGGGGAACCAGGAACGAGATCCAGATGGCCGAGCTCCGACAGGCTAGCAATGCATTCCTTGCCTTTCTGGGGCTAACATCTAATCCTCAATGAGAACTCTAGTTCGTACTCTTCGTGTCCACTGACTGAAGGCCCAGCCTAGCGCGATGTGGTGGACAATACCGCTATCCCCATTTGACGGAGGAGACCACCGAGGTGCGGAGGGATCACCTGACTGGCTCAGGGGACACACCGCTAGGAAGCGGCAGGGCCAGAATCCAGAGCCAGGCAGACTGACCGATGGAGTATAAAACACAGGGAGTGTTCGCCAGGTTTACGTGTCAGGCCGGGCACTAAGCCCTTTACGTGGATTATCTCATTTCATCCTCGCTCCAACCCTTTGAGGCTGACACCATTATTAATCTCATTTGGCTAATGAGGTCAAGTAACTTAATCCAGCTCACATCGCTAAGGAGTGGTGGGGGCCACTTCTGAACTCGGCAGAGGGGCGAGGAGAGCTGGGAAATGCCTTGTGTGGCAGATAGATGTGAAAAATCAATGCAAGCTTCTTGTAAGCGTGTGGGTTTTGTCTTAAAGGGCTCTTTGCCTCAGCGGGGCTAAGGGGTCTATAGCCCACGCCGGAGGGCAAGGCTGGACGGCGAACTTTGGGGCTAGTCAGCATTAGCTGGTGCCCAAGGAGTTCTCCCCAGCACAGAGTGTGGACAGAGGAGGGGAGAGAGGCCAGCACCAAGTCCTTGGGGACTTCAACATCGAAGGGAGTGGCCCCTAGAGTCAAACGGGGGCGACGAGGATGACAGCGGAGGGGCATGCAATGGCTCTAGCAGCCCTGGGGACCTCAGGGAGAGCCGTGGCAGTGGGGCTGTGAGGGCGGAGACCGGTCTGCATGGGTGCGGGGTGGGGAGTCAGGGAGGTGAGGAAGCGCAGACGATGGGGGAGGGGTGAGCGGGCAGAGGAGCTGGGGAAGCGGGGTGAAGAAACGAGGGAGCCCACGAGGAGGGGACTCCTCACTGTCTGATACTGCGGGCAAGTTCACACCGGCGAGTGGGGCTGGGTCAAGTTTGTAGGTGGAGCAGGGTCCAGCTCCGCAGCTCCCCAGTGCTCCATGCCTTCCCCTGAAGGCGGGGGAGGCAGATCGCTGGTCTGGGGACAGAATGGAGGCCCCCGGCCCGGCTGACAGAGGCTGACAGGTTCAGGAGCTGGGGAGAAAGCACTTCAAGTGATCCCGTGTGAAGTCACCAGGGGGTAGAGAGGCTGGGAAAAGGGGGACCGTCTGGGGATTCTGCAAGTCTGCTGGAAGTTAAAGGAAGAGGTTTCTTTGTTCTTTTGTTATGTTTTTAAAGATCTTATTTATCTGACAGAGACACATCGAGAGAGGGAACACAAGCAGGGGGAGTGGGAGAGGGAGACACAGGCCTCCCGGGGAGCAGGGAACACCACACGGGCTCGATTCTAGGACCCTGGGATCAAGACCCCAGCCGAAGGCAGGTGCTTTAACTGACTGAGCCTTAAACGACTTAGCCACCCAGGCACCCCTAAAGGAAGAGGTTTAATGGAAAAGTGAGAAAGTAGGAAGGTCCGAAAGTCATGGCCCAATCTGAGAGTGACATTTTGGAGCTGGGAGATTTCAAAAGAGCAGGTGTATCCAGGGATGGCAAAGAAGTGGCATCCATGGGCATGGGCTGTGAGGTCGGGAGTGAGACCCCAGAGGGAAGGAGAGGCGGGCACCGTGAGGCCTGAGGCCTGGTGTTTGGAGGAGGGTCCCCATAGGCACGGGAGTTCCCCAGGATGATGGCAGTGTGGGAAGTCTGGAGCGGAGGTGAAGGGCATCCTGGTCTCTTCTTCTCATGGTTGGGGAGGATGAGCAGCCTCCTGTGGGGAGGACGACCCCCTACCTGGGAAGTAGTTGATTCAGCCTGGGGGTCGGGCTATCTGCCAGTGAGGTTAATGACTAGAAGAGGCAATGTTTAAATGGTACTCGACTGTTTGTAATGTGGTTCTCAATTGAAATATTCTTCTGCATGAATTTTCGGCAAGCCTGTTAACTTGCTTTCTTTTCTTTTTTTCTTAGTTTTATCTTATTTTATTTATTCGACACAGAGAGAGACAGCGGGAGAGGGAACACAAGCAGGAGGAATGGGAGAGGGAGAAGCAGGCTTCCCGCTGAGCAGGGAGCCCGTTGTGGGCCTAGATCCCAGGACCCCGGGATCATGACCTGAGCCAAAGGCAGAATCTTAACGGCTGAGCTGCCCAGGCGCCCCTGTTAACTTGCTTTCTGACCCAAACAGCTTGGAAACACTATGCTGGTTTATACAAAGTTACAAGTGTGTTTTGAGCAAAATTTTAAAGCTATTTTAACACTACTCTCCATATAGTCTGTTCTTCTTTTACTCATTCCTCCCCTGCCCACCCCCCCCCCCCAACACACACACCTAAACAAACAGAGAAACAAGCATAGAAATTCCTAGCATCACAGCCTGCTTTCCAGATCGCTGGCCTTTGCGGGGCGTTTTGCCCCAGTGAGCGCAGAAGACCAGAATTAAGGCTTCTGGCGTAATACTTTCTTCCTACCACACGGGGGCAGGCTTTTTAACGAAAAAGGGGAAAACAACTGTTTCTCTTGTACCGTCTGGAATTGCAACCAGAGACGGGGCTGTAACGTCATTGTGAGGACTAGGGTTATCCAGGCTGCACTGTGTATCTGGAAGTTGCTTAGAGAGTAGACCTTAAAAGTCCTCATCACAAGAAAAAAATTAAATGTGAGGTGACGGATGTTAAATGGACTTACTGTGATGATCGTTTTACAAGAGATACATATATCAAGTCAAGTTTAAACTTATACGGTAGCTATAGGCCAATTATGTTTCAATACAACTGGAAAAATGAACATAGGAAGGAAATAGGGAGAAGTTATGTGAAAGCCAGATTTTGTGTGGTTTTTAGGTCTTGCCAAATCTACTGCTTTCCTCAAATCTGCGTCTTCCTGTTCCTTCTCCACCAAAGAACTAGCTCCCTTCTGCCCTTCCTTTCTTCTTTCCTTCTTTTCTTCTTTCCTTTCCTTCCTTCCTCTCCCACTCTCTGACTCCCATAAGCCTGTGTTTACTCAAGGTGGAGCTGCCTGATAAAATTCAGGATGCCCAGTTACATTTGAACAGCAGATCAACAACAAATATTTTGTAGCATAAGTATGTCCCATTCATATTCTGGGGACATACTTAGACTGCAGAATATTGATTACTTAGTCCAAATTCAAATTTAATTGGGTGGCGTGTATTTTTACTTGCTAAATCTGGTGATCCCAACCCTGGGCCCAGAGTGGTGCAGGAAGCTAGCTGGGAGCGGTTGGATAAAGGGCTTGGGGTCTCCTGGCAGGGGTGTGACTAAAGTCCCGAGTGGTTTGGTGCTGCGGGCTGTGGGCCGTGGCCCAGCCTGTGCCTTCAGGGAAGACCATCTCAGCAACCTCACCAGGCTGTTTCTTATGTTCCATTCTTTCCACGGGAAACATCCAGCTGCAGGTCTCCTTCTCTGGGAAGCCTTTCCGGATCTCCCCAGGGACAGCTGTCACCTCAACACTTTGTATGTACCTCTTTGTTAACACCTATCACACTATAGGCTTTACTTCTGTCTTGGGCAACCAGGCTGTGAGGAACTAGAGGTCAGAGAGGTCAGAGCTCTCCCGCTCCCGTTCATCTCTGTTTCTCATTTGCTGACACAGTGTCTGGCACAGAATAAGCCATATACAAGAAAGGGTCCTGATCAGACGACTTCTAGTGTCCTCTACGGATTCAGAAGGAGTCCCAGGTTAAGTAGCAGGCTGGCAGAGCACAGGCAGTAACCTCGTTTCTGTCGCCGGCTGCAGCAAATCGCTCCAAGAGGCTGGTTGAGGAACACTGGTTAATAAGTGCTTGTGGAGGGGCACCGGGTGGCTCAGTCGTTGGACGTCTGCCTTTGGCGTGGATCGTGATCCCGGGGTCCTGCGATGGAGCCCCACATCTGGGATTCCCTGCTCAGTGGGGAGTCTACTCCTCCTCTGCCTCTGCCTGCTGCTCCCCCTGCTTGAGCTCTCTCTCAAATAAATAAATAAAATCTCAAAAAAAAAGTGCTTCGATATCTCAACAGTACTTCAATAAAATTTTTTTTTAAAGTGCTCTGGCCGAGGGTCACCTGGAGCTGCATGCTGCCTCCGGGATATCTTTAGGGATCAGCACTGTGGCAGAAGGTGTCGAGAGCCAAATCAAGAACTACCACACTGCCCCTGGTGACAGCCACTTCCCCAACCAGAACCAGACTGGGAACCTTGGGCAGAACTACCCAGACGTCCTTCGCTGTAAGAAGGCAGTGACGGCCGAAGGGGGTGATGTCTCTGTGTGACAATGGCACCAGTGTGTGTACACGTCCAGCTGTCCCACATCCTGGGGGTCAGCCTGGCACGACCTCTGGGCAGAAGACCCGTTTCCTGGGACCTGAACTGGCTCCACCCCCCCACTCCTCTATTCTCCATCCCTCTCCCAGGGTGGCGAAGGGGGACCCGGGTACGTGGCGATCCCCACCCTGGGATCCAGAATCATGGCTTAACTGATAATAAGTACTCACTGGAAATGTGTGAGACTGTGTCTTTGTAAAAGAGCTGGATGATGGGGCAAGAACCCCGGGGTGGAATTGGTACCTCCTTGACCCGTGGGAGGGGCTTCAGGGTGATTGCTTTCCTGTTTTATTTTGTTGTATGCTATTAAATTGACCACCTTCTCTATCTGGACAGTAGACTGAGTGATTATACAAAATAGCCTTGAGCCCCTGTATGTGCTAAAATTTATCTGTATATTCCCCTTTATTATCTACACAATATTTTATAGAGTGCTTTAAGTTTGCATGTGACTTAAAAAGAACCAGAAAATGCTTCATAAAAATGGATCTGAAGGGGCATGTGCACCCCCATGTTTATATCAGCAATGTCCACAATAACCAAACTGTGGCTGTCCATTGACAGATGTCCTTTGACAGATGAATGGATAAAGAAGATGTGGTATATACACAGAATGGAATATTAGTCTGCCATCAAAAGGATGAAATCGTACCATTTACATTGACATGGATAGAACTGGAGGGTATTATGCTGAGCAAAACAGGTCAGTCAGAGAACAACAATTTCATACGGTTTCACTCATACGTGGAATTTAAGAAACAAAACAGAGGATCATAGGGGAAAAGAGGGAAAAATAAGACTAAATCAGAGAGGGAGACAAACCATAAGAGACCCTTTTTTTTTCAGGATTTTATTTATTTATTTGAGAGAGAATGAGTGAGAGAGAGCATGAGAGAAGAGAAGGTCAGAGGGAGAAGCAGACTCCCCAAACAGCTGGGAGCCCGATGCGGGACTCGACCCTGGAAGTCCGGGATCATGACCTGAGCCGAAAGCAGTCGCTCAACCAACTGAGCCACCCAGGCGCCCACCATAAGAGACTCTTAACTCTAGGAAACAAACTGAGGGTTGCTGGAGGGGAGGTGGGTTGAAAGATGGGGTGACTGGGGGATGGGCTTTAAGGAGGGCACGGGATGTGATGAGCACTGGGTGTTCTATGCAACTGATGAATTACTGAACTCTGCCTCTGAAACTAATCATGCACTATATGTTAACTAGTTGAATTTAAATTAATAAAAAATGGACTCTTTAAAGTATCGATGGCTTAAAAATTACTGCAGGGTTAGATGATCAAAATAATCCTCAGAAATGCAACAGAATCCTCAGCACTAGAGAAGACTTCTAGATCTTTTTCAGACCACGTTGAATGAATAGTAGTGGCAGGAAATGGGGAAAAACCCAAACAAAGAAACTGGTCTTCACTTCCTGTTGATTCCTTGCTAACCTCTGAACTTCCTGGCTTGAAGTTTTATTTTTATAGACTTCTATGTTCTTTGCGTCCATCCCGTCCTGGAACTCACAAGTAGAAGGCCACCTTACACCCGCCTTTCAGGGGTAATTAAATAACAGCTAATGCTATTCAGTGCTTCCTCTGCCCGGAGCACTGGTGCAAGTGCTTTACAGGTATTAACTCAGTCAAGCTGAAAAGGAGGTAACATAATGCAAGTATCAGCTCTGGAGCCAGGCCATCTGAGTTCATAGTTGAGCTGTACTACTTCCTAGCGGTTGACCTTGGACAAGTTGGTTAACTTCTCTGTTCCTCAAATTCTCCATCTATAAAGGGGAATGCTGATATTAGATCCACCTTATGGGGTTGGAAGAAGAATAAAATCAATCAACATATGTAAAATACTTGGAATAGTGACTGACATCCAGCAAGTATTATGTAAGTGTATATGCGCAGGCACAGATTTGTAATATATACATCTCTCTCCCTCTAGAGAGATAATAAAATCTGTAGGTATAGATAAACTTACAACTCTATCAGGAAGATACTCTGGGGGCACCTGGTGGACTCAGTAAAGTGTCTGTTTTCAGCTCAGGTCGTGATCTCGGGGTCCTGGATCAAGCCCTATGTTGTTGGGCTCCCTGCTCAGCAGGGAGTCGGCTTCTCCCTCTCTCTCTGCCCCACCCCTTTCTTGTGCCCCCTCTCTCTTTCAATCTCTCTCTCTCTCAAATAAATAAAATCTACAAAAAAGAAGATACTCTTATCCTCATTTTACAGATTAAAAAATGGAGGTTCAGCAAGGGCAAGTAGTTTTTTAAGGTCACACAGCCTGCCTTCCTAACCACAACACTTCTTCTGTTTTTGTTTTGTTTTAAATAAACTTTTATTCATTGATTGATTTTTAAAAGATTTATTTATTTATTTTAGAGAGAGAGAGAGAGAGAGAGAGAGACTGTGTGGGGTGTGTGTGTGTGTGTGTGTGTGAGCGAGCTAGCAGGGGGAGGAGCAGAGGGAGAGAGAGAGAATCCTGAAGCAGACTCCTAGCCAAGCAACACGGGGCTTCAGCCCAGGACCCCAAGATCATGACCTGAGCCAAAATCAAGAGTTGGCCACCCAACCAACTGAGCCACCCAGATACCCTGATTGGTTTTTTTTTTTTAAATAGGCTCCATGCCCAATGTGGGCCTTGAACTCAGGACCCTGAGATCAAGATTTACATGCTCTATCACCTGAGCCAGCTGGGTACCCCCAAAATAAACTTTTAAATTTAAAAATAATTTTAACTTACAAAGAGTTACAAAGATAGTTCAGAGAGTTCTCATATACCTTATACCCAGCTTCCCCTAATGTTAACATCTTACATAACCATCCACATTTGTCACAAGAAATTAATGTTGGTACTATGTTACTATTATTAAATAAGTGATATTAATATATATTATATTAATATTATACAGGTATTAACTGTATATATAATATATAATATAATATTATATATAACATTTATATATAATATAATGTATAATATTAATATAATATATATTAAATAAACTATAGACTGTTAACTATTAATAGTTCTGGATTTCATAACGGATATCATAATAGGAACTGGATTTCACCAGTTTCCCCACCAATATCCTTTTCCTGTTCCAAAATCCAATTCAGGATGCCACATTGTGTTTAGCCCTACTGCTTCTTCCTTTTTTTAATTCCAGTATAGTTGACATGGTATTATATGAGTTTTAGGCATATGATATAATGATTCAACAGTTGTATCCATTACTCAGTGCTCTTCATGATAAGTGTACTCTTTTTTTTTCTTTAAAGATTTTATTTATTTATTGGAGAGAGAGAGAGAGCGTACAAGCAGGTGGAGCAGCAGAGGGAGAGGGAGCCTGATATGGGGACTCGATCCCAGGACCCTGAGATTATGACCTGAACTGAAATCAAGAGTCAGATGCTTAACTGAGCTGCCCAGAAACCCCTCCTTATTTAAGAATTTTTAAAAGATTTTTAAGTAATTTCTATACCCAACATGGGGCTTGAACCTACAACCCTGAGATCAAGAGGTACGTGCTCTACTGACCGAGCCAGCCAGGTGCTCCAGTCATACTGCTTCTTAACACCTATCAAGCAAGTACCCTGGGTCAGGCCCTATAGGTGGGTACCGGGGACAGGGAGATGGGTAAGAAACTGTTCCTGCCCTCAGGAAGCTCACCGACTATTGGAGAGAGAGAAGCAAGCTTTCAGTTATAATAAAGGGTAGTCAGGGCGATTACAATTAAGCATAGAGGGTTGTGGGGGCACAGACAAGAAGTATCTAATTCAGTCGGGGGTATCTAAGCGGAGAGCTGAAGGATGAATAGGACTTAGCCAGACAAGATCAGCGTGTGTGTGTGTGACCGGAGTGGGAGTGGACATTGCAAACCATACTTAAGGTAGAGAAAACCTCATGTGCAAAGATGAGTGTGAGAGGGGAGAGTGTGAGTATGGCCAGCTTTGGGAACTGCTCCATCCACAAGATTTCACCACAAACTCTGAAACTCCCACCTGGACCACAATCGTCAACACTGGCTCTGACCTTTTCTAAGCCTTCAAGTTCTTTCTATGCTTTGGTGGTCTGCCCTCCATCACACACACTGTCCCCCACTCTCTTAGCAACACTCACATCCCAACTGGCTTTACATTCAGTCATACCAGGACTGGACTCTGAAGTCCCCTGGGTCAGTTCTTGACCCTGGGAAAACCCCACACCTCCTAATCTCAAATAAAAGTCAGACACTGGTTCATTTTGCTATAACTTCCTCATAATCTTGGCCAAATTTTGACTATGAGATGTGACAGGGCCCTGAGCTTTGGAGTCATGCAGACATGGGTTTGGATCCTGACTCCTCTACTCATCATCTCAGGGGCCTTAGACCAGGTAGTTACCATTTTGTTTTATTAAAATTTTTTAAGAAGTTGAGTATAGTTGACACACATTGTTACATTAGTTTCAGGAGTACAACACAGTGATTCAACTTCTCTTACATTATATTATGGCTCACCACAAATATAGCTACTATATAGTCACCACACAATGCTACTACAATGCCATTCACTCTATTCCTGTGCTTTTTATTCCTGTGACTTATTCATTCCTTAATAGGTTCACCATTTTAAATTTGTTTCTTCTTCTGTAAAATAGGAATGCCAAAATTGTCCACCACCAAGAGCAGTTGTGAAGATTAAAAATAATATAGGTGTACAAAATTTAACTCAAAATGGATCAAGGACTTAAATGGAAGACCTCAAACAATTGAACTCTTAGAAGAAAACATGGGGTGAAAGCTTCATGGGCAATGATTTCTTGGATATGACACCAAAGGCACAGGTAACAAAAAAAACAGACAAATTGACTTCATGAAAATTTAAAAGTTTAGTGCCTCAAAAGAGTAAAAGAGAGTAAAAAATCACAGAATAAATTTATCCATAGAGTAAAAAGACAACCCAGAGAAGGTGAGAAAATCTTTGAAGACCATATGTCTGATATCCAGAATATATACAAAACTTCTAAAATGCAACAATGAAAATACAAGCAACCTGATGCAAAAATGGGCAAAGGACTTGAATAGACATTTCTCCAAAGAAAATATACAAATGGCCAATAAACGCATGAAAAGATGCTCGGCGTCATTAATCATTAGGGAGATGCAAATCAAAACTACAATGGGAGACCACTTCATACCCAATAGGATGGCTACTATAAAAAAAAAAACCCAAAACACAGACAATAACAAGTGTTGGTGAGGATGTGGAGAGAAGGAAGCCTTGTGCACTGTTGGTGGGAATGCAAACTGGTGCAGCCACTGTGGAAAACAGTACGGTGGTTCCTTGAAAAATTAAAAATAGAACTGCCCTATGATCCAGCAACTCCATTTCTGGAATTGAAAAAGAATTGAAAGCAGGGTCTCAAAGAGAAATTTTATACCCATGTGCTCATAGTAGCATTATTCACAATAGCGAAATCATGGAAGCAATGCAATTGTCCATCAATGGACAAATGGATAAGCAAAATGTGGTTGTGGGCACCTGGGTGGCTCAGTAGGTTGGGAGCCTGCCATCAGCTCAGGTCACCATCTCAGGGTCCTGGGATAGAGCCCTACCTGGGGCTCCCTACTAAGTGGGGAGTCTGCTTCTCCCTCTTGTTCTGCCCACCACCCCCGCTCATATATTCTCTTTCCCACTCTGCTCTCTGCAATAAATAAATAAATAAATAAATAAAATATTTTAAAAATTGTGGTTGTAAAGGGAAAAAGTGAGGCCTCTCCTTCTGTGTTGCTTTTCACTCTAATGTGACTACCACACTCACAGCACTCCTAATACCAGTTCCATGGGTGTTCCCCCCACCAAGGAATTCTCTAGTACAGGCTGGGTGTCCTACAATTTAACTCAGGTCTGACACTGTCTACTTGGAGATAGCATTAGATCTCACAGCTTAAGGGCTCGTCCAACAAGATTTTTCCTCCCTCCCCCCAACTTCAGATGCCAGTTGTAAATAGTAGGTCCTCAGGTTACCCACACTTTTGTCCAACATGGCTACAAATAGGAGGGTCCCATGGCTCCCTCCTGGGGTTTGATTAATTTGCTAGAGCAGCTCATGGAACTCAGGGAGATACTTATGTTTACCCGTTTATTAAGGAATATGATAAGGGACACAGATGAACAGCCAGATGAAGTGATACATAGGGTGAGTTCTGGGAGAGTTCCAAGTATAGGAGCTTCTGTCCCCATGGAACTGGGGGGCATCACCCTCACAGTACATGGATGTGTTCACCAACCTGGAAGCTCTCTAAAACCCTAATACTGGGACTTTGAGGGAGGCTTCTTCACATATGCATGATCAATCATTAACACCACGTCCAGCCCATCTCCCCTCTCTGGAGAAGTGGGAGCCGTGGCTGAAAATTCCAAGTTTCTATATGGGACTTGGTCTTTTTGGTGACCAGCCCCCATCCAGGAGCCATCCAGGAGCCATCCAGGAGCCCATCCAAAGTTGCCTCATAAGGACAAAAGGTATTCTTATCACCTAGGAAATTTCAGGGGATTTAGGAGCCCTGTGTCAGGAACCTGCATCAAAGACCAAACATTAGAACAAAAGATGCTCTTAGTGTTCTTATCATTTAGGAATTTACAAGGGTTTCATGAGCTCTGTGCTAGGAACCAGAGGCAGAGATCAATATATATGTTTTCTATCCAATCACAATGGCATACACATACAATGGAATATTATTCAGCCTTCAAAAGGCAGGAAATCCTGTCATATGCTATAAGATATGAATCTTGAAGACATTATACTAAGTGGAATAAGCCACTCACAAAAACACAATATACTGTATGACTCCATGTATACAAGGTACTTAGAGTAGTCAAATTCATAGAGACAGAAAGTATAATGGTGGTGGCCGGGAGCTACGGGGAGGGGAGAACGGGGAGTTATTATTTAATGGGGACCTAGTTTCTGTTTTGCAAGATGAAAAGAGTTGTGGACATGGTGTTGGCGATGGCTGTACAACAATGTGGGTGTATTTAATCCTGCTCAACTCTACACTTCACAATGGTTATGATGGTCAAATTTATGTTATGTATATTCTACCACAATAAAAAAGAAAAAAAATAATATAGGCAAAGTTCTTTTTTTTTTCCAAGTTCTATTTTTTTTTAGTTTTTTTTTTTCTTTAAGTCATCTCTACACCCAACATGGGGCTTGAAGTCACAACCCTGAGATTAAGAGTCACACACTCTGTCTACTGAGCCAGCCGGGTGCCCCTGCAAAGTTCTTGCTATTGTGCTACCTAATAGGTGCTGAGTAATTGGCAGCTTCCTTTATTATTGATCCTTTTTTTGTTTATTATAGGTGAATCTCCAGGGTTTTGGTTAGAGGACCTACTCCACACTTTTTCACTTTCTTCAGCCTTCAATTCTCACTTTCTTCCACCTTCAATTCTCACTTTCTTTCCTCACCTTAGAAGGATCTGCTTTTAGGAAGCAAGGGCAAAAATGAACTATTGAGAGTTCATGAAGATAAAAAGCTTTTGCCACAGCAAAGGAAACAGTCAATATGACCAAAAGACAACCGACAGAATGGGAGAAGATATTTGCAAATGGCATATCAGATAAAGGGCTAGTATCCAAAATCTATAAAGAACTTATCAAACTCAACACCCAAAGAACAAATAATCCAATCAAGAAATGGGCAGAGGACATGAACAGACATTTCTGCCAAGACATCCAAATGGCCAACAGACACATGAAAAAGCACTCAATATCACTTGGCATCAGGGAAATACAAATCAAAACCACAGTGAGATACACCTCACACCAGTCAGAATGGCTAAAATTAACAAGTCAGGAAATGACAGATGCTGGTGAGGATGTGGAGAAAGGGGAACCCTCCTACTCTGTTGGTGGGAATGCAAGCTGGTGCAACCACTCTGGAAAACAGCATGGAGGTTCCTCAAAACGTTGAAAACAGAGCTACCCTATGACCCAGCAATTGCACTACTGGGTATTTACCCTAAAGACACAAATGTAGTGATCTGAAGGGGTACCTGCACCAGAATGTTTATAGCAGTAATGTCCACAATAGCCAAACTACGGAAAGAACCTAGATGTCCATCAACAGATGAATGGATAAAGAAGATGTGATACACACACACACACACACACACACATACACACACAACGGAAAATAATGCAGCCATTAAAAAACCCAAAATCTTGCCATTTGCAATGGTGTGCATGTAACTAGAGGGTATTATGCTGAGTGAAATAAGTCAGAGAAAGGCAATTATCACATGATCTCACTGATAAGAGGAATTTGAGAAACAAGACAGAGGATCACAGGAGAAGGGAGGCAAAAATGAAACAAGATGAAACCAGAGAGGGAGACAAACCATAAGAGACTTTTAACCTCAGGAAACAAACTGAGTTGCTGGAGGGGAGGGGAGTGGGAGGGATGGGGTGGCTGGGTGATGGACACTGGGGAGGGCATGTGCTATGGTGAGTGCTGTGAATTGTGTAAGACTGATGAATCACAGACCTGTACTCCTGAAACAAATAATACATTATATGTTAATACAATTTTTTTTTCAAAAAAAAAAAAAGAAGGGTCTCCTTTTACTTCTTTGACAGTCTCTTGCATTGCCTTTACTGGCTCTTCTTGCTTATTTCCTAAATGTAGGAAACATCCTGTCTCAAAATTCTTTTTCTACCTTATCTCTCTTAGCAATTTTATTTCAGGCTTATATTAATGATTTTTTTTAAGTGAGCTCTACATTCAACGTGGTGCTTGAACTCATGACCCTGAGGTCAAGAGTCAAGTGCTCTACTGATGGGGCCAGCCAGGCACCCCTTATGTGAATGCCTTCTAAATGTGTATCTCTGATCTCAACTTTTCACTTGAGATCCAGACCTGCTTTGCAGACTCACAACTGACCATCTTCATCTGGATGTTTTGAGGGCTTTGCACATTTAGTATATGCTAACACCATTTCTTCCAGTTCTGCTTCCCACCCCACCTCAAACCTGTCCTTCTGATGATTTTATGTGTTAATGACCTCACCATCTTCTCACAACCTTGGTTTAAACTCTCAACTTCTTACGGCTCTAAGGAAATGTCATGTAATTCCCACATGTCCATTCTTACTGATGTCAACCAATTTCATACTTCAGCAGCCTGCTGTCCAGTAGAGGCAATCCCTTTCTAGTGAAGAGGCTGTTTGAGTACCATCTTATCAAGAGTACTCCCTTTTTGTAATACCAAGATTGCTGGGAAATACAATTCAGAAATCTGCTTGATGAGCAAGGATTTAAAACAAAGGGAGAGGAATAGTCTTGAGGGTTATTTCATTCCAGCTATGGTGAAGCCCAAGGAACTGTCCCTGTTCTGTGGCAAATGATACTTAGAGTCAACCTTTCTCTCTCCCATGTGGTGTCAGATTCACACTGCCAAAGCACGTTCTTCGAATACCATTTTTTTTTTCAGTGTTGAGTTCTACTAAGAAACATCATTGAGGGGTGCCTGCGTGGCTCAGTTAATCATCTGACTCTTGATGTTGGCTCAGGTCATGATCTCAGGGTCGTGGGATCCAGCCCTGTGTTGAGCTCTGTGTTCAGCATGGAGTCTGTTTGTCCCTCTACCTCTGGCTCCTTCCCACACCCCCCCAACCCCTGCCAATCTCTCCTCTCTCTCTAAAATAAATAAATCTTAAAAAAAAAAAACACATTATCGAGTGTGTTAATACCATTGGCTAAGCGACAGTGTAGTGTGTAGTTGACAGTCTCCTTCCATTATGAGTTTATCAGTTGATTTCTCAAAAAAGCAATCTTAATCCTACCCATTAATCCCACTCTTAGGCCATTATACCCTAGGGAAAACTCGCACCTGTTCTCCAAAGACATGTAAATGAGTACTTACAGTAGCAAACTGTCCCAAAGTGAAAATGACCCACATGTCCATCAATAGTGAATGAACTATGGCATATTTGTAAAATGGAATACTGACAACAAAAAGAATGCTCTACAAGTACACACAAAATCACAAATAAATCTGAAAAACAAAGCTGAATAAAGTAAGTCTGAGAGTACATGCAGTATAGTTCCATTTATATAAAGTTCAAAACCAGGCAAAACTAAGTAGCATGATATTCGTTGAAGATAAATGCATATGTGACAAAAACTACGAAGATAAATGAGGAATACTTTTTAAAATGATTTTATTTCTTTGACAGAGAGAGAGAGATATCACAAGCAGGGGGAAGCAGGCAGAGGGAGAGGGAAAGGGAGAAACAGGCTCCCTGCTGAGTAGAGTCCAGTGTGGGGCTCGATCCCAGGACCCTGAGATCATGATTTGAGCCAAAGGCAGACGCTTCACTGACTGAGCAACACAGGTGCCCTTAAACAAGGAATAATTACCACAAATTTCAGGAGAGTTTTGGGGGCTTTTGGAGGTGGAGAGGAAGATGGTAAGCTGAGGAGGGAATTGGAAGGCTTTAAAGGCATCATGGATTTTCATATCATTACTATTCTTTAAACTGTGTATTTGCATTAAATACACTATTACATGTACAACAGACTTCACAGCTTTTAAAAGTTACTTTTTTTCAAAAGGTAATATCATTTCCAAGTTTTTTGAGATGAGAAGATGGCCCTCCCTTCAGCTAGATAGCTCTTGTCCACCTTCAAAACTCACTTCAAACCTCCTTTTGGAAGCCACCTCTGACTCCCCAGGTTGATTTAATATGGAAAATTTTGAATGTCCACAAAAGTAAGGAAAATAATGTAATGAATCACCATGTAAGCATCCCTGAGCTTCAACAACTATCCACGCATAGCCAGTCATGTTTCCTCTATACCCTGACACATTCCCCTCACCATCCTGGGTCATCTGAAAACAAATCTCAGCCATCCTATTACTTCATCTGTACATAATTTGGCAAAAGTCTCTAAAAAATAAGGACCTCTAGGGGCGCCTGGGTAGCTCAGTGGGTTAAAGCCTCTGCCTTCGGCTCAGGTCATGATCCCAGGGTCCTGGGATCGGGCCCCGTGTCGGGCTCTCTGCTCAGCGGGGAGCCTGCTTCCTCCTATCTCTCCACCTACTGTGATCTCTGTCTGTCAAATAAATAAATAAAATCTTAAAAAAAAGAGGGCACAGCCCTAATACCATTATTCACTTCAAAATTTGACAGACTTCTTAATATCAAATATCCAGATAGTGTTCAATTTTCCCTGTGTCCTATAGTTTTCTTTTCTTTCTTTTTTTTATTTTTTAAGAGAGAGGGCAATAGGGAGAGAGTGCAAGTTGCGGGGAGGAACAGAGGGAGAGAAAAATCGCAAGCAGGCTCCACGCCCAGCACAGAGCCTGCCATGGGGCTCAGTCTCACGACGCTGAGATCATGACCTGAACTGAAATCAAGAGTTGGACACTTAACCAACTGAGCTACCCAGGCACCCCTCCTATAGCTCTTGATTTGTTCAAATCGCGATCTAAACAAATTTCACACTGTTGGTAATGTTTTTTAAGTCTCTTTGAATCCAAGGTTCCTCCTCCATCCTTCTTTTTTCTTGCAATTTATGTGCTAAAGAAGCCAGATCTGATCAATTTCCTATATTCTGGATTTCTGGCTGATTTAGCTGTCCTCTGCTCATTTCATAAACCTCTCTACCTTTCCTTTTCCCACCATTTTCTATTTCCATCTGTACATTTTTTCGGAGGATAGACAGCAGAAAGGATGCCAAAAGTATAGAATGAAGGGGTGGGGAGTAACCCCTGTGTAGATCTCTACCCTAGGATTCCCTATACTAGGCTGGAATCATGAGTTTCTTTGTCTCCCTCCAACACAACTCTTGGGGTCAACACTATCTTACTTGATTTTTTTATCCTCAGTGCTTTACACATAATTCTACACATAGTAGGTGCTAAATAAACGTTTATTGAAAGAATGAATAAAGTTGCTCTCTTGTACTGCTTATGTGCTATACCCCCTTTTCCAACTTTGCAATAAGATTAAGACTTCGTGAAACTTTGATTTCAACCCCCTGGGGTAAGGTATTATGTAAACTTCTTTTGATAGTTACTTTTCTTGAAAAGTTTGACAAATTTCATTGTGAAGAGTGCTTCCTTTATTGTACTTTCCTTTGTTGCCCATTTCCTGAACCACCATGGTCTTGATAAGCTTGTTTGAAATTAAGCACAAAAGTTCCCTGCTCTGTAACTTGATTGGAGGGGGTCCCAGCAGATTTGCCCTCAGGGGGAATTGTGGGTTAACGGCTTCTGAGTAATGTATTACTCACCACAGCTTCTTAGAAACTTCTGAGGCAAACTATTACTTTCTGAGATATCTTTGCTTTGTTCCTTGAATTCTATGGGCCATGCCCTCTTGTAGATTTTCCTCCCATACTATATGAAAAACAACATCACCGAGAAAGCTGGAAACAAACTCCCTTTTCTGCAACTTACTCTAATATTTTCTCTTCATTTACAGTTGAGGCATACATACTCTCTAGTGCACATGGCAAAACCTCCTTCCTGTTAACAGGTACTTGAACCCATATTTACACTCTGTTTTACTTCGTCACAAACACAAAATGTACCAATGCCACCAAATAAGAAAACTTTCCTCTATGCTATTGGACTTGATAATAACTGTCCTCCTTATACATCTGATCCTGTGAAAACCACTGATGTCCTTAGAATTGTTTTAGAAATACTTCCTGTCTTCTTAATCCAGGAAATGAATCTGGTTCATGGATTTGCAATATTATTTTTATAAAATTGTTATGAACAGGACTGAGTAATTTAAAATTCAACTGAACTCCTCTTGCTGTAGCTCTGCGTGTGTAGGGTTTATGGAATTATGTTTGAAATTGTAGGTGATGCAGTTCCTTCCTTGGTATTTTTTAATGCGGCAGTTAGATTATAGTGAATTAAGATATCCTGGAGAGCCAATTTTAAGCCATCAACTGGCAGTGAAAGATGAACAAAGACTGGATGACATATTGAAATTATACCTGGCACGTAAACTTGTATCAAACACTTCTCATCTGGCAAACAATACAATGAGTGACAGTAAATGCAATCAAACAGAAACTTGGATCAATTATCTTAGAAAGATTGCAGTCAGCAGATAAAAATGGGACCATGGAGTCTTCTGAATTAACTAGCACTGAGAACATGAATCAGTCTTTCATCTTTTATTATTTCATCCTTTTCCTTTGAAGTAAACTTAAAAATAATCTTTTTGCCAACTCCTCAAAATGAAATATTCACTATATCACTCTTACTCCTTATTAAAAACTGGTATTAGTGTGCCTTTATACTGAAGACATCAAAGAAAGTATGGAGTATACTTGTATAAACATAAGGAAGCCTGCAGTATATTCCTTATTTTTCTATGGAATAAATGCAAAATCATGATACTTCATTGAGCATTTACTGGATTCTACTTGGATTTTCTGAAAGAAAGTTCTCTTTCCTTTTTGAGGCAATCCTTGTTGAATGGATGAAACATGTGGTAATTTGTTTCTAGCATCTTGAGATCAGTCCCACTTTTCATCCATGATAATGTCCATCGAGTAGAGTACTATGCTATTTTAGGTTTTCCAATGGGTTTGGATTTTAATAGGTTTATTCCATTGCTAAGTAGTATCTTACTCTTTTATATATGATTGTGCAAGTACATCTGGATGTCATTTATTCAGACTTTTTTTTTATTAACATATATTGTATTATATGCCCCAGGGGTACAGGTCTGTGAATTATCAGGCTTACACAATTCACAGCACTCACCATAGCACACACCCTCCCCAATGTCCATAACCAAGCCACCCTATCCCTACTCCCTCACCCCCAGCAACCCTCAGTTTGTTTCGTGAGATTAAGAGTCTCTTATGTTTTGTCTCCCTCCTGATCCCATTTTCTTTCATTTTTTCCTTCCCTACCCCCACAACCCCTACCCTGCCTCTCAAATTCCTCATATCAGAGAGATCATATAATTGTCTTTCTCTGATTGACTTATTTCGCTCAACATAATACCCTCTAGTTCCATCTACATTGTTGCAAATGGCAAGATTTCTTTTGATGGCTGCATAGTATTCCATTGTGTGTGTGTGTGTGTGTGTGTGTGTGTGTGTGTTGTGTGTTGTGTGTGTGTTTGTGTATCTCACATCTTCTTTATCCATTTATCTGTTGATGGACATTTAGGCTCTTTCCATCATTTGGCTATTGTGGACATTGCTACTATAAATATTTGGGTGCACATGCCCCTTCGGATCACTACATTTGTGTCTTTAGGGTAAATACCCAGTAGTGCGATTGCTGGGTCATAGGGTAGCTGTGTTTTCAACTTTTTGAGGAACCTCCATGCTGTTGTCTAGAGTGGCTACACGAGCTTGCATTCCCACCAACAGTGTAGGTTTTCTTTCTCCACATCCTTGCCAACATCTGTTGTTTCCTGACTGGTTAATTTTAGCCATTCTGATTGGTGTGAAGTGGTATCTCACTGTGGTTTTGATTTGTATTTCCCTGATGCTGAGTGATGTGGAGCACTTTTTCATGTGTCTGTTGGCCATCTGGATGTCTTCTTTGCAGAAATGTCTGTTCATGTCTTCTGCCCCTTTCTTGCTTCTTGGCCTTTTGGCTAAGATCAAGTGTTCAGACATTTTTAAATGTCTGAACATATCCTGTTACATGTTGTAGACACCACTGATTACCTACCACTACCCCCTTTTCCATGATAACAGAACCCCAATTTGTGCTGGTATGAGACACCATGGGTTTTAAGAGAGACTGGGTCCCTTCCCAGCCCTAGTCCTTCCCCTAGCTAAGCCCGGCTTGGTAATTTTTAATTAAAACTTTATTTTTTTTACAGCAGATTTAGATTCACAGCAAAATTGAGGAGAAAGTAAGAGATTTTCCATATACCTCTCGTCACCACACATACACAGCCTCCCCATTAACAACATCTCCCTCCAGAGTGGGACATTTGTTATAATCGATGAACCTACACAGACACATCATTATCACCCAAAGTCCAGAGTTTACATTAGCGTTCACTCTTGGTGTTGGACATTCTATGGGTTTGGACAAATGCACAGTGACATGTATTTCTCATTATGGTATCATGCAGAGTATTTTCACTGCCCTAAAAGTCCTCTGTGTTCTGCCTATTCATCCCTCCCTGTCTCCCTGGCCACCCCTGACTGATGGCTCTATTATCTCCATAGTTCAGCCTTTTCCAGGATGGAAATCATACAGTATGTAGCCTTTTCAGATTGTTTCTTTCCCTTAGTAAGATGCATTTTAGGTTCTTCCTGTCTTTTCATGGCTTGATAGATCATTTCTTTTTAGTGCTACATAATATTCCATTGTCCCTATGAACCTCAGTTTATCCATTCACCCACTGAAGGACATCCTGGTTGCTCCCAAGTTTTGCCAATTATGAGTAAGGCTATTATAAACATCGTGTGCAGGTTTTTGTGTGGACACAAGTTTTCAGCTCCTTTGGGTAAATACCAAGAAGTCTGATCCCTGGGTCATAGGACAAGAGTACTTTTCGTTTTGTGAGAAACTGTCATAAAGTCTTCCAAAGTGGCTGTACCATTCTGCAGTCCCATTAGCAGTGAATGAGAGTTCCTGTTGCCTCACCTCCTCACCAGCATTTGGTGTTGTCAGTGTTCCAGGTTTCCGCCATTCTAATTGGTATCTAGTGGTATCTCATTGTTGTTTTAATTTGCATTTCCCTCATGATATGGTGAGGAGCATCTTTTCATATGTTTATTTTCCATCTGTATATCTTCTTTGGTGAGGGGTCTGTTAAGCTCTCTGGCTTTTTAAAAATCAGGTTGCTTGTTTTCCTATTGTAGAGTTTTAAGTGTTCTTTGTATATTTTGGGTAATCGTCCTTTATCAGATCTATCTTTTGCAAATCTTTTCTCTCAGTCTGCAGCCATGGTAATTTCATTATCCTTATTAATGAGTGGCTTAGGGATGGACATATAATCCTGGTAATGACACCTGTGGAAAAGTCTGTTGGAGAGCTTTTGGGAAAGCTTTTTTTTTTTTTTTTTTTTTTTTTTCCAGAAAGGGGCACCAGAAAAGGATGTCCTCTCCTTTGGTCTTTGGAAGTCAATGTTTGAGGACTTGATCCCTGGGGCTGTTGTAACAATTTGCAGCTATGAGGAGAGTAGCAGACAAACAGATCCTTAGAGAAGAAAAATGGAACGAAGATGAATCCTTGATCACATTGTTGGGCCAGTGAATTACCCAAGTTGCCTTATCTCTGTTGTCCTTGCCATAGGACTTAATAAACTCACAATTGTTGGAGCTAGTTTGGGTTGTTTTCTATTACTTGTATCCAGGCATCCTAACTGACATACATACACAGAGCTGAAGGTTCCTATATAACATTAGGTGACATCATTCTTTGTCTCCTGACACTACACTAAAATTTCATAGATTCAGCCCCATTAGGGTTGAAGTCAACGTGAAATAATTAAAACAGATTTATATGGTGTGCCTTTCTTTTATCATTACTCTTACTTTATTAAGAATGTGTAGTTATAAAAGCAACAGTTTTATCATAGAAAATTATGAAGAAAGTCCTTGTATTTTTTCTTTTTAAAACAGCAGAATTACTGGAGGTGTGCTCATTAAATTTGCAATGACACAGAGATAGGAGAACACCATATGACAGTCAAGATTCAGAAATATTTCAACAAGCTATAATGATGAGCCCAAACCAACAAGGTGAAATGTAATAGAGAGAAATGTACATTTTTGCATTTAGGTTAGAGCTGAGGGCTGTGGCTGCTCAGCCTGAGAGTTAAAGGCTGTTTATATGAAAAGTATCTGGGAGTTTCAGTTAAGTGCTAATTTGCTAAGTGCCAGGATTAGGACAGGGGGAAAAAAATTACTCAAAGTGTAAATATATAAATCCCGCCTTCATTCAACAAGTATTTATTAAGCATGTATTCAACAAATGCATATGGCAGCTGGTTAAGAGGAAGGGCTTTGGACTTCAACTGTTCTCTGCTTGGACTGTGTGATCTTAGGCAAGTTTTCTCACTGTGTCTCAGTTTTCTTAACTGTAAAATAGGACTGACAATAACGCATGGTGGCTGAGAGAACCGAATAAGAATATATGTTAAGTACTTATTAGCAATAATATTTTTTAGTACTTGGCCTTGCATTAGATCAATTGTGCTAATTTACCCACAATAATCTGCTTTGTTCATTTTATACCTGGAGAACTTATTTTTTTTAAATATTTATTTATTTGAGAGAGAGCGAGAGCAAGAGAGAGAATGAACGGGAGGAGCAGGGGGAGAGGGAGAGAGAAAATCTCAAGCAGACTCCATGCTGAGCACAAAGCCTGACATGGGGCTCTGTCTCACGACCCTGAGATCACGACCTGAGCTGAAACCAGCAATTGGATGTTTTGCCCACTGTGCCACCTAGGCACCCCTGGAGAACTTTATTTTTATACCATATTTTGAAGCACACTGAGAGACTAGGGAATGATCAGGCAAGCATAAAAAGAGGATCTCTGGAAATAATATCATCGGAGGAGTCATTTCAGGCATTAAACATTTGATCTGTAAAGAGTTCATATATTTAAACAGGAGTCCTATGGATCAGGTAATACATTTATTTAGTGTTGCTCCAAAGGGAACCCTGGACACAATAAGGAGAAGCAGAATTCAGCTCAATATACTGAAGACCTTAACTATGATTGTTATGCGATAACTGCATGGCCTAATTGGAAAAGCAGTGACCTCCCTGTCATTATTGTAAGTACTTGGGCAGAAGCCAGATGGGCATCTGTCAGGGAGGATGTGGGGAATTCAGCGAGTCCTGCAGTTGTAGATTTGACTTGGACTCCTTTTAGTAGTAAGGTTTGGACTGAATTTTTCACCCATGTATCCTTGGAAGGTTTTATACCCTATAGGGAATATTAATGCACCATCAGGGAAACTATTGTCCTGTCCATTTCGCAGAGTCAAAAATTTCAGAATT
This sequence comes from Martes martes, assembly GCF_963455335.1. Classification (NCBI taxonomy): domain Eukaryota; kingdom Metazoa; phylum Chordata; class Mammalia; order Carnivora; family Mustelidae; genus Martes; species Martes martes. The sequence goes on along the minus strand of NC_137897.1, from coordinate 105,247,663 downwards.
CAAATGTCCTCTGGAGACTAAGTAGATGCATTTCTCAATTACTGGTCTATGAATTGGTAAGAGAATTAAAAAACAAATTACTTATTTTTACATTTTATTAATTTTTCTTCCATTATAAAAGTACTAAAAATACATTAAATAAAATGGTAAAAGAGAAAGGAAGGAAAAATCAGTTCTACATCATTTTTATGCATAGTGTTTAATATATGACCTGCATTTCATATATATAGATGTATCAACACAATTATATATAATTATATTTGTATATATACAAATATGCAATATATAAAATATATAAATGCAATAAATGCAATATAAATAGAGTACAAAATATAAATATGGTATATAATATAAATATATAGGGGTGCCTATGTGGCTCAGTAGGTTGGATGTCCGACTCTTGATTTCAGCTTGGGTTGTGGGCTTGGGGTTGTGAAATCAAGCCCCGCGTCAGGCTCTGTGCTCAGCACAGAGTCTGCTTGAGATTCTCTCTCTCCCTCTCCCTCTGCTCTTTCCCCTGTGTGCACACTTTCTCTCAAATAAATAAAACTTTAAATATATATATATATATCTTTAAATAATATTTATAATCTTTAATATATGATCTTTAAATACATAGTTTTTAAATATATATATTATATATAAACATATGTTATATATAATATTTGTATATATAGGGTTTTTGCTCTTTTCAGTATGTAAGAGTTGTACTAGTTTGCTAGGGCGGCTATAACAAAATACTACACACTGGGTAGTATAAACAGCAAAAACGTGTCTCACAGCTCTGGAGGCCAGAAGTCTGAAACCAAGGTGTCAGCAGGACTGGTTCTTTCTGAGGGCTATGAGGAACAGTCTGTTCCAGGCCTCTCCTCTAGGTTCTGGTGGTTTGCTGGCTGCTTTTGGCTTCTGCTACATTGTCCAAGTCTGTGCCTTCATTGTCACATGGCCTTTTCCCTGTGCGCATGTCTGTTCCCCAATTACCCCCCCTTTCACAAGGACAACAGTCACATTGGATTAGGGACCCACCCTCGTCCAACATGATCTCATCCTAACTTAATGAATCACATCTGCAATGATCTTATTCTCATATAAGGTCACGTTCTAAGGTACTGGGGGTGAGGACTGCCATGTATGAATTTTGGGGGATACACAATTCAACCCATAACAAGGATCAAACCAATTTACGATGTCATCTACAATGTATAAGAGTGCCTGTTCTCCTGTATCCTCAGTGACATCAGATTTTATTTTAAAAAGTGATTTTTTTTTTGCCAACTAGCTGAAGGATTGCACCATTGTGGTGTTTTAATATATACTCCTCTCTCAGACAGTATGAATGGTTTTCTGTTTGCTTACTAGTTGAATGTCTTCTTTTATGAAATGTCTGTTTGTGTCTACTGCCACTATTTTTTAAATTATGAAAGTAATATATCACAAAAGATTTGAAAAACAGAGAAAATAAAAACCACCCTTCATGCCACTACTCCAACATAGCTATTACCATTTTTATTGCCTTCTAGGCAATTTTCATATGCATGTTTTACTCTTGTAATTGTGGTGTACACATAGTCTTATATCCTGCTTTTCTCACCTTACAGTGTATTACAATATGGAAATGGGTTAATCTATAATATACTAGAATAGCTCATTCTTCAATAATTATGAATTCAGAACCAGGCTTCTGGTATTAGACAAATAAAAGCTTTCCTAAGGATATACTACCTGGCCATTACTGGGACAGAGGATCTCTAGTTGTAAGAAAGTTAAAATTACATTTCTGTGCCATGGCCTTTCTGTGGGCATCTGGCACACAGATGTCTAATACATGTTGGATGAACTGACAGCTTAGTTATTAGACATGATTTTTATTCATTATTTTGGTGAGACAAGTCAGTTTTCAGGGTTTTCTTTGTCTGAGGCTACAGGCGTCATACATTTAAGAACCAGCATCTCACTAGGCAAAGCAGAAGTTGAACCAGTGTCAAGACTCACCGTTTTAAAAATATATTTTAGAAGTCATAAGTGAAAAAAGGTTTTACAAAGTATTTTTCTCTTTTTTCCTTCCTTTAAAGATTTTATTTATTTATCAGAGAGAGAGAGTGAGCACAAGCAGGGGGAGCAGCAGGCAGAGGGAGAAGCAGGCTCCCTGCTCAGCAGGGAGCCCGATACAGGACTTGATCCCATGACCCCAGGATCATGACCTGAGCTGAAGGCAGATGCCTAACCCACTGAGCCACTGAGGCATCCCTACAAAGTATTTTTCAAAGTACACTTATGTATATAAAAAACTACGATTTCACAAAAACAAATCTGTTCCATGGACAAAATCTAAACATGGAATCCCTTCTTTTTTCCCTTTGTAAAGAAAAAAATTCATGTTAGAACTGAGAGATGTTGCAACTTATCATTTGTCCATCTTCTGAAACAAGTTGAGCTAAAAGAAATATCTGATGGTGTCTGTAATGTTACAGGTATATTGGTAATAGGCACCAATGAATTATTTTTTCTATTTTGCATCCTTCCTCTTATTTCTTTGGTAACATTTTGCCCACACTGTCACTTGTATTTCAGCCTTTCCAATTAAAATGTAAAGACTGGCTTCAAAATGAAACTCAAAGGTTTCACATATGAAAAAAAGTAAAAGTTGTATAAAAAATAGTGCTTCTCAAACTATGAAGCTCTTCTCTAAGAATTTCCAGTTCATAGTGGACCAATACTTCTATAAAATACAATAAGAATTAACTATTAGAAGAATATTTTTAAAAATCACCATGGCATAGAGAATAAAAATCCAAAAACTCAAGAGACTCTGGAGACATGAAAATTACCTTGTCAAGTTTCTATACATTTTTAAATGCTTAATCTTTTTTTAAAAAAACATCTTATTTGTTCATTTGACAGAGAGAAACATGGGAAAGGGAGAAGCAGGCTTCCCGCCAAGCAGAAAACCCAATGCAGGGCTTGATTCCAGGACCCTGGGGTCATGATCTCAGCTGAAGGCAGATGCTTAACGACAGAGCCACCCAGATGCCCCTTAAATGCTTAATCTTAATTCCTGAATTTATTTAGATATGGACTGGTAACAAGTAGTCCACAGACAATACTCTAAGTAGAACTGATATAAGGCATAGACCCTGTCCAGGGGCGCCTGGGAGGCTCAGTCAGTTAAAGCATCTGCCTTTGGCTCAGGTCATGATCACAGAGTCCTGGGATTGAGCCCGGCATTGGGCTCTCTGCTCAGCAGAGGAGTCTGCTTTTCCCTCTCCCCCTACCTGCCGCTCTGCCTACTTGTGCTCTATCTCTCTGTCAAATAAATAAATAAATAAATAATCTAAAAAAAAAAAAAGACATAGACCCTGTTCTCAAGGAGCTAAGAATCTTGTTAGGGTGAACATTATGAGAATATGTATAACTAAGCATAAAACTGTATTATAATCTGTGTTACCCCAGACCACACCAGCCTAGAGCAACCTCCTCACTGCAGGGTAATAGATAAAATATATATTGGTCTCTGTCCCCAGTTCCTGGCACAGGGCTCCTAAAACCCTTGTAATTGCCTTAGTGATAAGAGCACTAGGAATATCTTTTGTTCTAATATTTGGCCTTTGACCCAGTTCCTGACACAGACTTCCTAATTCTCTTGAGATTTCTCAAGTGATAGGAGTATCTTTTTGTTTAAATGAGGTGATTCTTGGTGGGCTCTTGGATGGGGGGCTGGTCACCAAGCCATGATTAGAAGCTTGGAATTTTCAGCCCCACTCCTCATCCTCCAGAGAGGGGAGAGGGGCTGGAAATGGAGTTGATGATTAATCATGCCTACATGAGGAAGCCTCCCTAAAATCTCAAAGGTAGAAGTTCAGAGAGCCTCCAGGTTAATGAACACATCCCCCTACCAGGAGGGTGACCCACCCCAGCTACATAGGGACAGGAGCTCCCATGCTTGGGACCCTTCCAGACACTGCCTTATGTATGTTTTTATCTGGTTGCTCATCTGTATCCTTCATCATATCCTTTTATAATAACCTGGTAAACAGTAAGTAAACTGGGTTCCTGAGTTCTGGGAACCACACTAGCAAATAATTGAATCTGAGAAGGGGGTTGTGGGAAAATCTGGTTTAGAGTAGGTAGATCAATGCACAGGTGACAATCTGAACTTGCTGTTGGCATCTGAAGTAGGGTAGGAGCGGTTTTGTGGGACTGAGCCTTTAACCTGTGGGATCTGATGCTATGTCCAGGTAGGCAGTGTCAGAACTGAGTTGAGTTGAGTAAAAGAGATACATAGGAGGAAGACTGAGGTTGTTTCTTATCTTAAAGGTAAAGGGAGTACAACATGGACAAAAGAGCATACATCTACCTTCCCAGAGACACAAAAGATATTAACAGTTAAAAGAAGTAAAACTGTCAAAAAATAGATGAAAACAGCTATATAAATTGTAAAACGTAAGTCATGGTTAATTCATGGTTCTTTTAGCTGTATGACTGTAAAATTCACAGATTTCATGGAGAAAACTACCATTATTCTGTCTCAATAATCACAATGTGGTCAGAAGAAGTCACACATAGCATTTCTCTCTCTTCTGCACCAACCCCCTCCCAGTTATTTCTTGGAATCCGCGAGAATGTAATCTTATTCGCACTAAGCCCTCAAGTGGTCTTGTCTATACTCTTCCATTATCTGGTGACCTGATACCAGGGCTTTGATGCTGATGCAGTTATCATTACTGGCAGGGTCTACCAGAGGTACTGCTGTCTTCAACTTCTTAGTTTCAAGTATGAGAAACTAAAATTTTGTCAGTTAGGTTTAATGAACCCAAGAGGTGCCGGTAACCTTTCCCAGGCCCTGGACCCCAGACTCATGTACCCTGACAATGAGAAAAACAGCACTATCTACGTGCTGTTAGTTGGTTCAGAGTGAATTCACATCCTGTAGCCCCATCATCCCAAACCATGCAAGGTGTTAATGTCCCAAGGGGTATCGTAACTGAATCTTCAGTCTTTCCAACAATCTATGAGACCTGATGCTTCTGTGATGATGTACATGAAACCAGTGAATCTCATGCACTTCAACCCAGCTTATCAGTAGAAGCAACAAACTCTGAGTCCCTGACAAACTAATATACTTTCCGGTGACTAGCCATAACCTTATGGCTGGTGGATTGCACTAGATCCCTTCCATTATGGATGGCGTGACAATCTCCCTCAGTAGAAAAGAAATTCTTTCTGGACTTGCTCTCCCTGACGCTGCTGGTACATCCTTCTGCAAAGGAGACTAGGGCCTTCTGGGATGCATTCTACTTGAGACATGCAATGTCTCCCTGTCTGTGTCCATTTTCTGTAGTTCTTCACATTTTCACCTTTCAAAGGCTTTGGTAGTCTGGTAAAGTTTATGGGCCCCTTCTCAGAGTAGTATTTTTTTTAAAGATTTTATTTATATGACAGAGACAGACACAACGAGAGAGGGAACACAAGCAGTAAGAGAGGGAGAGGAAGAAGCAGGCTTCCCGACAAGCAGGGAGCCCGATGCGGGGATCAATCCCAGGACCCCGGGATCATGACCGGCGCCAAAGGCAGACACTCAACTGACTAAGCCACCAGGCACCCCCTCAGAGTAGTATTTTTAAGTGCAACATGTAAAACACATAAGACTATTAAGGAAGCCAGTACTATATGATATTATATTGTACTATTTTCAGGCAACTTAGGGTTCTGGGGACCCCAAATCAAGAGGTTAAACTTGTTACTAATCCTCTACTTTCACTTCCAGATCCATAACTGTTTGACCAAACTGTAAACCTCTGCCAGTGAACTGGTATAGATGAGACATTGGCAAACTGTAGTCTGTTACCCGGTTTTCTGAACGAAGTTTTATTGGAACACAACCAGATCCATATATTTACTTCCTACTTATGGTCGTTTTCGCACTGCAAGGGTGGTGTTGAGCAGTTGCCACAGAGATCGTATGTGGCCTACAAAGCAGAAAATATTTATTGTCTGCACTTTTAGAAAAAAAGTTTGCAAGTCCTGGTCTAGATCCTGGCCTAAAGGCCCAGCAAGCAAAGTGGACCAGAAGTACTCCTTGAAGTTCTGCCCTCTGGAGGATTTTCCTTCTCCATTGTCCCCTGGAGATACCCCTCAGGGCTCTAATGCTGGAAAAGTTCACTTCTGCCTGTTGCAGGCCTATTCTGCAGAGCCAAGTGCAAACAAGCCTTGAGCCCTCTATGAGGCTATAGGTGGGAGTCACTGGAGCTATATGGCACGGACAGCTGTGCTAGGACTTTTACTTGCAAGATCCATTCAAGCCACTTGCCAAAAACACAGCTTCCGCTGGAGATGAAATGCTTCAGGGCACACCTAAATTTAGAGTGAGGCAGTTCTCTGCATGCAATTCATGACAGGTGGTTTGGATTATGTGGTTGCTTGAAGATATATGTTAGAAATCCAATCTCGATCCAAAACTAGACAGGAACTGGTTTTAAAGGAGAAAAGTTACTTTCTTAAAAGAACATATAGGTTTGTTCCAGAACTCCAGGGATGTCTTGCTGTGATTCACTGGAATGAACTTTCCACACATCATAAAATCACAACCTGCCAGAAATGTTTTTGGTGCCACTGAGTTTCTTGGATGACAAGGGCCAGGTGGTAGAGCCACGTCCACTGGAGCGTGGACCACATGGAGTACCATCCCTTGCTCTGGGCCTTCTCAAGGAGGGAGGGTTACAGCTTTGTAGGCCAGTACATGGGAAGAAGCAACCAATCAAATGTAACATATGTTTCCTTCAACAGTCACTGAAGTCCTTTAAACAGTGGGGCTCCATGATGTAACAACTTTCCATTCCCAGTGGACATGTTATCCAATATGTCCAAGGTCATTGGACATACCTGGCCTCCACCACCCCAATTTTACTGAGGTGTCAGCAGGCCCTTGCATTTTCTGGAGAATTATCACCATTTTCTAGCATCTGGGGTACCTGTTAATTTTTGCTCTCCAGAATCAGTCAACACGATGTCATCGATGGTAGACTAGCATAATGATGTCTCATGGGATGATGAGATGATCACTATTTCCTGCAAATTGGTAGCACGTGGCTGAAGAGTTGGCATACACTGCGGCAAGACAGTGGTGTTCTGCTCTGGTGTTCTCTGTTTATTGCTCGTTTTGTCTCTATTTCAAATTTTGTTGTTTTGTATATCATGGGGGTTTTTTTGCATCAATTTTAGTTCTATAAAATATTGCATTAAAATATTATTTATCTTGGTTACTGAGTGCTTTGACATTCCCTCAAATTTTGTGTCTGAGGTGAGTGCTTTGCTCATCTCACCCCAGCCCCATCCTGATTGACATATAGAGAAGATGCGCCCATTAGATCAATGCTGCTTGCCAAGTGTTTATAAGATCATATTTGGAACACTAGCCACAATTACAGTTGACATAAAATGAATGATAATCTAAGGTCACTTTGAGACCCACCTGCTTTTTAAAGTAGCCAAATATGAATTAAGTCATCACTGTTACATCTTTCAAGTCATTGATGGTGACATTTATCCCTGCAATGCTATCTACCAGGGAGGCAATATTGCTTTCTTATTAGGGACTGGAGCTCCAGGAGTTCCTGTTTGGCCCTTTCTTCTGTAAGTCTTAAAAGCTTTGCCTCTGTGGCTCAAGGAGCCCGGGTTGGGAATTCTATCATTTATTAAGGATATGCCTGTCATTTATATCTTCAGGAACTGAAGATATTTCCACTGAATTGGGTTTGGTAGTTTCATTGGGCCAGACCAAGACCAATAAGGGTCAAAAACTGCACTTGCATCTTGTCAATTCCTATCCTAAGTCTATAACTGGTAGCTGTAGTGTCCTGGCTGATCAGAAGTTAGTGTTTAACTCAGAACTAGGATTTACTATTCTTCAAAATGTGGGGTATTTCCTTTTCACCAGGAAAAATGGCTGCGGGTTCACAGTGGAGGGGGAAGCTAAGAGAAAAGTGTTCTTCCTTGAGGGTATCTGGCCTCCTTTCATTTATGGGATCCTAAATTTATAAATCAACTTAAATCTGGTAATTGAGTGAAAGGTTATGACTCACTATTGTGGTAGATCAGGTCAGGTTTCCATTCACTAAATCAGGAGTTTTGTCAGTTACAGAAGGATCTCATGGGCTGCCCCATCCATTTGTGTCCTAGGGCTCTTGCTCAATTATATAACGCCAAAGATCGTTGTGAATTACAATTTCTAGTTACTATACAGGTCCTGCTATGGATTCTAGTAGTCACGCCAGCTGTGTCTACGTTGGGTCAGTGCTCCCATCTAGTCTTTGCTAGCCCAGGCCCTTAATTACCCCCATTGAGATTAGCAAGCTCATTTTGACCGCAATATGTCACACTAGCACCCTCGCCTAGAGAAAAGAGCTAATAAGGTTGTTTTAAAAGATAAGAGGGCTTGAGTAGCAAATGTGGAAGGAGCGCTGGAGTTGGAAAAATCATATTTTCCACCCATCATAGTAAAGATTAGTTCAGGGAGAAAATCATCAACTGATGCTAAAACAAAGGGGGAAATTGTGATGAGCATCAGAATATTTGCACTGTTCTTAAAAATGTCTCTCCACAGACTGCTTATTAGTTGCTAGAGAAAACACAGTAATTGTAAAGTGGGAAACCTAGAAAACAACTTGATTGGCTGATGAAAATTTACATCGCCCATGGGGGGCAGCCAGACATCCTGTGCCTCCCAATATTATGCTCTGAGAAGGACACAACATCAATTATGCAGTTGTCTAGCCAGGAATGCATAATGTGAATCTAAACATTAGGAAATATTAGACAAACTGCAAATGAGGAGCATTAAAATAAAAGGAAGGACTGTATTTGTCAAAAATCTCAATGTCAGAGAAGAAAGACTGTGCATGTTTCAGACTAGAGAAGACTAGAGAGACATGACAACTAAATGCAAGACTGGATCCCGGGCTCAAGGGTAAGGAAGTGCTAGATAGGGCATTATTGGTCAATGGACAAAATTGAACTATGGGAATTAGATCAAAGCACTGTATTCATGTTACATTTTTTGATTATTTGATATGGCTTTATTTTCTGATCATCCAACTGTGTCCCACAACCAGCCTGAGCGCTCAACAGTCAGCGATCCTGACAACCCAACCCGCCTTGGGGAGGGATGAAGGGGGAAGGATGAGCTAATGCTGGTGCCTGCATCCAGCACCCCAGAGGTTTACTGAGTGGCTGGGCACTCAGTAAACAGTCTCGGGGGGAGAGGGGCCACCCAGCGGGGCACAGAAAGGGGGAGAGGCAAAAGAGAACCTGTGGCCCGCATGCCTGCCCCTCCCTAGGCCCGGCTTGGCCAACATCTGGGGCCTGCAAGGCTGGGACGGCAGCCCTGCCAGGAAGTCTGGCTGGAAAAAGGCAGGACGCCATCCTCCAGGAGCCTGTCCCTTCCAGCAAGTGGAGAGTTGGCTTCTGGGTAAGGAGTGGCTGGGCGGCAGACAGGAAGATGGCAAGACCTTCTTGGGGGCAGAGGAGGCCAGTGCCTGAACACCTCATCCCTCATCTCGACCTTCCTCCCTGCACAAAACACCTAATGGATTATACTGCTAATGAATCGGTACACCGGAAAGAAACACCTGGGCCTCCCTGAGGTCAATTTCAGCGGGGCTCGAGGTGTCCTCCTCACGCCCCTCCCTTACAAGGCACCTGATCTGTGGGGTTCAGGCCCTGACTCTCCTCTCCAGGTTCTGGGAAGGGCAGCCCTGCCAGCCCCACGGTCAGTTGCATCTCCTCCAGAAAACACTCTCCCTCCACCCCCAGTTTGGACGCCCTCCTAGGACCCTGAAGCAGAAGCTGCCCCAGAACACATACTCTTTTCTACAGGTGAGGAAACTGAGGCCCAGAGAGACTGAGGTAAGAGGCAGAGGAGCCAGGGGGCCTACTCGAGGGCCGCCTCTTGCCCCAGGGACTCTGAAGGCACTGGGACCCTAGTGGGACAGGCCCAAGCTCTCTGGGGTGCGGCAGGAGGGCAAAGGCAGTGAGAAGCACAGGGGAGGGCGACTGGTGCAAGGAGCCCGACAGGAGGCCACTGGGTGTTCAGAGCACCAGCTGTCCATGGGGACTTGAGGGACATGCATCCAAGGCTACACCCTGAGCTGGTCCCCTCAGCCCTGGCCAAGGCGGGGGAGACACAAGGCTTCTGAGGAAGGGCCCAGAACCAGGGACCCAGAGGCTGGCCCTGCCCTCCTTCAGACAAGAGGAGAGAGTATCTCAGTCACCATAGGGTGACTGGGGCAGGGTGGAGCACAGACACAGAGCTGGAAGTCCCTGGTCAGCATTGAGGGTAGGAGTAGGGACGCTGAGGCTGCACATTTCCTCTGTCATCTCTGCTCACAAGCCCTGAGGACCATGGGGTCACCTCCAGGGCTTGGGGCTCAATGGCAGGCTCATTCCCAAGTCCATGGCCTGGCCCTGGGACTTTCACCTAAACGCTCCTCCAAGGGAGTTCAAAGGACAAAAAGGAGAAAGACTCCCAAGTCCTCAGGAGCAACACACAAAAGTTCTGTGATTCCAGGTTGGGGCCTCTCAGCAAGGGGTGAAGCCCTGCCTTTTTGCCAGCTGCGGAGCAGGGGGGGGGTGGCAGGTGCAAAGCTCCCTGCGCTGGTGGGTGGCCACGGCACGGCATTCGGGAGCAGTCCCTGAACTGTTCTGTACAGGATGCTGAAGTGCTGGAGGCAGTAGGAGGGTTTGAGTGAGGTCAGGTGCAAACCCTGCCTTAAGGAAGGCCTGAGGGCCACCTGCAGGGTCACCTGCTTCTAGGCAGGATGGGAGAAGGGGGATGCCGAGGACTCACCTGGCCAGGGTGTACCTCCCACAGAGGCCTTGCCTCCCACCCAAGTTCCTGCTTGCTCACCTGGACTGCTGTGTAGGTCACCCCGAAGTAGGCACCAATGCAGATGGCCAGGAGCAAGGAGAAAACAGCTGGCTTGACCCTGAAGGCTCTTATAACCTGCTTCAGGTGGTCATGGAAGACAAACTCAGGGTCCCGTTTATCAGCTGTGATGTGGTGCTGCTTCCCCTCCTTCTGGTAGTGACTCAGGTAGTGTTCTCGAATGCCGAGGAATGTGCAGTATTTGTCCACCAGCTGGGTGGCTTGGGGCTGGCTGGTGAGCCATCCCATTGCCAAGTCCAGCTGTTTCTGCTGGATCATCTGCTCTAGGAAGACCAGCATGTCTCAGGGGTTCCCTGCGCCGGCAGGTTATAAATGACTCAGGTCAGGGCTTCTGCATTGAGCCTCCAGTTGCTGGTCACAGTTTTAGGACAGACCCGAGATCTCATGTCCATGCTGCTACTGCCCTGCCTGTCATGGGTTAACGGGGTGAGGGGGGTTGGGGGGGTCCCCACGTGGGCCAGGGTGAAGGCAGACAACCAGAGTATGGCAAAGCACTCATGCTCCCAGGCCAGGATGTTCTCAGTGAGGTTGATCTCGTGCACCACGGAGAACAGCAGCTCCAGGAACTGGCCACCACTGTCTCCAGCTCTGCAGGAAGGCAAGTTGCAGCATCTCCTTGCGAGGTGGCTGGGACATATGAAGATAAAGGCTGTCTGCCTGGCCAACAGTGTCAGTCCTGGTGTCAGAGGACGAAGGCAGAGGACAAAGGCCACGGTGTACTGGCGTATGCTGGAATCTGTGTGGTCCAGGTTGTCCTCCAATCAGTGCTTGGTTCCCTGGTAGTCGAACTTGCCCCTCCACAAGCAAAGAACAGAAGATTGTACCCTGAGTGGGTGCGCTTGTTGGCGTAGAGCTTGGAGAAGTGGCGGGTGAGCCCTAGCAATACAGAGATGCCACTCTCGTTTGAGTCCCTGCTATGCGACAGCCAAGTGGCCACTCCGAAGGCGTCGTAGTGAGCCATGACGATGATGGTGGTAAGGTCCTCTCCACCCAGCCACAGCAGCCACCAGTCTCTCGTGGCCTTGCTGTGGACCCCGCTCATGACCATCGGAAGCTGTTGGCCATGGTTGGGTGGAGCGGTAATTTGGCAACAGAGGCAAAGCCCTGGGAAGCGGAGCTGGCCTGCGCCTGTGTGTGGATGGAGAGCAGGACCTCATCGTGCACAGCAAAGAACATGGGGACAGTGGTCTGCACGGCCAGCACCTTGCGCCCCATCTCCACGAATTGCCGGATGACGTCCTGGGACACAAAGGCCACGGCCTATGGCAGGACCGAGAGCATAGCGCCGGCCGCCTGCCGCAAGGACTTCCGGTACTGCTCAGAGAAGCGCCGCAGCCGGAAGAACGCAGCCGCGGCTCGGCTCCGCGCGGCCACATCGATGCGTGCGCCTGCGCGTTGAGCGCTGTGGTCGCAGTGCCTCCGCGGCTGGGTGGGGAGGGGTCAGGCTCGGCGGATGCCTTAATGATGGGCAGTGGACCCGTAGACAAAAGCCGGTGGTTTTCAGGGTGGGACTAGGCAGTAAGGGTGCCCGTGTGGGTCATATTGCTTCCTGCAGTAGATGAACTCGTGCCGTGCATCGGTAATGGAGCCGAGTGGCAGGCATGACACCTTCGGCATGTTCTCCAGGCCCTTGCCCACTTCTAACAGCATCCTGGGCCGCCGTGGGCCACACGGGGCGATTCCTGCACACTCACCTCAGTATGGATAGCCGCCGGGGCCCCTGTATTCATGTCAAACTCAGTGAAGTTCATACCTTTACTGGGGTTACCTAAGAGAATATTCCTGTTCTGAGAAAATACACCTTGAGATATTTAGGGGTAAAGGACCACGATATAGGCAATTTATTTTGAAAAAGTTCAGAAAGTATTCTGTGTATATATGTAGATATAGACACACGTATATAAAGAGCCCCACACAAATGCTAAAGCAAATAAGGTAAAATGGTTTTTTTTAAAGTGAGTTTTCTTTTTTTTTCTTTTTAAAGATTTATTTATTTATTTGACAGAGAGAGAGAGAGAGAGAGAGATCACAAGTAGGCAGAGACCAGCAGAGAGAGAGAGAGGAAGCAGGCTCCCTGCTGAGCAGAGAGCCCAATGAGGGGCTGGATCCCAGGACCCTGGGATCATGACCTGAGCTGAAGGCAGAGGCTTAAACCACTGAGCCACCCAGGCGCCCCTCAAATAAGGTAAAATGTTAACAATAGATGTATTTGGTTAAAGGGTATATGAGTATTTTTTGTTATTATAACCCTTCTGAAAGTTTCACATTCTTTTCAACAAAACAAAAAGATATTTGGGCTTAACTCAGTAATTTGTCTCAAGTTTTTAGTGAAGATATAGTCATCTGGCCTTTCAGAGGATGTAATTAGAGAGTGAGCAGGCAAGTCTCTCGTGATAAATTTACATTAGTATATTTCTCTGGCTAAGTCCTTGAATTCTTTCCTTTGCATCATGCTGAGGGATTTCTAGGGTTTCACGATTTAGTCTAGATTTGTGCTAATCAGATTAGTAAAATAATAGAAGTATATCCTAATGCTCTAGCTACCAGACATACGGGCAAACTCTATCATCCTTACTACAGCATCCCAAGTTTCTGGTAACATATAAACTAACAAATTCCTGAAAGTCTTTTGGGATCTTCTGTAGTGACTTTGCATTTCGGGTGAGCCGTGGTGGGAGGTCGGGAGCTGCTTCCTCTGACTAGAGATGAGATTCTTTTAGCGGAGTCAAATAAACCCATGAGTTTCAGTCTATACTTTGAAGTGAGAAATGAGGGATGTTGTTACATTTTGGTTTTAACTTATCCAATGTTCTAGAATGCAACATCTCTACCCCTTAGGTCCTGTCATTTCTTAATGTTCCAGAGCAAAAGTTCTGCTGTTCCCAGATGCGTCCCCCACCCCCACGAGCACTCTGTTCCAGGTGAGCACTGGTCATAACTTACATTGGTCATTTTCTTATAATTATTGGGCATTGCTAGATTTCTGTCTTGGATTACTAACTGGAGCTTCATTCACTCCTGCCCTTTCTCTGCTAGATTAGTGGTATGTACTAACTATGAGAAATAGATTTGGAATAAATCTTAAACTTACTCTTGTCAAAGAAATTTAACATAAATTGTCTGGTATTCTCTTTCATCATCGCAAAACCATGTGAGATGAGGTGAGAAGCTATTATCTGCATTTTATAGTGAGGAAACTGAGGCACAAAGTGGCTAAGGTCCCATACAACATAATGATGGAACTGGTATTAGAATTTAGGCTTTCTGGGGGGGGGGGTCTGCTGGCTCAGTCAGTAAGGCATGCGACTCTTGATCTTGGGGTTGTAAGTTTGAGCCCCATGTTGGGTGTAGAGATTACTTAAAAATAAAATCTTTTTTTCTAAGATTGTATTTATTTATTTGGCAAAGAGAGAGAGAGAGAGACAGAGACAGAGACAGAGAGAGAGAATGAACAAGCAGGGGGAGCACCAGGCAGAGGAAAAGGGAGGAGCAGGCTCTCTGCTGAGTGGGGTCCCAATTTGGGGCTCAATTCCAGGCCCTGGGATCATGACCTGAACTGAAGGCAGACACTTAACTGACTGAGCCATCCAGGCCCCCTAAAAGTAAAATCTTAAAAAAAAAAAAAGAACTTAGGCTTTCTGTTCTTCATTTTAGTGACGCATCCCAGGCTCAATGAAAAAACTGCCAAGTCCCCTAAAATATTTTGGAAATACTAAATATATATAAAGAATTTTGCAGAGATACCTTTTAACCAAATGAAATAATCATTAGGATACTAAATATCGAAAATGATGTCTCAACTCAAACTCAAAACTTCTCTCTTCCCTACCAGCTTTCTCTTTCATTGTCTCAGTTTCCGCCAAGATAGCATTATTCTTTGCTTGCTCTTCTTCCCCTCAGCTTCCTTCTCTGGCTGGCTGCACACCCCACCTAGATTGTGATGGTTAGGATCACCTTGTCCTAGTATGTATACCTCTTCAGCAGGTGCCTTCCTAGAAAACTCAAGCCAGGATATCTTCTTTAAGACCCCTTCTGTCCCATGGTGAATATTCCGTACTTTTGCCCCACCAGATACTTGAAGTTCAGACTATAGCCACTGCAACCCACTGTCTTTGCTCCACAGTCACAGCCAACTCCAACCAGTCTTTAAATTTGTTATTTTAGGTAAACCTCAATCACTACTCCGTGGGCCTTCTGAACCTCAAAGGACACATATCAACTGTTGTTCAAACTCTAGAGAATATATATCAAACCCACAGTAGTTCCCTTGTAGCCCCTTTAATTTAGTTTGAAGATTGTGAGAGAGGGGAGAGAAATGTACAACATTATGACAATCTTCTAAGTAATCTTCACTCATTGGTTACCCTTCCCGATCACTCTCTTCTTCTCTTGAATAGACCAGAAGTTGGTAGTGGGCTGTTTTACAATGTACTAAGTATGTCCTTCACTGGATAACTTGATATTTCTTTTTAGAATTGCTTTAGTTGGCTATAACAAATTATCCTAGGCAAGGTAACTTAAACAACATACATTTCTTTCTCATAGTTCTAAAGGCTGGAAATTGGAAATCATGACACCAGCATGGTCAGGAGCTGGTGAGAGCCCTCTTCTTGGTTGTAGATGGCCAACTTCTTGCTGTATCCTCACTTGTTAGAGAGAGAACTATCTAGCTCTCTGGTTTCCTCTTATAGGAACGTTAGTCCCGTTCATCAGGGCTCCACCTTCATGACCTAATTACTTCTCAAAGGCTCCATCTCCAACTACCATCACATTGGGATTAGGGTTTCAGCATATGCATTTTCAGGAAACAGAAACATTTAGTTCATAACAGGAAGGATGGGTATTTGTCACATATATTTTCCAGCAGCAATTTGGAGACAAACATTCCCATTTTAACACTATACTTCATGGGTAAGAGAGACATTAAAACATAAAAAGACAAGGATCCTGGCTCACATAGCCTAATCTTCTAGAAATCCCAACAGTTTTATGCTGGCTTATAGCGCACATGATAATTTGTGATACTGTTATCTACTTAATTTTTAGGAAACAGCACAAGTTGGTTCAACAACATTTGGTGCAAAGGAGGAGAGAGTAGTGGAGGTTAAAAGCTCAGATCTAGATGATATCAAGAATGGTGAAGTAAGAAACTGAGAAACTTCGGCATAAAAGTGATGAGGGGGTGCCTAAGTGGCTTAGTTGGTTGGGTGTCTGACTCTCGATTTTGGATCAGTTCATGATCTCAGGGTCATGTGATCAAGGCCCGTGTCAGGCTCTGTGCTGGGCATGGAGCCTGCTTGAGATTCTCTCTCTCCCTCTCCTCCCCACTCACTCTTGCTCCCTCTTTCTCTCTCTCTAAAAAAGAAAAGGCAATGAATACTAGCCAAAAAATATAAAAGCAAATTTTCCAGAACTTTAGAAATTAACTACAAAGTTTGCAAAAATCAAGAGAGCATTTCCTCAAGAAAAATGGTTTAATCTTGGTAAGAACACTAAGCTTTGTGCCATTAGAACTTCCCCTATTCCCATATTCTCTCCCCAGCTCTGTGGTAGATTTGAAGATCAACAGCCCACAGTCACAGTGAAAACCAGCAACTTAGCAGCCTTGGGAGGGATCGGAATGATAGAGAATATACTTTATACTTTATACTTCCTGATTTAAAAACTTTCCGCTAAACCACAATAATCAAGACAGCGTAATGCTGGCCTATATAGATCATTGGAGTATGATAGAAAGTCCATAAATAAACCTTCACATCTATGGTCAATTGATTTTCAACAAGAGTGCCATCACCATTCAGGGGGAAAGAGTGGTCTTATCAAAAAAAGTGCTGGGACAATTGGATATCTTCATGCAAGAGAATGAAGTTAAGCCCTTACTTTACACCATATAAAAAATGAATTCAAAATGGTTTAAAGACCTGAAACTATAAAACTCTTAGAGTGAAAATAGACATAAATCTTCATGACCTAGATTAGGCAATTTAGGCACTTAAAACAGATTTTATTTTTAAGTAATTTCTATACCCAAAATGGGGCTCAAATTCACAACCCTGAGATCCAGAGTCGCATGCTCCATTGACTGAGCCGGCCAGGTGCCCCGATTTAGGTACTTCTTAGATATGACACCTAAAGCATGAACAACAAAAGAAAAAATAGAAAATTTAGATTTCATTAAAGATAAAAAATTTATGGGGTGCCTGGTTGGCTCAGTTGGTAAGCATCTGACTCTTGGTTTCAGCTCAGGTCAGAATCTCGTAGTCATGGGGTCAAATCCCACATTGGGCTCCATTGTCAGTGTGGAGGCTGCTTTAGATTCCCTCTCCCCTCTCACTCTGTTTCTCCCCTGCTTGCATACTCATTTTAAAATAAAAAAAAATTTATACTTCAGAGGATATCATCAAGAAAGTGACAAGACAACCCATAGATTAGAAGAAAATAATTGCAAATTACATATATAAGTGTCTTGCATACAGATTATATCAGGAACTCATTCAACTCAACAATAAAAGGATACCCCAATTAGAAAATGGGCTATAGATTTGGATGTAAAAAACAAGATGATACATGAATGGCTAATAAACACATGAAAAAATGTTCAGCATCATTAATCATTTAGGAAATGCAAATCAAAATACAATGATACCCACTAGTCGGGCTATAATGGCTAGGAGATATATATTAGATAGATAGACAACCAGGCAGACAAACAGACAATAACAAGTGTTGGTGAAATAGGAACACTTACCCATGTTAGTGGTTATGTAATATGGTATAGCTACTCTGGAATACAGTCTGGCAATTCCTGAAATGGTTAAACATAGAGTTATCACAAGATCTGGTAATTCCACTCCTAGTCTATATATCCAAGAGAAATGAAAACTAATATCCACACAGATGCCTGTACAAATGTTCATAGCAGCATTGTTCACAATAACCAAAAGGTGGAAACAACTCAAATGTCCATCACCTGATAAATGGGCAAATAAAATGTGGTGTATTCATACAGTGGAATAGTATTGGGCAATAAAAAGTCATGAAGTACTGACACCTTCTACAACATTGATATACCTGGAAAACATTATGCTGCATGAAAAGCACCAGTGAGAAAGACCACATATTGTATATGTCCTTTTGTATGAAGTCCAGTATGGGAAAGTCCATGGAGGCACAAAATGCATTAGTGGTTGCTGGTGGCTGGTAGAAAGGAAGAATGGGGAATGACTAATAGTGTGTATGGGGTTTCTTTTGGGGTAATGAAAATTTTCTAGAACTTGGGAGTGGTGATGGTTATACAACCTTGTAAATATACTAAAAATCACTGAAAATTGCTTACTACTTCCTCTCAAACAAATATAAACAGATGGTATAATGCTCTAGAGTTCCACTTAGCAACTTAAGGCTGAGATATAAATGCAGCTCACTTCTTCAGATTTCCAGCAGGAGGCAGAAAGACTGTGTGCCTTGGTGTCTCCTAAAAGTATATTCTTGTTTACAAATGAAATTCAAAGGGGATAGTAGATGATGTTTTTAAGACGATGCTTAAACATTGTTTACAAATTTGTCATTCCCCTCCTCCTGTGAGAAAACTGTGTAGCTCTCTTTGAAACGATTTTGTGCTTAAGATATATTTAAAAATACCAACTCTTAAAAATGGAAAAGCCTCTTTACATAGAGCTGTAATTGCTTAAAAACTGTCGGCATCTACATATTGAGAATTTTCATTGCGTGTTGAAAATTGATTCATTCAAAGAAGTGGAAACAGAAGACTGAATATATAGGAAAGAAAGAGAGCAGGAGCTTTCTGGTAGAGTCGTGATTTCCTAGGTACCATATTTGGATTTTAGTCATTACAGGATCTTAGGCTGTTGGCATAACAGAAGGGCAGCATGGTACATCATCCGTCTTTCTCCCTTCAATTTTTGATTAGTGTAGACAAAGCAGTAAGTAGAAGGCATATTGAAGTTATGAAGAAGTATGGGCATCCCTCTGGTGAGAAGTGTGCAACCACCTTTAAAGTAAGGTGTAATGAAAGGATTCTGGGAGACCTCTCCCTTGGGAGCATCGGAATGATGAGTCATTATAAAGAAAGCAGGAAACAAAAAATCAAACACCTTAATCAGTTCCTCTGTTCTTATCTGTTGTTTGAGTTAACCCCATTACAGAGGTGTGGCAGGAAGGCTTTGCTCACAGCCCTGTCTGAGACAACCGTGGTGCGGTGTGGGAAGGCCAACAAAGTGCTGAGAAACAGAGAAGGCGACTGGTTAAGAAAACCCAAATAGTTTCCTCTTCTTTGACAAAACCCAGATCTTTGTGAACCTAGAACATCATAGCAAATTCTGCTTTCTTCACTTTAAAAAGGACTGGATAGAGCTACAGAAAGTCCAGAGAAGAGTGTTTTTGAAACTCAGGCTAATAAATATATATATTGATTGTGTAAAAAAATATTAGAAATATAATATATATAAAGAGATGTATTATAAGGAATTGGTTCATATGGTTATGGAGGCTGACAGATCCCAAGATCTGCAGGGTAAGTTGGCAAGCTGAAGGCTACTCGAGAAAGCCGATGATATTCTACTCTGAAGATTGGCTTGAGATCCAGAAAGAGCTAATGTTTCTGTTTGAGAGTAAAGCCAGAAAAAAGCTGATGTCTCAGCTCAAAGGCAGTCAGGACAAACTCTGTTTTACTTAGTGGAGAGTCAACCTTTTATTTTTATTTTTTTTTAAGATTTTATTTATTTGTCAGAGAGAGTGTGCACCTGCTGGGGGCAGAGGGAGAAGCAGGCTCCCTGCTGAGCAAGGAGCCCAATGTGGGACTGGATCCCAGGACCCTGGGATCATGACCTGAGCCCAAGGCAGATGCTTAACCCACTGAGCCACCCATGCGTCCCAGAGGGTCAACATTTTAATTCTATTCAGGTTTTCAGCTGATTGGATGAGGTCCACTCACATTATGGAGGGCCATCTGCTTTATTCAGTCTACTAATTTAAATATTAATCTCAGCCAAAAACACCCTCATAGAAACACCCAGAATAATGTTTGACCAAATAGCTGGCCGCTCGATGGCTCAACCAAATCGATACATAAAATTAACTGTCACTAGTGGTAAATAGGAAATGAACACTAAATACTTGTTCTCTTGATTCCTCATGTTTTTCTCTTTCCTGTACCATTTTTGCTAGTGTGCACTTCCAGAATTCTTCCTTGATTTCCTGGAGTTTCTCTCCTGTTCCTTTTACCAACTCTTTCCCCCACTCTCTGTATTCTGAGTGGCTGATGGTAGTTCTACTCTAAACTGGATGGACTACTCCAAACCACGTTGCTACTCCAAATCACTTCATTCACAGGTTTATTTACTCCAATTTGGAGACCCTTGCTGCCATAACCTCACTCTCTAGACTGGCTCTATTAGACACTGATGCTAGAATAATTTAAGATCCAGGCTACCAGATCTTTTGGCCAGTGATTTAAATTGTTCGCTGTCACCTACAAGAGGGAATCCAACAGTTGATTTCATCTCCCTAACCCAAACCCCCACTGTTCACAGCTTCCTCTTTTCCCCTGTCATCTCTTTGCTACTACTATGTTCACTTAGAGTATAAACATAACAAGTTTGTGTCCCTCATCTCTTGCTTTACTTTTGGTCCAATTTCATAATTTTAACAGAATTAGACTTTAGACAAAAAGATAAATTGGACTATATAAAATTTTTAAAATTTTTGTGCTACTGACACTATCATCAAGAAAATGAAAAGACAACCTACAGAATGGGAAAATGTTTGCAAATACATCTTATAAGGCACAGTATCCAAAATATATAAAGAACAGTGACAACTTGGGGCACCTGGGTGGCTTAGTCGGTTAAGTGTCTGCCTTTGGCTCAGGTCATGATCTCAGGGTCCTGGGATCGAGCCCTGTGTTGGGCTCCCTGCTCAGCAGAAAGTCTGCTTCTCCCTGTCCCTCTGCCCCTCCCCCTGTTTGTGCATTCTCTCTCTCAAATAAATAAAATTTTTAAAGATTAAAGAACACTGACAACTCAACAATAAAAAGATATATGACCCAATGACATAATGGGAAAAGGATTTGAATAGATATTTCTTTAAAAAAAGACATACAAATAGTCATTAAGCACATGAAAACATGTGCCATTAGTAGGGAAATGCAAATCAAAATCATAATGAAATATCACTTCAACGCACTGGTATGGTTATAATAAAAAACGACAGTGACCGGTATTGGCAAGGACATGAAGAAATTGAAATGCTCATGAAGAAATTGAAATGCTCATTCATTGCTAGTTGGAATATAAAAAGTTTAACTTCATTGGAAAACTATTTGGACATTTCTCAGGGAGTTAAACATAAAGTGACCATGTGATCCAATAATACTACTCTTAGATATATTGAAAATACCCAAGTGAATCAAAAACATATGTCCACACAAAGTGGTGCATACACATGTTCATAGCAGCAATATTCATAAAGGCTAAAAAGTGGAACTAATCCAAGTATCCATCAACTGATGAATGGGTAAGCAAAATGTTATATATTTATACAACAGAATATTATTCAGCTATAAAAATGAATGAAATTCTTATACCTTCTGCAACATGGAGGAATCTTGAAAACATTATGCTAATTAAAAGAAGCCAGACACAAAGGGAGAAATATTGTATGATTCCACTTATATGAAATGTCCAGAATAGGCAAATCTATGGAGACAGAAAATAGAACAGTGGTTGCCAGAGGCTGGAAGAAGGAGTAAAGATTGGGAAGTGACTGCATGGGTGTATGATTTCTTTTTGGGGAGTAAAAATGTTCTGGGATTAGGAAGTGGTGATGGTTGTTCAACCTCATAATATACTTAAAAATACTGAATTGCGAGCATACATCTAAACAAAAGGTTGTACATGGATTTTCATAGGAGCATTATTTATAATAGCCAAAAAGTGGAACCAACTCAAATGTCCACCACCTGATGAGTGAATAAACAAAATGTGGTATATCCATACAGTGGAATATTACTCATTAATAAAAATGAACACTGATAAAAGAAATTAAAGTAGCAGCCTCTGGGTGGCTCAGTCAGTTGACTGTCTGACTCTTAGATTCAGCTCAGGTCATCATCTCAGGGTTGTACATGAGATGGAGGCCCATGTTGGGCTTTGTGATCAGTGAGGAGTCTGCTGGAGATTCTTTCTCCCTCTCCCTCTGCCCCTCCCCCCTGCTTGTGTGCGCTCACTCTCTCTCTCAAAATAAATAAGTAAATGTTTCAAATAAAGAAACCAAAGCAGACACAAATAAATGAAAAGTTATCCCGTGTCCATGGGTCAGAAGTATTAGTTGTTAAAATATCGATACTACCGAAAGTGATCTATAGATTCAATGCATCTAATCCCATTTTTTAAAAAAAGAATTTGCTTATTTATTAGAAAGAGACAGAGAGAGAGCGCACGAGCAGGGGGAGAGGCCGAGGGAGAGAGACAAGCAGACTCTCCACTGAGCATGGAGTCTGATGCAGAGCTTGATCCCAGGACCCTGAGATCATGACCCGAGCCGAAGTCAGACGCTTAACTGACTGAGCCACCCAGGTACCCCCGCCACTATCATTCTTTACAAAAATAGAAAAACAATCCTAAAATCCACAAAAGACTAAATAACCAAAGCAATATTCAGCAAGAAGAACAAAGCAGAAGACATCATACTTCCTGATTTCAAAATAAATTAGGAAGTGATAGTAATCAAAACAGTATGGTACTGGCATAAAAACAGACATGTAAAAACAACCAGACATGTAGAACAATGGAAGAGAATAGAGAACCCAGGAACCCATGCATAAATAGTCAACTGATCTTCAGCAAGTCAGCCAAAGACCATTCAATTAGGAAAGGACAGTCTCTTCAATAAACAATGCTGGGAAAACTGGATATCCACATGCAAAAGAATGAAATTGGACCCTTGTCTTACACAATATACAATATACACAACTAAAAATAGGTCAAAGGCTTAAATAAGACCTGAAATTGTAGAACTCCTTGAAGAAAAAATAGGGGAAAACCTTCTTGACATTGATCTTAGCAATAATTTCTTGGATATGACACCAAATGCACAGCCAACAAAAGCATAACTAGGCAAGTGGGACTATGTAAAACTAAAAAGCTCTGTAGAGCAAATGAAACAATCAACAAAATAAAGGACAACCTATGGATCAGGAGAAAAATATTTGGAGGCTATGCATGTGATAAAGGATTAAGATCCAAAATGTATAAGGAACTCCTACAACTCAATAACAAAAAACCCTCCCAAATAATCTTGTTAAAAAATGGAGAAAGGACCCGAAGAGACAGTTTTCCAAAGAAAATATACAAATGCCAACAGGTATATAAAAAGATGCATGGGGCTCCTGGGTGGCTTAGTCGATGAAGCCTGTGCATTCAGCTCAGGTCGTGATGTCAGGGTCCTGGGATCAAGCTCCAAGTCGGACTCCTTGCTCAGCAGGAAGCTTGCTTCTCCCTCTCCTCCTCACTCGTGCTCTCTCTCACTATCTCTGTCTCTCTTTCAAATAAATAAATAATGAATGAATGAATAAATAAAATCTTTTTAAAAAAGTGCTCAACATCACTCATCATCAGGGAAATGCAAATCAAAACCACGATGACATATCACCTCATACCTGTTAGGATGGCTATTATTAAAAAAAAAAAGGTAAGTGTTGGCAAGGTAGACAAAAGGGAAAGTAAAAATAAAGCACTCTTAACTCTGTCAAAATTAAAAACTACTGTGTACCAGAGGACACAATCAACAGAGTGAAAAATTAACCTACAGGATGGTAGAAAATATTCACAAATCATTAATCTCATAACAGGCTCCTACCCAGAGTATGTAAAGAACTCCTACAACTGGACAGTGGAAGAGCAACACAGTTTAAAAAGGGACAAACAATTTGAATAAACATGTCTCAAAGACGACGTACAAATGGCCAAAAAGCATATGAAAAGATGTTCAACATCATTTGTCATAAGGGACCTGTAAAAACCACAATGAGACATGACCTCACATCTATTAGGACAGCCACTATCAAAAAAACAGACACTAACATGCATTGACAAAGATATAGACAAATCGGGACCTTTGTTCACTGTTGGTAGGAGCACAAAAGGGTATGGCTGCTGTTGAAAATGATATGGTGGTTCCTCAAAGAATAAAAAATAGATTACTGTATGACCCAGCAATCCCATGCCTGGGTATAGACCCAGAAAAACTGAAAGCAGGATCTTGCAGAAATATTTGAATGCTCATGGTCATAGCAGCATTATTCACAGTAGCCAAGAGGCAGAAGCCACACCAATGTCCATCACTAAAAAAAAATATGGTCTATACATACAACAGACTACAATTCAGCCTTAAAAAGGACGGAAATCCTTGAATCACTCTCTTGTACACCTGAAACTAATATAACACTGTATGAGAACTCTGCTGGAATTAAAATAATAAACTTGATTTTTAAAAAAGGAAGGAACTCCTGTCACATGCTGCACATGAGTGAACTTCAAGGTCTGTATGCCAAGTGAAGATAAGCGAGTCACAAGAAGACAAACATATGCAGTGAGATTCCGTCTATATGAGGTATCTAAAGTGGTCAAATTCATAGAAACAAAGTAGAGGGTGGTTGCCAGGGGCGGAGGGGAGGGGGGAAATGGGGAATAGAATTTCAGTTTTGCAAGATGAAAAAGTTCTAGAGATTGATTGCACAACTATGTGAATATACTTAATGCAGCTGAGCAGTGCACTTAGAATGGGTCGAGATAGTGAATTTTATGTTGTGTGTGTGTCTTTTTTAAGATTTATTTATTTTAGAGAGAGAGTGCATGTGCATGCGTGGATGGGGGAGCAGAGGGAGAGGGAAGGGTGAGGGGAGGGGCTTAGGGAGAGGGAGACAAGCAGACTCCCTGCTGAGTGGGGAGCCTAACGCAGGGGCAGGGCTCCATCCCAGGACCCTGAAATCATGACCTGAATTGAAATCAAGAGTCAGGCGCTCAACCAACTGAGCTACCCAGGTGCCCCTGTTGTGTGTGTGTGTTTTAAACCACAATTAAAAAGTTTAAAAAAGGAAGAAATGCTGGAGGTGCTACTTTACGCAACAGGCAGCAAACTCAAGGATTAATTAGTCACTCAAGAGCTGGTACAAGTTCCTACTGTAGATAAGTTTTAAAAAGGTTTAAGTATAATTATAAGTGAGAACAGTGAAGTGGATTTTTAACAGAATTTGGGGTGTTTGACATTCCAGATCTTTAAAAAGATCACTAAATAGAGGATGATAGTCTGTCAAACAACCTAAGCTTTTGGTGGATGGGAAAAAGAGACTTCTTGCCTGGATGGACCACAGCTCTGACAGAATGAGGCTACTACTATGTTCCAATAAACTCAAAAGTCTGCAGTGTGCCAGTTTAATTAATCAATTGCTTAAATAATATTACTTTAATGTAAGTTGGTTGAAACCAAGTGATAACCGCACAGAGCTCTGTAAAACAAGCAAACCCAAGCAGGGCTACGGATTTAAAAAAAACTGAAAGGACCCTTTTCATTATTTTATAGTTCTATATTTTCATGGCAGATGTTGACATTTTACCATTGTTCCAGAATCAAATGTCAAGTTATTCCTGTTCAGAATTTTCCATTTCCATTTTCAAAGAATTCCATGTGCAGCTGTATTTCTAAGTGAACTCTCTGTTTGCAAAAGCCCAGCATTTCTAAGCAGGTTTGTAAATAGGCTTGAAGGAGGACATGCAGGCA
Source organism: Martes martes (assembly GCF_963455335.1). Taxonomy (NCBI): domain Eukaryota; kingdom Metazoa; phylum Chordata; class Mammalia; order Carnivora; family Mustelidae; genus Martes; species Martes martes. The sequence continues at coordinate 105,221,928 of NC_137897.1, read as the reverse complement.
CTGGAGACCTGCTTGGGTTAATTAATTCTCTTTTCAGGCATTAGAACCTACACAAGTAGGCCAGCTGGAGGTGAATGTTGCCTTTGAAAGAGATAATTATATGCCTTACCAATTGTTTGCTTTTCCACATCTCCCCCAGTCAGGTTCCCCGGAATTCATAAACTAAGTATCAGGAGAGGTTTTTTCACCTCCTGGGAAACTGAATGTGTAGATGAGCCGAAATAATAATTGCGGATAATGCAGATAGTTTGAAGGTCTGGGTGATGCATACAAATAATTATAAGAGCGGACTGTGGGCTTCTGCTAAGTATAGCATCTAGAAACTGCGATGGCATTGTGCACTGGTAATTATGCTTCAATTCACATTTTCTTTCCTTTGTTAGTTATGAGACGTTATTCCTTCAGATTTCACACAATCTGCTTTCTTTCCCGCAGAACGCTGTAGTAAATGGCTCTCTGTACCATCTCGGGTGTGTAAAAGCAAGGGGGCCTGGCCCCTCTCCCTCCCCGGGGGAGAGCCCACGGCCCCCCAGCAGCAGCAGCAGGAGACAGTTAGGAAGGGCTCGGCTCCGGCTGGCAGGGGATGTCACCTCTCAACTGGCCTTTCCTGTGCCAAAGCCCGCCTTGTCCAGGAGATGGCTTCCCACCGCGCTTTGTTAGGCAAACCCAAGTGTTCATTCTTCCTTCCTGGTTAATGGATTCAGGTTGGCCCTGCCTGCTTCTGAAAGCGGTGTGAGCCTAGAGAGGCAGTTCTGTGTTCCAGGCTGCTTAGCGGGATGGTGGCATGGACTTTGATGCCAATCTGAGTCTCACTGCTACTGGTTTTTTCTTTACAGCCATTTAGAAAACAACCTGTAAAGGCTAGAAGTTTCATGTGCTTCTCTCCTGCCATGCCTAAAATCTTGTTTGTTCTATGCTGTTGGAGTAATGGAGCTTTATAAAGGACCACAGTTCCTTAATGTCTTTCCTCTTCCGGCTTTATCTACCCCCAAGGGAGAGACTATATGAGGAACAGGCCAAGAATGACCGCTGCTGGGGCACCTGAATGGCTCAGTGGGGTAAAGTCTCTGCCTTCAGCTCGAGTTGTGGTCCCGGGGTCCTGGGATCGAGCCCCGCATCGGGCTCTCTGCTCGGCGGGGAGCCTGCTTCCCTTCCTCTCTCTCTGCCTGCCTCTCTGCCTGCTTGTGATCTCTGTCTGTCAAATAAATAAATAAAATCTTAAAAAAAAAAAAGAATGACCTTTGCTTCCCTTGTAGGAATGGAAGCGGCCCAGAGGGGGGCTGTCTAGTAGCACCTAGTTGAGACACAAGTTAACAGGTGTCTGCACGGTAAAAGCCAGCCGCAGAGACAAAGGAACAGGTGACTTTGCTGACCAATTCACAGCAGCTCTGGCTTCACAGGTCACTGTGGCTCTGTGCCTCAGACTCCTGTCGATTTCCTTTCTCATCTTACCAGTACTGCTGTGTTAGTGCCTCTGTACAGGCAAGGAGCTCACGGTGAGCAAGATGCTCTTCAAGGGGAGAGTAGGGAGTGTCTCTTAAAAGGAATACATTGACAGAGGCCCCAGACTTGCTCATTGGGATGGGAGTTAGTCCAAAGGGAGAAAAAGTGGGAGGCCCTGATGGGGGCCTCTGGCATTAGTCCCCAGCGGTGAAAGCTAAGCTGCTCTATTCCCACCAGCCCCTTTGTGGTCTTCTCGCGTTGTGGATCCCATCCTATTGCTTGATTATAGTACCAGGGGTCTGGAGTTCCTGATAGCCTCCCTTTCTCTTGCTGTTCTCTGGTCACGTGCAAAGAACATCCATGGAGAGGCGAATTGGGCATGACTGAATCTTGCCTTAACTGGTAGAATGAAAGGTTCGCAGAAGGAGATATTTGGGGGGACAGGTACCCAAAGAGTGATGCTGTCTATGTTGTTTTGGGGCAAGAGAAGCTAGTCTGCAACATTTTCCCTGTTAACGCCAGCATCTCCTTCCTGAGCCTCTACTGCCCTGGGCCTGTGAGTTTTGGCAACCTTGCTTCCTCTCCTTGTGCGAGCCTGAAACAGAGCAGCTGCCTTAATGCTTTCACAGAGCTTGGGGACTGGAAACACCATCAGATTTTCCATCCTCCTACAGCGTAATCCATTCCTGATAGAAACAACCATGCGGTGGCTGCAAGGGGGCTGAATCAGGAGTGGCCCACAGCTCGCTTCTCCTGCTGGAAGGCAGCCCCAAAGGAGAATTAGGGGGGACCTCTGGTGTATGTCTATGGAGAAGAAGTCATGGTGGAGGAAATGTCGCCGCCCTGGGAAGTCTAGACCCTCTGCTGCCCTGCACCTGGGGACTTTGGAGAGCTCTCCTTTTTCTGTTTTTGTTAAAATAAACTTTAAAAATCGTTCCAGTTGCACAGGGAAGTTACAAGGAAAGTACAGGGGAATCCTTTGTTGCTCCCACTCAGTTTCCACTGTTGTCAACATCCGACATTGCTCTGGTCCATTTGTCATAACGAATCAAAACTGATACATTACTATTAGCTGAACTCCACACTTGATTTGGATTTCATTGATTTTCCCCTAATATCCGCTTCCTGTTTCAGGATCCCATTAAGACTACCACTGGTCAGGGCGCCTGGGTGGCTCAGTGGGTTAAAGCCTCTGCCTTCGGCTCAGGTCATGGTCCCAGGGTCCTGGGATCGAGCCCCACATCGGGCTCTCTGCTCAGCGGGGAGCCTGCTTCCTCCTCTCTCTCTCTCTGCCTGCCTCTCTGCCTACTTATGATCTCTGTCTGTCAAATAAATAAATAAAATCCTTTTAAAAAAAAGACTACCACTGGTACTAGGGCTGCCATAACAAAATGCCACGGACGGGGTGGCTCACAAAACAGAAATGTATTTGCTCACAATACTGCAGGGCTGGTTTCTCCTGAGGTCTCTCTGTCCTTGGCTTGCAGATCGACCATCTTCTCTCTGTGTCCTCGAAATGACCTTTTCTTTGTGGGCATGTACTCCTGGTGTCTCCTCCTCTTCTTCTTCTTTTTTTTTAAGACTTTATTTGTTTGACAGAGATCACAAGTAGGCAGAGAGGCAGGCAGAGAGAGAGGGAGGGAAGCAGGCTCCCTGCTGAGCAGAGAGCCCGATGCGGGACTCGATCCCAGGACCCTGAGATCATGGCCTGAGCCGAAAGCAGCGGCTTAACCCTCTGAGCCACCCGGGTGCCCCGTCTCCTCCTCTTGTTATAAGGACACCAATCCTATTGGATTGGGGCACCACACTCACGACCTCCTTTAACCCTAATAACTTCTTTAAAGGCCTTCTATCCAAAGAAGTCACATTGGGGGATTACTGATTCAACATATGAATTTGGAGGGCACCTAATTCAGTTCACAACACCACTTCTCCTCTCTTTTTGCTAGATTGAGGCTGAGCAACTCTGTTTCTGTCTTTACAGAGGTTGGGGAGGAACTACTATCAGTGCTTCCATTTTCCTGGAAGTTTGTCTGTATTAAAAAGGAAAAAAAAATGGGGTGGTCATTTTAAGGTAAATGGATCATGACAGATCCTGTTCTTTTTGGAAATGGAAGGCTGCTTAGATATAAGTTTAGAGGTGAGACTCAGGCGAGCCCCTCTGCTTATCAGTCTGCAATATTTGAGAAACACTGGTGAAAATGAACCTGCCCTGTTCTCAGTAGATCTTTCTTCGCTGGGCTTTGTTGCTCTCTGCCTCTGGTCCTATCATTCACGTGTATGAGTGACTCTACAGTTTTGAGAACACTGCTGGTAGCCCATGTTTAAACTCGATGCCTCATGTTCATAAAGGCTGTGATCATTTCTGTCACCCGGTTTAGTCCCAAGAAAATGTGTAGGGGAGAAAAGATCCCAAAGTGATCCTTGAGAGAGTGTTACCAGTGAAAATGGCAGAGTGAGGACCTCAGAAATGTCCCTCCTGCATCAAGGAATAAGGAAACTGTCAAAAGATGTTGGATGTGGTACCACACACACATAGGAATACTATTCAGCTATAAAAAGAATGAAATCTTGCCCATACATGGATGGAGCTAGAGAGTGTAATGCTAAGTGGAAGAAGTCAGAGAATAACTAATACTATTTGATTTCGCACTCATATGTGGAGTTGAAGAAACAAAACAAGCGAGCAAAGAAAAAAAAGAGAGAGGCAAACCAAAAAACAGACTCTTAACTATGGAGAGCAAACTGATGGTTACCAAAGGGGAGGTGGGTGGGGGGATGGGGGAAGAGGGGGATTATTAAGGAAATTTTTAAAATCTGTATAGAAAAAGAAAAGGAGTATGGGAGAGACTCGTACACATAATAAAATGAAAGTGCTGGGAAAAAATGTCAGAATTAATTTTTTCAGAACTTTGGAAATTAACCAAATATTTTGGAAATTAACCAAATACTTGCAGCAATCAGGGAGTGTGTTCTATAAGAAAAAAAAATGTCTGGCTAGGTGAGAACAGTGAGCTTTGTGGCCTCTTAACTTCCTTTAGTCCCGTCCCAGACTCTCCAGCTCCCTAGTAGCCTTGAAAAACCACAGCTGACCTTCTCACCTTGGCAGCCAACAGAGGGAGCAAAACCACTTTGGAGCTCTTTCAAAGACTCATTCCCCACAAACGGTCTATCTGGTGGCTCCCTGGAAGACCCCCACTTGCAAGCGTGTCTGTATTTGACCTGACTCGGAGCTTATTTCGTGTGAAAAACTTTTCCCCATGAGGCATTTGTCAAAAGCAATCTGTGAGGCAATTGTTTAACTTCCTGGCTGTCTGGGAAGGTGATAACAGTTGTAGAACACAACAAGCTAACCAAAAACTTTGAAAAATCAAGCGAGGGGGATGAGGTTTTGAAAAGCTCTCTGAATATATTCCTGGGAATCTAGAAGGCCATGTGCATGCTCAGGGTTATTTACATACTCAGGAAAGACCGAGGAGGCCCTAAGCTCTCACCTGTGTTTGACTCAAGGGTGCAAGGGGGCTGAAAGCAGAAAGTGGAATTGCTTGCTGGAGGGTAAGATGTGGGCCTATCGCACACATAGCCCCTCAGCCAAGATTGGTAGACTTGTTGGTTTCCATAGTTTAAAGAAATTCCTGTTCAGGGGGTTAACTGACCACCAAGCCAACTGAGCAGAGATTTTTAATGGTCACACATGACGAAGAATACAGACTTAATTAATCACTTCAGGAAAATCACTGAATAAGCAACAGCAATCACCAAAGACAGCAACAACATCTTCCTCTGGGGAGGGGAGAGAACTTGATTTCCAAAGTTTTTATATTACTTAAAATGCCCAGTTTTCAGCAAAATATTACAAGATAAGCAAAGAAATGAAAAACCATGGTCCATACACAGGATAAAAAACAATAAACAGAAACTGTCACTGAGGAAGCCCAGACATTAGATTTACTAGACAAAGATTTTAATTCAGTCACTTACAGTATGTTCAAAGAACTGGAGTAAAATATGTCAGACTGTCTAAAAGGAAGTATAAGAATGATGTCTCATTAAATAGAGCACATTAATTAAGAGATAGAAGTGATGAAAGGAACCAAATGGACAAAGAGAATGAGATCTTGACATTTGTGACAACCTGGATGGACCTAGAGGATATTATGTTAAGTGAAATAAGTCAGAGACAAATACCAAATGATTTCACTTATATGAAAAATCTAAAAAATAAACGAACAAATAAATAGTAGAAACGGGTCCATAAATATAGAGAACAGACTGTTGCCAGGTGGAGGGGAGTGAGGGGATGGGCAAAATGGGCGAAGGGGAATGGGAGATATTTATTCTATTTACAGAACGAATAAGTCATGGGGAAGAAAGCTACAGCATAGGGAATATACTGTATAGTGTTGTAATAGCGCTGTATGGTGACAGATGGTAGCTACACTTGTGAGCACAGGATAACAGAGTTGTTGAATCACTGTGTTGTACACCTGAAAGTAGTGTAACGCTGTGTGTCAACTATGCTTTGATCCACAAAAAAAGAATCAAATGGGGGCACCTGCCTGGCTCAGTGTGTAGAGCATGTGGCTCTTGGTCTCAGGGTCGTGAGTTCAAGCCCCATGTTGGGTGTAGAGATTACTTAAAAAAAAATAAGTAAAGTAAAGAAAAAAAAAACCAAATGGAAATTCTGGAGTTGAAAAAGACAATTACTGAAATGAAAAATTCACTAGAGGGGCTCAACAGTGTGTTTGATCAGAGAACTTGGAGATAGGTCAATTGAAATTATCTAGTCTGAAGAAAAGAAAGAAAAAAGAATGAAAAATAAACAGAGCCTCAGAGACCCGTGGGGCACCACCAATGTACCAACATAAGCATACCGAGAGTCCCAGAAGAAGAGAAGAGAGCAAAAGGCGGGAAGAATATTGGAAGAAGTAATGGCCAAAAACCTTGCAAAATTTGATGAAAAACATTAACTTGCACACCCAACAAGCTCAACGAACCCTAATCTGATTAAACTCAAAGAGATCCACACCTAGACACGTCAGAGCCAAACCGTTGAAAGATAAAGACAAAGTGAGAATCCTGCAGACAGCAAGAGAAAAAGCGATCCAAACTGTAACATGCAATTCCCGATAAAATTAGCAATGACTTACTATCAGAGACCGTGGAGGCCCTATTACCTGTCTGAAGGCAGCGGCATGACCTATTCCAAGTGCTAGAAGAAAGAGTCTGTCAACCAAGAATTTTACATGCATCAAAACTATATTGCATAAAAGAAGAAGCAATTAAGACATTCCGAAATGAATAGAAACAAAGAATTCTTCACTGGCTGGCCTGCCTTCCAAGAAATACTAAAGGGCATTTTTCAGGTTGGCATGGAAGGACACTGGACCGTAACTTGAATCCACACGAAGAAATAAAGAGCCTCAGTCAAGTTCGCCCCATAGATAAACATCAAAGACAGTATCTGTGCATCTTTGTAACTTGTTTTTCTCCTATCTGATTTAAAAGCCAGCTGCATAAAGCGGTAATTATGAATCTGTGTTCATGGTCTCTTACTGTATAAAGACGTAAAGCAGACAGGAAGGGAGAGCCAATGCAGTTTTATGAGAGGACAGTTTTTGTAATATATTACAATTAAGTTGATATTAATACAAACTAGAGTGTTATAAATTAAGATGCTAATTGTAATCACCAGAGCAACTGCCAAGAAAATAAGTCCGTGTCATTATGCCAACCAGACAGTGATACAGTTACTTTCCTCACATCTTCTCTCCGCCTGTAGCATGGTTTGCGCTCCCCCTTGGCTCCCCGTGTTTTCCCTCCAGCGCTGCTGCTAAGTGAGAACCTTCACCGAGCTCGGGGTGTGGAGGGCGGGAGACATTGTGCATTCTGCTGTAGGCACATCTAAGGTAAAGGGACTCATTATGCTCAATCTTGTGTTAGTCACTGGCTAATTTCATCTGAAGCGAATTGAAGTGAAAAGAATTCTTTGGTGGAATTATCTTTCATGGGTGAGGCAGTTCCGACTTGGGGGTGGCCTTCCTGGGCCCCTCTCTCCGCCTCTGTCAGGCCGGTCACACGCAGGCCGTACCCAGACTGCGTCAATAACACACACACGCATATATATATATACATACACACACACACACACATATATAGTTATATATATCGTTCATATATATATGGGTGTGTTATATATATATATGTGAACGATATATATAGTTTACAGCATGTCTGTGAGTGAATAATACATATATATTTATTTATTTATATTTAATTCATTTATATAAATATTATTTTATTATATTAATACATGTTATTATATAATATATAATACTATACATAATATATCCTAAATATATACATTGTATATATACTAAATATATACAATACATATAATATAAACAAATATATCATATAAATGTATGTTTATTTATATTATATGTAATTATATACTTGCTGTAAACTCTCTAATATTATAATAATATAATAATATAGTTATAGAAATATTATATATATAGTTTATAGCATGTCGATGAATGTAGGCATTCATTTGAAGGAGTCTGGGGACTAAAGGGTTTTCAGAGACAGTGTCTGTATGAGGTACACGCAGAGGCTCAGCACATCTTAGAAGGACACAGTGAGCTGATGAAAAGTCGGAGTCTGCACGTTTTTCTCTGTAGCCCCTTCACGGGCCTCAGCAGCTTTGTGCTGACAGCCTTTGCTGATCGCTTCCCATTGTCTGCTCCATTTTCCTTTTTACTTGCCTTCCTCTCCCCCCCACCCCCCCCCAAATGCTGGGTGAGTGATTTTGGTGTTTTGTTCCCTCTTAAAAAAAAGCATTTTCTACCCCAAGCCCGCAGTACTCCATGCTGCCCTATGGTTTGAAGAGGAGGGAGAAATTTCTATTGTGTTCTTGCCTTTCCTTCCTGCTCCACGTTCCTCCCCCTCTCTTCAGGCTCAGGATGTTGGCTCAGTCCCTCACACTGGGATCAGATAGGTCCAGAGACAACGAGGAAGCAGGTCCCATTTGGACGTATTTGATGTAAAGGCTTTTTCTTTTCTCCCCTTTCTGTTATTCTTTCCATTGCGAAGGCCAGACCAACAGGCAAAGCGTGACCACAATAGGCGATCAGTGGTGGGTGAAGGAGTGGTCAGTGTCTGTGCCAGAAGAAGTGGCAGGTGCCAGCGGAAGCCTGGGTGACTGTTGCAGGGAGGAATGCAGTAGATAATGTGAGAAGTCAAGGTAGGCTGACAACCGGCCTTGGAAAGTAGGACACTGTTAACAGGTCCCATAGTCTGGAGGTGATTAAGAGTTCGGTTCCCCAGAAGGGGAGCCAGCAAAACTGGCATCATGGGATCAGGGTACTAGGTAGGACACTAGAGTGAGGGCTCAAGCTCAGGGAAGAGGCACAGTTCCGGGGACCAGAACTGGGACACAAGGAGGGCCCGGAGCTCAGGACAGGGTGTGTGCAGAGCCGTAAAACCTCTGCTGTGCTGCCTTTCATTCATCTCGAGAGTCCCACGTGCTAGATGCAGGTGACGAGCTAGATGTCGAGTACCCAGTGACGACGGGGACGGGGTGGTGGTCCTGGCTTTGGAGAGTTGGGGAATCCAAATGGCCTCAGCTCTACTACTAGCTGTGTGACCTTGGGCAAGTCACAGAAGCACCTTGTGATTCAGTTTTCTTGACTGTAAAATGTTTCCGAGGCTGCGGCAGCTCTGGTGAATTTCCAGTCTGCTCGGAAGGAGCAGACGTGTGGTCGGTGAAGGGGCTGGTTCGGAAGATGCTTTCACACAGCAAGCAGAGGTTGTTTTCTCTCCACTGTTTTATTGTGAAAACTTTCAAACACATAAGAAAGTTAAAAGAAGGGCAGAGCAAACACCGAATGCCCACTGCCGGGGTTCTATAGTGGTGACCCTTTTGCTATATTTGCTTTAGCATCTGTCTGTTCATCCTTGAACCCACCAATTAAAGTAAGTTGCAGACATCCGTGCACTTCACCCCTAAATGCTTCTGCATGCATATCACTAACTAGAATTCAGTGTTTATTTATGGTACTTTTTGTTTTTGAGGTAAACTTTACATAGAATAACATGCACAGATCTCGAGTACACTATTTGATGAGTTGCGGCAAATGTATACCTTCATGTAATCCGAACCTCTAGCAAAATACAGAACATTTCCTTCACCCTTGAAGAGATCCCTAATGTTTCTTTCTAGCCAATCCCTGTTCTTCTCCCATCCCCTCCCATTAGTCTCCTAGGGCTACGGTTACATATTATTACAAACTGGATTGCTTGATACAACAGAAACCTATTCTGTCACAGTTCTGGAGGCTGGAAGTCCAAAATCAAGGCGTTAGTAGGCTCCTGGTCTCTCTGAAGGCTCTAGGAGAAGAAGCTGTTCCATTTGTTTGTTTTAGCTTCAGGAGTTACTGGCAATCTTGGTGTGCCTTGCCTTAGAGACACACCACTCCCGAGTAATCTCGGTTTCTCTCATCACATGGTATTCTGCTTGTGGGTGTCTGTTTCTGCCTCTCTTCTTATAAGGACCCCAGTCCTTTTGGATTAGGGCCCATTCTAATGACATTATTTAAACTTCATTTTATTTGCAAAGACCCCATTTCCAGATAAGGTCACATTCACAGGTACTGAGGATTAGAAATTCATCTTATCTTTTGGGGAGACATAATTCAACCCATAACACGCCCCTAGACGGCCGCTGCTATTTTGATTTTTTTTTCCACCATTGGTTTTGCCTGTTGTAGAGCTTCATATAAATGGAAAAATGTAGTATATATTGTTTTCTGTGTAGCTTCTCTCATTCAGCTTGTTTTTGTAATTCATCCACGTCATTTCTTATTTCCTGTTCATTGCTGAGTAGCATTCCATTATATGGATGCACCACAGTCTATCAGTTCTTCCACTGATGGACACTTGGGCTATTTTTACTTTTTTAGCAATTAAAGATAAAGTTGCGGGGGCACTTGGCTGGCTCAGTCAGTAGAGCATGGGACTCTTGGTGTCAGGGTTGTGAGTTCAAGCCCCACATTAGGTGTAGAGTTTACTTCAAAAAATAAATGAATAAAATTTGATCAAAACCCCTATAGAAATAGAAAATCTTTTTTTTTTTTTTAGAAATAGAAAATCTTAAAAAAAAATAGAGTGGCTATGAAATTTGAGAGTCAAATTTTTTTTGTAGACATATGATTCCATTTCTCGTGGGCAAAATCCTGAGAGTGGACTTGCAGGACTTGCAGCAAGTTGATGTTGAGCCCCAGGGTGTTGGGGGGAGCTTGTTACCACGCTGCTGATGAAGCTGTGTCTGGAGACAGCGCCGAGCCTCTAGCTGGGATCAGACTGATGTTCCCGCTCAGAGTAGAGGAAGCCTAGAGAGACTGGAGTCGGACCTTTGTAGATGACCTTAGAGCTGTGGTCAGGAATTAAGATTCATTTGTCCTGAGCTGTGCCTATTCCATCAGCACCCCCACGCCCCACACCTACTTTTTACAGATACCGCCTGTAGTGACCGGGGTGGGTCCATGTGTTTCAGGGGTTTTTTTTTTTTTTTTGAAACATCACTTACTATTTCTGTGTCTGATATGTATTTTCTTTTTTTTTTTAAGATTATTTATTTATTTATTTGATAGACAGAGATCACAAGTAGACAGAGAGAGAGAGAGAGGAAGGGAAGCAGGCTCCCCGCTGAGCAGAGAGCCCGATGTGGGACTCGATCCCAGGACTCTGGGATCATGACCTGAGCCGAAGGCAGAGGCTTTAACCCACTGAGCCACCCAGGCACTCCTGACATGTATTTTCCAACCAAGGGTCCTAGAGGCTTAAACTAAATCATATTCTGGTTTCCAAACGTCACAGTAGTGGCGCTGGTGCGGCCACAGTCTCACGGAAGAAAGCAGCAGGTGAAATTGAGTGGAAGTGTAGCGTCCGGTTCTCTGGTAGTTACTTTTGTGGGGCTCTCGGGCCACGCCGGAGCAAAGCGTTCCCTGCAGACTCTCGGGCTGCTGGCTGGCCTGTGTCATTGGCCCCGCTCCAGCTGGTTGACTGCAGCCGGCCCTTGCTGCACGCCACGCTCAGCCCCTCTCCCCGCGTCTCATTCCTCTGACTCTCGTGGCTGGGGTCCAAGTGAGTACCTCTCTTCTTAATGAGCTCCAGGGAAGAAGGTTCCACAGCCTCCTTTGACAGCTTATACGCCAGAGCTTTATAATATTGTCAAGCAGTGCCTTCCTATTTCTACTATACCTCATTTCCTCTTTTCCTGAATCAGTGGAAATAGAGATGAGGCAGCCCCTGCCTTCTCCCATGACAGCCCTTCTGTCCTCTGAGCCTCTGCAGGCAGTTTGGGGCATTAGCCTTCACACTTCTTTCTAGGAAGGACAGAGACTATATCTTAGTGTCCTCCCGGTCCGAGGTATTACTAAAGGTGACTCAATAACTCCCTTGAGAGCTGAAGTGACTCTTTTGGTTACTTGTCCCAACTGGACTGTTACCACACTAAGCCTTTTTTCTTCTCCAAGTTTGCATTCCGTTAAACCCTTTTGCACAAGCCGGAGAAGGGCGATTTATTTTCTTGCTGACTGGGCAAAGTTCATTGCTCTGACACTCACCCGTCTGGTCCTGCTTACTATCTAGCTCCTTGGACTCATGTCTGATCCATGATTGTGGAAACCTGCCTGCTGTTTTCAGTATGGGCACCTCAGTGTTTGTGGCTTATACTGACAAGAGCTTTACTTTACCTTTTGTGTGTATGAAAGATCTTTTAGATTATTATAGATTATTAGGGGAAGGGGGGCCACGATCCAGGGCCAGACTATGACAAGAACTGATACGGCGTTGGCCATGGGGACCACACATATTTGATGTAGATGCAGATAGGTTTTCTCAGTTTGGAAAGATGGTGTAACATAATGGTTAAGAATATAAACTCTGGTGTTGGACAGACCTGGGTTTGAATACCAGCACTACTACTTACTTGCCTGTGATTTAGGACAATCACAGCTAACTTCTCTCCATGCCTCACTTTGCATTATTTGTAAAGTGGGCATGAATATAATATTACCTGTCTGAATGGATAAGCAAATTATGGTAGATTCATACAGGAGGACACTGTTCAGCAACATAAAAAATGTCCTAAATTGACAAATTTTATGTTACATATATTACACCATAATTTAAAAATTAATAATGTAATATACCAAAATCATTGAGTTGTACCCTTGAAATGGGTGAATTACATGGTATGTGAGTTATATCTCAATGAAGTTGTTTAAAAAAAAAAAAGAACGGACTGTTGATACCTTGAAGCAGTTGGATAAATCCCAAAGTCATTACGCTGAGTGAAAGAAGCCAGACAAAACAGAGTATACGCCATACAATTCTATTTATATAAAACTCTAGAAAAATACATACTAATCTATAAGGACAGAAAGCAGATCAGTGGTTGCTTGGCAGGGGGGATGGGAAGGGTCAGGAAGGAGGGATCACAAAGCAGAGCAAGGAAACTTTTAGAGATGATGGAAATGTTAATTATCTTGATTACGGTGATGGTTTCATGGGGTGTATACATATGTCTAAGCTCATCAAATTTACACTTTAAATATGTGCAGTTTACTGTATGTCAATTATACCTTTGAAGAGCTGTTTTACAAAATGGTGCTTTTTTCATATGGCTGGTACAAGGTTGAAATGAGACAATGAGAGAAAATGGCCTGGCACATGGTGAATGCTTCATAAATCATAACTAAAAAAAAATCAGATATACAAATGGTCAATGAGCACATGACAAGATGCTCAACAGCATGAGCTCTCTGGGGAAAGCACATGAAAACCACAGTGAGATTGCACTTCACAGCCACTGGAATAGTAGTAACAACAAGTGTTGTCCAGGATGTGGAGAAATTGGACCCCTTGTATATTGCTGATGGAAATGTGCAATGGTGCAGGCACTCTGGAAAACAGATTAGGTCTCCTCCAATATTTAAACATAGAGCTAACATGTGACCCCCTCATAGGAATATACCCACGAGAACTGAAAACATACACCCACCCAAAAACTCATACACAAATGTTCACAGTGGGATTATTCGAAATAGACAAAAAATGGAAACAACTCGAATGTCCATCAACTGATGAATGGATAAACAAAAGGTTGCATATGCATGCGATGGGCTATAACCGGCATGAAAGGGACTGAAATATATGCTATAACACCGGCAAACCTTGAAAGCTTTATGCTAAGTGAAAGAAGCCAGTCACAAAAGATCACGTATCCAGAATAGGCAAATCCATAGAGACAGAAAGCAGATTGGTAGTTGCCTAGTGCTGGAGGGGTTAGGGCGAGATGGAGTGATCAGTAATGGGTACTGGATTTCTTTATGGAGTGATGAATATGTTCTAAAATTAGAGCGTGGTGATGGCTGCACAATTCTGTGAGTATACTGAAAACCACCGGATTATACACGACAAAAGGGTCATTTTATGCTCTGTGAATTATGTCTCAATAAAGCTGTTATTTTAAAAAGTCACTCAGCCAACAAGCATTTATTAATTAATTTCTTTGTGCTTCATAGGAAGCAAATGTCCCTAATGCCAACATCTACTATGGAGCAATGTGAACAGGGAGCATTTTTATCCAGAGGAAATATTTTTAGTTTTTGTTGAACATGGTGGAAGTGTGAATGAAAGAAGTGGAAACTGAAAACATATTTGTCATAAAGTTTCCTGCAGAATATAAAGTGTTTTTTTTTTTTTTTTTTTGTAGCCTAAAGCCTTGCTACTCACATTGTGGTCAGTAGCATGAGTACCACCTGGGAGCTTCTTAGAAATGCAGAATCGCAGGTCCCACGGAGACTTACTGAATCAGAATCTGCATTTTAACAAGATCCGCAGGTGTTTGGCATGCACATTAGAGTCTGAGAAGCTCTAGCCTGAAGGTTAGCAGGATGACTTCATGACACTTTAATTTGCCTTGCAATCAGTCGGTAAGTGAGATGGTGACAGCATATTTAATATTATATTATGTTGAATATTCTCTATATAGATTAATCATAGATGTAATCACAATCCTAAAAAGTGAAGGTGAGTCCATTTGAGTTTAATTTCTGTCCTTTTAATCTATTACTTTCCGTAGCTCTTTGTAAAATCCTCTAATATATTTCTTTGCAGTGATAATATTTTCGTGGTAATTTATCATGACATTGATTAATATTTGCGTATTTCAAGAAGACCCACCCACTTAGTGGACTGCAAAAAAAAAATCTTGGAATTTTAAATTTAAAGTATGGGTACAAAGATAATTTATGCTTTTAAGGTTAAACTCAGTAGTAAGAAAAACTCTTTGGTTTTTAGTGTGTTGTTTAGTATGATAAGTAGGTAAGTTATATTACTCAGTTAAAAACTGTTCATTTTCAAAGGATTGTTGTCTCCTTGTTAAATTGCTAAATTACATTTTCAACATTATGGGACTGCTCCTTCATCTATGTAAAAACTAAGATAAAATGACAGACTGGTTTTGTAAAATAAAACTATTAGGTACATTAATTTGAGCAATATTTGGTAACTGTATATTTCATATATTTTGGAGAAGGGACCACATAATAAACTTTGAAAGCATTTCTGATGTATCAATCATATGTATGCATCTTGTGAAATTCAAATAATTCTCTTCTTGCCTTCCTATAGTAATATTATGCCTTTTGAATATCCATTTGGATGATAAAATGGTTTTCTTGATCTTCTTATATTGCTGGAGGTTTTATTTTACAATTCACCTGCAGGATCTCTCAAGTATGAGCATCTGGCTATTAATAATCGCAGAGTAGGCCAGAACCTGTGTTCATTTTTTTCTCTAAGTTATTGTGGCATAAAGAGAATGTAGTTTATTTGTGGTTTATTTTAGGTATCCTTCATTAATATGGTTCGATAATATATATGGACACATTTCTGCTTCTTGCCTTTGCTTTCTTTCGGCCCATCACTTTTCAGAAGAAAAGAGACAAGTCACTCTTCAAGAATTACTCTGTTTAGGGGTGTCTGAGGGGTGTCGTTAAGCATCTGCCGTCGCTCAGGTCATGATCCTGGCGTCCTGGGATCGAGTCCCGCATCAGGCTCCCTGCTCAGCGGGAAGCCTTCTTCTCCCTCTCCCACTCCCCTTGCTTGTTTTGTGTTCTCTCTCTCACTGTTTCTCTCTCTGGTCAAATAAATAAATAAAATCTTAAAAAAAAAAAAGACTTCCTCTGTTGGGGTAATCCATGGAGACTGTTGAAGGAAGGGTTCAGGGGTGGAAGAGAATGTTCATCCCAGCAGAGGTGAGATCAGAGTTGCCCACCAATATTTTATCAGTGAAAACATTTCTCAGTATGAACTGCCCATGAAAGGCCCAAATTCTCTGCATGGTCTACAATATGGTCTTCCTCACTCACTGTGAAGAAGCTTTAGGAATATTATAACTATCTTATTTTGCTTTGTCTATGTCTAAAGTCTGAAAGAGCTCCTTCAGTAAATATAGAATAAAAATTCCATATGAAACGAAACTATTGAGTTATTGTTTGATCGGCAGTGTTTATCTTTTCTTAGTCTTGCATAAGATACCAATGAAAAGATCTTTAAAAAAAAAAGAAAAAAGGGGTGCCTGGCTGGCTTAGTCACTATAGCATGAGACTCTTAATCTCGGGGTTTTGAGTTCAAGCTCCACATTGGGTATAGAGATTATTTTATTTTTTAAAAAATATTTTATTTGTTTGAGAGAGAGAGAGCACAAGCAGGGGGAATGGCAGACAGAGGGAGAGGGAGAAGCAGTTTCCCTGCTGAGCAGGGAGCCCCACTCGGGTCTTGATCCCAGGACACTAGGATCACAACATGAGCTGAAGACGGTCACTTGACCAACTGAGCCACCCAGGAGCCCCCAAAATAAAAAAAATCTTTTAAAAGATTTTGGGCACCTGGGTGCCTCAGTCGTTAGGCATCTGCCCTCAGCTCAGGTCCTGATCCCAGGGTCCTGGGATGGAGCCCCACGTCGGGCTCCTTGCTCAGCAGGAAGCCTGCTTCTCCCTCTGCCTGCTGCTACCCCTGCTTGTGTGCTCTCTCTCTCTTTCTCTAAAATAAGTAAAATCTTTAAAAAAATAAAAAAACAAAATGACAATGTATCTTACAATCTGGTGGCTTAAGATTCTTTGAAAGACTATAGTTGCTATTCTTATGTACATCTCAGTGCATTTTCCTATGAAGTTACCCCTGCCTGGCATCTCCTTTCCCTTTCTTCTTTTTAAGTTAATTACTTTATTTTTAATGGAAGTGTAGTTGACATAGGATATTATACTAGTTTCAGGTATACAACATAGTGATTAAACATTCATATACATCATGAAATGCTTACCACAAGAAGTGTAGTTACCACCTGTAACCATACAAAATTATTACAGCATTATTGACTCTATTCCCTATGCTGTACTTTACATCCCTGTGACTTACTTATTTTATAATGGGAAGTTTGTACCTCTTGATCTCCTTCACCTATTTGGCCCATCCCTATGGCCCCAACCAGCAACCGCCAGTTTGTTCTCTGTATTTATGAGTCTGTTTCTGTTTATTTATTTATTTATTTATTTAACTTATTTATTTGAAGGTTTTATCTATTTGAGATAGAGAGAGTGTGTAAGTAGGGGGAGGGACAGAGGGAGAGGGAGAGAATCTCAAGCAGACTCCGTGCTGAGCGCAGAGCTGGATGCAGGGCTTCATCTCTCGACCCTGAGCTCATGACCTGAGCCAAAACCAGAGTCAGAGACTTAAACGACTGAGCCCAGTTTGTTTTGTTTTTTTAGATTCCATATATAAGTGAAATCATATGGCATTTGTCTATCTCTATCTGATTTGTATCACTTAGCATCATACATTCTAGGTCCATCCATGTTGTCGTAAATGGCAAGTTCTCATTGTTTTCTATGGCTGAGTAATATTCCATTGTGTATCTATACCACATCTTCTTTATCCATTCATTTTATCGATGGACACATAGACTGCTTCTGTATCTTGGCTTTTGTAAATAATGCTGCAATAAACATGGGGGTGTATAGATCTTTTTGAATTAGTATTTTTTTGGGGGGGTAAATACTCTGAAGTGGAATTGCTGGATCTTATGGTATTTCTAATTTTCTTTTTTTAAAAAAGATTTTATTTATTTATTTGAGAGAGAGTAAGAGAGAGCATGAGAGGGGAGAGTGTCAGAGGGAGAAGCAGGCTCCCCATGGAGCTGGGAACCCAATGTGGGACTTGATCCCGGGACTCTGGGATCATGATCTGAGCTGAAGGCAGTCGCCTAACCAACTGAGCCACCCAGGTGCCCACTATTTCTAATTTTCTGAGCAAACTCCATACTAGTTTCCAAAATGGCTGCACTAATTTATCCCAACAGTGCATGAAGGTTCTTTTTTCTGCACATCTTCGCCAGCACTTGGTATTGTCTTTTTAATACCAGCCATTCTGACAGGTGGGAGGTGATACGTCATTGCACTTTTGATTTGCATTTCCGTGATGATGACTGATGTTGAGCATCTTTTCATGTGTCTGTTGGCCATCTGGATGTCTTCTTTGGAAAAACGTCTATTCAGATCTGCCCATTTTCTAGCCAGACTGTTTGTGTTGTCGATGTTGGATTGTATGAGTTCTTTGTATATTTTGCATATTAACCCTTTATTGAGCATATTATTTGCAAATATCTTCTCTCATTCAGTAGGTTGCCTTTTTGTTTCATTGGTTTCCTTCACTGTGCAAAAGCTTTTTAGTTTGATGTAGTCCTAATAGTTTATTTTTGCTTTTGTTACTCTTGCCTTCTTCCCCTCCTGTGCATACTAAAACCTTCCTATCTTTCAGGCCCTAGAAACTCCATCACCTCCTCTGTCAAGCCTCTCCTAATATCACCAGCTAGAAATAATCTTCTGCTTTTGACTTCCCATATCATTTAATCCCATTTATGATTCTTATTTTCATTATTTTATTATTGTTGTTTGTATGTAGGCCTCATCTCTTTTCCTAGTCTGTAATTTTTATTCACATAGATATCTCTCCCATTATGTCTTGGATTTAGTAATTAAATATTTGGAAAATAGTAACAATATTTGGATAATACATTGATATTCAAATAACAGACACATGACAGGTACTAGAAGGCCTCTTCTCGTCCATGTCCAAAATGGACCCCTTTTCTACTCCAAAATTGAGCTGGATCTAATGGTCTGTTTTCATTTACATATTTCTTTGGGTTAAACATTGCCACCCCCACTCTGTAAGTCCTCCCACCAGGGAACCTCAGTGTAAATGAATTTCTAGGATCTTTCTGACAATGACTGGAGAGTCTAGGAAACATAATGATCAGTGGATCAGGGGAGGAGGGGATGTAAAAGTGGAAAAAGGAAACCAAAAAGGAAGGGGAGGCTCTGATGATGAGGCGAGCCCAGCTTGTTGACGACCAGCTTTGCCCAGGGTTTGATGGAGCCATTGGCTTAACCTAGAGTCCGATTGTATCACTAGAGCACACATACTTCTCAGGAATTTCTTGACTGTCATCAGATTGCCTCTCTTTGATTTTAGAATTTATTGGAAAGACAAAATTAAAGGTAATCTTAGAAGGGAAAGAAAATCATCCTAATTCTCCTGCCTAAACATGACTGTTTTCACCATCCCAGTATGCACAGAATTCTGTATTGAGAGTTTTATATTATGTTATATATTTATATAATGCAAGAATGTTTATATATATCTCCTCATGTTATCACATAATCTTTATAATTTTTACTCTTAATAGTTACATAATATTTTATTGAATATTGGTTTATATAACATAGTTTCTTTAAACATTTCTCAGTAGTTGGGCATTTAAGTTCTTACAATGTTTGCTTCTAAAGGTTATTCATTAATTCATTATTCACTATTCACATAATGCAGAGATAAAGTAAATATTGATACACATAGCTTTTCTCCATTTGAATTTATTCCTTAGAATAAATTCCCAGGAAGGAATATCATTACTAGGTTAAAGGTTCCTGATAGGTATATCTAAATTCCTTTCTGTGGTGGACATTGTAGTTCTCTTCCTAGCAACCATTTGATATGTGTGGAATTGACCTCACCACCACCTCCAAGCGTGAGCCGTCATTCGTCTTAGCTAATCTGAGTGATCCATCCCCTTTGCCATAATATTTGGTCGAGGTAACACCGGCCTAACCTATTCAGCGTATGGTATTCTCCTGGCCAGAGAAATTGGTTCGTCGGTGGCCCAGTCATTATGAAGCTCAGGGCTTCTTTCTATGTTTATATAAGGCAGTGGACTCTCTTTCCTAATATATTCAAGAAGAAGCATCTAGTCTTGTTGCTTTGGCAGCATTTTGCAATGAGGGACAGCTGCCTGAGGATGAAGCCAATGCAAAGAGGCGAGCAGAGGTGAAGAGATTACAATGAAACGGAGCTAGAATGCCCAGGCATTCCAGACAGAGGAACAGAGCAGGTGCAAAGGCCCAGAAGGACTGTGCATGATATGGTCAAGGAGGCCAGTATGGTTGGAGCAGAGTGAGCAGAGGAGGAGGTGAAGTCAGAGAGGAATCAGCAGTCCGGATTATATAGATCTTTATAGATTCCCAGAAGGATTTTCCATTTTATTGTACAGAAGTTGTTTAAACAGTATAGTCATGAAAGTTTATCATTTCCTTTTAAATTTCTTTGCCTAAAATATTTCTTCCAATGATATAATACAGGTTATTTTCTAATTCCTGTTTGTTTCTAATTAAGTCGATTTTCAATTTTATTTCTTTTCTCAAAGTAACCTCCATGCCCAACAAGGGGCTCAAACTCACGACGCCGAGATCAAGGGTCCCATGCTCTACTGCCTGAGTCAGCCAGGCATCCCCAGACTGATATTCTCGACTGGCAATTTTTACCAGCTTAGAGTTGAAAACAAAGGACAAAATGCAAAGGCAAATATTAGAAGCCTTTATGGAAGTGGCTTGAAGAACAGATGGCATCAGTACATAGTGGTGGTTGGCGTGAGGGCATGGGAAGGCAGTGAGAAGATGGCAAAGAAGGACAAAGGAAGGTAAATGAAGATTTGCAGATGTGCTCCAGTCGCTGATGAAGGTAGACTTAACCGAGAAATTAACTAGGGCCTCCTCAGTGGCCTGAAAGAAGTCCTTTTGCCTTGGGTCTATTTGGAGCAGTTTGGATCTCTCAGAAAACACCAGTTGTGGTGGAACAGCTGTTGTCTTACAGCAGAAACTCTCCACAGGACAAACCTTATGCCCTGGATTTGACTATTTGTCATTAATCGAGCTGGAGCTTCTGCAAGAGACAGCAGTCTTGGGTCTTGGGATTGGAAAGAGTACTGAGCCTTGCCGCTCTGGTGCCTTAACAGCAGCTTGCAAAAGGGCATTTTGCAGGGAGGGGGTGTTTGAAGAGGCAACGAGAAACGTCAAAGAAGAAACGGGAGGAGGGAATCAGCAGTGAAACAGCCTGTGGCAAAAGGATAAGCAAGAGGATCAGTGCAGAAAAACCTGGAAAGAAGTAACCGGGGTTCTGGCAGAGGAGGCTGAGTTTATGAACATACAATAATTATAAGCAGTGGATCAGCCACCTTACGCATATTATCTCATTTAATTCCCACAGCAATTCTACGGGGTAGTTAGAATTATTACCCCAGCTTACAGATAAGAAAACCAAGGTCCAGAGAGGTGAAGTAACTATCCAAACTTACCCAGGTAGTAAGGGGCAGAGCCTGGGTTCTAGTCTACACAGTCTGGTGTTGAGTCCGTGCTCGTACTACACAGTCTTTCTCAGGCTGTGTGGCAAGAACTAGTGCAGGATTTTGACATCATCCCAAGGCCATTTTTTTTCCTTTCATTGTAGTTATTATTATTCTGTGTTTAGTGCATGAGGATTTATTGTATGATATGGGGTACTTTGGGTCCCTCGGGGTTCCTTCTTAAATGAGGTCTACTTGTGTTTGTGTGTTTGTTTGTTTCCAGATTGCCCCATGGGAAATGGTTGGACCTCTATATTCCTGAGCCAGTTTTAGGACTAAATCCATGATCACTGATTGGGCCCATGCCTTCAGTGCTCTGTGTGTTTTATTTGTGAACTCCTCCCCTCCTTGCAGGAGCCCAGAGTGTGTAGGGTGACAAGCATCTTGGGGTGATTTTATGAGCTTCTATGACATCCTTCAGTATAAAAGCAACAGGCTTATCAAGCAAAAAAAAAAAAGTGGGACTCTTAGAAATTATTAGAAAAAGGGAGAAATGAGTATTGAGAAAAGGAGGTCTTGAGAAAAGGTGGAGAAAACAGAATCAAAACACATAAGGGCTTTTGGACTACATTCCTCGCTGTTAGAGAGAAGGGAGCCGAGTGTGGGTGAGGCCACTATCAGAGCCAAGTGCCAGGGCTTTCCTGTGTTCTGATGAGCTCTGGTACGAAGTTACCAGGGGAGAAACCAGAGCTATAGAACTCTTTATACTTTGGACAGGGTTTGGAGAAGACATCCCTACTGTACTTTGAGACACCTCTCTTAAGGAGATCAAGTAAAACTTATTATAACAAATACTCAAAGATTTTCTTTTCATAAGTAATCTATATTCCGTGTCTCTTTGACGTTACTTTTCCACTGGAATATGGTGCTAACAAATCACAAATTGATTCAAGGAGAATTTATATGCTTACAATATTGTCCATCTATGAACAGGACACGTATTCTATTTATTGAAATCATCCTTTATGTCTCCCAAAAAAACTTCTACCTTTGCTAATTAAATTAAGCCTAGAACCCTTAACTTTTGTTCTTGCCAATTGCCTTGTCTTAGGGATCTCTTGGAGCAGGTAGCAGCTGAGAACACAGAGCTGGAAGTTGGACAGAGCTGTGTTTCTGTTCTACCTCGGCTGTTTTCCTTGTTGTATGGTTTTAGATACATCACTATGCTCTCTGAGTTTCAGTGTTCTCACCTATAAATTGGGGTTAATAAAAGTGCCTACCTCATCAGTTTGTTGAGAGAGTTGAATGAGATAATGTATGTAAAGCACTGCCTAACTCAAGCACTCAATTATTCATAATTACTGGCAACCTCGCTTCTATCTGCCTCTGAAAAAAGAGGTCCCACTCTTCCATTAAGCCTTTGGCCTAAATGTAGATGCATTCACCTTTCCTGAGTACCTTCTAGCATAGTTGAGGTATGGCTGGAATATTGAACAAAACTATCTAAAGACTAGGGAATAACAACAGATAAATGAACGTAGAAAATAATGTGAAGCACATCGTTGTACTTTATACTATAAGGCTTGCTTTTCAGAGCACCATCTTATTCTCGGTCCTCATCTGTTTCCACAATGTGGGTACCATCTTAGCTACCCACCACCCAGGAGCATAGCTGAGAACTTCTGAATCCTCTGACATCCAAATCCAAGAGCATTAGGACTGGAGAAAGACAAATGGTTCATTTCCTGGCATACCCAAGACCTGCCTTCTTAGTTTTACATCCTTGTCTTTTTGCTCAGATGATTGCTAATCTGGAATAACCACAGTTTTCCAGGGGGATTCCAGCCATCATTTGCCCACAGGAGTGTGGCCTTTCCCTATAGCCATAACTTGACAACAATACTAGAATATAACATAATAGTATATATTGACATTCATACACAAAACGTACATGGTTGATGGAGGGGGCTTTTTGTTGTATCTTCCCAATAGTATTATAGTTTTTTTTAATATGAGTAATATCATTTATGTTTATACTTAAGTTCCTCATCTTTTGCATTTTCTATCATAATTCATCTAGTATCTATACCTTATTTCTTTTTTGTGCCTTATTGATCAGAAATTCTAAAACAATATTTAAAATGATAGAAAGGGGGCACCTGGGTGGCTCAGTCATTAGGTGTCTGCCTTCAGCTCAAGTCATGATCCCGGGCTCCTGGGATCAAGCCCCGCGTCGGGCTCCCTACTTAGCGGGAAGCCTGCCTCTCCCTCTTCCACTCCCCCTGCTTGTGTTCCCTCTCTCCCTGTGTCTCTCTATGTCAAATAAGTAAAATATTTTTAAAAAGTGATAGACTATATCTTTATTTTGCTTTTTTTTTTTTTAAAGAAATGGTGGGGCGCCTGACTCAGTGCAGGATGTAACGCTTGGTCTTGGAGTTGTAGGTTTGAGTCCTGTATTGGGTATAAAGACGACTTAAAAATAAAAATCTTTAAAAAATGATAATAAAAAATAAAAAATAAACGATGTAGGGCGATCCTGGCTGGCTCAGTCGGTGGAGCATGCGACTCTTGATCTTAGAGGTCATGAGTTCAAGCCCCACATTGTGCAGAGAGTTTCCTTAAAAAACAAAACCAACAATAAATAAACAAATGAAAAAGAAAGGCTGGTAATATTCTTTGGTAAGTATTATTTTGCCTCATGTTTGACAGAGATGTTCTTTATTATGTTTTCCTTGTCATTTTCATGTATATCCTCATCCTTTAAGCTTACAGTCCCAATTTGGCATGATAGGTATTAAATGTTATGATTTGCTTTTTTGGATATCTCTTCGAAATGATTCTTGATCCATCTGGCAAACATTTATTAAGTTTCTAGTATGTGTCAGATACTTTGCAGGGATGCTGGGAAGACAAAGATGGATAGCTCCTCAGACTAGTCAGAAGGACAAGATAATCTATGATGGTGTAATAGC
This sequence comes from Martes martes, assembly GCF_963455335.1. Classification (NCBI taxonomy): domain Eukaryota; kingdom Metazoa; phylum Chordata; class Mammalia; order Carnivora; family Mustelidae; genus Martes; species Martes martes. The sequence goes on along the minus strand of NC_137897.1, from coordinate 105,197,769 downwards.
ATTGCACAGGAACAGATGACAGCGACACTTGTGGGGAGCACAGATTAACACAGAGACTTGCCGAATCATTATGTTGCACACCCGAAACTCCTGTAACACCATGGGTCAACTATGCCTCAGTAAGAAAATAAAAGAAGGACAAGATGCCAACCATTACAATATGGTGTGATAAATACTAAAAGAGTCTTAAAGCGTGGTCTAACCCAGAGTTTCCCAAATGATGCACCTGACGATTTGGTCTGGGTCTCAGCTAGAGTTGATATTCAGCGGGTATACACCACAGTGGTTAGACCATTTAAAATATTAAAACATTTCTGTAGTAAATCACTACTCCCCTGAGAGCCCCAAGTGCTCCCTCCCTGACCCGGCTCCTCCTGCGAACCCACCCACTAAAGGAGTAATATCTGTATACATAGCACGTGGCCGCCCGATCTCATGCTACTTCCCAGCATGGCTTGTACATTCTGATTGGTCAATTCCTGTGCCTTTGCACTTGGTAAATACTGTGAATAACACCCTTGGTGATAGCCAATATATTCATCTTTTCAACTCTCAGGATAGCCAGAGGGCTTGGGATAACCTAACACGCCTCCTCCCCTTCTCCAGCTAGGAGCAGCCTCATCTGCATACTCCAGTGGCCCATGCAAATATTTTCATTTTCTATGTACGCCGTGAAATGTTGGGTGGCACTAATTTAACCTATAGATAGTTTATACTAATAGACGGCCTTAGGCTTGAACTATTGTTGCTTTCCTAGGATCAATCCTTTGTGATTGCGCTTTGTTCCTTTCAGGCTTTGTTAAATTATGTTTCCTAGCATCTTACCTAAAGTTTTTGTATTTTTATTTGGAGTTTATATTGGTCCCTGATTTTTGAGTTTTATTTTATCTTTGTCAGATTTGGGAATCAGGACCATATTTGTTTTGTGGAATGAATTAGGTACGTCCTAACTTTTTCTGTTTTCTCCCTTGAAGATTGAAACTACTTATCATTAGGTTCAGGGACCTGATGCGACAGTTTCTCAATTTACTCCTCAGTTATTAATTTATTCAGATTTTCTACTTGGAGTATGAATTTTAATATTTTATATCTTTTTGCTGGAAAAAAGGCATCCGTTGCCTTATATTTTAAAAACGCATTAGCATACAATTGTGCATAGAATTTCCTTACAATTAAAAATATTGTTTATACTGGTTGTTGTACCTCCCTTTCTCATTTCTAATTTTATGTGTGTTTTTCTCACATAGGTTTGCCAGGGGTTTAGCTACTTTATTAGCCCTCTCAAGCTACCAGCTCTGGAATGTATTTATTAATTCCACTGTTTTTACATCCTCTAATTTATTTATTTCTGCTTTTATCTTTATTATTTCCTTCTTCCTCTTTTCCTGTGCAATTTTTTTTTTTTTGCTCTGTTTCTGAGCTGTTAAGCTCAATGCCTAGTTTAGTTTATTGGCCTTAAATGCTAACGGTGAGAGGTAGGGGCGATGCTCTTGGACGTCTGTCAAAAGCCCCTTTCTCTGAGCTAGAGACAGGGAGGCCACGGAAGGTGGGGACTGCCAGGACCCCAAAGCCAAGAAGGCAGAGGATGGCAAATAATGCTTTTCTCTCCGGCACTTCAACACTTTCCCCAAAGCGTTTCTCCACAGCGGGGCAGTAGGGAGTAAGGCGCGGGGAGCGGGCTTGCAGGAGCCCAGGGATTCCGCCGCACTGGGGAAGCCGAGCAGACTGGGGTGCGAGCCCGCCGCCGGCCGCCTGCTGTCGCCGCGGGGGCCGGGCTTTGCATTCTTGTTCCCTGGGCTTTGCCTCCCCTGGGTCTCGCCTTCCTTCCTGCTCACCACAGCGGTGAGGAAAGTTCAGCCCTCCGGACCGCGGTTTTGGTCACGCAAAAATTGCCTGCCTCCCTCCGGGGCTCGTGCAGAAGGAGTCTTTGAGCTTTGACCTCAAGCTCTGCCACGGTCACCGTCACTCCCTCCTCTTATCTGACTTAAGGGTTTTCACGTGAGAGGTTCAAGGCAGGGACCCGCGGTCTCAGGGCCCCAGAAGGAGTTGGAGGAGGTGGCCTGCGCGCTTTAATGGTTTTAGAGATGAGTGTGGAGGAGGAGGAGGGGGAGGAGGACGGGGAGGAGGAGGAGGAGGAGGAGGAAGGGTACAAAATGGGAGCAGGGAGCGAAGAAAGGTGTCCTCAGGGAAAAGAGCAAGCCAGGGTGGGGAAGGCCCATACTTCCCCTCCCCTGCGCAGAGAGCCTGCCTCCGAATATCCCCTTTCAAAACCGTGTTTCTTCCACCCTGGCTCCTGGGAGGAATCAGTAGGGGGCAGCAGTCCCAATCCTAAGTGTAGGGACAATAGGAAATGCCTCATGCCTGCGGGGATCCGTGATCCCGTCCGGTCCGAGCTGCCATCTCTCCCCTACCCACCCTCTGCTCCCCTGCGCCTCACCCGCACTAGCCCTCTTTCCCAAACTCTTTCCCAACTCCTGGCTTTTGTACATTCTTGGCCCTCTGCTGGGAGCGCACTTCTTCTGGCTCTCCTCATGGCCGGTCCTTTCTCGCAAGTTCGGTCTCAGCTCCAGTGAACTGTCCCCTGCTTAGAGAGGCCTTCCTTGACCACCTCAGCCTCCCGAAACACGACCCACCCCCACGCCAAGCTACTCTTAATCACGGTTTCGTCATAGAAAATCTTATTGGTTTACTGGTCTGTCTCCACCTGAATGGAAGAACCACCAGGCCAGAGATCTTCCCGCCCTGTTCACCGCCGGGTGTCCACGTGCCCTGAGCCAGTGTTCAGCTCATAGTCCACGCTCAGTAGCTCTGTCCTGAAGGAATGAATGAACCCGTGTGCCAAGCTTTACGCCAGGCGCTGACGGTACAAACCCAGAGGGAGCTTGTAGCATAGTGGGAGAGAAGGATTTGCAAATGAGTAATTATTAAATGATGGGAGGCATATGTCCTGTAACATCATAGGCTGTGCCTCTGTGTTCAGAGAGGCCTGGTTTTAAACCCTGGCTCTGGGGACATCTGGGTGGCTCAGTCGGTTAAGTGTCTGGCTTTGGCTCGGGTCATGATCCCAGAGTCCCACACTGGGCTCCTTGCTCAGTGGGAAACCTGCTTCTCCCTCGGCGGCCTCTCCCCCCACTTGTGCACTCGTGCGCGCTCTCTCTCTGTCATTTAAATAAGGAAAATCTTTAAAAAAAAATAAATAAACCCTGGCTCTACCACTTACTAGATGCATGACTTTGGGTGGTTGTTCAACCTGTCTGGCTCAGTTTCCTCATTTGTAAAATGAGGAGGAGGAGGATGATGATGATGATAAATAATAATCATAATCATAATCATAATCATAAAACAGTGATACTGATCCCATAGGATTGTTATGAACATGATATGAGATGACCTAGATAAAGGGTCAATGCCGTGTTTGATGCATGGGAATTTCTGTTATCGAGTACCATACACACTTAGAGTGGTGTATGTAGAGATTATGCCATGATTCTAAATCATTTTCGTTGTTTCTAGCGGAGAGCAGTTCCGATCCTGAAGGAGCCACAGCAGTATTCATTAGTGGCAAGCCCACTCAAAATACCCTGGGCGGGGCTGATGGAACCGGGAGGTGCTTCTCTGAGACAGAGGAGTGCCTCCTACTTTCTGTTCCATCTTACAAAGCCGGGCCAGGGTTGGGAAATTAATTCAGGTCTTTAAATGCTGATAAATGCAGAGGCACTTACTGCTAATATTTCAATCAAGTGTCAAGATAGAACTGATTAAAAGAGGGTTCAGAAGCTTCTAGTTGATGGAGGCTCTATCCCTCAACCATTCTAATGTAAGACATCATTTTAATTTTTTGTTTATTTGACCTCAGCAAATGCTACATTATTAATGCTATAAGAGAAAAAAAGGACAATTTGTACAGTGCCATTTTGCATTCATTTGAGAGAAATGTGTTTTTAATGCATTTGGCATCCTTCTGGCTCTCCTTAATAATTATAGGACTAATTAAACATATACTTGTAAGCAATCAGTGTCAGAGCTAAGAGGGATTGCAGAGATTACTGAGGCAAGCGCTTCAGTTCGCAGAGGAAAAACTGAGGCCCAGCATGTTGCTTGAGGACATCAGGCTTGAAGAAAGCAGTGTTAGGAAGTGTAGGCTGGTGGCCCGTTCACAAGCCTCCCCTTGCTCTGCTACCAGCGGAGCATCCAACTTTCTGTTCTGCGCCTCTCCCTCTGCCCCCGGCTCGCATTCCCATTTCATTCATTCAGTAAAGCGATCGAGGGTCTACTGTGTGCCACCTACTCTGCTAGGTGCCGGGGATGAGCGGTCCGCACACATAACCCTCGTTGGGAGAGGGCTGGGAGAGAGACAGACAAAGAAGACCAACAACCAGGGAAGCATCTAGGAGGCTTACCTGTTCTAGACTGGAGAGGGAAGGCAGATGGGAGGAGGCTGTCCTCAGAGGCTTCCAGGTGGAAATCTTGTCATCCCATCTAGACCAGAGAGCTGAGGTTTGAGTGGGAGTCACCCATGCGAGAAGCCACATGTTCCCGACAGAGGCTTGCCATGGACAAAGGTCAGGCAATAGGAGAGGACATGGTGTGGCCGGAGCAAGGAATGAAGGACTGATTCCTGCTACCACATGGAGGGAGCTTGAAGACAGGGTGCTGCGTGAAACAGGCCTGTCACGAAAGAACGAACAGTGCATGATTCCATGTCTAGGAGAAGTCTAGAATAGGGAAATCCATGGAGACAGAAAGTAGATTGATCAGTGGTTGCCTGGAGCTAGGACAGCTGGGGAGGGGGTTGGGAGGGCGATGAATATGGGGTGTAGAGTTTCTCTTTGGAGGAATGAAAATGTTCTGAAATTGAGTGTGGTGATAAATGCATAATTCTGTGAATATAAAAGAGGCCATTGAAATGTACACTTAAAAAAAAAAGAAAACAGAATATGTCACGCTGTAGAAACCAAAAAACATGCTATGGCCAGAGCATGGAGAGAGGGGGAAAGGCCTAGCAAGAGATAAGGTTAGAGGGATGTATTACTACTCAAAGCTGACATTTAGAGGGCATGATTTCAGCATGAGGCACGTATTGACAAAATATTCAAAACAACCCTAGAAGGGATGGAACCGTAATTACCCCATTTTACAGATGCGGAAAACCAAGACATGCTCAGTTACATAGCTGCCCCCAAAAAAGTGGTGAAGCTGGGATTTGAACCCAGCCAGTCTTGCTTCTCTGTCTGACCCTTACAGTGTATGTGACAGCAAGATCTGATCACCAAGGGCCTTGGAAACCACGCAAAAGCATTTTAATTTTTGATTCAGGTTCCTTTGAAGTGTTTTAGGCAGAGGTGATAAGATCAGATCTGTGTTAGAGGACATTGATTGCATTCTTGTTGCCATGTGACCAAATGGACTGGGGTGGGGGGGGAGTGACACCATCAGAGTCAGTGAGTTCTTTAAGGAGTTGGTCTGAACCCGGGGGCCTGGAGTGAGAATGGCAGTAACAATGGGGATGAAAAGAAGCAGAGCAGAAATGTTTAGGAGAATCCACTGACAGGACTTGCTGGTTGACTGAATGTCGGAAGGAGTTGAGGCTGACTCTCAGGGTCTCCCTCCCGCAACTGGGTGATGCTTTCTCTGATATCGTGGCAAGAGGACAAATTCAGATTTGGGCGTGTTGAGTGTAAGTTCAAGTTTGAATGTTGAGGAAGAAGCTGAATATTATGGTCCGAAAACCAAGAGGGCAGACCACACTAGAAATACAAATTTGGGGCGCCCAGGCTGGCTCAGTCAGTAGAGCATGTAACTCTTAATCTCAGGGTTGTGAGTTTAAACCCCATGTTGGGCACAGAGTTTACTTAAAAAAAAAAAGAAATACACATTTGGGGAGTTATCAGCATATACATGATGTTTGAAGCGATGGGGGTATGTGGGAGTGCTCAGGGTAATGTGCCAAGCGAGAAGAGAAGCAGGCCTAAGACATAGCCGAGTACCCCCCTGTTGAAGGACTGACAGATATGAGGAGCCAGAGAGTAGGGCCCAAACCAGGAGGACATGGCATTGTAGAAGCCAAACGCACAGAATGTTGCAAGAACAAGGGAAGGCTTGCTGTGTCACATGCATCTGAGAGCTAACGACAGCAAAGTGCCCATTGGGTTTTGCAGTAAGGACTCCACTGGTAAGTGCGATTTCAGTGGAGTGTGGGAAGAGGAGGACTGATTATGGTCATTGAGAGAGTGATTCATAAAAAGCTTGCTTTTTCCTTTTTTCACAGATCGTACCAGCTGATTTTTCTACTTGAGTTTCTCTCTGTCTAGGCCATTCTCTTCAGCCCTTCTCCCCACCCTAATTTTGGTAGCTTCTTTTGGACATTCAGGATCCTTTCCCTTTAAAGCTGCATTTTGGAGGTGCTTGGCTGGCTCAGTCAGTAGAGCCTGTGACTCTTGATCTCGGGGAGGGGGTGGGGTGGGGGGATTGTGAGTTCAAGCCCCATGTTGGGTGTAGAGATTACTTTGAAAAGAAAGCTCCATTTTGCTTTAAGCGTTTTGTTCTTGTTTTTGTTTGCTTGAAGGGTTTTCCTGGTGATAACGAAATGGAAACAGGCTGAAGACAAAAAACAAATCTGGAACAGTGACTGAAGGCTCCCGGAACTCGCGTAACTTTCTTATGATTATTTCCTACAATACTTTCTGCAGGTATTATATGATAAAAGGGTTCTATAATCAAGCTTGTTTCTTTGCTATCTGACATCTGAAAGCCTTTAATATGCTAATACACACCGTGAATCTGTCAGTGCCCTGAGCGGAGAATTAATCAGGCAGTGTTTCTCAAACTTTCTCGATCATGGAACCCTCGTGGTGCGAAGCATTTGTAGGATTAATTTTCCACAAAAGACACTTTGGGAAAGTCTTACCTGGGTTTATAATGCCAAATACCTTTTCAGATAGCCATAGAGGGTTAAAAGCCCCCTCACTAGTACTCTTCCCCTCCTGAGGGTGGAGCTCATGCTCCTTTACCTCCTCTCCCAAGTGCCGTGGAGCTCTTCGCCGCCGTTCAGGTCAAGCCTGACAGCGAGGTGCATACAGGACTGGAGAGATGGCAGGCTGGGGGCCCAGCTGGGAAGCCTCGGCTTCGCTCTTTATTCATCCATCCATTCGTCCAGAGATTCACCGAGTGTGGGCTATGTACCAGACGTGGGGCACAGTCCTGGGGATCTGTCAATGAAGCTGATAGCAAAGAACCCAGACCCCAACCCCAAAACAAAAAATTGTTCTCATCGAGCTTACTTTCATAGCAGTAGACAAGTAGACAAAATTATAGAGAGTGATTTAAGGGATGAATGCCTAAGTCAAGTAAGGCAGAGGCAGTAAGAATGGATGAGCCAAGCCTCAGGAGAGGGTTTAGGGAAGAGGGAGAGAAATTCCAGTTTCGCAAAGATGAATGAATGAGGAACCCTCTCCGGAGCTTGGCATTACCAGTGCTATTTTGCTTACACTTCTCACGCTCAGAGAAGCTCTGGGCAGCTGTTTCTCTGCCTACTCATAAGACCAGCCGGATTGCTTCATGTCTGTTACCTGGGTAAGGATGTCTGGAAAAGCACTGAACATACTGAAGAGATAGTTTTGGACCCCTAACCTGATACAGGTTGAATAATAATGACTTGTCCTGTACTTTGTATTTTTCAAAGTGCTTTTTCATCCAGGTTATGATTTATTGAAAACTGAGGCTCGAGACTGACTCGCGGTAGATCATACAGCTGCTCGGTGTTGGGGCTGGGATTTGAATTCAAGTCTTTAGGTGGCAGAACATCCACAGATTGGCCACATTATTGCTGGTTTTTCAGTCCTTAACGCTCATGGATATGTCTGGATTATTCGTGTGTGTGTGTGTGTGTGTGTGTGTGTGTGTGTGTGACAGAGAGAGAGAGAGAGAGAGAGAGAGAGAGCTCCTGTGAGTCTGCATGTGGGGGAGGGGAGAGTAGAGAGGAGGTTGGGTTAATGATTAACTCTCCTTAGGGGAAAAATTGTCCCTGTTAATGTTTTTGGGTTGAATGAAAGAGTTTTCAGGGCAAGGGCCAAGTAGCGATTAGATCTTTTTCCCTCCAAGTAATCCCCGTTCAGGGCTGCAGTAAATTGGAATCCCGAGCAGAAGGACTGGGAGGCAGCAAACCCTTTAGCCTCTTCCAACTAGTCAGACCCTTTGAATGAGGGATTTTGGTGGAGTTTGTGTGAAGGTTTGGGTTTTTAACTTAAAGACAGATGTAGTGAACTTGAAGAAGGCTCAGAGGAGATGGTGAAAGTCTTGGAAAATTTAACTTGAATCACAAAGGTGGAAGGGATTGGAATGGTTCTGTGGAGACCTGCCTCCCTCTCACGTCACCTCTGGTCACTTCCTGCTTTACACTTTGTGCGGCAGCCATACTGAAATGCCCACCACATTTCCCATCACTCCCCGCCTTTCTGTGCCCCTTGCCGCCATCTTGCCCGTGCATGCTCGCAGTGCCCAGAGCGCCCCTTTCTCTGCATAGCCATCCTTTGCTCAGAGGTAGTGCTTACTGAGCTCTTCGTGGCCTGCGGCACCGTGCTGAATGTGTTAGAGGCAGTAGTTCATTTCATTTTCATAGGAGTCTTCGGAGGTGGTTACCGTTACCTCTACTTTACAGTCAAGTCAATGGGACTCAAAGAAGTATGGTCATTTGCTCAAGGCCACACAGCTTGTAAGGGGAGCCAGAATTTGAACCCAGATATTTCTTTCTCTCTCTTTTTTCCCTCAAGATTTTATTTTTCCATTTGAGAGAGAGAGAGAGAGAGAGAGAGAGCAGGAGCAGGGGAAGAGGGAGGGGCCACGGGAGAGGGAAAAGCAGACTCCCCGCTGAGCTGGGATCCCGACCTGAGCTGAAGGCGGACACCTAACTGTCTGAGCCACTCAGTCACCCCGCATTAGGAAATTTAGAACCAAGTTTGTAGCCCATTTTTAGCATACATAAAAAAGCACCACTCAGTCACAAAGACTGAGTGGTGCTTTTTTATGAAATTTAGAACCAAGTTTGTAGCCCATGTTTAGCATACATAAAAAAGCACCACTCAGTCACAAAGACTGAGTGGTGCTTTTTTATGTATGCTAAACATACTTTATGTTTTAGTATTTTCCTCCATCATTTTCCCCCTGTGATTGGTTCCCTCAATCATTTGTTTTCTGGTTGTGATATGTGGGGTTTTTTTTGAGATTATTTTTTACTCATTTGAGAGACAGAAAGCATGCACAAGCAGTTGGGGGGCCAAGGGAGGGGAGAAACAGACTCCCCACTGAGCAGGGAGCCTGACGCGGGGCTTGATCCCAGGGGCGCCAGATCACAACCTGAGCCAAAGGCAGATACTTAACTGACTGAGCTGCCCAGGTGCCCTGAACCCAGATACTTCTGATATCAGAGTCTGACTACCTCTGTTAGTCTGGGTCCTCTGAGAAGCAGAAGCTGAGATGGGATTAAACATGCAAAGTTTTTACTAGGGGTGATATTAGTACAAGAGAAACTGGGGAGGTTGCTGGAGGAGGATGACAGAGCCATCAGACTGAGATGCAAAGAGAGAGGAAAAAAAGCTGGGTCCGAACATCCTAGACAGCCATGCAGTCAAGAAAAGGTTCAGGAAGCCCTTTGCAGAGTCCTTGAGCTGAAGTCCGCTGTCAGTGGAGTCCTACGTGTCCCCACCGCACATCTGCCTTCTGGGCCCTGTCGTGTGGAGTCCCCGGGCTAGCAGCAGCGTGCCGCCTCGTGCGCACTCCATGATGAACACAGCACCTTGGGCCCTTGATCAGATTATGTTCCATGAAGTTCAGGGGTTCTCGACTGGGTGGATTTGGTTCCAGCAGGGGACAGGAGGCAACATCTAGAGATAGCTTTGATTGTCACCAGTGAAGGGCGGTTACTCCTGGTATCTAGCGAGTATAGGCCAGGGCTGCCGTTCAGCATCCCACAGTGCACAGGCTAGCCCTCCCAACAAAGAATGATCCGGTCTCCAATTCTGATGAAGCTGAGGTTGAGAAACATTCATGTGGTGGGAGGCCGGCGAGGGGCATTCTCAGGCCCATGGCAGTTCTCCACCTCTCCGTCTTGTCTCATCTGCCAATACGCCCCCTCTGCCTTTCCCCCTCCACTCACTCTGGTAGACACACTCCTCTCTTGCACTCACAGTGCTCAGCATGCCTCCTTCCCAGCACTTCCCAGTGCTCGTGGCCTCATCTGTCTCCCTGGATGGACCGTGAAGTTGTGGAGGGCAGGACCCCACCTTACTTTGCTTTGTGTCCCTCACACCCAGGCTAGGGTCTGGCACTTAGTGAACGTTTATTAAATGAATGGAGGTAAGAGAAGGCTCTGAAGCCCTTTAGTAGCAAATGTTCTATAGGTGACAGGTTGTCCCATAGCAACTTTTCAGGACCCATCTACCCTTGTAGATCCCGCGACTCCCTGCTTAATGCCCACCAGTATAAGAACCCCCCCCCTTGAACATTTCCCCTTGAATGTCCTGTATTAACTCCAAGTCAACATGTGAGAGTTATGCTCCTCCCCAAACCTGATTTTCTTTCTGGGTTCCCTTTGTCTGTGAATGGCCCCACAATTTATCCTATTATTAAAACTAGGAACCGGAGTCTCATCTTTTCCCTCATCCCCCTGCTATCCCCTAAATCACTAACTACTAAGAATTTGACCCATAATATCTCTCAGATCTTCCTTCCTGCCTCTACTCTCACCACCACCGCTGCAACACTGGCTCTCATCACTTCTGTTCTGGATGATTGCAAGTCTCCTAACTCATCACCCTGCCACACATCCCCTTCAAATTTACACTCGGCACTGCTGCCGGAGTGAGACTTAACACGCATTGGAGCATATTATCCTCTTGCTTGGAATCTTGCAAGGGCTTCTTGTGATCTTCAGGATAAAGTCCAAACTTCTTATCACAGCGCCCATGACTTTCATGACCTGGACCTCTGCCTGGCTTTCCAACCTCATCTCCTATCACTTCCTCACACATACCTTTGGCACTAACTGTTTCTCAGCTGGGGGTGACTTTGCACCCCAGAGAACATCTGACAATGTCTGCAGACATTTTTGGTTGTCACAGCTCAGGGGAGTGAGGCGCTGATGGCATTGAGTGGGAGTGGATGCAACCCAGGGATACTATTTGCTAAACAATGCGCAACGCACAGGATAGCCTCTCACAACAAAAATTAGCCATCGTGCAAACCGTCCATGGGCAGTGTATCAGCTGCCTATAGTTCCCTGGAAGCCTCTCGCCCGCTTCACTGGTCTGTGCCTAAAACGTGCCTGGAATGCCTTTCTCTCCCTTTTTCATCTGGCTAACTCCCACTTGCCCTACAAAACTCGATTTAATCCTTGCCTCTTCTGGGAAGCCTTTCCTGACCTCCCAGTCTGAATCAGATGTCCTTCCTTTGTGCTCCTGTGGCCCTCAGCCGCCTCCTCCCCACCGCCTCTCATGGTATTTATTAGATAGCTCTGCCGTTATTTCATTATCTGTTCCCTGGGAGAACTGAACTTCTTGACAGCCAGAAACACAGTTTATTCACATGTGCATCCCCTGTACTTGGCACATGGTACGTGTTCCAATGAACATTTGAATACATGAATGAATGACCACGTGATCCGAACAAACGATGGCTCAGATCCAAAAAAAAAAAAAGAAGAGAAGTTGTTGCTTGTCATCAGCCTCACCACTGGTCCTTCCTTAGGGAGAGGCCTAAAATATTTACTGTGATGTTGGGCCAGTCAATTGATAAGAAGTTGAACTAGAAAAAGACTCTTTGATTTATCCATCAATATTTTAGTGGTCACCTACTATGTACCAGACCCTGAGCTAGACACTCAGGACCTGGCAGTGAATAAGACAGACATTTGTAAGTTGCCTCGAGGAACTTACAAATCGAGCAGGTTATACACGTTTGACTGAAATCTAGTTAGTCTAAGTAGACCACCTTGGGGAATCTCAGTTAAGGGTCTGGAAATAAAATGTATTAGAAAGTTAGAGTGCTTCCCAGTCTGATTTGATTTGCTTGCAGCAAATTGACCACCTTGCAAATCCTTGGTGTAACAGGCATGTCCTTCCCCTGAGCAATGCACAGGGCATAAATGCAGCCAAACTATTTCTGGCCCTAACTCTCCAGCCATAAGAAAGGCCCTATCTGCAAGGAAGAAAGAAGGTTACTGATCTGAATAAGCTACAAAGTAAGCGGAGACCACCCACTTCCTTAATTGACTTTGTATAAAGAAAATGAAAGCTCATTACCCGTCTTGTCAGTTGCCCCACATCTCGGGAGCTGGGGCAGCAGCTGAATGGTGAAAAGCTCACTAGCGCAGAAGCAGTTAACATTAACTTTGGCACCGTGTGTCAAGTGAGCTTTGGGCCTGTTACCTCTTTTTGAAGAGTCTCTCAGATTCAGCTACAACACTAAGATATCCAAATACCCAAAAGTAAATTTCTACATTTTTTAAGTGGATCTAACCGTACTCATTCGACTTATTTGAGTAGCTTTGTGCTGAACTAATGGTAGGAAAAGACTTACTTGACCATGATTGGGAAAACCCTATGGAAAAGGTGAAGTGTTATACTCTCGTATATGAGAGAATGGGAGGGATATATCTTCCAGATGCCCAGAGAAATTTCCAACGGAGATAACCTCAGGGGTTATCTGGAAGGTTATTAAGGAGTCTTTGGGCACCAGAGGAAACTTCCCTCCATTTCATTCATTTATTCGTTTTTTTAAGTTTTATTTATTTAAGTAATCTCTGCACCCAGTGTGGGGCTTGATCTCTCGACCCTGAGATCAAGAGTCGTGTGTGCTTCCCACTAAGCCAGCCAGGCTCCCCTATTCATTTATTCATTTAACAAATATTTATTGAGCACGTACTACTCATCAGGCGCCATGCTAGGTGCTAGAGATACTGCAGTGGGTGGGTGGAGGCGTGGACAAAAATCCCTGACCTGATGTAGATTACATACTACTGGGTAAATATTTGGCAAACAAAGGTAAGCTGCAATGCGTGCGTGCACGTGTGTGTGCGTTTGTGTGTGTGTGTGTGTGTATGCCTGCTGGGCTTCTGTTCAGCCTCCCTTCACCCTACACCCCTCCCCTTCCAGGTCTGGCAAGTAGAAATGTTGGCTTCCTTCACAGATTCCATAACTTTTGGGGGAACTGTACTGGATGGATATGTTAAATCATTGATGAAACTGCCTTGACCCTTAGGCGCAGTTTGAGTTTTCCCCGAAACACTTACATTGCCTTTCAGGACTTTAAGGCTGTAAATGGAATCATTCTGGTTCTCAGGATCCATAATTAAGCTCCTCTGTTTGCATGTTCAAATCTTGAGGGTGCCTCTTGGGCATTTGGAGAGCATTTAGCACACTCAGCAGCCTCTTGCAACAGAAGCCAAAGTGGCAGCGGGAGTGCATTCCATAAAAGCAGCTCTCTTCCTAGAGCCCATAATTAGAATGTGTTAACTACATCCTCTTTGCATCTGGTACACAGCAATTCAAGGGTGACAGAGGCAGAATGGAAATGGGGCCCATAAAAATGTTCTGCTATCTGTAAAGGTAAGAAGTTGGTCTTTATTCTCACTTGTCTACTGGAAGTCAGGGTTTTTTTTTTTCCTGCCTGAGATTAGACACCACAGTTCCCGGGCCGTCACAAGAATTAAAAAAATGACAGCTATCATCATCATCATCATCATCATCATGATGTTAGCCCTTCACTGTCTTGTGGAGAATGAGGTAGAAAGAAACAGGGTTTCAGGTCTGTGATTGGGTTTTGTCATTAAATCGTCATGGGGTCTTTGGGAAACTCGCTTAATATAAAGACTGGGGATGGCTCGTGTGCTCATACAAGAAGTGGGATCTTCAGCAATGCGGAATAAGGCGGGGGGGGGGTGGGGGTGGAAGGAATCCTAAGTGGAGCAGATTGGGGCTAGGAAGGAAATAATCCAGTCGCACAGTGTTACTGGCAGTCCAGATCCGCCCTTCCCCTGCTCCATGCGATGGAAGGCTGACCCGTATGGACCGCACTCACGGACTCCCTCGCCTCCTGGCTTCTGGTTGTGTTTGGCACCGGTTGGGGGTTGGTGGGCGGGAGGAGAAGGAAGCTGGAACGTTTATTCCCTCTCTCTACTGAAGGCCGGGATGCCTTATAAAGCATCCTCTGCACTCAGTTCTCTATCCTTGGCCCTAGGTGGGTGACAGCGCCCTGCTGTTACTATCTCCCAGGTATGACCCCGTCTCTTGTGAGCGTCCCACTCTCTACCCACACCTTTGTAAATAACCCCTCTAGGAAATTCTCCCCCACATTACTCAGTTTGAGGGTGCTGTTTCCTGGCCAGACCTTCACTGATAAACCTTGGTCATTTTTGTACTATCTCCTAAGCCCGGAATGATATCGGCATCATGGTAGCATAGGATGTCCCTCCTTTTTGTCCCTCAAGCCCCTAGCACAGTGCTTGGTGCCTGGTAGGCACCCAGTAAGCACCAGTTGGATGAATAAATTAATGAACTTTGGTGAGGACAGCTGGGTAATCCAAATTCTGATCATTGGGAGTTTGAGGAGGATAAATCTGGCGAGTGGAACAACACTAGGGTAGGGAGTAAGATTGAGAAAGAAATTGAGCAAGGATAGTATCTAAGACCCTAGTGACCGACTGGGGTTCAGGGCAGGGTCCAGATGTGCGTGCGGAGGGACCGAAAAAGCAGCAGTGCTCAGTTTGACTTAATCACTGGGGTTTCGGCAGGAGAGAGCGTCCTGGCTGATCACTGAAAGTCTGGGAGCTATTGAGCAGGGTAAAGGAGTCTGATTCACTAGACCGGGATAGCTTGAGGACTCCTAACTATTCTTGAGCTCCTTGTTCTGCTTTTGGCAATCAGCAAATGATCTTTAGGACTTAACTCGGTTTCCATCATTTTCTTTCTGCGGGAGGGAACTCACACAGTAGCCAACAGTTTACTTTTTCACTATAAAATAATGAGTGACTACATGGGTAGGGGTTGAGAACGAGGGCATTAGAATCAGACAGACTTTTATAAGAATCTTCACTTGAACAGCGTGGACAAGTCAGAGCTTTTCTGAGTCTCTGTTTATGTATTTTAAAAATGAAGGTTGTGATAATGCTTTTCTCCTTGTGTTGCGATGAGTGTTAAATGAGATAATTCACGCCAAGCACTTAGAACATTTCTTGGCATGCAGTAAATACATAGTGAATGAACTTGAGCTTACATCTGTGTTAGTATTTCTCTTTCTGGTTTTACATGGGTCAGTCTCTTGGAGTCTGATTAGCGCTAGAGCAGCCAACACATAAAATTAAGTTTTGGAACCCGCAAAACAGAGGAGGCCATGTCTTTGAGATGCTACCGCCATCCTTCCCTATCATATTTCTTTTATGCCAATCACTAGCACTGGCTGGTGGAGGACACTTACCTATCATCTGGGCTTTCCCAGTTTGGGGTCCATGCTTCCGTAATGGTGCTTATCACATTCTAACATGTCTGTTTCCCCTACCTGACGGTGAGTTATGGGAGGGCAGGGCTAGGCACGAGAGTAGGGGCTCAGAAACACTTGTGGAAATTTTAAAAAATAAAACGTCATTTGCATACATCCTCCTAGGACATTAGCCTCTTCTGAAGAATAAACTGGGCACTTCTTTTAGGACAGCAGGGCACCTGCTTCCTTCTTCTTGTTCCAGTCCCTATTTCTTCCATTCCCAGACACCTGCCTCCTGCTCTGAACAAGTGTTGGAAAGCAAATATGGCAGAAATAAATACCATTCAAGCAGTGCCTACACTGCAGGGAGCCCATAAAAGGAGAAGGCCCCTCTAAACTGGGGATCTGTTTATTTTGCAATTAACAAAAGGTCAGGAGGCCTGGCATAGAATCCAAGCATTACTCTGCTGTGTTAGCAAGAAATGTGGGGTTGGGAAGTTATAGCTGGGGATTTGGAATTTTTATTATGAATTCCAGGAAGCCAAAGTTTTCTGGGCAATATGTGAATCACGGCAAAGTATTCTGCCATCCTTTGACCCAAAGTTAGCTCCTTTTTGGTGATATAACAAGGTCAGTAGGTCATGGGAGCTCTGCCGGGTTACCTTAAAATGACCCCTTTTGAGGATGTAACAGATTATTAATCAGGAGCCATATCAAGGAGCTATGGCTAGGGAGGAGCAAGCTTTCAACCTTTGATTTAGGAGCTGGGAATTTACAGTTCTCTTTCTTCTGCAGGGCCCTAAATTGTCTTGACATAACTCTAACAGGAACATTCGTCCGGCGGGCGCTCTCTTCACCACAGGGCATTATGGGATAGTGTCTGTTCAAAAAAACCCCAAAAAACCCACCGCACTGAGCACCTACTATGTGCCAGGTACTGAGCTCGGGTGATGGAGACACACAAAAGGCCAAGACGTTGTCCTCTAAGTACTTGAGGCATGCAAACGGAAATGCGGTCCGTTGTTAGGGGCGGCTCCATGTGGAGCATCACGGTCTCACTGGGTCAGGGCAGAGTGGGGCCGCAGGCCAAGAGCGGCCCATCTTGCAGCCAGGGAAAGGGCCAGGGGCGGGAAGGATTTCACAGAGGAGATGACGGATTCCAGTTGCCCGAAGGAAAAGAATCCTTTAAATAAGAACCGTGCCTCCCTCAGATTCTGCCGCTGTGGCCACAGTATCATGGACCTTCTTCTATGGGCCTGTAGCTACTCGTGCTCTGGAAATTAGTTTTGAAGTGTTAATTGTAAGATTGTGCATCTCAAATTCATTGACTTTGCTTTTGAAGCCAACATGCGTATGCTTTTGTGTCCCTCCATTAATGCATCTATTTGGTTGCTTAACAATGGAGCGTTTCTGTACTACACGTGTCATCTGAGGACGGAAACTTCTTGGAAGGGGAATCCCTTTGTTGTTAGAAGCTGCCTGCCTCGTAAGCTTTTAAAGCTTATTTCTCGAGGTGCATGCTGGGAGGTGAGGGAGGATGAAGTATCTGAGCTACAAAGCCCTGTCCAGAAGGCCTTCTCCCCTCAGACCACCAGTCGGTCATGTCTCTGACCAGAGGCCAGCCAGTGGAGCTCACATCTCCGCCGTCTCCACACTCCCTTTCTGTTGCCTAGAACCAGAACCGGAGGAGCGTCTCTGTTCCTTTTTCATTCCTGTGGCTCTCAAAATGCTTTCCCATCAGCAAGTCACAATTTCTGGGATACAGGAGGCCAACACAACAATCATCTGACATGTATATAGGAAACCAAGCACGTATTTGAAGTTTCTGCACCTGGGTCATGTCTTCCTGGGAAACTTCAAAAAATATACATCGAAATAATCTTTTCCCGCAAGTCCCTTAAATATTGAATAGCTTTTGGCTAACTTTTTCTCTTTTTTTGACCACGTGGTTTATAGCTTGTGGATCCTGGAAAACACTCTTCAAAATAGCACGTCGGGGCGCCTGGGTGGCTCAGGGGTTAAAGCCTCTGCCGTCGGCTCGGGTCATGGTCCCAGGGTCCTGGGATCGAGCCCCACGTCGGACTCTCTGCTCCGTGGAGAGCCTGCTTCCTCTCTCTCTGCCTGCCTCTCTGACTACTTGAGATCTCTGTCTGTCAAATAAATAAATAAAATCTTAAAAAAAAAACCAAACAGATCTGTTTAAAAAAATAGCACATCACAAGTACTGTAATCCACAGCTGTTCTGAAGAGAGTGATTCTCCTATGATGCTTCTAAGTTATGCCCTTGAAGAGCATTTGTACTTTCCATTTACAAATGAATGAAAAGTAATTTAATTTGGCATTAGCTAGGGGCGCCTGGCTGGCTCAGTCGTTTAAACGGCTGCCTTCGGCTCAGGTCATGATCCCAGGGTCCTGGGATCAAGCCCCACATCAGGCTCCCTGTTTAGCCAGAAGCCTGCTTCTCCCTCTCCCACTCCCCCTGCTTGTGTTCCCTCTCTTTCTCTGTCTCTGTCTCTGTCACATAAATAAAGAAAATCTTGAAAAAATAAGTTGGTATTAGCTTAATAATGACCTTCATGGAACAAAAAAAGAGTCAGTCCGTGGAGAAAACAAAGCTGTTGGGCACTAGGCAGGAAAGTCAGGGACCATTCTTGTTGTAATGCAACTCGCTAATGGAAACCAAGGTAAATAACAAGTGGGGAGAAATTGTCACCTAAGGATCCTGATAGTGAGATGTCAAACAATGTGTCTCAAATTAAGAGAGGGAGAGGGGGAGAAATCCCCTCTTTTGTTTCACCACTTACAAACGACTCGAAAATCCGCCTCAGCAAAATCTCATCTATTTGGACTAATGGGGGTGGGGGCAGGCAGACCAGTCTGAATTAGTGACAGGTTGGAATTCTGGAATGTTTTAAAACATGCCCTTTTATTAGCTGAAGTCTATGTGGACAATAACTCAAACTAACTGCTTGCCGCGGTTCCCAAGAGAGACCCTCAGAGACTTGCTTTCGTGACTAGATAAGACCCATTTGTTCTTAGCAGTTCCCATCGACTCATAAACAATGTGCTGAAGTCCTTAAAAACAATTTGTTCCTTAAAGGAGATGAAAATGCACGTGTGATGTAGTTTAAAGAATCCTGCCCAGCAGACTCTTCCTTCATGGAAAGTGCGAAGAGATCTCGCTCTAGAATCTTCCCCACACAGTTGGTGGCACCTGAGGGACTGAGGCATGGCTGGCCCGGTGGGGAAAAGAGATCCAGTGGTCTCTGTCAAGAGTTACATAGAATACGGAGTTGGGAGAAATATCCCCATTCCCACCCCAGCCCCCGCCGGAATACTTCCGGCATCAAGGAGATCACTACCTCTGGAGGCCGGGCAGCGCACATGTCTGGAAATGGGTTTTCCTTTGCTCTCGGTTACTTGTGGGGAGGACAGCCCCCTTAAACCCATCTGCGTGTGAACTTGCCACATCAGTGTTGTGTCCCCAGTCTCCTTCACTTGGGCGTGAAAGTGGGAAGTTGACTTTGGTTGCCTACCCATCTCCCTTCCTCCCCCACTTCTTCCCCTCTCGTCCCAGAACCCTGTAATATCAAACAGGGAGCAAACTGTTAGCTCAAACCCATTCTTGTCCCTTCCCGGGTTATTTGCCTACTTATAAGGAATTGTGGAAGATCCTAATCCTTCCAGATTTGAAAGAAAGAACTGTAATTTTGCAATGCGTGACGGGCAATGGCATTCGTTGATATAGTTTGGAGAAACGGATCAGGAGCTGCATCCGGACAAATCATACTGTGTGGACAGCCTGCCCTCCCTCCATCCCCAAATGCACTCACCTTTGCTCTGTTAGGTAATGTAAATATCCAGCTGCCTCTCCATATCTGGGTTGAATGTTTGTGTTCTCTTGTCTGTGTGGCCTTGACACGCCTGGCCACATCACGAAGGGTCTGTATTACAATGTAAACTCCAGCAAAGGGCTCGTGTTTGTTAATCTTTTTACAATTCTCACAAGAAAGTGTTCAATATTTTTTAATTACACATATCATCATTTTAAATATACCTATCATGAAATTCACCATCGTAACCATTTTTAAGTGTATAGATCAGTGGTGTTAAGACATTATATAGTAACTCTCCATTCCTCCCTCCCCTAACCCCCCCAGCCCCTGGCAACCAACCATTCCACTTTCAGTCTCTATGAATTTCCCTACTCTAGACACCTCATTTAAGTGCAATCATACTGTATCAGTCTTTTTGTGACTAGCTTATTTCACTTAGCATAATGTCTTCAAGCTTTATTCACGCTGTGGCATATGTCAGAATTTCTGTCCTTTTAAAGGCTGAACAACATTCCATTTGCATGCATAGACCACATTTTGTCCATTCATCTGTCGCTGGACACTAGGGTTGTTTCCACCTTTTGGCAGCTGCAAAAAAAAAAAAAATGCCGTATTGTCCTACACATATCTGTTCAAGCTTCTGCTTTCAGTTCTTTCGAGCATATACCTAGGAATGGAATTGCTGTATCATATGGTAATTCTCTTTTGAACTTTTTGAGGATAACCAGCGTTGTTTAACGAGACTGAAGAGGAGAAACATAAACTAAGATGCATCATTATATTAGAGTCTCTCTTTTCACCACATCATCTATTGAGTAGTTCTCGTGTGCTCAGTGCCGTGTCTGAAACAACTTGGAAATATAGGGTCTGTCACTATAATGTAATCTCCATAAAAGCGGGGATTTCTGTCTATCCTCTTGACTGGCAGAGGCCCAGAGCCTAGGATAGTGCCTGGCTTTCATTTGTTCACCTGTTCAGCAAAAACTGCTGAGGATCTAGTATGTGGCTGGGCGAAATGCTCATGAGAGTGATCCTAAACCACCAAAGAAAGCAGCGTTCCCTGTTTGCTTGGCCAAGGGACAGAGTGTATGAAAGGAGGCAACAGAGTCTTTCTCAATCACTTTGTGCCCTATCAGCTAATACTGGCAATCCCCTGCTTGCAAAGGGAGACTGGGGTGAATTTAGGACTCAGAGAGAGCAGCTCAGCTAGAAACGACGATCATTAGAGACAGAAGCCTTTTCCAAGTGGTCCCGGACCGACAGCCACCCATTCACAATACTGAATCCATACTGAATTAAGAGGAGAGCAGATCAACTCTTCCCTTAGCAGGACACGATCAGCTCCTGACTGAAAAAGAATTT
The DNA here is from genome assembly GCF_963455335.1 of Martes martes. Taxonomy (NCBI): domain Eukaryota; kingdom Metazoa; phylum Chordata; class Mammalia; order Carnivora; family Mustelidae; genus Martes; species Martes martes. The sequence continues at coordinate 105,177,103 of NC_137897.1, read as the reverse complement.
TGTTGTTGTTGTTTCATTTTTGCCTCAAATCTGAGGGGGGAGATGGGGGGGCCACTGTGGCCCAAGCAGCGCCTTTGAATTAGGAGGCTCAAGAAATCAACCTACAGGTTACCTGGTACTCAGTCAACCCTAGTTAGTTCAACCAGGTTAACCCTTGAACAGCACAGGTTTGAAAAGCCCGGTTCTGCTCATATATGGTTTTCCTTCTTCTTCTTCTTCTTCTTCTTCTTCTTCTTCTTCTTCTTCTTCTTCTTCTTCTTCTTCTTCTTCTTCTTCTTTTTTTTTTTGCAATAAATACAGCACAGTACTGTAAACATATTTTCTCTTCCATATGATTTTTGAGAGTGATCCCCCCATAACTTTTTTCCTAGCTTACTTTATTGTGAGAATACAGTATAGAATACATATAACATAACAAACTACGCGTTCGTTGACAGTTTGTGTTATTAGTAAGGCTTTTGGTCAACAGTTGTTAAGTTTTGGGGAAGTCAAAGGTTATATGTGGATTTTCTACTGCATGGCGGGTCATCACCCCTAACCCCGTGCAGTTCAAGGGTCAGTTGTAGGTACAGAATCGTGTCAGGGCTCTCTCGGGTTCACAAAACCCTTCGGTTCCCCTCCTCTAATGTAGCATGAGAGACGCTGCTGGAACAGTGGAGCCGGGAGGGAAATGGCTAAGGTTCCTCACAATTGGCAATTCCACGCTGACTCCAAATAGGCCGCTTCTTTTCCCTCTTCCGTGAGCCCCAGTGATTGTCCTGGTCTGTCTCCCTACTTCTGAAACCACTGCCACTTAGTCCATTTCTGAGCGTCCTTTTTGCCTCCGTCTGGCCTTTGGGGGGTAGGATTAAGCTCTCTAGCTCTCCTCTTCTTGCTGTCACCCCCAATGGTGCTGATACCGCGAGGGAAGAACAAAGTCACTAGTATGGAAAACGGTGATAAAAACTCAAGACGTTTCACAAAGTTCTTGTCATCAATGTCCCTGTTTCTTTCCTTGAAGGTACCCAGAAGCCCCAGGGGTCTCCTGTTTTCTTTTATTTGTGGGCTCCTTATTTCTTATAGGCTAAGGCTGCACTAATTAGCAGAGCATTTGAGGCCCTCTCCAAGCGACTCGGGTCCACCGCCCCATTATTACCCTCCACTCGTCTTCTAGTCTACACAAACTGTCTGCCCTCCGCAGATGGTCTCCTAATTGTTTCCCCCTCAAATAGCTGAAACTATTTTCATTCCTGTTTCCTGGTCTTTGTCCACATTAATTCTGTCAGGCTCTCTGCTACCCTTTCTTCAGGGCTTGGAGTCTTACCTTTTGTGACGACCCGGGGCCCTTGGGGGAGAATTGCCTGCTCCCTGGAATTCCAGTAATCCTCTAGTCTGCCCCTTCCCCGGATGTGACCCACGGGAGCACATGTGTGTGCGCATGTGGAGGCAAGCGCTTCTGTCTGTCTCTGGGGCTAACACAGCACCGTGGCCTGAGCAGGGCACTCCGTAAACTTGCATTTCAGGGACGACGCAGGCTCTCGAAGCTGATGCCTTCTTTCCTTAGGTGGTGTTTACTAACATGAATGAAGCGCTGCCGAGACTTGCTCACGTTTTGAGAGAAGATCTTTTGGCAGAGACTTCATCTCGAAAATACTCGTACTATCCTAGCAACTTACATGGAACAAGGGGAAACAGCCGAACCAGTCTGAAGATAAAGCAGGAGAGATTTTAGCCTTTTAGTCGGCAAGAATTTCCCTCCCTTCCTCCCTCCCTCCCTTCCTCTTTCCTCCTTCCTTTCTTCCTTCCATTTCTTCCTTTCTTTCTTTCTTTCTTTCATTACCAAGGTGATTAAACACTGCAATGAGCTACAGAGGTAGATTATTGAGAAAATTTGGAGGGGTGGACAATTTATTCATTCATTCAAAGGAAAACTGGCAGGCAAAATAAAGGAAGGGGGGAAAAGTTTAAGTATGAGGGATTTGGCATTCATCCATGGAAAACAGAGGAAGGCGGATAAAATCTTTTTTTTTTTTTTTTGGACTTTTTTGGTCTCTCAACTCTGTATGGCTTCCCCGGCAGGATGAAGAGCCTTGTGGAGGGTGGGGCTCCTTCTTGACTGTGTTGTAGAACCATCAAGAAGGCCAATAAAATAAAAAAAAAGGCTGCAGATGTTTTTTTCCTGGAGAAGGGGTTGGAATGGTTCCTGAGTGATTGTTGGTTAATGGCGATATACTTTCAGTCACGAAAAGGTACGGAGAGGCTGACAACTTCAGCTCTGATAGACCTCGCCCAAAGGAGTGTAGGGTAGGGGCTGAGGCATGCCGAAGTACGTGCTCTTACAGGGAAGGGGGGCACCAGGGACTGGACAGACACAGCCTCGCACAAGGGGCCGGCCAGGAAGTCAGAGACTAAGAAGTTGTCACTCAAGGAAAAACAAGAGAACAAAATGAAAATGTTAGAGGGACGCTCACTACAGAGAAAGCAGGTTGGAAGTTTGTGATTAGATTCTTGGCGGAAAGTACAGACAACGTGGCATTTGTTGTTTGTTGTTGAAAAAGCCGAAGATCACATCCAGTATCTCCAGTCCTAGAAACATCTGATCTTGGACTTGCTTGTTTATAAGATAATTTTAGGTGTCTGAAGAGCAGGAATCTATATTTGTAAGAAGTGCTTCTGTTGATTCTTAAGATCAAGCAAGTCTTGGAAGCGCTGTCTTGTAGTAGTAGGAGTTCTGGCAAAGTGTTAAAACAGCAACAAATGATTTCACTTGGAAGACAAGTCATACAAAAGAAAGAAGGGGAAAAGGGAGACAGGATGGGAAATTTGATTGGGGAAATAAACAATCACTTTTTGCCCTGCTTGCTCTTGAAATTATTTAAGCCAGTAGCAAAATTATACTATGAAATAACTGCATTGCTTACTGTCGGCTTGGTACGACACCTATGTTCTCTCATTTAATGCCGACAACAACCCCCATGACGTGAGAGCTGCTGCTCTGTCCACTTTACAGATTGGGAAACTGAGACTTGGGGAAGGGAAGCTAGGAAAGGGCACAGCTGGGATCCAAGCAGAGGCCTCTGCTCCTCTTAACTGTGTCACTAAACTACTTACAGACATCAAAACAAGCCAACCCCAAAGCCCAGAAACCACAACAGAAGATACAACCAAGGGAAGAGGTTTGGATGAAGAGAAGATAAGGGAAGGAAAGCTCGGTAACACTGATTGGGTCCTGTTCATTGATTACAAATGTGGCTGTGCGCTTTCTAACAGCCAAAAGAAAAAAAAAAAGGAAACGTGTTTTGATTCAGAGCATCCATAAGATAAAAAGACATCACAGCTTCTGATAGAATTTCCTGAGAGAAATGTCTCATGTGGATCCCTGAAAAGACGAGCAGTGCTTCTATTGAAAGGATTTTTTCCCCCCAAGGGAAAAGGACGTTTTGTAGTTTCTTCATTTTTTTTTTCAAACTTGCGAAGACAAATATTGAAGAAAAGGAATCATTTAAATATGGATTATAATATTCTTCCCTTGTAAATATGTTTTACAGTTCACATTTTTTGGTAACAAAAGAGCTCCGTGTGGAGTTTTTGTCCTTGGAGATCTTAAAGAAAGGGGTGGCTATTCCTCTGGCTTGGATGCCTGAAGGCAAGGGCTGGCTTAATGGGGCCCCTTCCAACTTGGGGGCTGGGATTCTATCCTTCTGTGGCTGTGCAAACACTTCTACCTGGGGCTGCTTAGCCAGTCTTAAACCTAAAGACTCAGCCACAGAGATGGCCATGAATGCTTCCATTGTGAGGATCCTTTCTGATAAAATAAATGTTTAAACACACACACACACACACACGCACACGCACACGCACACACACACACACACACACACACACAGGCTAAAACAAAACCTCCACAACATTCGGGATTAAGACACACCCAAGTAAGACATTTGCTGTAACAAAAGTCTCACTTAGTAAATGCTTGTCACTGGGGATGGAGAGTCAGCACTTAGCACTACTCATTTAACTCTGAGCGTTTGCTGAAGTCCTTTGTGTCTTGGATGTCAAAGAAATCTTTTCTAAGGCAGCCATCAGCACCACGTCAGGGGTGATGTTTTAAGCCTAATGTGAAAAAGAGAGCTTCTCTAAAACTTCTTATATGATTAACACGGTTCAGTGCCCTTTATGACAAAGCATGGGGAGTGCAAATAAAATTCTCTTCAGGAGGAGACCTTCTTCGGCCCCCCTTTTTTGCTTAAATCATTTCTTAGCCATGTGACACAGGAAAAAGAACTTTCACGTTTCGGGGGGCGGGGAGGGGAACTCAAGAGACAGAGCTCTGTAGTTTCCACTGACCCAGCTCAATCTGGAGTGGGGTGGAGGGCCCCGAGGAGCCTTCCGTGGGGGGCCCGGAGCGAGGCCGAACCCCAGGAAAGGCGAGAGAGAATCGAGCTCACGTCTTGGAGTGCATTCGGGAATGTTCTGCGGCGAGGGCGAACACAAGCCCCTTTGCCTCTGAGTTTGTTTGAATCTGCGGCACGTCCAGGAAGAAGGCACACGGGAGGTTTCTGTAAAAAAGGAACGAGGTGTTCGTGCTACAAAGAGGGGTATGTCCACCCCGCTGTCGAGGGACAGACTTCATCCTTGCCACAGAAGGTGTCACCCTCTGGAGCGCTTGCTGGACTGCTACTCTAACAGGTTTTCCCTTTATAAACAGAGGCCGGCCGCTTTGGCGTTATCTACTTGATTCTAAAATAGCTCGTCAATTGAATAGCGTTCAGGTTGTTTATGCACACACAAGGCCCTTTGGAAAAAAAAAAAAAAACCCTTTTCATGTCGCCAAACAGGCATTTTGAAATCAACTAATTGGATGGTTGTCTGAATTCAACTCGTTGTTTTAAAAATAACCAGTTGTTCCACTGAATTACATTTTTTTACCCCCAAGCCAATTGGTGTGTGTAGACAGAGCTTGAGTCAATCCAGATGGCTGGCTGCATTTTTGACTTGAACTGACTGGATGTTTTGTGGTCAGACATATACAGCTCTTGATAGCCACTGGGGAAATGGAGTGGAAGGGAAGGAAGGTGTAGGAAAGTTAGGAGAAATTATATCAACAAAAGTTTCCATCTTGAGGGCCGTGGATTCGGACATTTTTCTGCAATCAATCCTCAACACACACGCACGCACATGCACGTGCACACACACACGCGCGCACTCACGCGCGCGCGCGCACACACACACACACATAGTTAAGAAAACAGAAATAAAGTAATAACATCCCTCCCAGCTGGCTCGGCTCACGGCTGTGGGTCTTTTCTTTCTTTCTCTCCACGAATTTCTTCACTGCTTGGGTGGCCTGGCAAATCAGCTTCATAGCGTTAGCCCCCTCGTAGGCTAACTTTTCCTTCCTGTGGGGAGCTCTCCTTGGAGGGACTCTGTGCTCCTCTCGGTCTGTGAAGGCGAGGTAGAAAAAAGAGGGCTTCGGCCAGACCAGTACCCCCTAATTCCAAGCATGAGGCCTGACTCTGACCCGTGGAACCACTTTTCCTCAGGGAAGCTGTGGATTTCCTGTAATGAATGTAAGCGGCCCTCCTTACCCAGGCGTCACGACTACATTTGGAGAAATTCTGAGTTTTGTATCATGGATAGTCTCTGTAATTAGCTATCAAATTCCACCGGCCCGAGGAAGTGCGATTTCAGAGGCTTTCAAAGGCTTCTTCATTCGGACTTCTCCTTTTGATTTCATTTACCTTTCTGATAACAGGATGAAAGCAAAACAGAGCCAGACTTTCCCTGAACCACTTGAGGCTTTGCATGTCCAAGGAGGAAAAGGTTCTCCAAACATTTAAAATCCAACTGCAGGGCGATTTCCAAAACGTCTCCCAGTTTCAGCGCCCCCCCCCCCGCTGCCCCCCTGCCCCCAAATTCCGAGTGAATCGTATCAACGAACTCGCTTTTCCATCACCAACACTGTAGCTTTTCTATTTTGTGCAAAGGTCATTGTTTGCAGTAAAGGGAAGAGCAACACGAAACAGTTCTGAAACCTGGCCCGGTCTATATGGTCTCCGACTTTCCTCTCTCATCTAGTAAATCCTAAATTGGCATTGTGTTTCATAACATGGCATTTTTCAGGCCTGGCTCTTGAAGGTGAGTATCGATTCCCCTGAGCCTTTCAAAGACATCTGGATAACATTCAAAAGTTTTTGCCTATGACATTTAGGTTTTAAACCACTGCCACATGGCTTGTTGGGAGTTTTTTTTTTATTTTTGTATCTTTTAGAAATGGACGGGCATGACTTGGGTTATGGTCCCGTCTCTGGGGCTGCCCTGCTATGTGATCTTGGGATCATCACGCTACGTCTTCGAATCTCGGGGGGTTTCTCATCAATGTTGTGGCAGTAATAATACTTGCACGTCTGGTCTGTCTTGTGCGGCTGTTGGGAAGAACAATCCGGACAAGGTACGGGGAAGCCCTTTGTGAGAAGCATGAAGGCTTAAAACAAATGTAAGAGAGTTGGAAAGGAGACAAGTTGACTGGGGTGATTAGGCAGTCCTGGAAACCGGGCCCCTCCTTCTCACATCCAGAGGCGTGTTGTCAGGGCCCCAAATTACCCTGCGTGACACCATCACTTTAATCCCTGTTTCTTGGATGTAAACACCCCGAAAGATCAAATTCTAAGAAAAAAAAGATGGTCTGAATGGATATATTGCCTCAGTGTGAAGAACCCATAATAAGATTAGTACAGGGGTAAGGAAACTTGGCAGGCTTAACGTTCTGTTAATATCAGCGACACTGTGAGTGTGTTAAAGGTACATCGTTAATAGTGCAAGCCCTGTTCGCAGCCAAACTAAAGTAAGACAGATACTCCCCCTGGATTTCAGAATCATGGCTGGTTCAGGTGCAAACACAACGGCTCGGAGAAAGAGCCTCTGTTGATCTGCTCATCGCAGAGTCAAGAACTAAATGGTGCCTGTGAGAAGAGACAAAGGGACGATAGGCAAACCCATCCTTCATTCTTTGATTTTTCTCTTTAACCGTCTCAGGGTTTCCCATTCTTGAGTGTTGTAGGGGCATCTGATAAACCCCAGATGGTTTAGAAGCACACAGAATCCTGCTTTATATTATCATCTTGTCTAGCTGCCGGCATGTGATTAAATGACCTTTTTGCCATAGGAGCAGTTACACTGAGGAAGATGAACTTTCCCTTCCACATGTGGGAGAAATGTTTTCCCTGTACAGATAGACCATCCGCCGAAAGCCTGGCATTGTTTCCAGTTGTCAAGAAATCATTGGCCTTTTTCCTCTGAAGAAGAGTCAATTCGTTGCCTAGTATCGAGCAGAAAAAAAGAAAAGTAAATGCAGCATGATATTTCTGTACAGCAGTAAATTAGAAACGGTAAGAGTGTATGTGAATACGACTGTGGAGTTTAAAACTGGGGTAGATCTGGCTGCAAGCTCAAGTTTGAAAGCTTTTTTTTTTTTTTTTTTTTTTCAGGAGTGAATTTGAGCTCCTGTAGTTACATCCAGGAAATACGAGCCATTACGAAGGCTGGGAATTGAGGGTAAGGCCAAAAAAAGGGTCTGGAAATGTAATTGTAATTGGGGAGGCCAAATGACAGAGGTTAAGCCCTGGGAAATGGAAAGGCAAATCGGTGTCTGAGAATTCCTGGGCCCGCGGCAGGTCTCTGGCTGTAGCCTGGCCGTCGTACCCTCCACACTGGACCTGCTTTAAGGGAGGCTGCTGGAGGGTTGAGCTGGAGCAAAGAGCGTGTAGTTAAAGCAGAGCCTCTGAGAGCACATGCCCCCCTCAAACTTCTGAATCCTAGAAAATCTTCATAATCTGGCACACCCCAAAGCTGGCACTGTGGCAGACCCAGCAGTGAACTCGAGGCAAGGGAAAATGCAAGATCTCAGTTAAGCCTGATCACTCTGGTGGCTAAAACCAAAACTGGGTAAGGACCATGAGGATAAGAATTTTGCCCCAATCGCTGTATCAACAGTGCTTGGAACCTAGTGACTGTTCAATAAATGTTGTTTGTGAAAAAAAATAAGGCAATCTATATTAAAAACAAAAAGCAAACAGAAAACCTGGCTTCGATGGCCCTTAAAAGAAATAGTCTTAAGTTCATAGGATAATGTGAATACCTACAGTGTACCAGACAATTTACCTATATTATCTCTAGTCCTCGCAAAGACCCTGCAAGGTTACATTTCTCCTAGCATATGGAGAAGCCAAAGGAATATTGTGGTGGACACCAGTATTCTACGATTAACACTGTACTATATTTGTATTATCACATGAATTTATCTACCCATCAATTCATCAACCAAGGTTAAGCTTTTAATTCTTGTTTTTTTAAAATAATTTATTGATTTATTTGACACACAGAGAGCACAAGCAGGGGGAGCGGCAGGCAGAGGGAGAAGCAGGCTCCCCGCTGAGCAGGGAGCCTGACATGGGGCGCTCAACCCCAGGACCCCGAGATCACAGCCCGAGCCGAAGTCACACGTCCAACCAACTGAGTCACCCAGGCGCCCCTTTAATCCTTGTTTTGTAAGTGAAGGCTCAACCAGGAGGGCAGCTGGCCTAAGGTCACCTAGCTAGTAAGTAACAGAGCTGGAATTTGGACTCAGGACTCTCTGCCTCCAGAACCCACACTCACTCCCCCACGCTGCGGGGACTCTTGTGATCCCCGTGTTGCAACATCAGTTAAGGCAAGTAAACTAAAGAGCGGGATGAAACTGACTTGTGGTTGAAGTTACTGGTGACGAGTATTGACAGCAAAGGAACAGCCCAGGAAGGGCCTTTCATTCCAGAATTACAGTTTGTAAAAAGCAGACTCATGCAGGACGGTTTGGAGCTCTACATGTTCAGTAGCATACATTAAAGAGGAAGGGACAAATCATCCCAGGGGATTTTTGTTGCGCTTGTTTTTAAGAAAGCAAGCTTCATGATGTGTCATGGGCCCAGCACAGACTGGACTCCAGTGAAACACCATTTCTGTTTATTCACAACCTCGTACACAAGTTAAATATGAGCAAACAAAGCAGCAAGAATAGAATTAATAATATTAAGAATATTATTATTAATAATATTAATAATACTATTAATATTAATATTAAGAATAATATTCCTATACTTTGCTTAATAAGGCAGGGAAATAGGCAAGACATTTCAGCAAGATTTCATAGAAAGGATTGACACAGGTCTCTCGACAGGGAAAAATTAATAATAAACCCTCCTAAAAGTTTACTACCATCATTTCCAGGCAATATAGTAACCTGTTAGACCCCTATGCAGCGAGATTTAGATAAACATAGTCTCTTACCTTTAGTACTTTACAATCTTCAAGAGTCAACATCAAAGCCCCAGTCACTTAAAAATTTTAATGATGTAATTCTAAAAATCTCTGACTGAGATTTCCGGAGATAAAGAAAATACAATAGAAGTATGTCTGTTTGTGTCACCACTCTGGCAATATTGCTTACAACAAGCATGCCTGGGCTGCTTGTTGGGAGAAAAATTAGATTCTAAATGTTGCACACACTACTTGGATGAAGAAGAGCACCGATGGACCAACAAATACTTCTCAAGACTCTCCTGTGGAGATTGCACCCCCATTGCTGGGGTGTGTGCTGTGAGGGCTGCTTCAGGCATCCATTCTACACATATGTGGGGGTCTGCGATGCTCTAGGTACTGTCCTCGAAGCGACGTATAGAAGTGTCAGATTCCTTCCTTCAAGGAGTTCAAAGTCACAGAAACCCAGACTCAGAGCTGGAAAGAATCTTAGAGAGAATATAGACCACCTTCCTCAGTTGGAAGTTAAGGAAGCTGTGGGTTCAGAGATGTTAAGTTACTGATCCAAGGTCACAATGCTCAGAGCGGCAGAACAAGAATTAGAAACCAGCTCTTTGGACTGCTAGTCCCATGTTCCTTCCACTATTCCAGTCGATTTGGGAAGACTGGATACTCCCACGTAAAACAGCTTCAGAACAATAGCAGACAAAAAGCTGCTAACAAACCATATGGTATTAACCATGAGTTTAACAGGAGTTAGAGGAGGACTGGAGACATCCAACAGAGCTTAAATCTTCTGAGTAATGACATGCGATTTATTTATGGCAGGGGAGACTTGCTATGTTTCTGAAATGTTGCAAGGATGAATGAGATGAAGGCATTCCAAGGAAGCAGTACTTCCCTCTGGATCTTATCATCTTGCTCTAAGAAGATATGTTTTGGTACACAGGCTTGCATCTCCTTTATTTACAACAGAAAACATGATATAAAATCGGTGGTGGGGGGATAATCGGTAAAATAAAATATGAAAGCTGTGGAGTCCAACTTCTGTTTTGCAATTTACACCAACATCTACCGAGACGCAAAATCTCACGAAAACTGTATTTACTCTCTTCTGAGCATTGCTGAGTGAAAGTGAGCCAGAGAAGAAGAATGTTTCTATGGAGAAATTTTTGCAGGATAAACCTTTTAGTTCAAAATTTATCTTCAGTTGGGCTACGTATTACCAGAATGTGTTTACGTGTTGTGATTTTAATAGGAACTCTCTATAAGTAGGGAAGGTGGGGATTTATTTTTGTAAAGAAAAGCATCACAGGGCTTTATTTGAAAACTATTTATGAAGTGACTACCATGGCACTGGGCACATCCTAGGGTTCCTTTATTTTATATTATTTTTATTTTCTATCTGACATGTACAAATACTTGGGGGAAACTACAATAAAAATGAATGACTAGAAGAACTGAGAAATAAAACCAAGATACAGGACCATTTTGAAACAATTATGAGATTCAACAGCGGGACCAATTCATCATGGGCTTCCATGTGGCTGTGGTATCAAAATGCTATAAAATTTTCTGAAGGCTTACTCTCCCTTTTTGTACTTAAATTTGGCACAGGCCGGTAGCCGGCAGTGCAGGGACCAGCACAAGCACACAGACCACACTGTGAGTAGCACTGGACTAGAGGAAATAGAGAAGCGTAATGAGAACCCATGCTCATCTAAAACTTACAAGTCATGGTGGAGACAATGGTCCCTCCGGTGTTGGTATTGCCAATTGGGCAGACGCTGGGCTTAGCTGGTAGGGTAGAATGATTTGGTATGCTTTCCCCTTCCTTCGGCAGCCGCCTTCCACCACACTGTTGCTCAGGAACACAGTTCCTCATGAATAGCCTTTATGACGACTATAGAGTTAGGGCTGCGGTGGGGATGGCCCTTTCTTGAGAGTTGCTACTTTGGAAATTCCCCGAGACTTAGAACTGTGGATGGGGTTTGGGAAGTGGGATGGGAGAGGTGGTTGAGAAAGCACGAGTTGCTCCCTGTGGTGGTGGTTGTCAATTTTCCTCCCCCAAATTGCTGGGAATTCAGGGAGCTCTGAGGATGAGAAAGGACCCTGATGGAAGGAAACAACGTGAGAGGTTAACAGGTTGGAGGTCCTCTGTAGACCTCCTGGAGACCTAGGCTCCAGAGCATAAAGACCCAGGGGAAAAAAAAAACAACACAGTAAAATTACTTATAGGTTCTACACACCATACGACAAAATAAATATATTATATTACCTAAAGCACTGTGTTTTTTGGGCCACGATAATTCAAACCAAAACAAAGGATGTGCGAATTGCCATGCGGCACATAAAGCCAGGCTTCAGGCACCACCAGACTTTCGATTTAATGCTACCATAGTCTCAACTACCCAACTACAAATCCCTTAAATTGTTTAGAAAACCAAATATCTTATGCAAGAGACAAAATATTAGCTATAGATAGATACACTATATCTGCCCAATCAAAAAAAATCAATGGACTAGGGGTATGAAGAAATATGTTAGGAATCTAGATCAATATCCCTCATACAGAGACAGAACAGAATATTTTTTTATTTATAGTAATCAACATGATGCCACAAATAAAAATTTTAATAGTTTTTTTTCCCCCCCAAGTCTCAGACTCTAGCTTTACAAGAACCTCAGTATATTTTGTGGATTTACTGAGGGCTGAGCATAGTCCCCGGTCTGAGGAGAGGCTATCCATCCACAACTCATAATGCAAGCATCTCAGCCGGCCCTATTAATTTTCCATACACACGGAGCCAAACTCTGCCTGGGATTATTATGCAATTTTCAAAATGGCTTTAAGTCTTTCAACTTACAAAGTTACCATTTACATTGCACTGGCCTGCTGGCTGGGATGAATGAATGAACACTCTTTCCCAAAGGACCATAATTCATTCTCTGATCATAGCTTATACATTTGGGAGAATTGGGATCAGTGTGCCTGGCGCCTCCCCTCCTCTCCGCCCCACAAAGGAGTCATACACTGCAAGGGAAGGGGAGACAAAGTGGCTGTGTGCCACGGAGTGCAGAGGTGTAGCTAGGGAGGTGTCGACTGGGGCAGCAGCGGTCCAACGTATAAGCAACTGTCTGCATGATGTGATTTCAGGTGCACCAAAAAAGGCCTCATTGCCCCTCAGTTTAAACACTCCCTTCCCACTGGCGAATGCCTGGAATTCCACAGTTTGGAGAGCTCTGTTCCTTTGGCTTAAAGCTTTGATCCCTGTTAAAATACCCGTACCCCTGGGTGGGCAGCCCCATCGTATCCTATCAGGCAGATAGACCATAGGCAGATGAGTCCGAGAAAGTGTCTTCTCTGAAAGCCAGTTTTGAGGGTAGCGGTGAGGAGGAGAAGGCCCTGTGCACCTGAGGGGGGTGGGGAGGGGACGGCATCCTCTGGGGGTTGCGGGGGGGGGGGCAGGCAAAGGGAACCGGGCCCAAGACAAACCATGTGTGTGTGTGTGGCCGTGTGCACGGCTGTGGAAGAACCCCTCCCATGGCGGCAGCTGCTGAGGACCCTTTCTTAACTCTCTCCCAGAAACCTTGATTTATGCTGCTTTTGGAGCCATGGAACTAGACCCTCCTCCCGGCTACAGCGAGATAATAGCTGCTGGCTACAGCTGGGAATTCTCGAATTCTTTCAAACTGGAGACTAGGAACGAAAGGTGAAGAAAAGTTCTTCTGAGGTCCAAAGAGGAAAATGGGGCCCAACGGCGTCATCTAAATGCTTCCAGTGGGGCCCAAAAGCACAGAACCATGAGTTGTAGAAAGCGAACACTGGCTCGGTCCGCACACCCTTTTGTGTTTCTCGACTGATTGTTTCTCTTTGTCTCTTCCAGCTGGAGAGTAAGAATGAGTCACTGGCCTGACTCCTAATGCGAGGAAGGGAGCCTTGAAGGGGGTAAGATGGTTGTTTATGTACAAGAGGAAAAAGAAAACCCAATCTTAATTCACAGTCACTCATCTGGGCAGTGGAGAGTATGAATGGGACGGATTTGAGACTTCGGGAAAGGAACTGGATGTTTGTCCGTCCCGGACAAACAGCTGTTCCTGCCCCAAAGTCTGATCTTCCTTGGGGTCTGTTCCAGTGCCTGAAATTCTACTGCCAGAGTCATCGCTTGGGGGTGGAAGGCCAGAAAGTCTTTTAGGGGCCCTTACAAAAATGGAACCACTTCTTAAGCCCAGCACATTTTATTTACTCCGCGCTTAGGTTGGGTTGGAGCCTGGAAGAAGATGCTTGGAGGAGGGGCAGACATTTTGAGGCCAAAGACGTGGCCCTCCAAACCTCGGGGCTGGTTTGCCTATGAGCTGGTCCAAATCCTGGTCATTCACATAGCACCCCACAAGTTTTGCCACATCGTCACGTTCGCAATACTCTTTCATGTTTTTCTTCGAGCCAGCTCACGTTTTTATGGAAGGCAGTTTGTGCCAGCTCTGTCTGCTTTGTCCTAACGCAGTCATGGGTTAGGGGTGCTGCTCGTGTATATATTTTTCTAACCCGCATTAAAATAAATATCGACGAAAATAAAACCCAAAAGCTTCGCTGGCCACCCCCATCACCAGGGATTCACACGCTTTACTTTGGGAAGCACTGCTCTGGCTCATACAGAGCATAGCACATAAAGAAGTTTATATTAAAAATAGGTCTGCGTCCCTCATTTCAAGGTACTCAATAGCCAGTAGTTGAAAACAACTGTTGCCTTTGTAGTTAGTTGCATGAGCCCTGGAAGATCATGAATTTATGGGAGGTCATGTCTTCCTCTGCGAGGTCATGAAATTCAATCAATGCTTGCCTTCCAATCTGCCCTTTGGTCACAGGGCTCCACAGGTGGAACATATCAAACTCACCAGCCAAATTATGACTCTTAATTGGTGTTTCTTTTAAAGTGGATATGTCATTTGTCAAATGTTCAATGCAGGCGCAGGCCTAGCCCCAGGCAAAATTATGAAGTAGGAGAAGAATGCCAGATACATAGGCGGCACTCAAATGTTTGTTGAAAAAAGAATGAATGAGCCCTCCGTCCTTGACTCCTCTCCCAGCCCCCACGTCCACCAGGTCACTAAGCCTTTTTCATTCTCCTCCCAAATACCGCTGCTAGGTTTTTTTGTTTTTTGTTTTTTGTTTTTTTTTCCCCTTCCACATCGCCTCTGCCCTGAGCCTTTAGCGCTTCTGGTCTGGATGATTTTCACAGCATTTTAACTGGCTTCCAGGCCTCTTTCTTCTCCAAGCCTTTCTCCACAATCCACAAAGTTGCTGGAGAGATCTTTTTCCTCAGGCAAATAATGATCATGTCATCCTTCTCCTTAACATTCCCTTAAGTGGTTCTCCCGGCTCCTTGGCCTGGCTTCCAGGCTTTACCACCCAGCCTTTGCTCACTCACCTCGGCTCGGTGAGCTCTTCTGACCCGTCCCCCATCCCCAGATTACTTGTACTTCCCACCCTCCAGTGGGGCCCTAAAGGCTCTCCCTGCTCCGTCTCTGTTCCTGCTTCTTCTTTTTTTTTTTTTAAGATTTTTTTATTTATTTGACAGACAGATCACAAGTAGGCAGAGAGGCTGGCGGGGGTGGGGTGGGGTGGGGGGGGAGCAGGCTCCCTGCTGAGCAGAGAGCCCGATGCATGCGGGGCTCGATCCCAGGACCCTGGGATTATGACCTGAGCTGAAGGCAGAGGCTTTAACCCACTGAGCCACCCAGGCGCCCCTCCTGCTGCTGATTTTCCCTCAGCTCCTTTTGGCCTTGTAAGCCTGCGTTTAGGGCACCATTTCTTCTGGGAAGCTGTCTCTGACCTACCCTCTCACCCCTTAGAACCCTGCCCTTGCTTCTGTCTTATCACTGACCATGTGTTGTGTTAACATTTTCTATTTGGTTGTTTTCCCCATTCGACTTGTAGCTCTTTGAAGTTAAGTACCAAGGGTTAATCTTTGGATCCTCGCCTCGGTGTCTGTTTACATCCCACGTGTCGGGTGCATAGTAGGAGTTCAAATATTTGTTACTGAATGAAGGAATGAGTGAATGAGTGAGCTCCTCAGCAACCTACCCTTCCTTTACCTCTTTCCTCAGCCTCCAAGTTCTGGCCTGGCACTCCGGGAAAATTCGAGGCGTGGAGGCTTTCCCTTTTCTTTCCTTATCAAAACCTACTTTTACCTAGATCAGAAACAACACGACCAGATGATAAATGAATCCACACTGATAAACTGATCCACATGTTAAATCATGTCATTGTATGAGAACTTTTTGAGTTCCTACCCCGTACAAGGCGCCGTGCTAAGAGGCATATTGGGGGGGGGGGCGGTTCACAGAGGAGAATAGGAGAGTTAAAGATCCCTACTACCTACCAGCACATGGGTAATGACTAAATGCATTCCTCCTTTGAGAGGTATTTCAAAGAACTGGATTTCTAATGGAGAAATTTAAGCAGGAGAGGTGGGGATTTGGGTCTAGGAAACAGTTCAAACAGCCTTCTACTCCATCTACAAAACAGGCAAGCTCTGGCTCGATGAATCTGCTGTGTCCAATGATTTTCTAATGAGTTAGGCTGGCGTTAAGCCCCAGGTTATTTTGTTGTTACCAGTTAGGCTTTGCTTCGTGAAGGGTCACCCGGGGCTATCTTGCAGGAGACAGATTCTTTTAACATCCTGGGATTAGGTGCTTTTTCTGACTTTGTGTAGCTCTTTGGAATCAAACGCAGCAAATCCCCCAGGCTTGTAGACTTTTTAGATACAGGAGTCAAAGATGAGGCAGATTGTGAACCCCTCGGTGATCGCCAGCTGCCCCTGAATGTGACTATTCGTGGGTTGGGTTTGAGAACCCGGCCGGGGCTGCTGCGTTGGGAAGACCCTTTGAGGGAAGCCCCTGGAAGAGAGCAGGAAGAGGAGGTAGGAGGATTTTGTGAGAAGGAGGAAGACCTCGGGTGGCTCCGGTGGCCAGGGGCGAGCTGGACCGGACTGGCAGGAGGCCTGTGGCAAAGCGGAGAGGCCCCCCTCCCCCCACGGCCAGTGAGCCTCCGCGCACCCCGAGGAAGGATGGAGAGGTTGCAAAAATCCTGAAGGGAAAAGCCCTGCCGGCTGTAGGCCAATGAGCGGCGGGAAGGAGGAGTGAGGCTGGGGAACTTCTCCCAGAGCCAGTCAGAGGGGATGGCTGCTGGGAAGCCAATCAGCGCGCCGGAGCCCGCAGCCCCTCTGCAGTAGTTATGCCAGAGCGCCCTGGGTAGAGCGGAGGCGAGCGGGCAGCTGGGCTGGACCGCCAGGAGCCACCGCACGCGCTCGGCGCCCTCCTCCCCGCCGCCCCCGCCCGGTCCCCGCGCCGCCGAGCCCCAGCCCACCCCGCAGCCCGGCGCCCCGCACCCGCAGGCTCGCGGCCGCTCGGCAGCCACCGCCCCCTGGCCGCGCGCTTGGCTTCGCCCCGCCCCGCCCGGTCCCTCGTCGCCCCGCCCCGCCCGCCGGCCCCGCCCCGCCCGAGCCGCCGAGCCGTTCCCGCCCTCGCCCCGCGCCCAGGTAGCTGCGAGGAAACTTTTGCCGCGGCTGGGTAGCGGCACGTCTCCCGCTCCTCAGGGCCGCTGCCAGCCTTGCCGAGTCTCGGGACCGCTCTCGCCCCCGCTGCCACTCTCCCGCGCTCTCCTCGCTGCCCGCGAAGCAGGATGGCGGGGACCGTGCGCACCGCGTGCTTGGTGGTGGCGATGCTGCTCAGCTTGGACTGCCCGGGACAGGCGCAGCCCCCGCCGCCGCCGCCGGACGCCACCTGTCACCAGGTCCGCTCCTTCTTCCAGAGACTGCAGCCCGGACTCAAGTGGGTGCCCGAAACCCCCGTGCCAGGTGAGGAGGCGTCCCTGCGCGCGTCCCCCCGCGCCCGGCGGGGAGCCGGGGGCGCGTGGCGACCGTACCCCGGGAGCGCTGGCCTCGTGGAGCCGCGTTCGTGCGCCCCGCCGCTGGGCACCTGGGAGTGGTCGCTGCGCCCGGGGCCCGGCCAGGTCTACCGGGGGAGGGCGGAGGGTTGAGCGTGGACCGTGTCCTCCTCCTCTCGGGCTCGCTCTGCTGTCAGGGAAGGTGCGGGTGGGAGGCACGGCGGGGAGGGCCTCCTCGAAAGCGCCCATTTTTGGGGGAGGGCAGAAAGGTGGGAGCTGCTTCCCCGGGCCTCGGCGAACTGGCGCCCCGCCGCCGAGCCGGTGTCTCGAGCATTTGCCACCCTCGCTTGCACGAACGTGCCACCGTTTCAGCCGGAGCTGGACCGTGGCTACGGCCGGCCATTCTCTCCCTAACCTGCCCCCTACGCCCTCCTTTCCGTAGCCTGAGTTCCGGGGTTCGCGGGCCCAAGTGCAGACAAAGTTGGGGACAGATCTCCGAATCCGCAGTGGCAGGTAGAGTGCACGCTGGGGGAAACTTTTGAGCAGGAGGGTCCCCAAGAGAAGGAGGACCGGACCTTTCCCTTCAAAACAGCGTCCCTTATCTAGGTTGGCAAAATCGCTTCGAAAACGGTGCTGCAGGCCGGGGAGCAGGAGTCCAAAGATGATTTAACTCCTCCCCTTCTCAAATTCATCTGCCTTCTTGACAGGCTGGACCCTGGAGGGGAGATGATTTTAGGTGGAGGAAAGTTTCCGAACGCCTGCCTTTTGTTCTGCACAATCAGATCGTGTTGTAGGGGCATATTTTAACCTTAGCCGAGGGCTGCCGCTGTCAACAGATGAATATTAATGGC
This sequence comes from Martes martes, assembly GCF_963455335.1. Lineage (NCBI taxonomy): Eukaryota > Metazoa > Chordata > Mammalia > Carnivora > Mustelidae > Martes > Martes martes. The sequence continues at coordinate 105,159,094 of NC_137897.1, read as the reverse complement.
CCTGTGTGATTGACTGTCCCGCGGTTGGACTCCTAAAAGCCTGCCTTAGAACCCAATTAGGACAAGTTGCTACACTGACAATGCGGGCAAGAAGAGTTGGTATGAAACAGGTTAATTTATCGGAGGCGCGCTCTGCAGAAGCCGCCGGTGGTGTTCGCAAACCCTGAGACGTCCGTGGCCTTCGGGGGTCTCTTCCCAGCCCGTGCCTCCAGCGAGGCGCGCGTCCCGCGCTTCGGAGGGATGGGGAGCAGCCTTCGTCAAAAACTTGGCTCGTAGCTCTCAACAAGTCAGAGAGGCGGGCCTGATGGTTGGACCAAGTTGGGAAGGCGATGCGCGCCCTGTGGGCGCTGCCAGCGAGCAGTTCACTAGCAGGAGGTTACCTAGGCAGCCAGCGCGCCCTCAGCCCTCAGCCTTTTCTTTAGGTGGATGAAAAGAGCCGAGCGAGCCTGCTGTTCGGTTGCAAAGGTAATTGGTCACCCCTTTTGGCGACCGAAATGCGTTTGCTCATATGTTAAATATTGCGTTGCAGGATTTCGCTCTATGGGAGGGGAGAACTACCTCTTCCACTCTTAAGTGTTAATAACGTACCACGTGGGCGTGTGCAAGAGCTGTAAGGGGCAACCTATGAATCAGTTGCACAGAGCTGAAACAACAGGCGAAATCTCTGTGCCCTCCAAGTGCCGTGGTAATTAGATTGCGAAAGCCAGAGAACACGCTTTTGTTGATAATGTAAAAATTGGTCCTCACAGGGTGAGTCCCCGCCAGATGAATTGTTCCGGGGTTGGGGTTGGGGCCACGTTCGGCTGATTCGAAGCCAGGGAGGAAAGGTTGTGCTTAAAAGAAGAAAAAGACCAGAAGGAACACAGTGATACTCATTTAGCAACCCCCTCCCTCTACACTCACTCCTGCTGGCGCGGGCCCTCCCTCCTCCCCAGCTCTCCGGCTGCCTGCCTCTTTGCGGCGGCCTCTGTATACAAGTACTGGGAGGGCCCACACACTGTGTGTAAGAGATTTGGCCTCGGCTCTCTCCCTGAGAGCTCCCTCACTCCACGCCTAAGGATGGCCATACTGTAGAGAACAGGAATTCCTAAGGGGGACTCCCCCCCCCCCGCCCCTTTCTTCCAGCATTTCCCAAACTCTGTAGGCAAAATCACTTTCCAGCGGTCTTCATAAAAACCCAACTTCCCTACTTCACTTCTGTTTAACACCTGGGTGTGGAGGCCAGCACCTTCTCCATGGCGGGCAGGCACTGTTCTGACTCGTGCTGGACTAAAGCCAAACTTCAAATGTGGTGACACCCAGGCAGCGACCATATATCCTGGATTTTCCAGGGTCTGCGCAGATTTCCGGGACTCTTGACTTGCCATGAAAACCATGTGTCCCAAATTTCCCTTTGGTGATTCTGGGCACTGTAGAACGGGAAACATGGTGAAAATCCTAATGTCCAGGAGTGGAAAGAACTCATCAGTATTTCAGAGAAGAGATGATAATGGCCGACTAAATACAATGGCAAGCACATCATTTCAAAGCGAATAAATGTGTCATTTGCTGCTGTCGTTCAGTGGTTGGAGATTGAAAGAGAGCTGCAAATTATTTGGTAGTTATGAACCATCAAGATGACCGCTTGACTTTCTCCCTCCTCTGTATTTTAAGCCATGTTCAGTTTGCCCGCGTCACTGTATTAACTGCTAATTAAAGCTCTCTTTGTCCCAGATAAAATGAGATTTGGTCACAGTAAGGAGAAATCCTCAAGAATGTCCTGTCTCACTTAAGGGGAGCATTTGGGATTGATTGCTAACTTCGGCCATTAGCAGAATTGGGTTAGAGTGGATAAGGTACATTTCTTATGCTAATATGGATGCCACTAAATGGCATTTGAAATCCGCCAGCCTAAAAAATAAATGGTGCTAAAGGGCTACACCAGCCTTCCACAAAGTTCATCTAAAGCCTTGCAATCTTGTGTTCCCATTTCTTTTAGAGCGTTCAAAGGCACGGGATAACAATTCTAAATAACATGTCCCCCAAATCCATAGATCTTTTCATACACCCCACCCCTTTTTTTAAGGATTTGTAGCTTGGAAAGCACCACAGATGGAAACCAGGCACACAGAGTTAGCATTTGGCAGAAAAATCCATATAACTGACTTTCAGTGTAGCTCTTTTGCCCTTATTTAATTTAGAAAAATTCAGAAAAAAGCCAATGAGCTCATAAGTCTGGATGTTTATTTTGTTTTGCTTAACCTACCCACAGGCGCAATCAAGAATGGATACAATTTTAGGCAAGGAAAGTGAGCTAGTAATCAGACAATGATGTTTCCAATTGTCTCAAGGGAATGTTACAGAAGTCTGAAAAAAAAAATTCCTCTAAACAAAAATCAAGTGTAATTCACTTTATGAATGCCATACACCGCTTTTGTTGGTGGTGGGGGGGTGCTGGTGGTGAAGGGGACCGACGGGAAGGAGAAAATCAAACAAACTGTGGTAGTGTTGCAACTCCCCAAAGATTGAGGGATCTTGCCTTAGAGGGCCCTGGAAAGTGCAGGGCCCAATCCCAGGAAGGCCAGACTCCCATGTGGGTCAAAGGCAACCCCGAAGACACAAGCCCGACTTGAGAGTTTCTCAAAATAGACGAAACACCATAAAAATAAAAACCAGCGTTCTTGAAACAAAGAGAGAGTTTGCTCTTGGTTGTAGTTGTTGTTTTAAAGTGTGAGAACTAGCCACCAGGTCTGGGTGGTCTGGGTGGCCAGCTGTGGTCCCCCAATTAGTTCGAAGCAGCTCTCGGTCCTAAGGTCGGGAGAGAGAACACGGCTCGGGCTGTGGGTGTGGGAGGACTTTCTCTGCCCCGAGGCCGCCCTGGAGGGGGAGGCAAGCAGGTGATTGATTCACACTTGGACCAAGTCGAGTTATTGCCCCCCTAACTGGGAACAGTTGGGAGGACCCTTTAGAGTGGGGTCAGAATCGATTTCTGAGGTGAGCCCTGACGGGTGGGACCGGGCTGGGCTTGGAGGGCAGGGTGGGGCCGGGTCAGGAGGTGGCGAGTGGTCGGCGGAGCGCGCCTGGGCCTTCGAGGAGACCGAGCCTGGCGCTCCTTGGCCGGGCCCCCGTGAGGTGTTGGAGGTGCCGAGAGGAGTAAGACACAGCCCCTTTTGTCAAGGCACTCACAGTCTAGTGGGGGAGCCTACGAGTAAACAGACTTCTCAGGAAACTTGTAGGATTAAATAGGGTGAAAAGGGCTAGAAAATACCTCCAGGAAATTGGCTGAAATGGTCACAATAGCCAGCCTGGCCAAGGGAAAAGAACTGAAGAGATGAAGTGGGAGATAGGGCAGACGTTCTTAATAGGGCCGCCATCTTAAAGAGAGTTTTCTTAATTCTTGGAGCAAATTCCGCACAAGCATTAGGAGATGCATGCAAGAGATGATTCCGGTGGATGCTAGATGACACAGATGGTGTCAGTTTTGCAATTTTTTTTTCTTATGGGCTGGGAGATTGCATCCAGTCTTTTGATGCAATATTTTTGAGCGTTCTGCTACTTTCATCTTGAGAGTTGCAATGTTTGCTGTTCGCCGTAGCCTAGAAAAAGGCTGCTTATTAGCAACCTGGGAAGAAAGAGGCCTGGGTTTGTCTGCTGTGAGACAAGACAGAAAATATGTTTTCTCCTTAAATGGCAGCTATCAATGACCACGCCAACTTTAGTGTTTGATGCATATACAAAAGCATGGGTCTTAAGAGGTATCTTATTACTCATTTCTAAGAAAATTGAAGATAATCACTTATAACTTGTGCACACGATACATCATTTGGAAAGAATTTCACTAGGGATCATATTGCTCAACTGAAAAGTTCTGGCATGCTGAATTTGTACATTTTTGTGAATGCTTCCTTTACTCTGATCTCTCGCTTTTTTCTGCATATGGTTATTTGTATGTTTTAGATTAGAAGCTTCTTAAAGGGAAAGCGCTGCATTTGATGCAGTGTTGAGCACAATACCAAGAGCCCCACAGCACATTTAGTATATCATTGACGATGATAGAATTTCGCGATCATGATGTGTTCCCTGTGAACTCTCAGATACTTTCCTAAGCTCTATGTCATCTTACTTATTTTAAAAACCTAAATCCAGTTTGTTCGGGGACACTGTTGGGGTACGTGGACAAACTTTTCAGGCTACATATATCTGGCCTGGAGCCAGATTCGGTCTTTCCTCAGCTGGCAACTCGTACCATCGGTTAAGGGCTTATTCATGTCGAGGACCCAAAGAACAGATTGAAATTAGCAACATTGTTATGACTGGCATAGTATCATTACAGAGCAACAATTATTATGGCACATAAATTGTAAGCCATCTCTTAAATCGAACTCTCTTTGATTTAATGTCAGCTGGACCTTTCTTGCTAGCGTTGACATTACCGTACGTGGGGGTCGAACTGTAACACATGCGTGTGTTTCTGTAGCCTGGGATCAGAATTTGTGCAGAGGCTCAATCCAAGAGCCCATACCAGGAGCCAACATCTATTCGGCCCTAGCCAAGCTTGCAAAGGGGTTTGAAGTTTTGGGTAAGCTAGGGTCTAATGAAAGTGTGGGCAGAATCCCCCCCCCACACTCATCTGCCCATATTTAGCAAATTGTCTGACTTGAAACAGGATCCCCAGCGCTCCATTAAGAAATGAGCATCAGAGAATAGAATCCAAACCATGGGCCCCAGACTGGCTTTAGAGACAGCATAAGGTAATGGGAATTTACCTTCTGAGATAGAATGACAGGGAGAATGCGAGTCAGAAAGCAAAGTGAAGGTGGGCATACTGGCAGAGAAAATGTGCATTTTGAAATGCTGCATGTGTGGAGAAAACCCTCATTGGAGCGCGGTAGTCTCACTTGAAGACCTCATTGAATGCACAAAGTAAAGAAGATTTAGTTCTATACTTCAAATCAGGCCAATTAAACCTCAATTGTCCGAGTGCTAATTATTAGAAATACTTGTCCACCATTTTTCAACAAAAATGAATTCAGACTGATTACCGAGAAAGGCCTGTTCACTTTTCCCTCTCTTTGTGTGTAGCTGGACAAAGCCTTATTTGAGAGTTTGTATTTTTCCTCATGAGTAAAAGAGAGTCAGTGTTAGGACCGAAATGCATTGCTAGTGTTCCAAATAGTTAATTACTTCCAGTAGCCGAAATTGTATTTATATGCTAGATTAGTAAATCTACTAAGCTCTCTGAAGTATACTTAATAGGCTTATATTGATAAATAATTGATAGGAAGGGAGATAAAATACAAGTGAAAGTGGCAATAAGAAGGGACAGGGAAGTTAAAGCCTTTATAAAAGAAACCTCCATTCACTGTATTCTATCCATCCACCTGAAAGTTGAATGATGTACATTTCTCAGAAGTGAGGATTTTGAGAATATCCTGTGTTTTTCAGAATTTTCACAACGTGGCATGCATTTATTTCTTGTATAAATCCAGAGTAAGGCAGAATTCTAGACTACAATTTTAGCTGGCCTTTTCGAGTCTGCCTTTTGGAAATAAGTTGATGACTGGAAAATTAGAAGTCCTGAGTATGGCATCTTTAAGGTATGTGTTCATAATCATCTGCATCTGCCCTGCCAGACTGTGATTTTCATCTTTGTATTTCCCATCTCGTAGTACAGATCATAAGTGCGTGATAAATATTTGTCGCCTAAATGAATGATTGGAAGTAGAAATGTATTACAAACATAAAATTTCCATAAAGCCAATATTTAAGTAGTTGATTCACTTTCACTAATATATTAAGGTTTCTAAAAAAGCAACTCCTTTTTCAGGTCAAAACTCCATCTGTTGTCTATAGGTAAGTGGCAAAGGACTGGTTGACTTCATGTGACTGTACTGAAATTCCCCAAAAGAAGTAGACTTAGGCAAATCTTTCCAAGAGGTAAGTATTCTGTGCTTGGGTACAAGGCTAGTCTAAGAAGTTTATAGATAAATTAAATATATCCACATATAGATAAATGCACTTATTTACTTTACAGATCGGTGGCATTTAGGTCTCAAAAATAATGCAACTTGGTGTCAGTTACAGAAACAAACATGGAAAGTATGTAAGTTTTTCTTTGGTGTTTGGTGTTTCTTACCGATAACATGAAACTTCATAAATGTACATTTAAAAGGACATAGTCTGAAGTGGATATTCTGTTATGGAAATTTTAATTGGAGCAGGATAAAGGGCCTCCTGAGAGGTCTCTTAATTTCTGTATGCACTGGGGCAAGCTTTTAAAGTCAGCTGAGAAAACTCAACTGGTTGGCTAGGGATGACCCATGGGGAGTTCTTTCAGCTAGAGGCCCAACTAGGAAAGAGGGTAAAAAAGAAAGGGATGATGCTCATTTGAAAATAATATTAGAATTGTGTTTGCATACTTTCCTCCTTCATTATGGTTTTGCTCCCTCTCTCCCAAACTCTGCATCCTGGTTCTCATGGCGTGTGTCAGCATCCTGGGGTACTCCATTGCTCTTTGTCCAATTTTGGCTCGGATGGTTGGCACTGAGGGAAATGTGGGGAAGAGAGGAAGGGTCAGAGTGACAGATACAGGGAGGACATTCAAAGCCCTTACCCTGGTATGTATCAGAAAGTTCGCTGACACATAACAGCCTGAAAGGACTGGAAAACATTCGAGTTTGGAAGCTTGGGTGTACATAGAAAATATGGAGTTAAGCCCCAAGTGCGTTTGGGTCCCAGAAATACTCTATTGCTCTTCTTGCTTAGTATCCGTGTTTCTGTTAAGTACGTAGCTTATTCATAGCCTCTGCCAGACCCTACAACGGCTGACAGCAGAAGCCATATTTGATTCAACATGATATCCTCTAGAGTGGTGAGTAGAGTGCCTTGTGTAAAGTTATTGATAAAGGTTGGAGCGAAGGTAAGAACAAACACCTAAAGAAACAGTCTACAGGACTTGACTGCTGTTGAATGAGATCCTAGGATGGCATACACCTAGTGAAGGACCAAGTCTCTGGGTGCATCGTTGTCTACGTTGATCTGCAATTGGGACTGAGGATGGGGTGGCGGAGGTGAAACCCATTTATTTGTTCTTTGTAGACCTGGGGGCCTTGTTGCCCCTCTTTCAAAACTGAAGTCTGGGGAGGAAGTGACTAGTAGAGAGAAATTTTTATGTACAGGTTTCTCTAAGATTTATTTAATTATTTGGGGGGGGCGGGTAGAGGGAGAGAGAATCTGAAGCACATTCCGTGCTGAGTGCGGAACCCCATATGGGGCATGATGCAGGGCTCGAACCTACAACGCTGAGATCAGGACCTGAGCCAAAACCAAGGGTTGGGCGCTTACTTGACTGCACCACCCAGGCGCTGCCGCCCCCCCCTCCCCTGCCCCGGCCACAAACTTCTCTAAATATGGTGCTTGAGGGGTGCCTGGCTGGCTCAGTTGGTAGAGCATGTGACTCTTGGTCTTGGGGTCATAAGTCCAAGCCTGAAGTTGGGCATAGAGCCTCCTTAAAAAAAAAGTGGTATTTAGATATGTTTTATATGTACTTATATCTATATACACACACGTTTTAGTTTATATATGTATAAATATTCTACATTTCTGTTATTTTGATAGGAACAATTTATAATTATGTGTTGTTTAAACTGTTTAAAGGTTGTTAATTATTACTCCTAGTAGGGAGTGGTCTTTCCCAATCCTACCTTGTGTCATGAAAGCCTTGCTTATGTACAGAGAATACAACCACTCATGGAGTGTCTGCAGGTTCTGAGTTCTGCACACACACACACACACACACACACACACACACACACATCTGTACACTCATACACACACATAATATCCCTACATCAGTACATCCTTAATAACCTAGAGAAAAAGCCTAATTTACCCTGGGAAAACCTAGGGGGTACTACTTCTCAGAGCTCAAGTCAACCATTTTCAGTTGGATTGGCCCCAAATTGTTGCAGAGTGAATTGTCACTGATATCACAGAACTCATTTATTAAGTTCCATCGTTTTCCTAAGTACAGAGATGTGATCCTCATTTAAAGCAGTGATGGTCAATCCATACTGTGAATTTGGCTCATTTTGGAGAATGACTTCTAGCACCGGCCGCATTGCACATTGAGCTCCATAGCAATGAGAATGTGACCCAAGAGGCAGTTTCCAAGTTAGGTTTCATGGCGTGATTGTATTGGGGACCACATTTAGTTGTTTTGGAAAACAGATGGAAATTCTCAGGAAAGGAACCTACTACTAATAATAAACTCTGTGTGCCATCGCTGCATAAATACCGTAAAGTTTTTCATTCATTCTCTGCTTCAGCCAACATTCATTGGGCCCTGATTCTATGCCAGGTACTGAGCTGGGAGCTGATGCATAAGATACAATCACTGCCTAGGAAGGGAGCCATATAGGGATCTGGGGATTGTTGAGCTATGGAGGAGGGATGCCTAGCTGCCTTAAGTGGGCTGCCACGTAAGGTATATGCAAAAACATGTAGAGACAGAATGACTCATTTTTTGGACAGGACTGGTTTGGATTGGTTGGAGAATAACTGTTGCGGGGTGCAGGGAGTAGAGGAAAGACGAACTAGAGAAGTAGGCAGGAAATGCTGAGGAGTTTCCTTGCGCTATATCCAAGGATGATAAAGAGCCATGAAAACATTTGAAGAAGAGAAAATGGTATTTAGTATGGAGAATGACTGGCAGGGAGTCTTAGTAATGCAGGTTGGGAAAAAGCAGGGCAGGAAATAGGGGAGTAAAATACCAAGTTGAGAGGCTAGAGGAAATGGATCAGGTATGACTTGCTGACTGGTTATGAGGATAGGAGGGAGGGTCTAGAACTTCTAGTTTTTCTGGGTGGTGGGCCTATGGAACAATGTAAGTGCTCAGTAAATATTTGTTGACTAAATGAGTGAAATACAGGTGAAACATATATTTTTAAGTAAACTCTATCTCCGATGTGGGGGCTCAAGCTCATGACCCCAAGGTCAAGAGTCACACACTCTATCGACTGAACCAGCCAGGTGCCCCAAGAAGAACATATTTTTAAGGAGTGAAATAATGAGTTTGATTTTGAAGGGGTTGAGTTTGAGGGGTCCTTTGATCATTGAGGCGGAAATGTCCGCTAGGTGGTTGAGGTTGTGTTTTGGACAGTAGAAGAGAGAGATCAGGATACATACTCGGGTATAGAACAACATATAGATGGTAACAGAAACTCTGGGAATTGATGAGATCACCGGGAAATAGTGCATACACTCTTCTGGAGTTCAGAAAATGCATAGTTGGGACTCATCAGCATATAGGCTCAAGTTGGAAGTCATGGGTGTGGATGATATTTTCCAGGCTTTTGCATGTGACACATCTTAAAATGCATTTTGCCAACATCTGGTGATTAAGAAAAAAACTGCCAAAGACTTCAAGAATTCTCTTGATTAAGAGAAAGTATGAGTGGATGTTGTCATGGTCCAAGATTTTGCAAATAAGATAATGCACGACCAAACACACACACACACACACACACACACACACACACACACACACACGGGTGGTGGGGAATGTAGAAAAGTACATTTGAAGCAAGGGCTTGGATTTCTATTATTTTTGATAGCAGTGATTAATAATTTTTCATGTTATTTAAACTGTCTGAAAGTTGTTAATTGTTCATCTTAGCAGTGGGTGGTCTTCCCCAATCCTACCTTACATCTGTGTTGTGAAAGCCTCGCTTTCATATGTCTTACGTACAGGCAATGCAACCACTCATGGAGCGTCCCTAGCTTCTGAGTTCAGCTGATCTGCCTGGTTCCAACATAGAGGCCCCTCTGGTGCTCCCAGCCCCTGCTGGGGAGCAGCCTCCCACTCTGGAGAATGGAAACTGTAGCTTTTGGGAGCTCTGGTCTCTCTTCCACTAGATGGTCTCTGAAACATGTGGTTCTAAGCAAATATTAGGCATACTTGTGTCATTGGACTGATCTTTTCTTAAGGGTCTATGGAGATGTAGTGTGGTTTTTTTGTTGTTGTTGTTGCGGGGGTGGGGGTAGAGGGTGGTAGAATTTTCCGTTTCTCTGGCATGAAGAGTTTCTTTCATTTCCCTGTTGTTCAAGAGGTTGCCTTCATCCAGGCTTCTACTTCCATTCAACGTAAACTTGAAACCTGTTCTCCAGAAGATTTTCTTAAGACCACTTTCAGATGAATGGAATAGTCTGGAAGGGCCCTGAGGGAGGAGCACAGAAACTACCACTTACTGAGTGCCCACTATATGCCAGTTGCTTTGCATTTAATCCCATTTAGTCCACACAGCAACGCTGAAAGGGAGGTGGTGTCATGTCCATTTTACAGATGAAGAGACCGAGGCCCAGAAGGCTAGCTTTCCCTGAGCTTGTGTGGTATGGGGAGCCAGAATTTGCATCCAGATGTGTCTCACTCGACAGCTCCTGCTGCTGCTGGTATGCCCTTTGGAAGATCGGCTGGAATCAAAGCATTTGACTTAAATTCCCACACTCCTTTGACTGTGTGACGTTTCGCTCTGGGCTTCTCTCCTCCTCAGGCTGATTCTGTCTCTGCTTGTTTCCCTTCTCCCTCCCTCCCTCTCTTCGATGCAAGCGCTCCAGTCCTGTTTGTCCTTTGCCCCTTCTGTTGTCTCTGCTCATTCCCACACCCATTCCCATGACTTCATTATCTTTGCTGTCCGAATCACTCCCGTCTCCCTCTCCAGCCTGACCTCTTCCTTGCTGTCTGGTTCAGGATCTGCCAGTCGCTCTGCCAAACATCTCCATCCAGAAGTCCTGCCAGGGCTTCCCTTTCCACAGAGCCAGAAATCAGTCCATCATTTTCTCCTCCCGCCTGCACAAACCTGTCCCCCTCGAACATTCTGCATCTGTGACGCTAGCAGCTCCGCGACCCAGACCTGAAACCACGCGATTGTCTTGGACTTCTCTTTGTCCACGTCTCACCCCCGAATTAAATGGCTAAATCCTGCGAGCCTGACTCTGTCATGTCTTTTGGGCTTACATCCTTGGCCCGTGGGCCCTCTGCTTAGACACAACAAGCCACCAACTCCATAACTGAAAGGACCCTGTAGTTGTCTGCCCCCGAGCCTTTGCTTTCGGACCACCCGACTGTCTGCCTTCCAGGGGTGCCTGCTCTAGTCCTAGCCACCTTCAAGGTGGCCATGCCATGCTATCTCCTGCATGAGCTGTATCACGGGTCCTCGTGCCTAGTTCCCTTTGAACCCTGGTATCCCTGTACTTCTCCTATGGCCTTGGTTCTCTCTTGCTCTTCTAGTTATTTCCGTACTTGGCTTTTTCCTCTTCCTAGTGGCTTGCAAGAAATGAGGACTCTCAGGCCACATCCGAGACCCACTGAATGAGACCCGTGTTTTTAAACAAGATCCCCAGTTGATCTGTACGCACATTAAAGCTTGCGAAGGGCTGCTTCCAAGCATGAGCTCCTTGAGGGACCTCAGGACCCAGGGGAGGGACTTGCACATAACAGATCTATGTTCTTTTGATTTCTTGCATTTGTGCTGTGCTTGGCTGTTCAGTCATTGTTGTGGCCCCTGCGATCTATACATAAGAAATGTATGGTGGGGGGAGGATGGGGGAGGAGAGAGAGACTCAGAGAGTGGGGTGGGGGAGAAGGAAAAAAGTGTGGGGGGTATAGAGTGAAGGGACTGGATTGAGCCCCTATGGTGGCTAATAACTTCATGACCAGTTTGGAAAATGATCTTTCCTCTCCCAGATAGTTAGAGCCTCTTGTCTACGGCTTGGCTTAGTTTAATGTGGCCAGAGGCAAGTATCTTTGGAGACCGTTTTGCTTTTACCTATGGACCTAATGGTTTCCCACTTTTTTTTTTTTTAACTGGCCTTCTGGGCTGTACCTTCTCTGGCCATCCCCAGAAGTCAGAGTGGGACTTTTGAAGCGATTCCGAGGGCCATGGAGGAACTGTGCTCAGTGTTTCCAATAGTCCCTTCTGTTTTCAGAAACTGATTTTCTGCTTTCTTTTGAAACTTCAAAGTTTATTTCTGAAATAAAGGTTTATTTTCCCCCATGGAATTCAAAGGTTTTATACAAGTGTTAATTTCTAAAACCTAAGTCATTTCTTGCCTTTGAAACTTCAGGGCTGTGGGTCAATTTAATAATGTTGCCTGAAGGTTCTTTTGGCCAAAGCTGTCAGATTGCCTTTTCTTGGTTCTTTGAGGGAGTAAGGTTGCCTCATTCACAAAGCTTGAAGGAGTTGGAACCAGCATTTCGTCAATCATTCAGCCTTTCTCCACGCCCTCAGCAATATCCAGTTTTATTTTCAATCTCCGTCCTAGTGGCAAAGAGATGTATTGCTGACTCACAGTTCTTGGTGGGATTCTCCAAAAGCTCATCGCCATTTATTTCACAGAGTAGAGTGACAAGAAGTAGCCCGAGTTACTAGGACACCCCTAGCTAAGGGGAGCAGCGGGGGGCTCTGAGCACACCATCGCTGCTCTTCTGGGGCTCAGAAAAGCTCCAAAGCTACCAAGCCCCCCCGCCCCGGGTCATCGTCTGCTGGACTGCTCCCCACATCTTCCTTTTTCGCCTTCCTCCTTCCTACCCTCATGCTCTCTCTCAATGGGTTATAATTTAGAACAGAAGGTGTTTTATGGTTTGTTATATTTATTGAATGGTTTTGTGTTTCTTGTTCTCCAAAAAAATTGGAGGAGTGGAATGTTTTATATTTTCCTCTGTATTTGAGTTTCTAAGTTGTGTTTCCTTTTCCTATAGTGCCTGATTTCCTTTTCTCTTCTCTCTTCCCCCATCTTCCTCTGCCTCCTCCACATCCGCTTGCCCTCAGTGATTCTGGAGAGAAAACAGCCTTCCCATTTCTGCCCGCGTATTTGGTTTGGGTACCTGGTTACTTCTCCCGGGGATATTTCGAAATTCGATTCCTTAGTTCGTTTGGAAATGCAGAGCTCTAAAATATGCACCGATGAATTTACATTCCACTTTCTAAGAACTCTGAGCATTTAAAAGGGTTTCTGTACAGATAGCACCAGGCTAAATATATCTGACTGGAGTATCTCAGATCATCGCTATGTAGTTTACATTCTCTCTCACTTTGTCATAATTCTCAATGAATGCAAATTGCATCTTTGTTCTTCGAAATCTCTTGTCTTCCACCAAACTGCCTTTCCTTTTTCTGAAGATCAGGGAGCCCCTTTGAAACCCTGCTCATGTGGGGCGGAATTGACACCTAGCTCGCAGGCTAACCAAATGTAGCTTGCTTTTCCCTGACGAAGTGAACCACATTTCAGGACATTGTGTCACTTGCAGGATTTTATTGTCCTAGTTTCAAATTTGACTTCAGGTTAAAGAGCGTCTTCCAGTTGGACTATTCCCTGGTATTTTTTTTTCTTTGTCTTTATACTTAGGGGGATCTTTTGTTTGTCCTGTGTCCATTATCTCTTCCAAACTTGGCCAAGGCTGTTAGGTTATGCACCTACGTATAAATATTTAACAAGATAAGTCAGACAAAACGGGCTGGGAGATACTTCAGCCCTTCTACCCCCACCCCTGCCTCCGCCACCCCCCCACCGCCCCCCACCCCCGCTCCGTTTTTTGTGTCGAGTCACAGATGGTTGCTTTATCTCAGATGTTTAGATTTGGAGGACATTCCTTTGCACTTTGCTTGATGGACACAATGAAATGGAAGCATTTGAGTCAATCTCGACTACCAAAATGGTAGCACCAAAGAACAGATAACATTAGGCTCCTCTTCCTATTTTTTTTTCCAACTGGTTATCCAAACTCCCCAAAGCCAGAGAGTTTTAGGTATGAGATTGTGTGTTTTTAAAGAAAATATTTTGGATGAAGACTAATGTTCTCAAGTCAGGAATAACAATTAGTACCATTCATTAATCAGGAGCATGTTTTGACTTTGAGTCCTGGCTAGGAAATATAAACTGTGAAAGTCACACATATATATGAACCTCAGGCAAATTTATGACTTGTCAGCCTTTTAAGGTTAAATTCTTAACCCCAAATCAGGGCTGGCTTTATATGTGGAGTCCAGCACATTCCTCTGGGCCACTGAACACCACCACCTCCCCCCCCAGCCCCAGCGCTTTGCTTAACAGCAGCTAATGGCCTAATGAGCAAGAAGGATTTCTGCCTCTTATCAGCTGCCTGAACAGCCACAGGAAGGCTGATGTACAGAGTACGGGTCAGAACCTGAGTTCTTGAACCAAAAAACTACAGGCGTAGCTTTAGACTCTGGCTGTGCGGTATCTGTGTCGTTATCAGTATCTACCCGTGAAGGAGTGGGACGCTCGAGTTCCAACAGATCGCAAGAGTCGCCAAAAGTATGAACAGTCTGGTTAGTTTTGCTAATAGTCCGTTCCTTCTTTGTTTAGTTCCTCCATAAATAGCCTCCATATATGAGCTTGTAGTTTGCGCCTGGAGGTTGTTACGGTCACGTTGCAGGGCGGGGGCGGGGGGGAGTTGATTGTCAGATGGTGAGGATGGAGGCAAGGATATTTATGTTCGGGCCCGGACTTTGGAAGCTGCTGCCAAAAAAACACAAATAGATACCTACTACTACTTTTATTTCTTTTTAAACTGAGTTTTTGAATCCGTATGCACTCCAACTCGCCGCGAAGCCAGAGAAAGCCTTGTGCCTCCTCATACCGTACTCGGACATTCCTGCCGAGAAAGAGTCCTTGCCTGTTTGTTGGAACCACATGGAATCCAGGCTCAGGCTGGCACAGAATAAATATTTTAGGGTACTCAGGGCCCATTAGAGTGAAAGCCCCTTGACTTTCATCTTCTGCATTTGCATTTTTTTCAGAGACAATAATGAAAACATTTTTTTTTTCAGATTCCGTCCTGTTACTGAAAATCCTATTTACATAAACAGGCATTGTTGTGGCTTAGGGAAGAATGTGGGGTCCCATTCTTTAGCTCCTTGTATATCTTTGCTAAGGCTTGTCTAAATAGAAGTAATGAGGCTTTAGTGTAAGCAGCTTTTCTCATTTAGGTAAGCAGGGTGGTTTGAAATTTCAGTTTACTAGATAATTGAGTCTCTTCTTAATTATTTCAGGCATGCCGGTTGCTCTCTTGATAGTAAAGACCCTAAAAATCTAGTAATCTCCTCAGGCATCCGTTTGGTAATAAAATCCTGTGCATTTTCAGGGGTTAATTTTCATGACAATTGTGCGTCCCCTCCCCACCCCCAGCCTGAAAGAAATCCTGCTAACTTTTAGGGCCTTGGTCTCCTCACGTCCGCAAGAGCACACTTAGGAATATATGTCACGGTGTTGCTGGAATTACGGATCTCGAGGAAATTTAAATGTATTCACATTCATGCTCATTACACAACTTCCATTTAGAGTTTTTAATAGCCTTGTCGTAGGTCTCAGAAAATCATCTGCCTGACTTTGCCAGGCTAGGTTTTCTGCCCTGAATGAAAACCTGAAGATCAGCAAGACCAGAGCCTGATTATCCTCCTATTCGATCCTTGAAAGTAAATAAAATAAATAAATAAATAAATAAATAAATAAATAAATAAAAATTTAAAAAAATAAAGAAAGGAAAAAAAAAAAAAAGAAAGAAAATCTCAGAGGTCATCTGGGGCAGAGTGAGGTGGGAAAAACCTTAAAAAAAAAAAAAAAAAAAGCCCAGGCCGCCTTTCACATCTGCTAGTCATTCCCACTGGTGTGACTTCAATTCAGCGAGTTTTTATTGAGCACCTGTGGTGGGGGCGGTGCTAATAATCGTTAACATTTATTGAGCCAGGCGCTGTGCTAAGCCCTTTATGGGCGACATCCCATTTAATCCTCACCACAGCACTACCAGGTGGGCAGCATTACTTCCCCCATTTTGCAGATGAGGAAACTGAGGCTTAGAGAGGTTTAGTGGCTTGGCCAAGGACAGATATTTTTTCTGCAATGAATCACACACAGTCTGGTTCCAGAGCCCTGTTCCTAATCGCTACCCTTGGGAAGGGCTCAGCGTTTTCCGGGAATTACTCCTGAAACCAGTTCTGAGAACGCAGCCTGCATGAGATGCTGGGGATTCAAAGTCCAACACTCCACTCTCTCTGCTCTCGGTGGGGGAGGTGGACAGGTAGACGGCTGAGGACCCGGCATGGGCGGGGAAGGGGGGGCGGCGAGGGGCGGGGTGCGGGTGGTGGGGGGTGTTGGGAGAGGGGTGTCTCCAGATCTGTGGAGGGGCAGAAGGAGGACATGACCGGGAGCCATGGCTTGGATCTGTGGGAATGCTCTGTCCTGGGCGAGTTCGGCAGCGTGGGGGTCATGGGCATTCGATTTTCCTGTTCAGTGAAGGTCGTCATCGAGGAGTTGCGCTGCCTCAGTGATTTCATCAACCTTTTTCCATCACGGCCCCAGCTGACTGCAGCATCGGGTGCCTTGAACCCAGCACTGCTTAGACACGCTGGTCAGCACAGTTTGGGTCCTAAGTGGCTCCATAGTTCCTGTGTCACAATTTCTCTCTGATTGATTACACTTGTCCCTTTAAAAAAAAAAAAAGTAAATTAAATGAGGCAGATATTCCTGAACCAAACTGCTGTGGTCTTGAGAGCGGGTGGTTTTCTGAAGGTCTGAAGGCAGGTGGTGTAGGACTGGCCACCCACAGGGAGCCCCCAGACCCAGGTCTGCTTTGTGTAGCTTGATGTGGAGCCCTCCTGGCATTGCCTCTTGGAGCCCACACTGGGCTCTGGGGAGCTCTGTATCTGCAGCACCTATGGCTCGATGGAAGAATGGAGCGACTATTCACAATTTTTGAGTTTTTCAGTGAAATCATGGGGATGGAAGGACAACCCCCAGATCACTTGTTTGGGTAATCCATTGTTGTTTTTTTTGTATCTCCCGAAGAAGGCAAGGAGGAAACCAGTCACCAGTGAGCCATCACTGAAGAGTCTTTTAGGTGTTGCTTGAATAACTGAGATTTTCCTCGATGTGGGGAGACGGTTGGTTTAGGGTAGAGTGGATGCACCACCGTGTGCGTATGTGAAAGAGAGAGGGAGACACACACACACACACACACACACACACACACACACACAATATTCTTTAGCTTTCAATCCCAGCTTACCAAGAACTCCTCGTGTCTCCAATCTTCCTGTAGCTGCTCTGCAACGGTTTGCTTGCCAACATCCCTCCTGTGCACTTTCTCCTTCATTAAATCTCTTCCACGGAAAGGGGTTGCCACCAAGTCTAGACGGCAGTGACATGCAGGAGGAGGGCCAATTAGTGGGGATTTTGATTCCTATTACATGAGGGGTGGGGTGGGGGGAGGAGGAGGAAAATGGGTCCTTCCCAGTCCTTCAGAGTCTCAAGTTCTAACACGAATGCTCCAAAGCATTTACACAGCTATTCCCCAAGATGGCATAAATGCCACAGCACTAGAGCACGTCAGTGTAGACGTTCGGATCCGCTGAAGGGTAGGAAAAGGGACAAGAGCCACAGTGCGGCTTCTCAGGGGTCAAGAGTGAGTGTTTGGTTTCCTTGTGGTTTGCCTTTTGGCTCAGGTGCCGTGCGTGTGTCGCACTAACAAGGCAACCTCCCCCCCCCCTTCGACAGGTTCCTCGAGTCGGGAAAGAGGGAAGATAAAATAGGGGGCACAGGTTATTTAGAGGGGCTGAGAATGTAATTACAAGGTGCAGTGGCTTGAAACTGAAATTTAGGTTAACCATTAGAGCCGGGAGAGGCATCTTAACAGGAAGGGCAATTGGGCGTTGGAGAGATTGGCTTGGGAGCTGGTTAAGCAGCACCTTCCCGAGGGCCCAAGACTAGGAGGGAGATGCCAGCCACATTCCCGGTTGGGCTCCCAGCTGGGTCGGCATCTTCCCTTGTTGCCCGGCTCTGTTCGTGACTACTTGCTAGGAGCTTGAAAACGATTCTTTGTGTATCTGAAATATGCCTGGTTGGTGAAGCAGGAGGAAACAGAGGCGGTTGAGCACTGAGAATGAGGCGTTTGGATTGGTCTGAGGACCCCCCCCGCCAACTTTTTTTTTTTAAGGATTTTATTTATTTCAGAGAGAGTGAGCGAGCACACAGGGTGGAGAGGGGCAGAAGGAGAAGGAGAGAGAGAATCCCAAGCAGGCTCCACACCCCAGCTCAGAGCCCAATGCGGGGCTCGATTTCACGACCCTGAGATCACCACCTGAGCCAAAATCAAGAGTCAGGCGCTTAACCAACTGAGCCACAGTCTGAGCACCCCCTTACCAGACTTTCTGAAATATGGGCCAAGGATGGAGGCAATATTAGGATTTTTTGCTTCTATAATGCTTCCTCCTTCTTCTAGCACGGGCCTGTTCTTGTTCAAGTTACGTTTGGGCTCTGTCAGTAGGACTTTCTTAGGGCTGACCCTAGATAAAATTTGGCCTGAGTCTCTTTTATCTTTTTAAAAATCTTTCCTTTTTGACATTTCCCCCTCACCCCCATCCGGGTGTTTTGGGTTGCCTGCCCACTGTCTTCTTGCCCGTGCTGCATGAAAATCCCAAGTAAACTCCTCAGCCTTGAGGGGTGTTGCACTTTCAGACAAAAACCTGAGGAAACTGGCTAACCTGAGCACTAACTCTGCCGTGAGGAAACATTTCGATACTGCTAGGCAGATACTCGTAGGCGGCGTAGAGGGAGAGAGAGGGGCTGTTAGCTTCCCAGGGCTGCCGTACCAAATTGCCTCAGATTTGGTGCCTTCAAACAACTGAAATGTATTCTCTCACAGTTCTGGAGGCCAGAAGTTCAAAATCAAGGTGTCAGCACGTCCATGCTCCCTCCACACGGGCTCTAGGGGAGGATATCCTTCCTTGCCTCTTCCGGCTTCTGGAGGCTTCGGGCCTGTCTTGTCCTGGGGGCTGTGTTCCTCCAGCGTCTGCCTCTGCCTTCACTCGGCCTTCACTTCTCTATGTCTCCTGTCTGTGTGTCTCTTGTAAGGACACTAGTCATCAAATTTAGGGCCCACCTGATTAATCCAGGATGAGTCCTCGTTCATTCATCCAGGAAGCCTTTGTGGAGTACGTACCATATACCTGAGACTGTGCCATGTCCGGGAACACAAGGATGGCCAAGATACAGTTCCTGTCTCCAGAAACGTGCACTTTAATAGTTGGAATACTAAGAGCTTACTGATAGCTATAACATCCAGATTGCAAAATGCTGTGTTAGAGGTCCAAAGTGTGAGCTCTTGGGGATTATTTGGTAGGGAGGGTAGCTGCGGTAGGGTAGGCAAACATGATGAAAGAGACACTTTTATGGGTGAAAAGGTTTGAAGAGCTGAAACTCGGGGAAGGGCGCTCCAGGGACAGGAACAGCATGAGCAACACGGGGAGGCCAGAAATGGAGCCATGTGTTCGGGACACATGAAATAAGTTTAATTTAATCCCCAGAACCATGTCAAGAGGTAAGTGATCTTGTCCCCATTTTACAGATATGGAAATGGAGTCTCAGAGAGGAAGTAACTTGCCTATGATCACACCAGTGTTAAGACCCCACTGGTCTGATTTCGCAGGTCCTCCCTTTGCCACCGTGTACCATCCCATGAGGGAGCTTCTGCCATTAGTTAGCCTCTGGAGACAAAGGGCCATGTAGAGGGGAATGTGGTTATTACATGGAGTAAAGCTTTGTAAGCCTGAGTCATTGGCCTTGACCCCATATCCATGTTCATGTAGAGCCAAGTGCTATTGACAAAGGCTTCCTAGAAAGGCAGAAGCAAACTTTTTTTTTTTTTTTTTTTTTTGGTGTCCTCCCAATGCCCAGTCTAGAATGGGCTCAGTGACTAGCGATCGTTCTACAGTTGGGAAACGTAGACCCTCAACTCTGAAGTTACCTTAGCCAGGCCTGGATTTGAGAAGGTCTTTGGGCAAATCACACAGCTGATTTGGTAGCAGAGAAGATAAGAACACCTTAGTCTGGGTAGGGAGGGGGTCATCCCCTGCCCCCGGTGTGATTTCATACACGGGGAAGGGCCTAGCGCTCAGATCGAGCTTATGGTGTTGAAATTCTCAGCTATAGTTCAGGTTTGCATGTTTGAAGATTGTATCTGAAAAATAAAAATTATACATCTCCTGAAAGGTGGGATCTCGGTTACTTATCTGAATAGAATAACAATTAAAGAGTGACTCAGGGAGACAGGGAAATTGCCTTAGTTGAGTCCGTCTGGCAAAATTCTAAACTAAAAGATTTTTTTATCCCAACTAGCATTGTTCTCCAACCCAAGTTTGTTTTCACTAGGACTTTTCCTCGTGTCTAAAGAATATGTGTGTGTATGTGTGTGAGAGAGAGAGAGACAGAGAGAGAGCTTTCTCTTGGGCTCTGAGGACTCTTCCTTCATTTTCCCTCGAATACCATTCTTCTAGAATTTGCCATAGTAGCATCAGTTAATCCGATCTAGTTCCTTTAAAACTGAACTCTCTCGAAGTTCTGGCATTGGTTCCAAGTCAAAGGGGGAGGGCATCAAGCCCAAACCTCCTCGGGCCCCTTGAGGTATGTAGATGAGTCAGTCAGGGGTCTTTATGTCAAGGAACTTAAATCTGGTGGCGATAAGCCATGCAGATTTAACTGTGATGCAATTTAGAGTGAGAAGTGTCTTCATAAAGGATGCAGGATGCTGTGGGAATTAGAGGACAGAAAGCTTGTGGAGTACATCTCTTTCTGCTCCCATAAACCCTCCATCCTGTGAGAATCCAGCCGAAGATAAGCAGGAGTCCATTATACCTCAGTAAAGCTGGGAAAAAAAATTGTAAAGATAAAAAACAAAAAAGAACCAAAGATATGTGGACATCCTCTTGTAGCAGGACTCTGAGAGCTTCCCTGTGCTTCGGCCACTCTCCACAGCTCACTCCTCCCTGTAGCCTCACCAGATTTCTTGGCTGTTCCCGGCCGTGCCACGCATTTACACAACTCTGTGCCCCTGCTCTCTTCTCTTGCTCCTCTCCTCTCTCCTCTCCTCTCCTTCTTTCTGAGAGTGCGTGAGGTGGGGGGCAGTGAATGTGGAGGGGCAGAGGGAGAGAGAATCCCGAGCAGACTCCCTGGTAAGTGCGGAGCCTGATGCAGGGCTTGATCTCATGACCCTGAGGTAGTGACCTGAGCCGAAATCAAGAGTCAGATGCTTAATGGACTGAGCCACCCAGGCACCCCCTTGCTCCATTTTCTTGAAGGGTTTTTAAGAAGGCTAATGATGGGATCAGAGATGCGCTTTGGCATATCTCTCTGAGGCTCAGGTGGAGGAGAGTCCGGCAGAGGCTGGAAGACCCATGGGGAGGCTCTTATAGCTGTCCAAGGGAAAAGAGGCAGGGCGATGAGGGACATTTGCAAAGTAGAACCAGTGGGATTTAGTGGCATTTGGCTACACGGAATGAGGGTGAGTAAGGTGTCTAGAATGACCTAGAGGTTTCTAGTTAGTTTGGAAGTCCCTCTCCTTGACAGGGACTGTGTCCTGTTCTTTATTGTACTTCTCGGGTTGCACATAGGCCCTGGTCCAAAGTAGGCATTCAGTAAATGTTGGATGAATGAATCATCCGCCACTTTGGCAGGCCGAGTGTAATCAGTGAATTTGTATTCCCAGAGCACATGTTGACTGCTGGTTGGGATTGGGGTCCAGAAAGAACCCATTTGTGGGGGAGTGTAGTGGTCTAGGAATTCAACCTTCACCGGGCATGGAATGATACGCACTTAATCGACAGTTGGCAGTGGAGATAAAGGTAATTCATTCTTTAATTCTCAGGCTTAGAGAATGGCTTATCTCCAGGGTGGTTTTAAACTCCCAGTACTCTAGTGTGGTAGCGACACTTTGGCCTGCCTTTTACAGAGGCAGTCTGTGGTGGCCCCAGGCACGATCTTTGATTTAGAGTCAGAGCTCATGATACCCAGGTGTGCCCTCTGCAAGGTCATGTTCTTTCGGGCTAAATAACAGAAGGGTAACCTTCAGCTGGGTTCCCGAAGATGATTTCTTCCACCAGCAATCATCACTTTCCACACTGGTTTTGAATGCAGTCATTTCTTTCATCTGTATTCCTATCTTGATTAGTGAGAAATTAATAAGCGTGTAAGATTTGATTTAGATAATGATTAATTAGGGGAAAATGCACCATTCTAATAGCAAGTCACTATTGTATGCTAAGGAAATTAGTTAATATTTTTGGATGGCTAATTGACTTGTCCTCTGTTTAAAAAAAATCTTTTAAAAGTGCCTGGTATGTTTTTTTGGTTCATTAGTAGAGCAACCTGCACTTAATCCTTTGGATAATTTTAATAGGCATCTATTACTTTCCCTACAAGTCATGAAGCAACCAGTTTGGGATATCACTCATTCTTTTGCTTAATATTACTTTAATGATATTACATCATTTTTTTAGCACAATGTACCTTTGTTAGCAAAAAAAGTAATCTGCCACAAAGCGGACCTTGGCAATGAAATGTGTCAAATCATCATATTCATATATATATATATGGAAAAGATTTCAATTTTCATTGTTACTGAGCCCTGACGATTCCTCCTCTTCTGTTGCTATTCGAATATGTTTTATCTTGCTCTTAGGAAAGTATAAGGAGCAAGGTCTACATTAATATTTCTTCCGTTCCTTATTGTGTTTTTTAATGGGATTTTTGACAATTTATAGTCATTAGTAAAATTGCAGTTGAGTAAAATAACCAATGTATAGAACACAATAAAGGTAATTAGAGAACTGGCAGGCTGAAAGTGACCTTGAGGGGTTATTTAGTCCATTCCCAATTTCAGGCTGTAAGACTCATCTGCCTACGCGGCTCTCCTCCACGCATTATGCTTTTGTTCGAGAACCAGCAGTGGGCCTTTACTGCCTATGGGGCCAAGCCCACAGGTTTCTGTCCAAACTCACATTCTGCCCTGAGAAGCTAGCTGTGCCCCATATTCCAGCTTCTCTCCAGGCAGGTTAGTCTTGCCCTAGTACGCTGCCGCCGCCAAACCCATTGTACCCCTTGGCTTTTCCAAATCTTTCCCATCTGGCAAAAGCCCCCCCTCCCCTAGAAGTCCCGTTTGGCCCCCAGAGTCTCTGGTGAGCATTCATTTACCTAGCAAATGTTGTCCATAGGACATATTTTAAAAATCACCTTGACTGAGATAATTTACAAACAATAAAATACACCCGTGTTGAGTGAAGAATTTAATGAGTTTTTACAAATGTACACACCCGTGTAACGCCTATCCCCAAAGAAAATAGAGACTCTTTCCGTCACCTCAGAAAAGATATTGCGTATTTTGTCACCTGACCATATGCCAACCTTTTCTCTTCTCTAGCTATTCTTGTGTGGAAGTCTGGTCTCTTCATGTGAGTTTTGTATTTGTTTATTTTAATGTTACTTAACCCGTGTTGTGCCAAGAAGGTGAGAGCTTTACCTGCATCATCTCATACAACCCTTGCAATGACTCTGTAAGGTAAGGGTTATTGATAATCCCCTTTTAGAGCTAAGGACAGAAAGCCATGTGGAATTTCAGTGACTACCCTTGCTTGCGTAGTTAGCCAGTGGTGGGGTAGGACTCCATTTAGAAGCAACTCGACAAGGGGGGGGGCACACTGTGATTGATCTTTTCCCGCTCATGGTGCCTGCCACGATGCTGACCTTCAAGCCATTTACTACTTGCTGATTTGGAATAAAATCCAATAGAACAGATATATTTAGACAGACCCATAGCACATCGTTCGCTCTCCTCTTCCGATTAGGGGCAAGGCTCAGGCTTGGAATGGGGTCTTTGGGTGAGTGTGTGAGCCTATGGCTGCACGTTCTTGAATGGAGCCAAAAAAGAACAAGAACTGGGCCCAAAGGATAGAGGTCAAGAAAGCAAGGCCACGGGTAGCCAAGGCTAAGACATCCCCTGAAACAAGAGTACGCATCAGGAAAAAGCCTGCTGTGGTCTCCCAGTGGCCTAGCCTCTGGGAGGGGAAGCAACTGGTGAGGGTGCCCAGTATGGGTCCATGTGGCAAGAATCCTCTAGAGGAAAGCTGCCATAACCCAAATATCCCTTTTCAGTTGTCAGACCCAGACTCAGACCCAGTGTGCCAGGAAGACCTTGCCTCAAAATAATTTGAAATAAATTACTTTATAGTTCCTTCAAGTGAAACCTGTATTTGTGTATCTTCAAGATGTTTGGTAATTGATTTTTGTGGTATTTAAAGATATTTTTCCCAAGATCAAAGTTAAGTGCACAGGTGTAAAATTTTCAGGGTCATGTCTCCTCTCCCTTCTTTTAGATCAGAGAGACACAAAGGTTGTTTGTTAGTTTTTTGTTTGTTTGTTTGTTTGTTTTTTACCAGTGTTCTCAACCTGCAGCCCTCATTAATTCAACACTATATGTACAGGGCTGAATGGGATAGACAGGGCATCCCAAGGAGATGGGTGTCATTCTCTGTTCTTCAGGAATGGAAAATCTGGGAGAGGAGATTATGGTATGAAGCTACTTGTTAATCCTCCAAAATAAATGGGAACTAGCAGCCCTGTAATGACTTGAGTTAAAATTTTTTTTAAGCATCTGGGAATCCAAAGTTATTAAGCTCCAAAAACTTGAACCTTTCTGGCTCATTTGAATAGTCAACTGTTGAGCCTTCTCCTCATCTTCATCCCAGGCTACATTGCTTGTCTCTATTCCCATTTCCTAGCTGAATTCCATTTTTATATAAAAAAAATATGAGCACCTCTCTGATGAGTGTGGTCAACGATTACTTTTCCTTTCTGTCTAATAAAGGAGCTGTTTCCCCTTAACCTTCTTTTGTTCCTGACATTCCTAAAGAATGCTTTGCTACTTATTGTGTCTTTTGTAGGTTGCATCTGAGTTCTTGAATTGGCCTTTCTGCTTTCATTCATACAAGTATGTACCAGTTCTTGGTGTACCTCCTTGGTCATTTGCCCTTGGTTACTTTTTATTCATCCCACTTGAGATTTGGTTTCCAGAGTAATTCTTTGTTTCCTTGATGAGGATTCCTCTCTAAATTCTTTCTTTACTTCTTTTGGTTCTGCTTTGTTTCTTTTATGCTTCTGTTCCTGCATTGAAATGGTTCATTTTTCATTATTGTCATTTCATTTAGGCATGTCTAGCTCTCCTGGCCCACTTTGTTCCTTATGTTCTCTTGTGCTGGCCTGTGAGTTATATGAAATGTACTTAAAATGTTTTTCCCTTTGGCGTATATTTCCCTATTCCTGGCTTGGAAATTCTGAATTTGTATCAGCTTATAGATGTTTTTATTTCCTCAAATACTCTAGCTAACTCTTAGCCCCCAGATCAGTTGTCCTGGTTTATTGATTGATCGGGTGGTGTTAACTGGGAGGGAAGGTAGATGTTACTATATGTACATTTCTTATATCTGGATACAAGCTACATCTTTCTTCGTGATGTCTGAGATCTTTTCCCCCAAATTCTCACTTGATGTTTTGTTCCTCTCAAGATGTTTGGCTCAATGAATTCTTGAGGGAGTGGGAATTTTTACAATGATAAGACCTGCCCAACCCAGGGAAAGGGCCACACTATGCAATCTCTAAGTTACTCTATGAGTTATCCATCAAAAGCAAACCAAACTGGCGTCATGGTGATTCAAAGAGGCAGTCCTGGGTTTCTGCAGGTACACTGAGTGGTAATTTGTTATTTCTGAGACCTAACAACTCATAGCACTTCACAGAGGAAAGATTTGAGCCCCATTATTTTATGATTCCTGCTGGCTAGAGCTGGAACACTATTAGCAGCCATGCTGCTGAATAAACCCTACCATTCCTGAAAACGGGAAGTCCTCACCAGTGGAAACTGAGAAACACAAAGGATTTTTTTTATAACATTGAATTTTATGAATGTATTCAAATACCGCTATTTTAAACACATATGACTTAGGTATCAGTTTATCAAGAAAGTAGATAAAACATTGTCAAATGGACGGGAACTTGATACATGGCAAATACCTTCTCTATAGGATTTTCCTATCTACACGTGTGTCCCAACCAACCTTGTTTCAATCTAGATTAGCCACTCTTCCCGAAGGGGACTTTTTCTTTCCCTTCGTGGTCCAGTAAACCGCATCACTTTCTATTCCTAGAATAGCATTATATTTTGTAACCTCCTGTAGAAAGAACACAGTGAGCTAGAACTAGCTCTGTTTTCTTTTTCAGAAGATAATCATAAAGCCTTTAAGCTTAGACCATATTTAATATCAGTTTAAGGCTTGTCTCTGAGATTGACATTTATAGGAGTTAAATCTGAACCCTGTGTCTCCAGACCCCAAATTGTATTTTGACACATTAAATATCACCTTTCCATCCAGCGCTATAAATTGCAGTGCTGGATTTGGTTTGGTGATATGTATTATCTGTGCTCTCCGTTGACTGCTTTTGTCAGCTCCCTTGAGGAAGGGGAAGGGGAGTGCTCGAAGTCCGTATCCTGGACTCCCAAAGGTGATGTCATGTGAGGCAACACTTGATGAATTTCATTCCTAAATTAAGAAAATAGAACTTGGACACATACATTAAGGTCGTGATTAACTGGAATTCCTAGGGAAATAAGCTGTAATAGAAAGAAATTTTCTGGTCACTTAGGACTAACTAGTCTCTTCCTGCACGCACTCCCACCCCCCCATTTTTTAAAATCTCGGTTGTTACAAAGCTGTCTAAAATGTCTGCATATGCTTTCCTTCAGGAAGATTTGATGTTTATTACAGGACCTTGCTTTGCCAAAGACCTCACAGGAATTTGGGGGAGTTTCCCCTCTACCTCATATACATGTTTTGTCATCTTGACTAACTATGCTGCTTTATTGCACTCATTTCCTATGTCTTCAGTATTTATCTCTGTCAACCCCTTTAGACAGTGAGCTCTTTGGGGTCAGGACCATGTCTCTCTTGTTCAACGTGGGACCTTCACCATGTAGCACAGTGCTTGGCACCCAGAAGTTGAGTCCAACTGAGTCCTCTGAGAAGCTGACGCCAGTAGGGCCCTACATGTATAAGGGGTTCCTGAGGGAAAACATTTGTGAAGGAAAAGGAGCAGAGAGCTGAAGGATGCCAGAAGGACCCTCACACTGTGGTGCAGGTCTGACCCTGTGGAGGAGGGAGCGAAAGAAGGAAGGTAGAGTAGGAGGAATCTTTGACTGCAGTACTGTTTTCAGAAAGTTTTGTCAAGGTCAGTGGGGAGTCCTTGAGCCCAAATCCCCATCAGCCGAGTCCCATGCTCACAGAACTTAGCATCTTTGTTATGCTCTGACATCAGCTGGGGCAGGCCCTGGAGATGGTGGCCGAGATACAACATGGCGGTGAGTTCAGAGCGCAGCAGCTGGGACCATCCGTCAGTTAGTTACATGCAGCACAGTAGGAGGTCTGCGATTCACATGCTCACCACAGAAGGATCTCGACAAATGCTGGTTGGAGGGAGAGTCTGAGTACAGTGGGAGTTGCAGAGGAGGAGGGAGATTGGGCTTAATATTTGCTGGTATTGGCAGAAGATATAAAATCAGGGAACGCCTCATCATTTCCTTCGTCTCTCCTTAGATGATACCTTATGAAAGAAGCCTTTCCTGACGATCCTATTAAATAGAATTGTTGCTGCCACCACCATCTACCCTACCTCCCTGAATTTGGTTTTTAAACATAAAAAAAGAACAGTTTTATTGAGGTACAATTAACATACAATAAAGTACATATTTTAAGGGTATAATTTGATAATTTTGACACATGTGTATAGCCAGAAGACAATCACTGCAACCAAAATTATGAATCTATCCATCGCTCTGCCATATTTCCTCACTCTGGCCCCATCCCTGCTCTGTGTCCCCTCCCCAACAACCACTGAACTGCTTTCCGTCACTACAGGTTAATTCTCATTTGGGAGACTTTTGTATAAATGGAACCGTAAAGTATGTAGGGTTTTTTTGATGTGGCTTCTATGGCTTTGCATAATGTTTTTGGGGCCCGTTGCCGTGGTAGCATGGATCGACAGTTTATTCCTTTGTATGGCTGAGTCATAATCCACTGTATGTATATACCACAGTTTGTTTTGCTGTCCTTCCTTAGTTTCTGTTTTCTCTGTAGTACTCATCACTACTTGACTATGTGTGTGTGTCAATATATACACAAACTATACATATACACAACGTATATACAAACTATATATGCGTGTCTGTATATATCTGTTATATCCAGGGTGCTTGGCATGTGGTAGATGCCCAATAAAATATTTGTTGAATGACTCATCCAAGTCCCTGGCTTGAATTTTCATTCATATGCTGTGAAGAAATGCCTTGTGTCCCCAGGGAAGAGCTGAGAATGACAAAGGTTTCAGTCAGTGGGAAACTTAGCAGATGGTCGTTATTAACTGAGGTATAGAACACAAGAGATGGAACTGTGTGTGTGTGTGTGTGTGTGTGTGTGTGTGTGAGATACATAGAGATCAGTTTGGAGTTGGCTGAATTTGAGATGCCTATGGAGGGGTTGCAGATAGGAAGTTTTCGAGCTCAGAAGAGAGGTGAGGGCTGGGTTAGGGAGTTCAGCAGTCCCATAGATGAGATGAGATTATGGGTCGGGAATGCAGGGAGGGTCAATAATGTTAAAGTGACAGGCAGAAGAGGAGGAAGAACGGAAAAGCAGGTAAGAGTAGCCATAGCAGTCGGGTGTGTGTGTGTGTGTGTGTGTGTGTGTGTGTGTGTGTGGCAGGGGTAGGCTCACTATAACAAGGGAGGAGGAGAGCCTTTTAAGAAGAGACTGGTCGACTGGGAGGGATGCCACCAAAGGTCACATTGGATGAGGACTGAGAAGAGGTTCTGATTCCCTAATTTTGGAATAAGCGAGGAGATTCTTAATTCGACAACTTTTTATGGAGTTGCAGAAATAAAAGATACCATGCATCATAAGCGAGGTGCAAGGAAGTGACTCAGGAGTTCAGAGGTCGGCATTTGAATAGCGCTAGAATGTTGTAGTTGTAAGGGATTTTGGTGATTGTGTGAATGTTGATATTGTCCTCTGAATATTTCCTCTTTGAATCTTACCCCAGACCTTTAGTTAACAACAACAGCAAAGCTTTGATAAGATATTGATGTTTTAATCATTTATCCCAAAAAGCCACACTAGGGTGGCAGACGTACATTTCATTAGGAAATCATAACTGGAATTTTGAAAATTGCCTCTTGGTTGTGCTCTCATTCATAAATTATAATCAAGAAAAATAAATTGTAGGAGTGAAGATTAATCTTTTAACGGACAAATTAAATATCGGTGTTCAATGACGTCTACTTGGTGCTATAAATTGGTTTGTGCAGAATTTATGAGTCAAACCTAGGCAATTAATTCTAATGGTTATTCAAAAAGAATCAGTCATAAAGATAATTGGGAGAAAGCAGGGATTCGTTAAGATAAACACTAATTTTGAATAATCAAGATTTTACTATATTTAAAAAAATGCATTGTCTTGCCTTGTTCACTTTGTGTGTGTGTGTGTGTGTGTATGTGTGTGTGACATTCTGCTTACTGAAACGTCAAACACTTGTTTGTTTCAGGATCAGATCTGCAAGTATGTCTCCCCAAGGGTCCAACGTGCTGCTCCAGAAAGATGGAAGAAAAGTACCAACTGACTGCGCGCTTGAACATGGAACAGCTGCTTCAGTCTGCAAGTATGGAGCTCAAGTTCTTGATCATCCAGAATGCCGCAGTTTTCCAAGGTGAGTGCTGGGCATCATTTTAGACGTGCACCCCGTGGCATCATTCTCTGGGCGCTGGGCTTTCAGATGCTAAGTCTAATTTATAAATGACCATGCCAGCGTTAATACTTGACAGAGAAACCTCCCAGTGAGAGATTCTGTTTCAGGAAAAACACAGTTTTTAGAGACACTGCGTTTCACTCTTTGGAGAGGCAGGCATTGTCCAAAGTCATTGTCCAAGGACATTCTGTTTACCTGTGTGCGAAGGCTGCAAATCCCTACAGAAAGGGTAAATGATATCTTCTCTCAACAAGCCCTGAAGACCAGTTTAAAAAAACAACAACAACAGCAAAAGAGGTTACTTAAATACCAGTTTTCTCCAGGCGTGGGTTAGATGGTTGTGGAACACGCCTGGACTCCTTCTGACCACGGGGACCATTTCCAGAGAGATCGGGAGCTTGGCTCAAAGGCGCTATGTTTTCTCATCTGTGTGAGTGGACCACCTCTTCTTTCTTTGTGAGTCTCCGTCCTTACTACACCTGTGTGTGACTATAAAAGGACCTGTGGTGGCTTTGCCAGGATGGGTCAGAAATTCCATTTCTCCTCACTGACCAGTAGGACCAACCCAGCAGGATGGAGAGTACCTCCTTCGATTCAAAGACCCAGCTAGGAATGATGATGACGTGCTCTCTGTGTGTTTGTTCCTTTAGTCTTCGCAATAACCCTAGGAAGTAGGTCTTATTATCTGCATCCCCATGTAAGGGATGAAAAGCCAAGGCACAGAATGGTTAAGTAATTTGCCTGAGGCCACACAACTAATTAATGGGGGATAGCAGGATTTGAACCCAGGCGGCCTTGCCCTTAGAGCCTATATTTTTAACTACCTTGGTATGCTGCTTCCTGGGAGGGGAAATTAATTACAGATATTGGGGCTTGCTTCTGTCTTCCCTGAAGCGCAGGACACCAGCTCCCTTTTTCTTGCTCTACAGAGAATTGGAGTTCAGATAGAAAAATAACTCTTCTGATGACCTGACGTTCCAAATTTGTAGATTTATGGCACCTTGTTAAGGATTAACCTCTTTGAATTGTAAGGTAGGTTGATTATAGCTTATTTTGTGTATTGCAAGGAAAATCTTAGAATTAGCTAAGAAAATTATTCCAATTAGCTAATAATAAAGCCTACATTCACGATAGTTCCCTGGGTCAAAGCCTCAGGGGATGTTGGGTTTTGATTATATGAAGTACAGTATAGAAGCGTGAGGTATTTGTTCACTTATGTATGCGGTCAGACTCTTGTGAAGAGTTTGTGGAGACTAACAATTTGGCGATGAAATGAATAATTTAAGCTGGTTTTAAAAATACATGTGCCATTCATGTACTTCTTAGATTGGTTTTGGAGCTGAGCTGCTGACTGAAAGTGGGGTGGTAAGAAGTGATGGGACATGAGAATTTTGTCGAAGCCAAGAGCTGAATCTGACTCTTTGGGGGTGTTCAGGGGCTTTTCAAAATGGAGTGTTTGTGATTGGTTTCATTCGCAGAATAACCAGGCCCACTGGTGTTACCTGACAGCTGTGGGCCTGCTGGAGGCGGGCGGGAGAGCGAGCACGCTGGTAGTCCGCTATGTGGAGTAGTGGTAATGGCTGCCCTCTGAGGGCCTTGGGTGTCAGCCCTTCTGTCTCTGCCCAGTCCTCCATCTTTTTTCCCAGTCTTCCATTTTGCATATTGCGTTTTCTAGGCCTGGAGCAGCAGGAGATGAGGAGAGAAAGGAAGTTCTGACCAGATTTTGATTGGCTTAGCGTGCAGGTTGGACACTAGTCATGCCAGCAGAGGCTGTAAAGGGGGGAGGGTAGCACCTACTACTTGTATCTTTTCTCTCTTTTTCTCACACACACACACAAATATGTATTATTTCTCCAGTTGTGAAGATAGGAGGACAAGTCTGGCAAAGGAACATGGAGACAACTCAGTGATGTCTGAACTCGTGGCCGGGGCCTTCTACCTCATCCCCATATGGACTCAATTCTTTCTCTTGTTTCATTCCCTTATGCTTTCCCTGCTTCCCATTTAGAGCAAATAAACCCCATAAGAAAAAAGAAACCATGGTCCCAGACCTCAAGGCAATTATGCCACGTCTGTAGAAACATCACCCCCAAATTCTTTCTGTAACGAACATTGGGGGGGACAAGACAAAAACCAGGGACCGAGGCAAGCTGATGTATTATTGATTGCTAAGAAAAAGAGAGGAGCCACTTTTGTCCCCCTTATAATTACTTACTATTCTGACGAGCTGAAATTGGGAGGGCACAGTTGTTTCTTCCATAAATTACACTCCCTCCCCAAGATTCCGGTAGACCAAATCCTTGCTCCAATAATTCAGTCCTATGAAATTTGATGCAAGCTATTTTCCCCACCACATGAAGTTGAAGAAAGCTCATCTTGATATTGGCCTAGATCCACAATCTCTTTAGGATTCCCTCACTCGTCCACACTGGGGGTATTTAAGCAGCGAATGCTTTCTGCAAATATGTGCACAGTTCCACGAGCAATCCTTACTGCCTCAATTTGGATTTTATGTCTTCGTTTGCAAGAAGCCTTTGCCCTCATAAATGAGCCTGGGGCCCTTCGCTACAGCGGTTGGAGTGCTCTCTCGCTAATGTTGTTTTGATAATGATTGAAGCATTAAAAAAAAAAGTTGTTCTTTATTTTCAATCTTTGCATTGCCTCGTTTCCTAAATTTAATTTACTCGGATGCGCTTAGTAAAATGGGGCAGCACAATCGTTTTTTGTTTCTGCTTAATTAATTCTTTTTGAAAAACTCCACTAAAAGATTTTTGTCTCTTTTTCTTCTCCCCTACCTCATAATAATTACTATGATAATACTACTAATGGCAATTTATTAAGTGCCTGCTATATGATGCTTACTTTTACATAATTCTCTTGTTGGATTTTCCCAGCAGCTCTCTGAGGTTCCTACTGTAATTATCTCCATTTTACAGATGAGGAAACTCACTGATGCCTTGGCTTCTTCCGGGCCGTCATCTGACATGGTCTTCCTAATTAATGTTTTATCCTCTCTCCGTCACCTCTGCATGTTCAATCCTGGAGCTCTGTTTTCCTTGCAGGATGGCATTCTAACTGTCAAACGTGTCCCATCAGGGAGTATTTGGGAGGCCTAGGAATTTTTTCTGTATTTTGGATGATTCCAGTCTTCCCCAAGGTGCCCCTGACTTTGAGGGAGAACACGCGTCAGCTTTTCTGGAAGTTGCCTAATCCGCAAGAAGCCAGTTCAGCTTCTTCAGAGGGGAGAACTAGAGTGGTTAAGCAGAAGACATCCCTGCGCTCCTGGAATGCTATAGAGCTCCTGCTGAGGTCACTGAGAAATTCTCAGGCCCTCGTTCTGTACCCACTACTGTCCCACATTTATGCGTGGTCTTTTTACAGGCTGGATTTTCTAGTTTTCTGGCAGATGGTAGGTTAAGGAGTTAGGTGGAAGGATTATGGAAGAATGCTGGAGGGAGGTATCTATGAACAGCAAGAAGTTATGAGTGCCAGGAAGGGTGGAAGACATGAAAGTAGACTTGGGGGCTCACTGAGTGGGGCAGTCCAGAGGATATTCAGTAGAGGGGTATAACCTACGTGCCTCGGTAGCCCCTGTATTATAGGAGGGACAATAGCCCATGTCTGTAGTGACGGCTGCAAATCAATAAAGAAAGATCAAGTTACTTGCACCATTTTTCTTTTCCTTCACATTTTCATCTGAAGGAGCTAAAATATATTTGGGGGAGTATGTGTCTGAAAGGCAATGGAAGAAACACTGGGCTTGGAGTCAGAACATCTCAGTTCTAATTCTAGTTCTGTCTTGGTAAGCTTTATGACTATGGGGGCTTACTTAGACTCCATTAGCCTCAGTTTTGTGATCTACAAAATGGGGGCAATAATTACAGTCCTGCTTACCTCCTAGGGGAGAGGTAGTGTATATGAAAGTGTCTTGAAAACTGTAAAGCCCCGTGTCCTAGCGTTATTATCTCTAAAGCTATTATCTCGGAAGCACCGGGGGTGCCAGATAAATGGCGCATCTCCATTACAGACATGAGCCCCAGTAAAGCTGGAGGCCATGATGCAGTTCACCCACTTTTGCCCCCTACGGAGGATATCCCATGCACAGGTGAGAGAACACTTAGGTAAAGTAGCCTTTGAAAAAGGGGTTTGTTTTGTACCTTCGTAGATGTGAAACTGTGCTGTTCAAAATGTCAATACAGCCAGGAGCTAGCCTTTCTTCCCCAGCCTCCGGAAGCTTCTCTTCTGGCCCCTATCTGGTATATTTTTACACACAAAGAAGCAGCTAGAGTGGGAGGGGTTTGTCACGTTCAGGCCATACGTAGTTTTTTCAGGCCATATTTTAATTGCATTGTCTGGCCTGTGGAATCATGGTGGTGCTGGATGGTTTTCTCCTACCTGTTTTCTATGGCAGAGATGACACATTTCCACATGGCAGGGGGCTGTGGTGAGAGGGGGACAATGGTTCTGTGCTGCTGTTTCTTCACTCCCTTGTTTCCCATTTCCATCTGCTCTTGGCAGTTCTTTTACTTTTTTTTTTTCTGTCAGATTCCTGTCTCTCCCACTCCCCCTAAATAAAATTGACCTTGGGTAGAACACCCTTTTCCATCAGCTCAGAGCAATTTCTCCAGTCATTTCTGCTTGAAATAACTGTTCAGGCAAAGCTTTCTTTCCTTCGCAGTTAATATGTGACTAAATAATTGCTCGAATGTTGATAAACATGTTTTTGAGATTCAATCATTTGTTCATTTAGTTTTTATAATGTTGTGGGGGTTTTTAAGTTAGCACTGAGCAATTTTTCTCCATTTCACAATTTTTCCCCTTGACTAGTCGAACACCTCTCCTGCGCATGCTCCAGCTGTGTGCAGGCCGAGCCCCAGCAAGTCCCTGACTCTGACCACTGGCCATTCTGTCACAACCCTTGCTTCCTTGAAAATAATGTAGGGGAGAGAATAATTACGTTGATGTCTAATCAGAACTTAATTCATTTGCCAGAGCAAAATGTAATAACATTAAACTGGATAGAAGAATTTTAGGAATGCAAACCATGACCATGAGTCAGGTTATATAGCCTAAAAAATGTAAATTATTAATCAAACCACTCATCTGTACAGCAAAGCTCTAGTAATCCCATTATAAAAGGGTGAATTTCTCATCAGAGCTCAGAAGATGCTGGCTTTAATTAGTGTACTTTCATGGCGCTGACTCAAAGAGATAGTTTGGTTACAAAGTTTTAAAAAATGCGATTGTTTAATTATTAGTGCTATGGGACAAACAATTGGAAACTGGGTGTTTAAAGTCATTTTCATTTCAAACTTAGAACTTTCGGATTCAAGTGGGTTTCAAAATTCTGTGGCTCTCGCAGAGCCAGAGGCTGGGGGAGTTATAAACCTTTACCGTGCCCTCTTACTGATTTAGAAAAGTCAGTCATTAGGCTGAAAACTCTTTTTAATAAAAAGAGCTTAGAAAAATGACTCAATGTGCGGGTGGAGACTGTTCTGCGGCCAACATGAGGTGAGGAGATTATACAGATTAACTCTTTACCGCAGCCCATGCCCCTTGATTCAACAGGGCTCTGGACACACTCCCCATGGCGGCCATGCTCCTGCCCACCTTCTCACTAGTGGGCCCAACGAAGCAAATTAAAGGACATTGTCCCTGTCCTCTAGAAGCTTCCAGGAAAAATACCACTTTTGCCTCCTGTGATTACTCCCCACCCCTCCGCCCCACTGGGATTTGTTTACTTTCTGAAAACATATGTTCCTCCTCCTCTTTCTGTCTCACTGAGTTGCAGTACCTGATATCGGTGTAATGAAGCATATGTTTGAGAGATTTGAATTCTCCTGTCAGTAGAGTGGAGGTAGAAACGATTTTCCTTTAAGCTGGAAGCAGTAATGTAGAAATTAAAAACACCTTTCCCTCTGTTGACTGTGAGAGGCCTCCAGGGGCTGAGTTGTGCCCCCATACCCCTCCTTTTTCCTCATCCTGGTTTCCAGTCAGGCACCAGGACTTGTTTCTCCCTTCACATTCCCTCGCATCTTCTCCCTCCACCCCATTCCCCTCTGCCCTCTCTGGGTCTCAGCGGTCTCACTGAGTGCACACTGATGCCCGCTGGCCTCGTCTCTGATTTGAGTTCCAGGCTCCATCAGCTCACACCTAGACTACCAGCAAAGGTGGAACGAAGTGCCAGGCCTTTGGACTCTTCCTTTGGTTTCCCGTCCAGCTCCAGAGTGTGATGATTAAGAAGGCAGGCTCTAGGGTCATTTGGGCTGGGTTTGAGTGAGTCTGGGTGGGGATAGGTAGGACAAGTGGGGTGACTGTGGAGAGAAGGAAATTGAGGGCTTGGGCCTAGAATCAAGGCTCCTCTCCCAACATGTGCTGAGTTGGTGGGAATCAAATGGAAAGTCTCCTCTTTGAAAGTGTTCTATTGGCATCATCTCATTGAAACCTCATGGCAGCCATCTGAGGTTGATATTATTATTAGCCTCATTTCACCTGGAGGAAGTGGGGCTTTCGAGAGACAAAGTGACTTGTCTAAGGTCAGCCAACAAATGGCAGAGGTGGCAATTGGGAACCTGAGAAGGCCAGCTCCGGAGCCTGGGCCCTTAACCACCATATATATTATATATTGCCTCTGTGTATTTTGTTTCATGGTCATGGGCAACCTCCCCAATTCTAGCTTGCTTTCGTGCAAGGGAATTCTGTTGTATTTAATTAGAAAACATTTGCTGAGCAAGGACCTAGCATGTCTGGAGGCAGGCGTTGTGGGGCATTCAAAGATAAAAACACTTCCTGCTTACCTTCAACTTCTAGAAACCAAGACTTTTATACGCAAATAACTCAGGTACAAGGCATCCTAAGAGAAATGCTGTGAGAAACATTTAGCACTCCCCAGTTCTCCATGGGGAGTAAGGGTAGATTTAGGTTTTGTGGGGCCCAAAGCTTATACAATCTGGGGGTCCTCTTTAAGAAAAAGGAGACAAAATAAAAGCTACAAAATGCCCCTGGCTCTTCCAGATGGAGGATCACAAGTGTGGGTCCCTGAAGCTTAGGTTTCAATAGCTTCTCACGAAACCCGCCTCTGTATGGGAGTGTGAGGTTGGAGAAGATTAATTCCAACTAGAGGGTAGAGGTTCTTGGAGGAGATTGCCTGTATGAATTCCCCAGCAGACATGGCTCTTGATCAAAGAGAAGGGCAGGTAAGGGAGTTAGGTAAATCAGCATACATCTTTTTCTAAATTAAATTAAAATTTGAACATTAATAATTGCCTACCAGATACCAGTCTTGCTGGCCTCCCTGGCTAACGTCATAGCATCTCAGCCTTACCCTCTCGAAAGAGCAAGATGCCTAGGAGACATGCAGAGAGGGGTGTAGTGTGACAGACATGTGCTTGGGCTTCGGGGGGACTGGAGTCAAAGTCCCAGATCTGCTAAGTTCTCTCTTTGTGACCAAGAGCAAGTCAATTCTCTCCGAGCCATTAATTCAGCAGGGTTAATTCAGAAGAGGGCTGTGAAGAGCTCAACTCTGTATGGGTCTGTAGGAATCAAATGCAGGGCAGCCATTGTTTCTGTTATTCTCGGTTGTATGTTTGTCAGCATCATTGTAGATGAGGTAGAATATCTTTCTTTTCTCTGCGGCATTGACGGTGACATATCTGGCACATATACTTTATTAAAAAATGCTTTTCTGTGCTTTCATGTAATTATGATTCATATAAAAAAGGTTCCAGTGTATTGACTCCTAATCGTATCACTCAGAAAAACCTGCTTGTAACCTTTGTATGTGTTTTCTTCTTTTCTCTCTCTGTGTGTGTATGCATGTACGTGTGTGTGTGTGTGTGCGTGTGTGTACTTAAGACTAGATAGTATGCACTCTCTAAATAGTCCCCTAGTGGTCTGAATGAGTTAACATAACCTCAAGATCTAACTAGCAATGGCAGACTCTGATTCCATCAGGTTGCATTAGGAGAGGAAGGAAAACAAAAATGGTCAAATGAACCAGGATATTTATGATGCTTCCTCTTTTGGTGGAAGTTCTTTAGCATTAGTAGTGGACCTGATTAACTGAAATGTAATCATTGGACTAGAGCAGGTTCCACGGTACTCCCTCTCCTGGGATCCTGTGTTTTTCCTTTCTAACACTTACCAAGTTCATAGTGATCCATGTGTGGATATTTTGTTAACACGAGTCTCCTTTACTGGAGAAAGATCTCTCTGAGGGTAGGGCCTATGTGTAGTCTATCTCACTGCTATAGCCCCAGGTGAGATATTAGAAAATACTCACCCCAGGGGAGTGTGCACGTGCACACGTGCATCTACGTGTATACAGAATTAAAAGAAATAATATCAACAGAAACAGATTTCCAACTCTTCTGCATCCTTTGCAGCAAGTACCACTAGGACCAAATAGGAAAAAAAAAATACAACCTGTTGCCTGCAGCATTTATTTTCAGGTTTTATTTATTTATTTTTATTTTTTTAGAGAGACAGAGAGTAAGCCAGGCATGGTGGGGAGGGGCAGAGGGAGAAGGAGAAAGAATCTCAAGCAGGCTCCATGCCCAGCACGAAGCCTGATGTGTGGTTCGATCTCATGATCCTGAGATCATGACCTAAGCCGAAATCAGAAGTCGGAGCTTAACGGACTGAGCCACCCAGGCACCCCTGTTTTTAGGTTTTAAACTCTACTCAGATAGAAGATCTTAAGAGTGTAGCTAATAGGTTGAAGCTTTCCCGTTTTGAGATGAAATGTCCTATGCTATACCTGAGCTTCAGCCTCTGCTTATGGCCTCACCACTCCCTGGCTTGCTGGCTGTCTTTTCTTCCAGTCTGATCTAGGCTCTTCACAGAGCACTGTGAAGAAGACTCAGTGCCACAGATTTACACTTTGTGACCAAGAATCATGAGACTTGCAACGCCTGTCAGCTTTTCCAAATATGCTCTTATGTGTCATTCCTGATTATAATGGCACTTAAAAGTAATAGAGCAAACTTTTGTTTAGGACATTCTTTTTAAAAAGATAAGTTTTGGGGTGCCTGGGTAGCTCAGCGGGTTAAAGCTTCTGCCTTCGGCTCAGGTCATGATCCCAGGGTCCTGGGATCGAGCCCCGCATCGGGCTCTCTGCTCAGCAGGGGGCCTGCTTCCTCCTCTCTCTCTGCCTGCCTCTCTGCCTACTTGTGATCTCTGTCTGTCAAATTAATAAATAAAATCTTAAAAAAAAATAAGTTTTGACTACACAAATAAGTACCACAGAAGTCTGCCCTCCCCAGTTTGTGGTTTTACTTTCCATGGGGTCAGTTGCCCGAGGTAAACCCTAGTCTAGGATCAGATGATTCTCCTTCTGACAGATTGTCAGAAGGACAGTAGTAGCCTAACACCATAGCACCATGCCTACATCACCCACCTCACTTGATCTCGTCACGTGAGCATCTTATCATCTCACATCGCCACGGGAAGAAGAAGGGTGAGTACAGGACCATCAAATGCTTTGAGAGAGAGCCCACATTCATATAACTTTTATTACAGTTTATAGTTGTTATTCTATTTTATTATTAGTTATTGTTGTTAATCTCTTACTGTGCCTAATTTATAAATGAAACTCTATCATATATATGTACATGTAGGGAAACGTAGAGGGGAAAACATAGTCTATCTAGGGTTCAGCCCTATCCATGTTTCAGGCACCCACAGAGCATCTTGGAATATATTCCCATGGATAAGGAGGGGAACTACTATACGTGTTTATTGGGAAAATGAAAAAACACAAAAAAGTAGAAAATAAAATGACTTACATTTTAGCTCTCAGAGGATAAGTACTATTACCATTTTGGTATATAATCTTGCATACTTTGGTTCAGTGCTATACATATATAGGTGTATGTATATATTTTTCAAAAATGGATTATATAGCTTTCTCATGTGATATAGCCTTCTTTCCATGTCAATAACATTTTTCTATAATACAATGTAGTATTGTACAAACATAGTATTTAGAGACCACATAGTACTTAGCCCCATGGCTGTCTCACATGTTACTAGTCCAACCTTCTTTAACTGCTAGAAATTTAGGGTACTTTCAGTAAACTGTAGTGAGATAAATAATGTTCATATAACTGAATATTTATGCACATCCTTAATTATTTACTCAGGATAATTTCCTGGAACTAGGATTGCTGGTCAGAGGCAATATAGTTTTTAAGGTTTCTCACATTTATTTCCTCTTTTTGCCTGACCATTTGCCATTTTACGGTAATCCTATTTGGGTGAAAAATAGTACTCTTTGGTTACTAGGGAGATTAGATGGTCGTATGTACTTTTTATTTTGTGAGTTTTGTTGTTAATATTCTTTTATCATTAAAAAAATTAGCTATTCATTATTTCTTATTGAGATGCCCCTTTCTTATTGATTTGTAAGAGCTCTTTATATATTCAGGATGTTAACCCATTTTATGTGTTATTAATTGCATTTACTGATTTATTAGATTTTTCATTTTTTATGGGGGTTTAAAAACACCTTCAGTCAATGTATCAATGTCTTCCTTTGGTTTCCAATATATTCTTTGATTATTTATTGATTGGTAATAGCTTTGGCATGAATCAAAGATGCGCTCTATTTCCTGTTCTGACACTAGCTATGTGAAAATTGGTAAGTAATTTAGTGTCTCAGTTTGTTTTTGTATGCGCAAGATAACACCTGACCTGCCAACCTGCCAGAGCTTTTATGGATCAGAAGAGGTAAGGTATATGAAAATGCCTTCAACATTTAAAGGATTATTTTTGTTGTTATTCAGCTATCCCCTGACACTGACTATTAATCTGAATAAGTTCATGTTTACTGTACTGAAAACAGCATTGCCTTTCCTTCCCCTGGATCTGAGACCTTTCTGGCCACTTAGTAGGAAGTAGTCTTGGTCTAGAAGTACACTGGAGTCTGTGCTCTGGTAGTTGGAGAGGTGCTCAGAGGGTGGTGAAATGTTGCCTGCCATCAGTCTCTGCCTGGAGCACGGATTCTGGGCATGCATCCCACCTTCCCAGCTGGGGAAATGGGCTCTGGAACTACTCTTTGATGTAGTATGTGTGTTTACTTCCACATGCCCCCGCCCTTGAAGGATAGCTAACGAAACCCATTCAGTGAGGCCAAAGTGTCTGTTCCTGTCCAATAGAGTAGTAGGTGGGGGAAAACCCAAAAGCCTTCTGTTCACACTCCTATTCCTTGGGGACTAGAAAAACAGTACTCTTTCTAGCAATTAATATTTGAAACAGATACACTGGCCTATCAGATAAATCAGTGGTTTAACACAGTTTTGTGGTACACATTCTGGTAAGAGTTGTTTATTGGGACATCTTTTTTTTTTTAAACCATGAGATGACCATAATTCCTCCTCTCTAAATGCCAGATTAAAAAAATCAGAGAGGCAAGAAAAATAATTAAAATATCTCATGCATCAAAGTAATCATTAATAGAAAAACAAAGTATATTCTTTCTGGCAAGCTCTGCCAGATGGTTGAGATGGCTTATAGTAGGAGAAGATGCTTAAGTGATACATGTATTATTTCAAATATAACCTTGAGGAGTTTTGTTTTTGTTTTGATGGGAGGGGAAGATAGTGTATGCTTTCATAAGTCAAGCCTTCTTGAAGGTCAGAGGCCTCTGGAAAGTTGGTGAAGTTAGATACTTGAACTCATCTGAGTCATTTCCATGCAGGAGAAGCAAGGTTAGCTTACTGAATGTCTACTGTGTGTTAGGTTTGATTAATCTTGATAACAGTAATGATACTGTTAGGTATGACTATTGCAATTTCACAAGAAATGGAAACTGGAGTTAAGAGCTATTAAGCAATCTGCTTTAGGCCACATAATCAGTAAGTGGCAGCATTAAGTTTCTAACTTCAAAGTCATTGAACCACACTGTCTTCCTTGGCCTTGGAAGACAAAAATAAGCCTTAGCAACTCATAAAAATGATCATGATCAGGGCTCCTGGGTGGCTCAGTCGGTTAAGCGTCCGACTCTTGATTTTAGCTTGGGTTGTGATCTCAGGGTTGTGAGATGGAGCCCCACATTGGGCCTGCGTCGAACTCCGTGCTGGGCGTGGAGCCTGCTTGGGATTCTCTCTCTCCCTCTCCCAGGGCCGACCCCCCCCCACCTTAAAAAATGATCATGATCATACTTTGAAAAATAGAAAGTGCTGTTGGAATCTGTACAGTAATGGAGAAATAAACAAAATACCCCAAGAATGGCCCCCCAATTTTATTTGGCAGAAGGCTGCAAATTCCACTGCCGTGAAGCCATTCTCTGTAGGGACATACTAGGGTGGGTTAACTGTACCCTGATGTTCTGTGGCATGTGGCAACCTTTCCTATTGCTTCATACAGAATCACACACACACACCCTTCAGAGTTCATTTTAATACTGTTCAGCCTGACATGGAAAGGGGCTGCTACTCTGACAAACACGATCTGGCCAGATGTTATTATTTTGCACTACATTTAATTTCTTCCTGCCAAAGATTTAGACTTCTTTTCCCTGATAAAGATCAGGGGAAATTGTCTGGTATTTACAAAATCCCATCCAGGCGTATCTGTTACAATGTTCACTTAGCAAAGTTTATTAGATTATTAGGGCTTTAAACCCTTGGGCTCTTTCGTTATTGAAATTAAAAAAAGAAAAACCCAAACATCTTCAACAAATTTAAGTGGCATAATTAGACCCTGGACTTGTGTTACAGGCATTTTGGAATTATGAAAATGATTTAAATAGTATTTGCTTCCTGAGAAACTTGCTGAGTTTGACAGGGATGAAAGGAAAGTGGTTATGCTCCTTTGGTCTCCCGAGTTAATGGGGAAAGTGATATCTGGAACCGAAATAAATTTGCTATAGTAGTATAGCAAAATTATTCCCATAAGTAGTTAGCCATACCACACAGGGCCTCTCTTTCTTGGCCTAGTTAAAATGCGGGCACCACAATATTAGAGGAACATCTGGGTCTGTCACTTCCTTGCTGATGAAATCCATTTAGGGTAACACTGAACCAGACCCCTTAAACGTTAATTCTTGGCGTATACCCATGCTCTACTAGGCATATGAAGATAGTAATAGACATATTCAGTATTTACAAGACATAGTAAGTTCTGGTTTGTATACACTGCCATTTTCCTCAAGGGATTTCACTGTGCTTTGCGTGCAATGATTGTATCTTCATGCATTTTCCAAGTTGGAAGTTGGTGGCCCGATTCTTACTTTTTCTAGTGTAAGAATGGAGGCAGGGGAGGGTTTGGGCCAGGGACCTGAAGGACTCAAGATTCGGAGCCAGTAACTGGTCAGGAACTTGAGCTGTGTGGTGTACGTAGGACATTGAGGCTGACTAGACGGCTTATTTGTTTGGGGGAGTGCGGTGGAGTGGCACTAATTCAAGCACCAAAATTTTGGAATATCAAACTTTGCTTAAGAGAGAGGGACGACTGGGGAGCTTGGCTAGGTCAGCTAAGAGAGCACGCGACTCTTCATCTCGGGTCGTGAATTCAAGCCCCACGTTGGGCAGAGAGCCTACTTTAGAAAAAGAGAGAGCAATGACTGTTTAAGAACACTGAAAGGAAGTGTTCATTATATATGTCAACTTGAGCATTTTCTTCTCTCATATATTTACTTGGCATCAGACTTGGCTTTTAACAAATTACGAAAGCCCAGTTCCTTAGAGACTATGTTAGAAATGTCTCACAACTAAGCCAGACTATAGTTGGCCTTTTTCTTCTTATTTTGAAGCCCTTTATGGGAAAACCATAATAGCACAAACATACATACAGGCTATAAATGCTGAAATGGCAGAAGTGAACTCAAGGCAGGAGGTAAATATTTTGTAAAAATTAATGATCTAGACTGAACTCTCATTAACTCTGGCTCTGTTAATTTGAATATTGTGATAATTTGACTTGGACTGAAGTTTACTTTCATCCCATTTATGAATAAAGAATCTGATAAACAAATTAATAGTGTATAAGATTTGCAGGAAGCCATGTTTAACTTGCTTGAAAGACTTGAACAAACCCATTAATTAGCTAATTATAACGAGCTCTGCTTATTAAAGCAAGCCTAATGGAACCTCTACTTGGAAACACTTTATTAGTGAGTTTGAATTACTCCAGGTATGGAAAAATAACAAAAGGTAGTGTCATGTTTAAGAGAATAGATTCCAGAATAAATTGACTTGAGCTTGAATCTTGTAACCTAGAGGAGGTCCACTTAACCTATCTAAGCTTCAGTTTCCTCATCTCTAAAGCAAGGACAATAGGAGTGCCTGGGTAGTACAGTCCATTAAGACTCTGGCTCTTAATTT
This sequence comes from Martes martes, assembly GCF_963455335.1. Lineage (NCBI taxonomy): Eukaryota > Metazoa > Chordata > Mammalia > Carnivora > Mustelidae > Martes > Martes martes. The sequence goes on along the minus strand of NC_137897.1, from coordinate 105,115,102 downwards.
TGGCTCTGCTCGTGATCTCATGGTCATGGGATCGAGCCCCGAGTTGGGCTCCACGCTCAGGACAGAGTCTGCTTGAGTTTCTCTCTCCTCCCTCTGCAGTCCCCCACATGTTCTCGCTCTCTCTCTCAGATAAGTAAATCTTAAAAAAAAAAGGGACAATAAATAATAGGACATACCTAACCATTCACAGTTATGAGAAAGAAATGATATGACCCATGTGCAACTTAACTTAGAATGCCTGGTACATAACAAGTGTTCAATAAATGTGAGCCAGTGTTTGTTATTTTTGAAAAGTAGTTGTAAATCACACTTCACTGACTTGTAGTATCTTTTCCTTCATCAATTCAGATTAGTGAGGATGTTCCAGGAAAACATCCTATTTGTTGAATTAGCTGTTCTGGAGTTGGAATGAGAGTTCATCTGGGGAAAGTAACTTAATAAATTGGCCTACGTAATCTATAGGCCACATATACACATGGAAAGGGGATAATTTTCAGGTTCAATGTCCTTTTAGTTTCCCAGGAGGGAAATTCTGTTTGAACGGGTTTTATGTTATAAGCTTAGTTATCATGAGTTCGGGTTGTGAAGTTATTTTGGAGCTTGAAAAATGCAAGATTTTAATATGTCTGAATATTTTACTATAACATTTTGAGTATTATTCCTTTTCTGTTATCCTGATGACATGTCACTACACAAATAATAGGTGTTAATTTTGGAAGAGAAATAAGTATATACTGGTAAATAAAACAGAATATAAACATCACCCTGAATCTTAACATTCAGAGATGACCATAGTCATGTTTCCTTTAGTTATTTTCAGGTGTGCCTTCAAATAAGGCATGGCTTTGTGATCACGAGATGGACTTGAACTTGAAAAATTGCATATAATTTTACATCTGAGAGTCCTCCTCAGATCTGTTTCTGTTGAGACCAATAGTAATACAGCACAGAGAACATGGCTTCAATTATCTTGCTAGGTCCATTCTAATTCAGAATTGACGTTGTGTGTGTGTGCCTGAGAGAGTGAGATGGGGGAGGAGACAGACAGAGACAGAGACAGAGAGACAGAAGCACACAGAGAGAGGACGCCTGCATCTGCTGGGTGGAGGTTTTCCCTGTTGTGTGGTCTGGTGACAAGAACATTGGACTAGGAGTAAGAAGATATGGCTTGTAGCTCTGACTCCAGCATGACTCATTGGACGACCTTACGCAATTAATTTAGTTTTTCTGGGCTTTAGTTTTCTCGTATATAAAATGGGAGGTTAAGCCAGATAATTTTTACAGCTGCTTGCAGCTCAAAGAGTCCGAGTTGTTTTTTTTTGTTTTAAAATCAGACTTGCCTGTCTGCCTGGAAGAACCCAAGGCTCTGTAGATATCTTCCTAAAGAGAGGAGAGTGATGAATCTCAACAGTTTCTTTGGCGCCAGATAGACCAAAGGCTGTAATTTTTAGCCTATCAGGAGTTTGACTTTTGGAAGTGCTAAATCCTCCATTAGGAATAAATGTGGAAGCTCCAGGTTATTTATCGTTATTTACGCTTTCCATTCATAACTGTCAGTGTCAAAGTCTCTGTCGACATAACTGTGTCAACGAGGTTAGCTTTAATCAGTTTAGTGGCGGCTAAGTCACAAATATATCAAATAGCCAATCATGATGCAGGAGTCCTCTACAGCCTGACTGAATTATTTATTTTGTTATGATGAAAATGTCTGGGCTTTATTGGGTTTTCTTTGAAGAACTTGATTTGGCTTGAAGTCTGGAAGATAAAAGATCTGTGATTGTCTCTCAGATTTTTATTCTGCCTTCCTTCAAGGCTTTTCATTTTTCACAAGCTGTTGTTAGCACTTTTAAGTCAAGGTGAGAGAGCTGTGATATTTTTTATCCTAGGGGTTTAAGCATGTGTGAAAAACTTTTACCTTTGATTTCTTGTCCCATTTCTGTCATTTGGAAGCTACGTGACCTTGAACTAACCACTTAACCTGTCTGAGCCTCACTTGCTTCATCTGTAGAATGGGGATAATCCTTAGTCTTGCCTGTATCTCAGATTGTTATGGAACCCAATCAGATGATGATTTAGTCATCACACAGAGGTAAGGGTTTTTATTATTATCATTGAGTGTAGTGCTGTTACTTAGGCCCTTAGTGGGTAGGTCTGACTTGATAGGACAGATAGGATCCTGAAAAATTACATGGAAGTCAATTTTAGGAATCAAAACTCTCCTCCACCTTACATTATACCCTGATATATTACCCAGAAAATTTTGTCCTCCAGAGGTTATTCAAAAATTAAAGGGTTCGGGGCGCCTGGCTGGCTCAGTTGGTAGAGCATTCGACTTTCGGTTTTGGGGTCATGGATTCGAGCCCCACATTGGGTTTCGAGATTACTTAAAAATAAAATCTTTTTTAAAAAAAAAATTAAAGGATTTCACAAACTTCAGATCATTTTCAACTGAAAAAGAGCTCATATTCAAGTAAAACATGAGCACCACAAATCATGTCAAATGCAATGCTAATAATATAACTCCAGAGACTTTGAAAAGGGAAAGAATTCATCTCGCTTTAAAGATGCTCAGGACCTATCTGGGGATGGGACGGCATCGGGGAGTGGGCTGCTGGCATTGGGGAGGTCAGCAAGAGGAGAGGACAGGAAGAAGAACACGTAAAATCTAGCTCTCCCGAGCAGTCCTCTCTGTGTCAGTCCACGTAGCTCTGACCAACCCCCACTGCACACTTCTTACTCGTTTTCCACACGTCTTTAGTACAGACGGCGAAACTGTAGACGTGTGCCTTTGTCCTTAAAATAAGTTGTATGCTCTCTCTGAGAATCACTTTTGTTTCCTTTTTCCTTTTTTTCCTACCAAGCCATTCAGAGGCCCTGCTTAGCAGCATAGCAGGAAAGAAAAGAGATAAATACCTAGGGTCAAAGCAGAACACAAAGGAAGCAAGATTAGAAAATTGGGAAGTGTGGAGAGAGAATATCCAAGTGGGATAACATGGCCACCAGTTGGAAAGGCTGCCCGTTCGTCCAGCGCATGATGTCATGTTTAAGTTGAGTCACGGCTAATTAACTTTCATGTGCTCAAGCAAATTTGCATGTATTGAGTATATGCTAAGTGAGAGTGACATTTATGGAAAATGGAAGAGCTAGGTGGCTTTATTCCTGACGAGACAGAAGCCGGGCTCCCAGGGGGGATTTTGCCAGCCTCTTCTAACTGCAAGGCCCTTGGGAAGGTCAACACGTGGAGAAGCGCTGGCCTTGGAATCAGAACACGTAGATCCCAGTTCCAGCGTGGTTATTCTCTAGCCCTGGGACCCGCAACCAGCCCTCTGAGCCCCTCAGGATCTCCTCCCAAGCCTGCCAGTGAGGCTAGGTTTCCCTACCATGCTGTTCCGTGCCACCTGCCTCCATCTCCACGTTGCCTGCCTCTGCCCTAGGACCCACCACACTAGAAATAATGTGCTTTGGTTGAGGCAGGAGGGGCAAGGGGGATGTCTGTTCCTTTAACTGGACTGGAATCCCTCCAGGGTCTGGTTTGAGCTCCTCTCTGTCCCTACCCAGTGTCAGCGTTGGAAGGTGGATACACACAGTTGACTCTCAGTGGATGTTTGCGAGATTTGATGTGATTCCTCTAACCCTTAGGTTTCTCATCTATAAAATGGAGCTACTCCATGTCCAGTCTCTGTTAGTTGTGAGAATATGAACACGTGTACACAATATTACATATTGGGGTGCCTGGCTGGCTCAGTTGGTAGAGCGTGCGACTCTTGATCTTGGGGTGGTGAGTTCGAGCCCCACGTTGGGTGCAGAGATGACTTAAAAATAAAATCTTAAAAAAAATAAAAATGCATATTACACTAAACAGCACTATACACACATTTATGGAAGGGGTATTAGCAATTAGGGTCGTTATATGTAATTCACATCTTAAAATATAGGGCTAACTTCTTAATGGAGTTTGGGAAAATTGACCTTTTGGAAGCGCAGTTTCTTTGTCCGAAGAGGTGTGTAGACTAGCACATCAGCTTCATCTGGGGTCCATGGGTGGGTTGCAGTGGGTCCTCAAAGCCCCTGTCATTATTTGTAAAACTTTTGGTGTTTGTGCCTTCTTTCCTAAAGAGAGCACATAGCTCAAATCAGATTCGTAAAGGGGTCTATGCCCCCCAACTTCCCAAACACTTAAGAACCACGAAGGTAGCTAATCTCTTCAGCTTTAATCTGCTTCTATGAAGAATCCTAGTCTGAACAAGTAGATTTTAATTTATGATTATTTAATGGACTCGAAGAAGTAGCCTCAGTTATTTTAACCACGCTAACGTCAGGATTCCCAGAGTTGATAATATCCATCTGGGTACTGACCACGGGTATACCCTGCTACCAGCCAGATGCCTACTTGGCTTGAGGGAAGAACTACTGTTTTTTTTTTTTTTTTAAGAGTTTATTTATTTATTTATTTATCTGACAGAGAGAGAGAGAGAGAGAGAGACACCGAGAGAGGGAACACAAGCAGGGGGAGTGGGAGAGGGAGAAGCAGGCCTCTCGCTGAGCAGGGAGCCCGATGCGGGGCTCGATCCCAGGACCCTGGGATCACGACCTGAGCCGAAGGCAGACGCTTAACTGACTGAGTCACCCAGGCGCCCAAGAGTTACCGTTTGGGGTATGGTCTTCCACCTCCTTTCCCAAACGTGGTTATTCCATCCTTACCTGTGTTGCTTTTAAGCGGACCTGGGGCTTGGTCTGCAGAGTTAGAAGTTTCACTCGTATGTTTGCCCACCAAGTGCGATAAATGTGCTTTAAAGAGATGGACTAGTAGGAGTGGAGCCCTAGACCCATCGCGCTGGGAGGGGCACCGGGCCGGAGCCCAGCTGTGTTTGTTCTGATGATACTGGATGCTATTTCCTTCTCTCGGGAAGTGATACAGTTAAAATCCCAACATCTGCAGAAATTGCAAGGTTGATTCACTTGGTTATGTGTACTGAGCTTTCCGTTTTAATAAAGAGAGGCGGAAGTCAACCTATCAGATTAAGAAAGTGATCCACCAGACTGTTTTAGAATCCACTGCTGACCATGGGAGAAGACTGGGGCGACGTGGCCATCTCACCTTCATCTGTGGGAGGGGAGCATCCTCCAACCAATCCCTAGGAGAGTACAGTGGAAAAAAAAAAAACAGGAGGCAAAAGATACAGTTTTTGTTCATGGCTCCCACACTAAGCAAATAGCATAGCATTGGGTAAGTCGCTTCCTAACTGAGAGCCTCCCGGGCTATCTCTTATCTAAGGGCCCCTTTCAGGGTTGTTATAATTATTGTTAATAAGAGTTATAGTAATAGTGACGCCTGGGTGGCTCAGTCATTAAGCATCTGCCTTCGGCTCAGGTCATGATCTCAGGGTCCTGGGATCGAGCCCTGCATCGGGCTCTCTGCTCGGCGGGGAGCCTGCTTCTCCCTCTCCCACTCCCCCTGCTCATGTTCCTGCTCTTGCGGTCTCTCACTGTCAAATAAATAAAATCTTGGAAGAAAAAGAATTACAATAATAGAATTTCCATTTATTGTCTACTATGTGCCACTATGCCAGGGGTTTTAGGATAAAATTGATCTAATCCTTATAGTAATCCTGTTAAGTAGAGAGTATGAATGGGGAAAACTGAAGCTCAGAGAGGGTAAATTCAGTTTGTTCAAGTACTACCGTCCGCCCGCCCTTTCCTGATTTGTCTTCTCCCACACCAGTCATGACCAAGTCCTACTGGTTATACTTCTTTTCCCTCCTTAAAACCACTGCCCTGGTTTCAACCCTCAACTCTAGCCTGGCCTTCTTAACCTGCTTTCTACTGTCTCTCTACCTCCAGTTTTATGCCCTACCTGTAGGGCCCATCAGTTTTTTGTTTTGTTTTTGTTTTTTTAGAGAGAGAGAGAGATAGGGAGAGAGCAAGTAAGCGAGCAGGGACAAGTGGAGGGAGACGGAGGAATCTCAAGCAGGCTCCGTCTGACATGGTGCTTGATCCCATGACCCCGGCCGGGATCATGATCTGAGCCAACAACAAGAGTTGGATGCTTAACTAACTGAGCCACCCAGGTACCCTCATCTTTCTAGTTTTTACGAAGTACCTCAGGTACCACTTTTTCAGGAAACTTTCCCTCATCACCGTCTCCACTGGACTAGGTTCCCCTCATCTGCGTACCTCGGGTCTGCTTCATTAAAAATAGAATACTAGCCAATATTTAGTAAGCATTTACCGTCCACCAAGCACTGCTCTCAGCTCATTATATGCATTAACTCTTTGAATCCTCACAGCAACCATATGAAGCGTAGGCACCATTACTGGCAAGTTCTACAGATGTTTGGTTCAGTTCGTGTTTACAGATACCACATTGAACACAAAGCTATGACATGCCCAAACTGGGATTCGAACCCCAGATACACTTACTTGAGAGCCTGGTCTCAGCCTCTGGTTCCGTGGTGTCTTTTACCTCAGGGACCACCTTCACCAGGAAGCCCCCCACCCATGGCTCTTTCCTAAATTATTTTATTTTACTTTCTTTTTTTAAAAAAAGATTTTATTCATTTATTTCAGGGAGAGAGAGAGAGAAAGAGAGAGGGAGGGAGAGAGAGAGCATGAGAGGGGAGAGGGTCAGAGGGAGAAGCAGACTCCTCACTGAGCAGGGAACCCAATATGGGACTTGATCCCGGGGCTCTGGGATCATGACCTGAGCTGAAGGCAGTCGCCCAACCAACTGAGCCACCCAGGTGCCCTTTATTTTACTTTCTTAAAAAAGATTTTTATTTATTTATTTGACAGCGAGAGAAGGAACACAAGCATGGGAAGTAGGAGAGGGAGAAGCAGGCTCCCTGCTAGCAGGGAGCCCGATGCAGGGCTTGATCCTGGGACCCTGGGATCATGACTTGAGCCGAAGGCAGACGCCTAATGACTGAGCCACCCAGGCGCCCCCTAAATTACTTTAAAACATAATTTGGATTTGTATAAATAACTTGAAATTTAGTATATTTAGCTGAGTTTAAAGCTGAAAATGACCAGTTCCCAGTCATGGTAAGCTTGAGGTAATAAAATGACCCCAGGATCAGATAATCCTACATGTACACTTTAAAACATTTTGACTTCCATGAGACACAGGGTGGCTATTTTCCAGGTCAGAAAACTGAGGACAGAGTGACGTGAAGTGACTTGCCGAAAAGCAGAGTTTCTCAACCTCGACAAATACTGATGTTTGGGACTGGATAGGTCTTAGTACCCCCTGCTGGGTGGTGGTGGGGGACTGTCTGTCCTGTGTATCATAGAATGTTCAGCGGTGCCTCTGGCCTTACCTCCCCCGTCCTTCGTCGTGATAACAAAAATATCATCAGACATTGTCCCATGTCCCCTGGAAGGCAAATTCACCTCCGGCCTGGAGTCCCCTGCTGGCGAGTGGCCGTCAGAAAGCTGGCCTTTGAACTGGCAATCCAGTTCTCTTCTTGTTCTGTGAGCTGGCTCCCATCCTCGTACTGATGAGGAAGACTGTGGTCCATGAGGTGCTTTTGCATATTTGCCTTTCTTTCATAAAGTGTTCTTTTCATACCACAGAAATGGTTTGGTGACGAACCAAAGAGTTGACCATAGTGATTTCCCACAGTGCTTTGGTGCTTGAATCCTGTTATTTGAGGTCACCTGATTTTCTTCTCCTAAGCTGTGTGTGTGTGTGTGTGTGTGTGCGCGCGCACATACGTGTACATGTGTGCGCATGTTGTCTGGGAGGGTTTGATAGAAAAGGACGTGTGTATGAAGGCTTTGTTTCCTGGAGGCTTATGTGAATCAGCCCCTTCATTTTACTGAGTTCCCATTTGCCTCGAGTGCTGGGTTTTCTCTATCCGAAATACTACCTTGACAGTATCAAGCATTTCAGTAGGTGTGTTATGGGAATTCATGAGTGAGCCCTGTGCTGGTTCTCGTGAGAAGCCTTTGCGAGGGTGGTTGCTTCTTCCAGGGTTTTGACCTTCTGAGAAAATCACTGCTTTATAAACCATCCTTCCATGTGGGGCTATGGACGACCCTGAGAACCAGTCTCCTCTCTAACCGCCCCCTCACCCGGAGAGAGAGAGAGAGACTGGGAATGCCTTGCTTGGGTAGGGCAGGGAAGCTACACAGGCCTGGTTGGACTCCTTCAGCCTGGCCCTCCCTGGGGAAGCTGGGGGGTCGGGGGAGAGAGTGGCGATTTCTTCCTTTTTCAGAAAATTTTTAATATTTTTCCAAACTACAAAGGTAATTTTGCTGATTTGGGAAAACGCATACAGTAGTTAGACATGCTTAATGTAAAAAAAAAAAAAGAAATCATATATATATATATTTATATCCCTTCCCCTCAGTCTGATGAACTTTGCCGACCGCAAACACTGTAGTTTGATGTGTGTCTCCTTCCAGACCTTCTCTGTACGTTTGTGTACACAGTGAATACACGGTCACTGTGCGCTCACACACGTGGCATTCCCCTCTACGTAAATGGACCCATACTGTTTGGCCAACATACCTTTCCTCTTCATATATCTCTGGCGTCTTTCAAAACAGGTACTTGAAGGCGTTTTCCTTTTCGAAAACAGCTGCATAATATTCCCACCCATTGACTCCCCTCTCTGCACACCAGTTACATGTGTGCTTTTTAATTTTTTTTCCTTCTCTCTTAACACGTGATGCCAAAGGGACTATCTTTACTCACACCTTTTCATGTGCTTGGAGCAGAACCTCCTAGAAGTTGGAATGCTGGGTCCAGGGCAAGGCTTCCAGGGGCTGTAGGCCAGTATCATGCTCTCTGCTACTCTCCTTTCCGGCACCCCAGAAGCCAAGGAACACCGAGCTCTCGGCTCTGCCCTGCTCTGCTGTCTTGGCAGAAGACCTACACCTTGCTGTCAGACTGCAGGCTCAAATCTGGAGGGCGTTTTGGGTCAGATGCCTCTAAAACTTGATTTTTCTGTTGCCGTTAGCCAGCCAACTGCGATTTAATGGGAGACTGCTGTATGCCGGGCGCTGCTGGGCCTTTTCAGACACACACATAGTAGTCTTCAGATGTAGTCCTCAAAAATGTAGGTCAGTCTGTCTATGGACACGCTCTGTGTTATTTTTATGTCTTAATTAAAGGCACACAGAAGAAATGCTTGGCTGTAGATTGAGTTTCAATTATTATTTCACAAATCGTCCCTTTAAAGTGGGTTAGGTCGTTGTTTGTTTTTTCGGCCCTGTCCATATAAATCACTCTCTCTATAGGAAAACATGAAATTCTGTTTTCACAGAAGGCAGGGAAATAAGTTGTTTACACATCACCATTTGACCCCCTTTACCCACCCCCCTCCTTGTCTTCATCACAAACATCCCAGCCACCCAAGTGAAGTTTATGTAAACTCCCAAGCCGTCCATGCAAACAAGACCCCTACAGCTTAGGAGTCTGGAGAAAGAAAGGAGTGGGATTGTCTCCTACTTCCCTTGTCACTCTGCCTGGTGCCGAATATTTCTTTTCATGTGGTCATTCACTGCCCAGAGGCTTGGCTTCAGTTCTGTGTCCTCTTTCAGTTCTATGAATTAGGCAGGTGGTTGCCTAACGCCACAGTGTCTCAGAGCTGTCAGGGAGCTGTACCGGTCATTGAACGCAGCCCTCCTACCTCTACGTATTCCGAGACAGCGATCATTTGGTCTTGCGTTTGTTGGACTTGACTCAACCTCTGTGTCACTCTTTCTTCAGACTGGTTGCTCTCACGCGGCTGAGCTTCGACGTGGTAATTGTCTCCCTAAATTTTGTCCCGCAGAGTTGCCCACCCCGGAGCACCGGGGAGTGGCCGCCCACCCAGCGCCCTCTCTGTTGAGTCGGTGCGTGTTGAACTTAAAAAGTCGGGCAGAATTCTCCAAACTGTTGTCACCAGCCTTCATCCCATTTGGGGGTGTCGGTCTTCTATGAATAGGACATCTTATTCAATTCAAGCCAAGATGCTAGCCTCTTGAGATCACCGGGGTTTCAAAATGGGTTACGTGTTCCTTGCGGCTTCACGCAATTTGCAAACTTGATCAGTGTCCCACCTATGCCATTATTCCAATCCTTGATAAAAATGCCGAGCGGGGCAGGTGGCATAGGTTCCCCATCAGAGACTTCCTTTCAGATTGCCACTCATCTATTAGCTAGCACCTTTGGAGATAGCTGTCACCGCAGTGGAGGAACCAGCCGCCGGGATTTGTCACAGTTCAGGGCAGCCTCTCTCGGACGTGACTGCTCGCTCTGTCCTAGGCCTTCTCAGAACCCGGAAGTAGTGTGTCCACTGTATTCCTCTGGTTTTCAGCCCAAGACTCCCATCATAAAAGGAAATGAGGGTGGTCCGGCATGACTCGTTCTTAGAAAACTGTGCCAGCTTCTTGTGATGGCCGCTGCGTTTTTGAAATGCTCACAGATCTTCGGCTTGATGATGTGTCCCGAACTCTTGCTTGGGGATTGACAGGAGACTGGCGAGACTATAATTTGTGGCAGCCCCCTTTCTCTTCCCATCTCAGAAATATGGGAATCAGAAGGGCTTCGGTTCTGCTCACTCTCCCCACCTCCCTGCTACCTCTGTTTCCACAGATACTCCTCTCTTCGTCACCTTTCCCCACACTGTGCTCACTTTCTCCTCCTTCCCATTCCCATGGACCCCTGCCCTCAGTTTGCCTAGGTGAGAGCTACCGAGGGTGGTAATGTGTGCTAATGGGCTAACGCGTTTTTGACAATGAGTCATCTATTTGCTTTTTGAGCAGGGCCTAAATCCCAACATGTGATTAGAATGGTGGTAATTTGGGGCACCACGGCAGGTTATTAATGCAGCGTGGGACGCTAAAGCCTTTGTTTCCTCTCAAATAGGTGACTACCATTTACACCCCGCATATGGCTTTCTGCCAATTGTGTTGGGGGCGATTTCAAGCCAAATTGATTGGCTAATTGCTTGTGGTCATCCGGCTTTTCAGCTGCCCATGTAGCACCCCTGGAGGTAATTAGCACTTCCAGAATTGGGGGTGAATTGGAGTTATTCACGGTCATGGCTTCTGGAGTGGGAGCAGGGGCTGCACCAGCTTATAGTTATGAGTGAATCATTTTTACTTTAAAATGATTCCTGAGGATTGATGAGTTTCTTTGACAGTTTTTAAAAATCCGTTATAGAAGAGTTTGATATACAATTGCCTTCGAGAGTCATTTAAAGTGGCCAGTTGGGTTCTATATATTGTGAGATAAACTCATTGGAAGGAAATAGCTTCAAAAATGTCGAGCATTTTCTAAAAGCGATTGGAATTTCAATTGCAGCCCTGTACCAGCACACAGAGTGGAATATTTTTCAGCCAGTGTTATGCTAAAAAGTATAGAATACATTTTTCATTAAGAATGCCTTCATATGTAAATGCCGTGTAAAACCCACTGGTATCTGACAGTGATCCCCAAATTTAGAATCATCACAACTTCCAGGCAATTTCTCTCTTTTAAAAAGATAATGTTCCTGGGTGGTTCATAGGACACAGGGTGACCAAGCAGAGCATCTCAGGACCCTGTCCCCCCTGCCCAAACGTGGCGTTTGTCAGTGTCCGTCAGCACTGAAATTCTACCTGCGTAGTCAAGGAAGGCCTACGGTCATCTACTTACTTGGATTCTTCCTTTTTCATAATTCAGTAGGAGCTGATATTATCATCTTTGGGAGATCCAGCTTGAGGGTGATATGCTCTTGCAATGCAAATAAACAGCAGGCTTGGGCCACTGCCCAGCCCAGGCCTGGGAAGCCTTGGCCCAACCAGCTGTTGAGTTTCGGTTGTTTCCATGCTGTTCAGGGTGGTCCCCCAGGCCTTTGACCTGCTGGCTGGTATACAGCCCCCCTCCTTGAAGATTCCCAGCCTTGACTAATGCTGGAATTCAGGGAAGGCTAGAGGGGAAGAGGCAATAATTCCTCTTCTCTGTCCTCCTGGTCATCAGATAAGCCCTAGCCCCTATTTCAGCATGGGCTGGGGTTCTAGAGATGAAATGATTTAGATCATTCTTTCTTAAACTCTTGCTTCGAAATGTCTCACAGATGGAGGAGCAGTGCCTGAGATGGTCCTTGTCCTGTATCTCTGTGATCAGAGGTCCCAGCCTGCTCTCTCTACTTCCTGTTTTCTGCAAGTCTGATTTTTACTTTCACTTGCTTGTCTATTCTCAGCCTGTCTCCTCTCCCTGACTAAATGGGTCAGATTGTGTTTCCTAAAAGGAGATTAAATTGCTCTTTGCTGGAAAAGATAAACAATCACTGGCATGGGGGGTGTGTGTGTGTGTGTGTGTGTGTGTGTGTGTGTGTGTTGGCAAGGGATTCTTGGGCTGGGATTTTAAAGCTTCTTTTCTGAAGTCTGTTTTTAATCCTAATGGGTCTTTGAATTCAAATCCTGGCTCTGCCTCTCTGTGACCTTGGGCTAGAGACTGCTGCTCTTAGACCTCTACTTTCCCTGTCTTTCAGATGAATGAGAGAAGCAGCTCATGGTGTTGTAGTAAGGGCCAAGTGCATAAATGAATACGTGAGCTTTTAGTCACAGTTTCTGGGGGGCGGAGGTGGACGGGGTGGTGGGGGTCGCGCTTCTGGGGTCACCCCTCTTTCACCCAGAGGGACAGACTGCAGTGGGGAAAGTTGTTTTTTTTTCTCCTGAGGGTCCAGTGTGTGACCCAGAGGAAATTGCACAACCCATCTATCCCCAGTTTTTGTCCCCAGAGAACAAGCTAGATCTTCTGAGCGGGGATCAATCAAAGAGCTGTCTTCGGCAGTGGGAAGTGTCACAAGAATAAACAGCTGCTCCCTCCACCCCGCACCCCCTCCACCCTGCACCCCCTCCTGCTGCTAAATGACTCTAGGGAAGAGGAAACCAGTCATCAAAGGCTTCTGCCACCTGTGCGCAGCTGGTAGTTCCTGAGGTCACTCCTGTAGTGACTAGAGGAGTTTAGAAAGTCTGCACTGGGCCAAGTCACCGACATAGTCATTCCCCTAAGGCTTGTCACTTCCTCCGTCCTTCTCTCTGAGCTGGGAAGCTCCTTTGTAAGCTGGGAGACACTAGTCTAGGGTTCTCCCACGTCTTCCATGGTGCCATTTTAGGAATAGCCTCTCTTGAGAGATTCTCAGTATAAAGAAAAGGAGTAGGACGAGGCTGTCTTCCTCCTGTCCCTCTAGACTTTTTATTTTGTTTTATTTTATTTTTAAGGAAGACAAGAAAGTCATTTCCCTTGAGTTACTTGCTGCCAAGTGTCTCTCCCAGGGGATCCAGAGCCTTTTGCCTGGCTCTAAGGTCACCAAGCCAACTAGTAGTGTACAGGGGGCCCAAAAGGTTAAGGCCACTAGTCCTGTGTTTCTGATGGGGCAGAGGGGTCAGTGACTGCTAGAGGGCAGCAGAGGGCCAGGAGCAGGTCTAGAACCGCTTAATGGCCAGATGGTCACCAGACTGGCTGAAGGAGCAAAGGACCCCGGAGGCTCCCCATTGTCAGGGAAGAGGCAGTGTGGTCGCCAAGCAGGGGAGGCACACATATCCAAGAAGTTTTAACACAACGTGGCTATGACCCCTTACAGAGGGGTCAGCTGGGTTGCTATATATCCAGCATAACATGGTAGGTAAGGCCAAGTTTTAATAAAAGGGGAGGGAAGGCACACAGCCATAAGGATCAAGTTAGAGCTAGGGCTGGGTCAGATCTCAACTAGAGGTTGGAGTAGTCATGGTTGGAGAACTAGAACTGGAATGACTTGGCTCAACCATTCACTAAAGATCTCTCAAGAAGGCCCAATGAGACAACCATTAAGATCATGGACTTTAGAGTCACACAGGAACTAGGGTTTGAGTCACTGCCCTGCCACGTATTAGCTAAGTGACTTTTTGTTGTTACTTAGCCTCTCTGCACCACAAGGAGATCACACCCATGAGGCTAAAGAGGTTTTTATGTGTCTATGCTAATTAAATGTTTGTTGAGTGAATCGTCTTTATCCAGGGGTCCCGTTCCAGCAAGACTGTGAGTTACTGATAACAGTTCCCCAACTCAATATTCTATTCCGTTCTGTTTAGTACTAGTTCTTGTCCCTTGTTTGAAATGGTGCTGGCCTGATTGTTAGGAGAGGGTGAATCCTGCTGACCGGGACCCAGGAACCGTGGGAGAGGGAAATGTCCAGGTCTGTAAGAAGAACTCTGAGATAAGGAAATTCATGTGAAAATCAGGAAGAGAGATTATTTTGACTTATTCTTAAAGGACATCTTCTCTCTATTTTCATGGCTCTTCTTACAGAAATAGCTGAAACTAAAAGAAAGCTTGGTGGAATGAAGAGACATTTTATGAGTCACGGGCAAGGCAAAAGTGTGCAATATCTTGTCAGACTAAGTGACCAAGGAAATGCAATGCGGTATCCTGAATTAGAGCCTACAACAGATAAAAGACATCAGTGGAAATCCTGGAGAAATCCAAACAAAGGCTGTAGTTTAGCTAATTGTATTATACCAATGTTAATATTTTAATTTTGACAAGTGGTCCATGGTTAGGTAAGATGTTAATATGACGGGAAGCTTGGTGAAACTAGCCTCTTTTTTTTTTTTTAAGATTTATTTTTAAGCAATCTCTGTGCCAAAATGGGGCTTGAACTTAAGCTCCCAAGATCAAAAGTTGCATGTTCTACCAACTGAGCCAGCCAGGCACCCTAAGCTTTGTAACTCTTCTGTAACTCTAAAATGATTTCAAAATGAAAAGGTTTTATTTTAAGTGGCCAAACTCTTACTTTCAACAGTGATGAGCTGTGATTTATTTTTTATTTCATGGCACTGTGTTTGAAGATGTTTCGAAAATACACAGGATTGGGAAGAGGGAGCAGATTACGATACTTTCTATCACATTTGCAGATTTCTTTTTTTTTGAGAGAGAGAGAGAGAGCGAGAGCGAGAGCATGTGTGCGCGCGCGCGTGCACGAGGCCAAGGGAAGGAGCAGAAGGGGAGGGAGAGGTAGACGCAGGCTCTGCACTGAGCGTGGAGCCCGACATGGGCCTTGATCCCAAGACCTTGAGATCATGACCCAAGCCGAAACTGAACCAAGAGCGGGCTGCTTAACCGGCTGAGCCACCCAGGCACCCTTCACATACACAGTTTTGAACTCTGCCCTTTTTTCTTACCAATGTATACAGGCCCTTTCACCTGCCATTAACGTATGTGAGTATAAGTGCTAATATGCAGTTGGAAAAAAACCTAAATGCACATCCGTGAGAAGCACCAGCTTCTCACCAGCTTCTTCTTCACCAGCACCAGCTTCTCACGGATGTGCATTTAGGTTTTTTTCCAACTTCATGCTGGTGTAAATAATGTGGCAGTGAACACATGTGTAGATATATCTTTGTGCTCATTTCTGGTGTTTCCTTGGGAGTGGGGACCTGAAAGTAAAATGACCACATCAGAGAATATAAACTTTTAAGAAGATGTTGATATACCTAGTGCCAAGGGCCCTCCAGTAGGTTTTTACCAATTTATATGCCCAGGAGCAACAAGTGAGTGCCCATCTCCCTGCGTCCTGCCCTAACCTAACCCTGATCAGCACTGAGTCCTGCCCTGGGTACTTGCTTTCACCTGGCCCCTGCTGAGATGCTCTGCTTCAACCTGTGGTTTATAATGGCTGGGCTTAGTCCCCTCTTCCCTCATTCTTTTACCATTTTTGTGTATAATTCCTTAACCTGGCAGCTCCCTGGGCCATGATTTTTTCAGGGAACATACTATATTCACAGGTAACTGGAGATTCTCTTTCATTTCCAGGAATATTGTGAATTTAACGTACAAAATTTTGATTCCTTTTGCTGTTTACACACACACACACACACACACACACAGTATCATTGAAAGAATGGTGTTGGGAAAACAAGTGAAAGCTACCATTTAGGGAGTCCTACACACTGGGGTTTGGAGAGCACCAACCCAGCATGGGCCGGGTTGACTAGAAAGTACCATCACCTAGCATTGTGTGTTCTCCTGCATAGTAAGTAGTTTCTCAATAAACAGGACTAATGGCTGAAATCTGAAAACTTGCAGTAGTGCAGTGGAAGCAAAAGGGCCCAGAATGTTCTTGGCAGTGGAAATGCCATTTTTGCTCCTAGCTCCCTCTGTTGGGTGGCAGGTGAACTCAGGGACCTCACTCCATGCCGGTAGGTTCTGGAGGAGAGCGTCCTGGCCAGCAAGCCAGGGTCCCATTCTGCACAGGGACTGCTTGATCAGAAAACAAGCTGCCACCGCTGGGTACATGGTTCTTTCTGCTTCTGTCGCCTTTCACAGTCTCAGATCCTCTCGTATTTATAACACTGCTTTAATAGTCTTGTCTTGTAATTACATCTGGAGACAGGAGACAGTATCTTTTGATAGTTCAAGTCCTAACGCATTTAAATTGCCCTCCTAATGCTATAAAAGAGGCAAATTATATATTCTGGTTTGCACTAGACGGCAATAAATGTCAAGGCGTCATCCACTCTGCTACTTAACTCCTTGATGCCATCCTCACCTGGATGGGACACTCGTGTTTTCCCATCTCTCAGCTCGAAAGGATCGAGTTGAGAGATAAATTTCACTATTCAAAATATATTAAAAGGCAGGAGCGGTTTGTAAACATTGCTTTGGAAAGGTAGGCATCGCAATAAAGTCAAGGACAGGAACCTGATTCCGTAAAGGAAACATTTCACAAGATTGTCATCTACTTTATTTTTAAAGCTGCAATAAGATGTAACGACAAAAAGACCAATGATGCATTTCAGCCAAGTGATATGAACTCTTGCTAAACCAATGAAACTGTCAGTATACTATGGTTTCACATTTTCTATAACATACTAGGTCACCTTAGGACACTTAGTCACTTATGACTTTTTACCACTGATGCAAAATCAATTTGGCAATTTATAATCTTACATTTCATTATGAAAGTATATTATTCTGCACGAAAGCCGCTGGAGAAATAAGAGATTTCTGAAGCCCATTCATTCCTCTCCTGTTCAGGTAGAGTCATAAAGGAATAAAGCCAATCATGATATCTGATGTTTTGAGACTTGAAGCAGTTTTTCTGATTTCTATGATTTAAAAAAAAAAAGACATGCCAAGTGTACAATTTCTAACCCCAGATGCGATTCTGAATGTTCGATAAAATTGTGGACGTTAGAAAGTGAGAATTTTGACTGATGAGCTTACTTTTTCACCTACCTTTTTAAAGTTTTGAGTGTGTAGGCTGAAAAAACCCTTGGCTTAAGTATGCTGGAGGGCGGGCTTTTTTGGTGTGCTATATTTGGAGTTTGGAGCTCCAGCTCTCCTCAAAGAGCTGGAGCAGATGGTTATTCATATTTAATACCGTCACATTTTTCAGTTTATTTTCTGGAAATTGGGAGTTACAGAATGATAAACCAGCTGTATTTGAGAGAGTTTTGGGGGAAAGGAAGAGGAAGGGTTGCAGGCTTTATTATTATTATTATTAATTATTACTGTTGTTACACTTGCACTTGGAAATACCTTCCCTTTTCCTCTCCAGGACGAATACGACACTGCTTTTGGAAAAACCAATGGGAGGAATAAAATGCACATGACAGAACCTTAGTTCTAGGTGCTCATTAGCACAGTCGAGGACAGATCTGCTTTCGTGAGATCATATAGCACACAAGAACATAATTAACATTGACCGTATAGCCCTTTTCTTCTGTGATGAACTCAACAAGTGTTTCCTTGAACCCTTCCTCGGGATTGTTCATCACACTTGTAAACCCATCTCCTGACTGCCACCCCCAAGCTTCAGTCACG
The DNA here is from genome assembly GCF_963455335.1 of Martes martes. NCBI lineage: Eukaryota > Metazoa > Chordata > Mammalia > Carnivora > Mustelidae > Martes > Martes martes. The sequence goes on along the minus strand of NC_137897.1, from coordinate 105,097,323 downwards.
TGTGTGACTCTGGCCACTATGGCTGCAGTAAGGCTGGGCCCTATATTATTATTCTTTTAAGATTTTATTTATTTATTTGAGAGAAAGAGAGAGAGAGAGCGCACAGGCATGGGGAGCAGCAGAGGGAGAGGGAGAAGCAGGCTCTCCACTGAGCGGGGAGCCCAATGCGGGACTCGATCCCAGGACCCTGGATCATGACCCAAGCCAAAGGCAGACGCTCAACCGACTGAGCCACCCAGGCGCCTCAACACGGGACCCTTTAAATGGGAGACTTGAATTTGAGCTTTTCTTCCTTTTTGGGTTTAAGTCGCAGGCAGGCAGGGCTGTTCCCAAGTATTCATTTAGATTCAGCTCGTGACCCAGCATGTCTAGTTTGTACACGATGCTCCCGAGATTCTTGCCGGCCCCCACTGTCTCAGGTATTTCCACTCACTGGCGTTCCTCCTATTTGTGTCTTCTCTCTCAGACTATAGTCTGAACACATGAGCACACACCAAATGAAAAGAGAGAAATACAGAGGAGGAATTGAATAATTAAAACAAGAGGCACTTTGCACTTTCTGTCTTGCTGAGAAAGGTATTAGACTGAGGTGTAACTGGCTTTCTGTGCACCAGGCATGGGAACAGGCGCCTGCACCTGCACTGTCTCATTAAAACTCATGGCCGCCTTGTGGGGTAGGCAGTATTATTCCCTATTTTAGAGCTGAGGACTGTGGCTCAGGGAGATGAAGTCATTGGCCGGGGGCACAATGCTAGGACACGGTAGAGTTTAGTTTCCAATTCTGAACTCTGACTCGAATTCCAGTGTTCTGTGGCTCCAACAGGGTGTTACTGTGATACAATGAAGTCTTGAGAAGCCGGATTACATAGGGGATGGTAGCACACACCGTAAGAGGGGTTTAGAAGGGGCTCCTGGGTGGCTCAGTCGGTTAAGCGTCTGCCTTTGGCTCAGGTCATGATCGCAGGGTCCTGGGATCGAATCCCAAGTCAGGCTCCCTGCTCAGGAGGGAGTCTGCTTCTCCCTCTGCCTGCCCCTACCCCCCGCTCATGCTTACATGCTCTATCAAATAAATAAAATCTTTGGGGCACTGGGTGGCTCAGTTGGTTAAGCAGCTGCTTTCAGCTTGGGTCATGATCCCAGGGTCCTGGGTTCGAGTCCTGCATTGGGCTCCTTGCTCAGCAGAGAGCCTGCTTCTCTCTCTGTCTCTGCCTGCCTCTCTGCCTGCTTGTGCTCTCTCTCTCTCTGACAAACAAGTAAATAAAATCATTTTTTTAAAAAGAGGGGTTTTAGAAGGTAGGTGAATGAACAATTTTGGCTTTTTAAAAAAAATTAAGATTCATTGGCATCATACCTATTAACTTTAGAGAGTTCAAAAATACAGAGAAGATAGAGAAGAAAATAATTCACTCACGATGCTAGGACCCAGAGATAACCACTCTTAATGGCTTGGTTAATAGACTATTTAATAGACTACAGATACACACACACAATTTTAAACAAGACTTATAATATACACACCATTTTATAACCTGCTTTTTAGACAACCTAGCAATATTTTGTAAACATTTTCCCATGTTATTACATAGAGGTCAACATGTTGAGTGGTTTTGCAATATTCTGTTGTCTTGGTGTAGCATAATGTATTTAACCAATCTGTCTTGGATATCTTAATGAGAACCAGTCCTCTGGTTCAGGAATGTGCCACTGATGTCATAAAATGCATGGTAATGAGGCTTGTCAAAATACGCGGCTATGCATTTCATTATTAGGTAGCTATGGCTGAATGTACATAATGTTGCATATTTCTTTTTAAGCTGGTGGTTTCTTAGGACATCGGCCCAAAAGTCTAACTTTCACAGTTTCTGCTTAGACATCGACAGGCAACACTAAAGCTAATAACCGCCCCCCCCACAGAGGCAGCTAGAAGGATGATGGCCAAACACAAGGTGTAATTTAAGGGAAATAGAAAGAATATTATAAAGCCACAAAACAAGTATGAAACAAAGGATGTTTTCAAAGAATATTTCATGTTATGAAAAATGATCATATGTTAAAATTTTTTAAGTAATAGGATATGAAACTATATATTTCCCCAGTTTGATTTAAAAAAAAAACAAACCATCACATATACATCTGTGTTATAATATCTGGAGATTTATTTTTTTTTGGATGGTAGGATAACAGCTCATTTTTATTTCTCTTCACATTTTTCTGGATTTTTCTAAGATTTTACAGCAATATATATATTTACTATAAAAATAATTTTACTCAAGGGAAAGAACTTGATCATCATTTACTTGATGTTGAGGGAAACCTCAAACCGTTACTCAGTGCTCACATTTTTAAAAAAGTAACACTTTTGATGATTTACTATGTGCTAGGCTCTGTACTAGTATCTCAGTCTTTACAGCAACCCTAGAAGCTACCATTATTTGCCCTTTTGAGGAAGCCATTTTGCCTCAGACCGCCCAGATCGGAAAGGCCAGAGCCAGCATTTGAACTTGTTGTGTCTATTTATTTCCAAAGCCTGCCGTCACATGAGATAGAGTGGGGACAAAATCTAGGGAAGTTTATTTATTTTTAACTGGTTGAAAACCAAGCAGTCAAAGCAGTTCTGGGACAAGAAAATACAAGTTGATGGCCTGGATATGGGTACAGGGCATTTATGCTAACAAAACCTGGGAGGTCCTTTGGCGCCAGGGGGTTAGCCCAGGGGCTCTGCCTCCCTGGGGCTAATAATATCTAACCTCCCAGGGCTTTTGTGAGGATTCAATAAGACAATGCACATAAAGGGCACATGGTACATGCTTGCTCAACAATGTAGCTAGTATTATTATTTCTCTCATTTAGGACCTTGCTTGTTATAGGGATTAGAGGTTCCAAGAAGCCTGAGGCAGGACATGTTTACCCTAGTGAATCCTGTCACATCTTAATAGTCCTCAAACATTCCTGACCAGCTGAAATGCCTTTTATTTGAAACTTTCAAATAAACAAGCGCTAATCAGCTTTGTGGACCCCACCAGCTTTTTCAGAAAGCTATTCTGTTTCTTGGGGGGTTATTTATTTACTCGCTGAAGATAGGGACTTTGTGTAATACAAGGGAAGCAGGAGGTGATTGGTTTGGAGTTAATAGGCAAGCTTTCCTTTTTTTTTTTCCTCCCCCTTTTAACCTGAGGAAGCTTGATTGGGTTACGCTCCGTTAAGACTCTTGGAGAGTCTGGGAATTTTGAGAACAAAAGCTCTGTAGGGAGGCCACCAAACAGAGAAGGCTCTTCACCAATCTTTGTACATTCTTAAATTTTTCTTTCTGTCCCCCCCCCCCCCCCCGCTTCAGTCCCTTGAATTGAGTGGCATTATCTTGAAGCCATGGAGATTTAAGAAACAAGCAAGGTTGGCCTCTCTTTGTTGAGTTTATGAAAGCCATATTTAGTTTTAGGAGGAATGTGTTTTTCCCTTGGGAGGCCCCTCTGTACCTGCAGCCATCAGAAATTCCATATTAAAATCCCACATTTAAGTCTTTACGGCGAAAGTCTGTTCTTGCATGTCTGGACCGAGTCCAGCTGTCAGACTGAGAGATTACTGACTTTCTCTTCTCAAGCGAGTGGTTTACATCTGCTGCCTCCATTTCTTTACTACTCATTCCGAAACACCTTGTAATCTGGCTTCTGCCACTGCCTCTTTGCTCAAATTGTCCCCCTGCAGATTACCAGCAACTGACTTTTCGCTGCTTTCATTGGGGCTTATTTTTCTTTCTCACCCTTGAACGTCTCTCTTCGCTTGGCTTGTGACACTACATGTATCTGTTCCCCTCCTACCTGTCTGGGCATTCCTTCTCTCCTTTTTTGATGGCCGATCTTCGTCTTCCAGCCAAAGGCCTGCAGTTCTGACTCCTTACCCATGCCCCAGTCCCGTATTTCTTATGGACTGATGATAATTAAAACAGTCTTGTGGAGTCCGGCATCATGTACTTAATATATATCCTCTCCAATTCTTAAAACACTCTTCAAGGCAGAGAGTCTTAAACCCATTTTACCTAAGACGAAACTGGCTCAGGTAAGTTACGTACACTTGTATTTTTCCATTCAGATCTGTAACCATCAACCGAAACTCAGCAGAGAACATCTTCTCTGGCTCCAAACAACCAAACTCCTTCTCACTTTAAGGTGATGTCATTCTCCCACTTTCTGCGGTATCACCTGCAGCCTGAGAGAGTTGAAAATCAGACAGGTAATTGCTTTGGAATAATGCCCTCCCTCCCCAATAAAACCAGCCCTTTCAAAATCCCCCAAGCCCAGCTCATTACGAACTCATGTCTTGAAAATTGAAGTTCAAGCTATCTTATGGACCAGCATTTCCCCACCATGGTGAGAGCTGAGTCTGACAACTTTCACACTGCCTGCTCTGGGTTGCCCAGAGTTAAGCTTGATTGGAAGCTCTGACGGTGCCGTTGGCCAGTCCTCGGAAACGCTCTTCCCAAGCTCGTCCCTCCCATAGGCAGGGCTGGCGGAGCTTCTGGACAGTTCCCAGTTCACCAATGGTAATCCCGCCCCTTTCTTGTCTCTTGGACTAGAAAACCTATTGGAATGTGAGTGATTTGGCAATGGTATTTCTATAGTATCAGAACAACTCTCAATTCACTATTTTTTAAAGAAAATTACTTACAAATGTTGGTAGTTCAGTATTAGTAACAGCTGACGCAAAGCGCATACTCACAGCTGATCTGGACGTGCCAATGTGTTGAAACCATGAGTCTGAAACCACTTGCACAGATTCTTAGGGAAGGCCCCAAATGCCCACACAGCTTTCTTCTCTGGGTGGTGTGTTTGCTTAATGCAAAAAAAATTTAAACCTGATACTCAGAATCAGAGAATCGAGGAACTCTGCGTCTTTTTGAAGGCGGGTAACAGGACCACCAGACACTAACAGCTCATTGAGGATTCTCCACGTGCCAAACCAGATGCTTTCCTTGGGCTGTTTTTACTCTACTGGCATCTTTGTGACCATTTCATTTTTTAAAGGCGTGGATCTGCCATGGCTGCCATCATTTTCAATGGGAGCAGTACAAAAGGTCGGAAGTTCAGGTATATGCCGTTCTTGTGAAGTGAGGCTAAAACAAAGTATAGACCCACTGAGAAATTTCAGTTATCTGTTCAGGACTTCACTTTCTTCTATTAGTAAGGCACGGGAGCCCAGAGCTGTGGTGACACCGCTCTTCAATCAGACTTGACTAGGATGGCAGCATGGTGTCGATGGATAAACATATTCAGATTAACCTTTGGTGAATTATCTTCTTTTTTTAAAAAGACTTTATTTATTTATTTGTCAGAGAGAAAGAGAGAGAGAACGCACACAATCAAGGGGAGCAGAGGTAGGCAGAGGGAGAAGCAGGAGAAAGGAGCCTGATGTGGGGCTCCCGATCCTAGGACCCTGGGATCGTGACCTGAGTTGAAGGCAGATGCTTAACTGCCTAAGCCACCCAGGCATCTGTGAAATATCTTCCTTTTTTTTTTTTTTTTGAAATTTTTATTATTTTTTTAAATTTCTTTTCAGTGTAACAGTATTCATTGTTTTTGCACCACACCCAGTGCCCTACGCAATACGTGCCCTCCCCAATACCCACCACCCGGCTCCCCCAACCTCCTACCCCCCGCCCCTTCAAAACCCTCAGGTTGTTTTTCAGTGTCCATAGTTTCTCATGGTTCTCCTCCCCTTCCAATTTCCCTCAACTCCCTTCTCCTCTCCATCTCCCCATGTCCTCCATTTTATTTGTTAATAAGGAAATTAGAGGGGCACCTGGGTGGCTCAGTGGATTAAGCCTCTGCCTTCAGCTCAGGTCATGATCTCAGGGTCCTGGGATCGAGGCCCACATCGGGCTCTCTGCTCAGCAGGGAGCCTGCTTCCTCCTCTCTCTCTGCCTGCCTTTCTGCCTACTTGTGATCTCTCTCTGTGTCAAATAAATAAATAAATAAAATCTTTTAAAGGATTTTTTGAAATATATTTTTTTAAAAAAGAAGGAAATTAGAACATACCATTTTTTTAAATCAGAAGAGCTGGGTATTTAATCACTGGCATGAAAAGAAGATAGAAGGCTAAAAAAAAAAAAAAGAAGATAGAAGGCTGATGCATTTTCCAGGATTTTAACCTATATCCGATTGAACAAATGTATAAATATTGTCCTGCATGCACTGTGTATGTATGTGCTTTATTCACAGCCAACAGTGCCTAGCATGGAGTTGGGGTTCCATTAAAATTTGTAGAATGAATTTGTTCCTTTGGCAAAATGAATGTTAAATAGTTCTGAGTTTTTAAGACATGGTGGTTAGCATAAAGAAGTATTTGATGGGGGTAGAATCTAATTTGAAATTAAAAAAGTCACCGAAATGTTTATGTTTTAAGAAAAAAATTCATTCCTAATGGTAAAATATTAACAGTATCTCACCAGGCCACTTTTTTTCTTCTTCTTGGACTATGCTATGAAGAGCATTTTTCACATTTAACTTATTAGCTCACGCCAATTAGGTCGTAGGCAGTGGGGAGGAGGTGAAGTTGAAAAGGTCACTGGGAAACATCACTCCCATCTGGTCACAGTGGGTCATGGAAGACCTGCATCAGATTCCCTGGGAGGCTCGGTATGTTCTTGGGCTATCCCTGCAATTCTTATGCCCTACAAGCAGCAGCCAAGGTGACCTGTGACGTCTTAATGCTCCTCTGAGTAAAGTCACTGAATAGAAGCCTAATTACAGCCAGTCTAGCACATGGGGAATCAATTCAGTCGAGAAATGGTCCTAAGTACCTTCTATGTGCTTGGATTGTGTGATGTCTTCTGTGGAAGTGTGAGACGTTGTCCTTAACCCAGAGATGCTGAAAGGCAAGGCAGTTACCGATGAAATAGACGACAGTAGCAGTCAGAGAGGCATAGTTGGAGAAGCAATTGTGAAGATCAGGTAGTATATAAGCTTTCCAGTAGCAAGGAAGATGGGGTCAGATTAGAAATAGAATTTCCCAAGGTTTGCCAGACAATCAGTAGAAGTTGGAGGTACTACTCAAGTCTTCTAACTCCTAGATACCGTTTTCATTCTGTCATAGGTGGTTATGTGGCATTTTGACACACTTGCGTTGATCAGCTATTTTGATGCTGGGAACTTTGTGATAAGAGGCCATTTCGACATGGGGGGAGGGGACTTCAGCAACACCCCACAAAACTGACTAATAAAACATTGAGCTACTTTTTTTTTTTTATTACCAACTAATGAGACAGCCTTACCACATCCCTTAGATTCACTTCATCCCTCAGCCTTCAGGGTAGAGACTGGGGATGAGGTGGGAGTCGGGGGGGGATCAAGGATGGAACGGGCGGCATGGATGCATGGATAGGGTGAAGCTCGGAGAAGGGATGAGGGATGGGATGAGGGGGTTCAGGCACCATTTGGCAGGCAAAGCCCACATGGCCAGGAGTCATGTGTTCTCCACACTTGCTCATCTTTGAAAGGCCATTAGTCATTCGGGGCACGTTATCTATTCATTCTCTGAGAATTCTTTTATTTCTTGACGAGTTTGTTTCTTAACATCTCTGATTCCAAACTTTCAAGGGGCAGGAATGGGAGTAGGGAGGGATATTTGGATCACAGTCCGGTCCCATCATCCCAGATGCAGGCTCCAATGGGAATCCTTGAGTCCGTGACTCTGTCGTCTCCTTAATACTCCATGTAATATACTATGGAAAAATAATAGGTTTGCTGTATTTTCAAAAGCTCACGTTTTGAGGGAAGAGGACTGGTAGGTTCTTTCAGGGTTTGTCCTCTTTCAAAATCTAATGAATTGAAGACTCTTTCTTTCTTTTTTTTTTTCCTGATTGTGAGTGGATGAAATTTCCACTTTCTCCATGCAGTATTTAGTGTAAAATTATTTTTAAAAATTTACCTCTGAATGATGAAGATGATAATGCAATAAAGGAACACACATTCAGATGGGCATAGTGAAGACAACGGCAAGCGGCCGTCTGCAGTAATCTGGATAAGGGTTGAGGAAAAAGTGTCAGGGACGTAAGGGACCAACGGCCTCCAGTAAATCTGCGTTTCTCATGGCCACAATCATAGTGTCTGCATCAGAGCAACCGTGCCAGAATGTCAAATACAAATATAGTGTGTCTGGTTTTTAGCAAAACATTTGAGAGTCCTTCTGTAAGATCCTTGTACATAAGATTGTGAAATTTGACTGCATAACTAGTCATTAGGCAGATTCCCAGCTGGTTGAGCAACCGAATCGGTATCCTCCTGGAGGAAGACGTTTTTAGTTAAGGGCCAGGGAATAGCTTTTCGGCTCTACCTGGACATTCATTCATGGAACAAGTACCGAGCACCTACGATGTAAAAGGCACCCTACTTAGCAGTGTGAAGGAAACAGAGTCCAGATCACGGCCCCTGCCTGAAAACAGCAGATTCCTGATCATAACTGATAACAAATACAGGCTTTCCACTTTGCAGATAATATAGAGCTGGGTGGCGTAGCTTAATATACAGGATGACAGAATCCAGATTTAAAATGACCTCAACTTGTAGGAACTCTAGGTCAGAACCTACAAGCTGAAATTTAACAGTGATCGATGTAAAGTCTTGAATTTAGGTTTAAAAAATTGCATATGTACAGGATATGAGAGATGTGACTTGGCAGCAGTTTATGTAAAAAGTTCTTGGGGATTTAGTTGATCACAAGTTTAATATGAGCCAACAATGTGGTGTAGCTTATTTTTTTTTAAGCAAAACAATTTTAGGCTGTATTAGAAGCATGTGTGCCGATCAGACCACATCTGGAGTATTATGTTCAAGTAGAGTCACCGCATTTTATGAACATTGACAAAGTTGAGTATATCCAGAAGATAGTGACCAGCAAGGATGTGAAATGATGTCACATGAGAAATGGTTAAAAGAAAGAACCAAGGACATTTAGGTTTTGCTTCAGGCCTCCGTTTATTTTATTTAATTTTATTTTTTTAAGTAGGCTCCCTGCCCAATGTGGGGCTTGAACTTGTGACCCAGAGGTTAAGAGTTGCCCGCTCTACCAACTGAGCTTGAGACGGGTGAGTCCTCAGCAATGTTTAGAGAATGAGTGAGTAGAATTTCCACATGTGAGGGCCTTGGGGAAAGCTGATGGAAAACTGCAGGGCCTGGCATCTGTAGTCATTAAATAAAAGGACAGAAAAGGAACTTAAAAAGTTTCTAAAAGCTTTAGAATGGGTCTTTTTTCTCATGTCCTTTTGGCCTTTGCCGGGACCTGATACTGGATTTATGTGTCTGCTTTAACATAAATCTTAAAAAGCATTCTCTCCAGAAGGAGCATGTAAGAAAATGAATTCAAGTTTAGCACCAGTTATCAAGGACATGCAAATGAAAACAATAAGATAACATTTTTTTTAACACACAGATTAGGAAAAGAGTATCTAAAAAATATAAAATATTCATGGTTAAATCCAATAGTTCTACTTCTGGGACTTTGTTCTATGAAATCTATCCTGAATACAGAAAAAAGAAAGCCTTATGAAGAGAGGTGTTTTCTGATAACAAAAAAAATTGGAAACAACAAAATATTCAATAATAGAGGAGCGAATGGTTATATTAACTGTGATAGGTCCATTCGATAGAATGTTATAAAGCCATTAGAGTTTGTAGCTTTCACAGGATATGCAGCTGTGTATATACAGTATGATATAACCGAGCAAAAATAAATAAATCTAAACCTGTGTGTAGAAAAATCCTGGCAAGTCTCACACCCAAATGTCAACAGTGGCTGTTCTTCAGTGTGAAAAGATCAATTATTTTCACATTTGGTCTCCTTTTTTTTGCATTCTCTGAATTTTTCTTTAAAAGGCATTTTTTTACATTGTATGTAGAGTCTAGGCCGTCGGCCCTGCTGTGGATGGCCAGTTTTATTGAGGGTGTTGAGAAATTGTGTGGAAAAGACAAACCCAAACGACTTCAGAGTAAAATTGATTTTCATTCTAAATTTAATTTACTTAATTTTAATCCACTTTAATTCAAAACACATGTAACTGTACATCATGAACAACTTTAGATCAAGGGTATGTTAATGAACTTCTCAAATGAAAGATGATGCAACTCTTCAAAAGAAAAAAGGTCAGCATCCCAGATTCTCGAGAGCCAGGAACCTTTTGCAAAGGGAGATGATAAAGTGCCTTGTAGGTACCAGGCACTTAATAAAGTCTTGAGTGACTAGCTCCTGGAGGTGAGGAGGGACAAATGAGAGATAGATTGCTAATGGGTGAGCTTGAACGTCTTGAGGGATACCAGAAGAACCTGGATATCAGGTATTATCTTGTTAAATCACAATCTACTCGAAAGGGTATTTAGATATTGCTCAGATGTATCAAAGTTCAAGCTGTCACTCCTCTGTATATTGTAAAAATGCATCCATTACAAGTAATTTGCACTAACCCATGACTCTAGATACTCAATCCAGTTCAATTTTCTTCTTCTATCAAAATTACTAGTAGTTTCCCCAATATCCATTGTTTGATTTCACATGACAGCAGGGATTCTTGGTCCTTGAGTCCTTATTGTTTTCCTAATTCTACTTAAAAAAAAAAAAAAAGGAAACTGCATACCTCAGAAAACTGAATGGTTCTGTTCTGTTTGTGGTATTGGGGGAGATCAGCACTCTACCAGGGGTAAATAACAGATCTGGTTTCACTGAGACTGTTCAGAATGTTTGAAGACCATCTAGGTTTGAAGAAAGTGGAATTTTTACATATGTTAACATTTAGTGATCTTGCTTTTTGTAACTTCAGCTCTTCTTAATGTACGTATCTATTTCTGTGGGATTAGCTTCCTCCTGTTTTCATGTATATTTCATGTTAAGGACAATACTGTTACCAAGGTGAATTTAGTAACAATAATTTATATTCTTTACTTAATTTTTTTTGTCCTTTTGGTCTCCCCTCTCCTATGTCTTCCTCTCTCCTATTTTAAATATTTCCTTCATCTTTTATTTTATCACCTTATTTCTGTCCCAATGGGAAGGAAACTGTTCTTCAGAACTGGTCAAATCCCTTGTTGTTTTTTTGTTTGTTTGTTTTGTTTTGTTTTACTCCAAATCTCTGCTAAATGAAGAATTTCATACAGCATTGGATTGGCATTTGTACAAAGCCAAAAAATGGAGAGTTTTTGAGAATGGATTCGATATGCATTTTCTTTTAAGATGTCCTAGGCTGGTTGATGCTGACAAGAGACTTTCCGTCTGATAACCCAAAGGTGTGATCTCCCTGGGATGAGTATTCTTACGTGAGGATCTGGATAACTTGAAAGCAAGCTGTGTACTTCAAAGCTCCTTTCGCCTCAATCACAGTTAACTTTATAGTCTCACTGGTCTGGCAAGTGGTAATAGCTTGATCATTTGCCTGCAGATAACGCCATTGGAACCTGTGGATTATTTCAGTGGGGGATAGCCAGTGGCTCTTTGATCTCCACTTAGATAGAGATAGAATAATTCAGAAAGAATTCTATTGGCGCGATTTATGGCAGAGATGGCACAATTTTATGAATGTTTCCGCCCACCCCAGTATGTCCATCCCAGTATGTCCAAAACACGTTGGCAGATCTCAGTAGAAGACGTACTCTTTCCATCGTTCCCATTTCCTATGAAATGGGGTTCTTGGTGACATGATTTTTCAAACTCCCCCCCTTTTTAAAAAAAATAAAATGGTTTTAAGAATAAGTGTCTACTGATCGTTAAACATGTAAAATATTGGCGCTTGGTGCGGACAGGGGAAAAATTTATTTTGAAAGGCACAGATGGTACCCCATAGGTTAAAGATGATGTGGGAAATTTGCTTTCTTTACCGTGTGCGTAAGGTCATGTACAAATGGCCAGAAAGCAAATGAGAGTTACCCCTAAGGCCATTTGCACTTAGATGCCAACTTTCTTTCAGGAAAGGCTGTTTTGCTTTATTTTTCTCTTTATACAAATCTGGGCCCCAATGTCGTTTGTTAGTTTCTCTCTTTTATGGCTGCTTATTTAGGGCTGTTTCATCAAGGGCTTAGGTTTCTCTTTGAAGTATCTGAGTCCTACGTCTATAATGCAGTCCTCAAAGCCTCTAGTGATTAACTAGCCTGGAGCCAGTAACCTAGCCAGCATATTTTGCCTTAACTGCCTCTTGCCTTCTCAGCAACACTGGAGTCTGGGGGGTAGATACGCTAGAAGGATTATTGGTGGTGGCACATTTCCTTCTCGATGGCTTTCTCGGTCTTGGGAACATCTTCCCTGTCTTTCTCTGGGTAGCCAAAGAGTCTGTTTTCACAGCTAAGTCTTGCCTCCTCCTCTCCTTCTCAAGCCGGCCTGACAGTGGTCTCACCACTTAGGTTTATCATTCTCTAGGCTTTCATGTATTTTCCATTTTTATTTTCCAGTTAGTTTGCAGTGCTCTGGAGGGGGAGACCATGTTTTAGAGAAAAATTCTTTTTTTTTTTTTAGAATAATTCTTTTATTCATAAGATGTATGTGTTCCAGTGACACACTTTATTGTCACACAGTTGGAGACCAGAGGACGAAATGATGAAAGAAACAAAGGGCTCTGGAATGTCAAAGAAAAAAAACAACAACTTTGGAGACAGGAAGGATTGGTACTAAGCTCTCCTTAAATACCAGTTAAAATAAAGTCAGATATATGTATCAGAAAACATAAGCTGGATATAGATGAGAATGTTAATGTTTATTTTAAGGTTATAGCCCTGGGAGCAAAACATTTCAGCTGCACTTCTGCCCTTTAGATTATGTTGGGGATCTGTTCCTCGGTACCAGTACAGCTGTTGCGAAAGTTCTCAGGGGTTATGGTGGTGGAGATCTTCTGGTCCCACCCTGATGGCCAGCCAGAGAGCAGGGAGCCTGTGGACCAGGCCATCGGTGCCTTTCCTGCTGTTGCAGTTGCCGACTTGTGTGTGTCTGCTTCTCCCCTCAGTCACTCGCGCCACGTGTCAGGGAACCGAGAGTCAGAATTAGGACAGTGAAGGAGAGATCACTGAGCACCAGAAAGGCAAGTAAAGAGGGGAGGAGAGGAGTGGGAATGATGAGAGTCAGCCCCCTGTTGGCTCCCCACAGTGTTGCCCTTTCCTTCTCCGCCAATAACTTGCTGGCAAAGAGATGCCAAGTTCAGGAACAGAGGTGAAAACAAAAGGGAAGTCCAGTGCAACGTTGTTTAGGATAGTGAACAACCACAAATGGTTGCGTAGAGCACAAGATGATAAAACCGTAAAAATGGTGTTTTCAGAGATTTTTAATGATGGCGAAAATTGCTCACGAGATAATATATAGGTAAAAAAGCAACACATCTGATCCCAGTTGACTGTCTACAATACACATAGAGAAAATACTGAAAGGAAATGACTAGAATATTAATGGAGATTATTTGTTGGATGGTGAAATCACAGGTAGTTCCTTTGTATTGTATATTCTAAAATTTCCACAATGCAGATTTATAAGTCTTTTTTTGAAGTATGATCTCCATTTTATTTTTTTCCAGAGAACAGTTTCTCTTCAGTGTTTAAGGACTTAGCTTCTTCCATGAGCTTCAGTGGGGGTGGGGGCGGGTAGCACCCATGGGTCTAAATCGGGGTGGGGGTAGGCGTGTTGGGTCCTTCTGCGCTTTGGGGGAACGATTCTAGACTGACTTGCTGGGAATGGCGCAGCTCGCCCAGTAATATAGTCTCAGACAGCTTGGGACACACAGAGGCATTGAAGATACTTGCTTTGGGAATGTCCCTGGTGGCAGGGGCCTTTTGTGGCGCTACTATTGTTCCTTTTTTTCCCCGTGGTCACCTTCAGTTAACCAGGAAGATGTAGGTTGGTAAAAAGTTTCAGAGAAGATGAAGCCTCGTCCATTAGTTTTGCTGCATCCCCAGACCTCAGGCCTGGAGTGAGGTAGGCGCCACTGGAGTTCCCTCAGGCACCACAGCAAGTCTGTGTGGATGGCCTCCGACTCTCCAGAAAGCATGTGTCCAGTCGCTCCTTCTTGCTACCACTGCTTGGTTGCACTTCTTTATTGAAAACACATCCATTGTTTTTTCCTCACAGACTTTATGCACAGGGCCCTGTATGTGCCAGGCAATCGAGAAATATTTGATTGATTGTTATCTTCTCAATGCAAAGTCAACATTTAACATTCAAATATTGAGGTTTCCCTGTGTCAAAAAACAAAGTCTCTGCTGGGAGAATGCCTGCTCGACTACTTGGAACCAACTACTACAGGTCAGTTGGCCTGTGGGCGTTCGGCTTCTGTGTGTTAGTGTGAGTGGAACTTCATAACCGCTGGACCACCAGTCAAATCACTTAACAGCCACCTAGAAAATCGGGACCCTCCAATGGCTGGTGGGAAACCTGGAGTCCTGGAATTCAGTTAAACTATTAACTGAACATTCCTTGAAGTAGGCTTCTGGGTTGGGTGGTGGTGGCGGGGTGGGGGGTGGGGGTACCCTGTGTGTAGAGAATAGTTCAGACTCAGTCCCCGTTCTCTGGGATCTTACAGTCTAGTGGAATGAGGGTCACTGAAGAGGACTGATGGTGAGCATTCTGAGGAAGACACGCTTTCACAACCAAGAGCTGCGTACCGCATTTGGTCGGTAGTGGCTGTGAATGTCGGCCACCCAAGATGCTGGAACAAGGAGGAGAAGGAGGAGATGCATGAGAGACAGTGGAAGAAGGAACAAGGGAGGGTCATCAGAAGGTAGATGTGGCCTCAGGGAAGTAGGACTCCGTTCAGTACCATGCTGATGTTGGCTGGGGCTACCATGAGGCCAAGGCACGCCCACCTCCGTGTCCCACACTGCATGAGACTGATGTTCTTCATAATAACCAGAGCCATCGAATGGCTTATGTTTCACATACAGAACTCCACTTGCAAACAAATATGGGAAAGATCCATACAGCAACACACAAGCGTTTAAAAAGTTACTTTTTATCCAAGAAGACCTCAATCTGCAAATACTTAACAAGGTCAGACGTCATGGGGTATACCAGAAAGCCATGTGTGTGTCTCTGAGCAGTTTACTTAGCTGAGAAGACCAGACATATACAAGTGGAAAGTTTACTCTTGCTTTAAGGCAGTGTGGGCCAATTGCCGAGAGACAGTAACAGCCAGCGGAGCACAGGGGATGGTGAGCTCCCCTGGGGCTTTGGGCAGTTGGGAAAAGTTTCCAGGTTCTTGAGCTGGCCTTGGGGGCTGGGCAGGATTTAGGCTGGCCCAACATATGCCAGATCTGCAGAAACGTGGTCTTTTGCCCTCTGAGAAGTTGCAGCGTCTGACCTGCTCTCATAAACTCCTCCCCAAAACAGGCTTGTGCACTTAGCAGTAATAAATTGAACCATCAACTCCTTAAAGCACACCTGGTTGATAATTAGCTCAATCACATTGTGTTTCGGTCATTACCCTTGGATTTCCCAAGGATGAGCTTAATTCATCTCCCACATTAAAGTGAGTGCCGGCGTGACCCAAACTCCACTGAATAGAATTTCTGTCTCTATTATGTCAATTTAATGCTGTGGTAGTTTTATTGCAAAATAGGTATCGGGTTACAATTTGCCACCCAAATATCTGTGCAGAAATCGTTAATGTGTGCTGTAAAAAGATCTCCAATGGCAGAAGCCTCTCTTTTATCCTAAACAGTGCTTGATCTGAAGGCAGACCAAGAGGAAATGAGCTGCAGCCCTGATTTGGGGAATTTAGAGTTGATAAGATGAGCTGTTGTTTATTCAGAGACAACTTATTCAGGTTTTACAGCTTATAAACGTATTGATGATGGATACAGCCCCTTGTTTCCAAGGGTTTACAGAGCTTATTTTGTGTTTTAACCACACTCCCTTCACCTCTGACCCGCTGCTGGAAGTGAAGGGGAAAACTGGTGGCGTATGTGCTCTATTAGGAAAGGAGGAAGGCAAAGGGGCAGCTTTATTGTATCAGATTACTAGCCAGATGCCTGGAATGCTCACATCTACTCACTGGCTGCTATTTAAAAGGGAAAAATACAGATCTAACCACTTCTAGGAATGGTGCCAGGTGTCTATATGAAGGCAACCCAACTCCAGAAGGCTATAAAAATAGCCCCCAAGTAGTAGGTTCTGATTTCCCACTGAGCTGACCAATAAATCCAACAACCAGTTAATTAAAAATGCTGGGAGGGAATGTTCATCCTCCATTACCCACCTGTCCTTGTGAATACTCATTGGTTACAAAACGGGAGGCTACAACTTAGCGCGTCGGTGTCCGGATTAGGAAACTCTCTTGTTCCATCGCACAGCCATCCGGAGATAGAAATGGCCAGTGTGGTTGCCTGATACCCCTACTTGGGTGTCAAGGTTTATTGGAGGGCAAAGCCATGTGAGGCTTCCAAACACAAATCCAGTCATTTGCCTTGCCTCGGGGTTTCCGGCACCATCCGGAAAGAGCATATTTAGACAGGCTACCTGGTCTCTGCCTTGTTCAGGCTATGGCTTTTCCTCTCATGTGCCAAAACCTGATGGCAAGCCTTCTTGCCCTGACTGCTGCTATGAACAGGATAGCTCAAGAGACTGAGAGGCAAAGAGAGTGCTAGAAGTTGAATCTTCTAGACTCTTAAGTTGATAAAAATTAAAAAAGAAAATCAGTCACTAAAGCAAGCAAAAACTTGGACAGAGCAGACCATCAATATCAGGTTATGATCTCTTGGGGTCCTGGGATCAAGCCCCGCATCTGGCTTCCCACTCAGCGGGAGTCTGCCTGAGGATTCTCTCTCTCCCTCTCTTGCTGCTCCTCTCCCTGCTTATTCTCTCTCTCTCTCTCTCTCTCTCTCTCTCATAAATAAATCTTAAAAAAAAAAAAAAGCTGGAAAGAGGAAAGCTGTGGGGGTGATGGAGGGTGAGGGAGACACAAACTCACTGAACCTAACTGGTCACCAGGAACCTTTTCTGAGATACTGCTATTAGTGAATTATGTTTCTTGCAGACTCTTTTTCTTTTTAACTTAGAGGCATTTTGATGGAAAAGAGAGAATGGTCATGAAACTTGACTTCTAGCTAGACCTCTGTCACTTACAAGTCTGTTTCCGTTTCCTAGGGCTCTGTTTCCTCCATCTGTGAACATGTTGGCCTAGAGAAGCACTAGTGATTCTTTGTCCATACCCTAAATTCATAGGACAGTTGGCTTTTGAGTCTTTATGAATTAGAACTGGAAGTTTTCTTATAGAGTGAATTGGGAGAGACTGCTGAGTCCCAGGGTGCAGAAGCTTAGCGAAGACAGAAACTTCTCTTGCAAGTGAGGAATTCTTCAGTTATCAGGAAGCCTGATTGATTGGGGGTGGATATGCAGATTGCTTTTTTCATGCTTTCGGGTTGCAAGTGAGTGTGCGTTTGGTTTCAAGATGCTTCTAGAGCTGAAGCTCTTACATGATTGGCTGTGCATTAACAGGATATGAATTATGAATTCTGCTTATACTATCATCTGAGGGTCTAACCCATGCATCCCTTTTTCTCCATCAAAATGGATTTGTAAATTGTCATCAGGACTTAGATCCCAGCCCTCCCCGTTAACACCTCTATCTGCTGCCACCTGAGATTTCTTTAATAAGGAATGCCGGGGAGACTCAGAATCACATTATGGGAGAGGAAGTTGAAAGATGAAACTTTGTAGCTTGGGGGATTGCTGCCTGTTACCAAAAGGTGAGGGTTTCTCAAGTCAAAGTAGAATTAAACTCGGGTGTGTGTGTGTGTGTGTGTGTGTGTGTGTGTGGTTTTGGTGTGGGAGGAGGCAAACTGGGGTTAATGGAGGAGAGTCTAGACAGACATAGTTTTCTCAAGCCAAGCAATAACTTTCCAGCAATCTAAACTGTTCAAAGCGGGGAGAATGGGTTACCTCAAGGAGGTAGCAAAATCCCTACTGCAAGACCCCATCACAGAGTTGGGGTTAAAAGCTGGTTTCTTTGAGTGGAAGTTGGACTCTGCTTCCTGGAGTCGACTTATAGGGATCCAGTGGTCTGGGGAAATCTTCCACAGCCCACACCCTGTCTCACTTGTATTCTCCGCACCTAACGTCAGGCCCGATCACAGAAGGAGCTCAGGAAATATTTGTTGGTCAGCTGATGGAGTGATGATATAAGTAACCAATAGACGCTTTTGGTCCCTCGGTCAAGTGTATTAAATTGGTTCCCATGTCTATGGTGTCCCCCTTTTCTTCAGATGTTCCTATGCCACTCACTCACAGCAACTCCCCCACTAACAACACTTGTCATTGTCAGAGCACTAAAACACTTCTGTTGACCAAAGGCCCTTCCACAGCAAGATAGATGAGAGAAAACCCACAACTTTAATATGAAGTAATCATCAGCAGAGTGACGCGCATGTAAGGCAGCACAGACGTGACCATGACATCTGGTGAGACCTTCATGCATTTTGATGGAAGAAATATTGATACAGAAAAGTGAATGAGAGGGCAATTTATAACTCCTCTTATTTCCTTGCGAGACAGGAGGAGGCATCTTGAGAAAGGCATCTCAGCCCATTCTAGAGGTAAACATTCATAGTTCTGAGTGTCGGGGGTCCCGGAACGTGTGTTGTAAAACAAAAGATTGAGACTTTTTTTTTTTTAACCAGACCTAGTATGTTCTCAAGGAGATACCTTGAGGGGGCGCCTGGGTGGCTCAGTGGGTTAAAGCCTCTGCCTTCGGCTCAGGTCATGATCCCAGGGTCCTGGGATCAAGCCCCGCATTGGGCTCTCTGCTCAGCAGGGAGCCTACTTCCCTTCGTCTCTCTCTGCCTGCCTCTCTGCCTAATTGTGATCTCTCTCTCTCTCTCTGTCAAATAAATAAATAAAATCTTTTAAAAAAAGGAGATACCTTGAGGAAAGGACAATGGGTAGATAGGGGCTTCCCTCCTCAACAAAAATTTCATCATGGCATCACAGGACATGGTGAGAGAGTGGGTGTTTCTCATGGTCTTCTCAAGCTTCTTGAGGGTGAACTCATTTGTGGGGTAAAATGTCTTTCCAACAAGATGCCACTGCGACTAGAAGCTGGAAACCTGCCTCTCATCACCTTGTTGGCTCAGTCTATGATTCCCGTGTTTTTGTTTGTTTGTTTGTTTGTTTGTTTTAAATAAAGCTCTTTGAATGACCCTCTCTACAAATAGGGCGAAGGTCCTATTAAAGGGCTAAACAGCTAAACCTCATGGGCAAATGCAACCTCTTTCCCCACGTTATGGCTTTAGAAACCATTGAGAGGTGAGAGACACCTCCGAACTATAATCTGATTGGAAGCTAAAGAAGATACTGATGGCTTTCTGAAATACCGAGCCCTGAGAAATATTTGGGCTGGCACCTAATAAAATGATTAAAGGCACATGTAAGTCTTTGGTTGCTTTTGGCTGGCGTCTGACTGTGGCTTTTGCTTAACCTAACCCGCTCCCTGCTGGCAAAGGTTTCACTGACTCGCCACTCGTGTGGACACTGCCTGTTTACCTTCATTTGTTCCTCTCTGAGGTCTGTAAAGTTCCCCCCACGGATTCCTACAGTCAGCCTTTGAAGGTCGTTTGTCAGACCAAGTATCTGCCTCTTTCCAGCCTGACCTTCTCTCTCTCTTGGTGTGGGGTGGCTTGAGGGGGTCACCAGAGGAATACTGCTTTTGAGCTACCCTGATCACCGTTTAGTGGAAAGAAAAAAATCCCAACATCCTGTTTGGACAGATTGTAAGCTGTGACATTAGACCTTCCTGCTATGCAGAATGGCTTTCATCACTCTCCCACCCCATTCAGCGGGGTTAAAGGTCTCAGGAAAGTATTTGACTTGTGGCTCAGACTTGCCCTCACTGCTGAGCAATGATGGGTCTTTTTGCTTGAACCACTTAGGAGGCGCCAATGGGAAGAGAAGTGAAGGAGCAGAAGTGAGTTCATGACAGCATTTGAAATGAAGGGGGCATCAAGAGGAAAATAGGATATACACTGAAGGCTTTGCCTATGGGTTTTTTGTTTGTTTGTTTTTGAAATTCTGCTAAAGTAAAGTAAAATGGAAGTAAAATGGTATTTTGTGATGTTTAGTTCAGGGGCAGTAGAGGGAAGCTGAAAAAGAATATAATTTGTCTTAGATGAGAGGACCCTCTGAGGCATGGACTAATGTCCCTTTGCCATTTTTGTCATGACCCCAAGTCTGACATTTTGAATGATGACATCGTAGGTACCTTATCAACTATTGAAAACTGTTGTGTACTTTCACGTTAGAAAAGTGTGTGTGTGTGTGTGTGTGTGTGTTCTCCAAAAAGGCATTCTTTTTTTCTGGATTTTGTAATATATAAATAATAAAGCCACAGGTGTTCATGATATTACCATTTTTATGCCAAGGTTAAGAAGTCTCAGTCTAGGTGATTCCCAGCTAAACTATCTGGGTGCTTTTACTGGGTGTTGCATAACATTCAGAACATTCTCGAAGCAAAATGATTTTTAGTTCATTTTAGGAAATCATTTTACATCCAAGGCTGAAGATTTTTGCAGACCTTTTGGCCAAATGACAACATGCCTCAGAATTTTTTTAACAGTAGCTTTATTGAGATTTAAAGTCATTCTTCGAAGTGTACAATTCAGTGCTTTTTAGTATATTCACATAGTTGCACAGTCATCACCATTGTCTAATTCCAGAATCTTTTCATTATCCTTGAAAGACATGCTATACCCATTCACAGTCACTCCCCAAGTCCTAGCCTCCTCAGCCCCTGGCAGCCACCATTCTACTTTCCATCTTTATGGATTTGCTTATTCTGGACATTTTGTGTAAACAGAATCATACAGTATTTGTCCTTTCATGTCTGGCTTCTTTCACTTAGCATAATGTTTTCAAGATTCATCCATGTTGTAGCATGGGTCAGACCTCTGTTCCTGTTCATGGTTGAATTGTATTCCATGGGATGGATAGACTGCATTCATCCATGCTCTAGCATGGATTAGAACTCCGTTCCTTTTCATGGTTGAATCGTATTCCATTGGATAGATAGACCGCATCGTATTTATCCACTCATCAGTTGATGCCCATTTGAGTTGTTTCCATTTTTTTGCACGTCCAGGAATATATCCTGAAGAAATAACCGACTAGGTGCATAAAGAATTAGGGTATTTGTTGTGACATTATAAAAGTGAAAAACTAGAAGTACTCTGAATCTCTAACATTAAGGGATTGGTTCGGTGATGAGACAGCCATACGACAGAATACTGTACAGCTCTTAAAATGGTGTAGAAGAATTTATAATGATGATGTAGAAGGCTGACCATTTCTTGTTAAGTGACAAAAGAGTACATAAAGTGTGATCACACTTTTTTAAAAAAATGTGTTTGAGATGCATAGAAATAAGGATAGAATCACAGGTAACAGAAAACCATGGTTCTATCTAGATGGTAAGATTAGGAAGGAGGTATTTTTTTTTCCTTTTTTTATCTCGATTTTCTGATTTTTCTAGAATTATTCCATACTTATTTACTGAGTACATAGTATGTGCTAGACATTGTGGAGTGTGCATGTATTTTGTAATGAGGAAATTAAAAATGTTATAATTATTATTATTTTTTAGATTATTTATTTATTTATTTGACAGACAGAGATCACAAGTAGGTAGAGAGGCAGGCAGAGAGAGGAGGAAGCAGGCTTCCCACTGAGCAGAGAGCCCAATGTGGGGCTCGATCCCAGGACCCTGGGACCATGACCTGAGCCGAAGGCAGAGGCTTTAACCCACTGAGCCACCCAGGCGCCCCTAAAAATGTTATTATTAAAAACAATCCAAAAGGGAATGTGGGAGTGATATACTGTGTCCCCACACATGCATAGACGCCAGATGTGACAGGATTTTACAGGGAGCACTAAGATGTTATGTTTTAACTCCAAATAGATTACAATGCACTGATAAGGACAAATTTATCAGATAAGAAAGACATTAAGGCAGCATTTTGGATCGGTCCTGCACATGTCTGCTTCCTCACTAAAACGTCTAGCTCTTCTTTCCCTACAGGAAGTGATCGGAAGTGGAGTGTAGAGTTTATTTCTGCCTCCATGGTCTGACATTTTGACATTTCCTGAACTGCAGGATGTTTGAGAGCAAGCAACTTGGCTTTTACTGAAAAAATTAATGATGCTGCCACTTCTACTTAAGGATGGGCCTTTGTAAGAGGACAGAGCCCTTCAAGTAGGGAAATGAGATGGTTAACAGGATGAGAGTAACATAAAGGTCTCAAGTCTGGAGAAAAGCAGCTCGTTAAACATTGATTATCAGCATGGTGTAAACTCTTTCCGAAAGTGTTACTACATTCCATGCCATTGTGGGGTGGAGGAAACTTAAATCTGTGTTCCATTTATATCATAAATGAGATTTGTGTCTTCTAATAATAGGCCAGTCTTGCCTCAGGCTGCATCAGTACACACACACGTGTTTGGTTGCTCTGCCTGGCTTGTCACATCAAGCCTGGCATGAAAATTCAGTCACAAAGAGTCACATTCACTTGTAGGTTGGCATACAACCATTTCTGTTTGGGGATGAAGTCCATTTGGGCCAACTGGAATATGTGTAGTTTCTCTGGGACATACTTGAGTTACTTTTCAGGGCAGGCTCTGGTGTAGGGTGGAGGTTAAGATTTCCGAGTCTGCGGTCAGACCAACCTGAGTTCTAATCTCTGATGAGATCGAGGTTCTGTGAGCCTCCATTTTCTCATCTATAGAATGGAGATGGAAAGCTCTATCTCTTAGGGTTGATGCACAGATTCAATGAGTAATCTAATCCTTGCAATATGTTCACCATATTTACATTGTAAGAGCCCAGTAAACTTTTAGAGTTTTAATGAGTATGCAAAGGTATTTAAAGAGGAAAATGGAGAGAATTCCTGTTATTTTCCTTTTTTTTCTCCCCGTTCCTTATTTTTTTGTCTAAAATGGATTGTTAAAATGGCCCAAACCTCAATTTTTAAGTATAGGCTTTTTTTTTTAACAGATTTTATTTTTAAGTCATCTCTACACCAATGCGGGGCTTGAATTCACTACCCCAAGATCAAGAGTCGCACCTTCCACCGACTGGGCCAGCCAGGTGCCCCTAAATATGGGCCTTAAGGGTATTATCTAGCGCAGTGATGGACTACTGGTGTTAGCATGTAACAAAACAAAGCACACAGAGACATATAGCATTCATACCCAACAAAGCCTGTGACCAACAGTTGTGAGATCTGATCTGTGTAGAGTCCTCCAAGTTCTTACTTTTTCTTCTCAGCCTTTGGCCTTTCATAATGACGAACACATATCTTGACCTTAACAGATTTGTTTTTTCAAATAAGGTGATTGTGGGATTTTCTATAATTCTTGACAGACTATACCAATCTCTCAGAGCACACCACTCCCTCTCTCACTTGCTGCTTTAACCTCCTGGGGCCTCAAGAACTAGGTGACAGAACTTGTCAGGACTCTGGGTAAAGCACTGTGTTCAGCTCTGACTGAAGATTTGGGTCCGAGGGAGGGGAATCTACATTTTTGCTGCTAGAGACAACTTTTCTTTGATCGTATTCCAGCCGTTGTCTACCTTCTGGACCCTTGGTCGTCTCTAAGGGAAACCCAAATAATGTTTCTCCGTAGAATTTGTGAGCCCATTAATGTAAGAGAGGAATGTTCTTTCGCTCGCAAAGAGGGACTATTCAGGAAACGACATGTAATGAGTCTCTGACAAATAACCCAGCACACAGTGAATTGTTACATTGGGGTAGGTACTTCTAGAATCCCCAGAAAAAAGCTTTCCAAAGTGATAGGTGATGTGGAGGCGAACGTCTCGGGAAGGGGAGGCTTTGAAATGATGTCACACGACATGTTTATAAGGGTAAAATCTTTAGTGCTGCAATAATGTCATCTTGGTAGACAAAGGGGAAATATTTCTAACTAAAAGGTCTGGTTCCTTTTTGACGGTAGACTAATGTACAGTAGAGTGGCAGGCCGATGTCTTGAGAGTAAAACTAAAAATACCAGAAAGCGCCCTGTTTAGGGGGGAAGGAAACTTTGACTTTGATCTGTGCCTTTCCTCATTCAACGTGCGCAGTGAACAGGGCATCCCTGCCGCACTTTCAAGGGAATTTTCTTGGATCGTAGTTTATTTTGAACGTTGGCCAGGCTTCCAAGTGAGTGACAGATGCTAGCTTTGACATTGATGGGTTTCCATACAAATGACTTATAATTTTCATTCAGGAAGATGCCTGGGCTTTTCTCCACAGATACACAATGACAACATGGTTGCTGCTTCTCAGTGTCCCAGTTTCCTAATTTGTATAGTGGAGGGAGTAACAGCCTTAAAGGGTGGCCGTGAGGATTAGATAAGAGAATGTATGGGAAGCACTAGGACGACTCTTGTCAATTGTCGACTCTTGCAATCCACCCGTCCCCATCACCACCCAAAGCTGGCCTTGGTTTTGATGCCTGGCTAAGGAGACTTCTGACAAGTGAGCTAGCTGTACCTTTTTCTTGCCATAGTTTTAATCTTTCCGAGGCCCCGGGGCTTGTTGCAGTCTAGAGGAACGTGAGTCTGGGAAGTGAAGACAACTTGCTATAGAAAACTGCCAGGCAATCATAACGGAGTATTCTTAATGCACCAAAATGAAAACTTCTTGCGGCAATCGGTAAATGAAGTTAGAGGCTGTGTACTTTCTTCGCTAGTGAAACTGATACTTCTGTTTCGCGTCTCTCTCTTTCTCTCTCTCTAGTCCTTTAGATGAGCACCGTGGAAACTTTTCTTGACTCCGGGATCTCAGCAAGCTCTGCACTAGAGGCTAAATAAACTTCACGTACTGATTGAGCTATCATTACCATAATAAAGGCTCACTAATCACTGGTGAAAGCCACAGGTTAATTATTACATAAGGGTTGTATAATGTAATCTCAGGAACTAAATAATTTAAGAATTTAAAAGACCATTTAATATATCTCTGACAGTGCCAGAAAGTAGAAGACATCCTCCCGTTAATCATTTAACAGGGATTTAACAACTCAGGCAGCCCGTATCTGAAGCCGTTAGTGTATTATGGTTGCAGTGTTGGAGCAACATTTCCTTGGGACAAATGGAATTCAGTAAGGAAAGCTAATATGAATACAAATAAGAGAGGAGCGGAGTACTGCCAGAAGACTATAGGTCATCGGTACCTTACAAGTGGACTTGATAGGGTTCAGAATTTGAGTGTCTTAGATTCCAGAACATACGCAATCTGCTTTTAATTTCAATCCCAGTATAGTTGTTTAAAAGGTTTCTTCAGCTTAATTGCCCTCTCTTTCATACTCTTGGCCTTCCAGTTAAATTCCTTCTATTTTACAAAACCCGGCTTTAAGTTTCTGTGCCCCATTCCATGTCCGTTTAGCACATATGTATCCTGTATGTAGCACATGTCCGAGTCTAGTTATTTATTTATTTTTTAAAATTTTGTTTATTTGAGGGACAGTGGGAGCTAGAGAGAGAGCGCACACAGAGGCAGAGGGAGAGGGAGAGGGAGAAGCAGACTCCCCGCTGGGCTCGTAGCCCAATGTGGGGCTGGATCCCAGGACTCGGGGATCATGACCTGAGCTGAAGGCAGACCCTTAACTGACTGTGCCATCCAGGTGCCCTTGTACCATTCCATCTAATGGCAGCACGGCGGTTATGACCACCTGGTATTAGAACCTCATTTATTTTTTTTTAAGATTTTATTTATTTATTTGACAGACAGAGATCACAAGTAGGCAGAGAGGCAGGCAGAGAGAGAGGGGGAAGCAGGCTCCCTGCTGAGCAGAGAGCTCGATGCGGGGTTCGATCCCAGGACCCTGGGATCATGACCTGAGCCGAAGGCAGAGGCTTTAACCCACTGAGCCACCCAGGCACCCCCTAGAACCTCATTTAAATAAATGCTGACTGCAGAACCTTGTGTTCTGATTTGACCATGCTAGTTGGGCTCCATAAATCCTCACAGACATGGAGGGTAGGGAAGATTGTACAGAAGGAGCTATTTTGCTGATTCCAGAATGGTGGTATTTCTAAGTACATACCTCCGTAGTCTTCTGCTGTAATCATATTTGAAGGCAATACAGGCAAGATCTGTAAGTATAGGAAGTCCTAGAGTAAAGGCACAGGCAGAATGATGGTATTCTTAACCTTTTGCAGGTTTTGAAATTTGTTTAAAAGGTGCTTAGGGAAGGGCTATAATACACATATTCATAGATGCATGTGTGTGCATACAAACCACATATAGATACACATACACATATGTATGTTTGTAGATACACACATATATTTCTGAACTTATGTGAAACAGATTGTGAAGGCATTTGGGGTAAAGTTCAGAACCTCTCTTTTTTTTGTTTAAGATCTTATTTATTTCTTTATTTTGGTGTGGGGGGGGGAGAGAGTGAAGGGCAGAGGGGGGAAGGAGGAGGAGGGGCAAAGACACTCAAGGAGACCCTGCCTTGAGTGCAGAGCCTGACTCCAGGTTCGATCTCATGACCCTGAGATCATGAACCGAGCCAAAATCAAGAGTCGGAGGCTTCATCGAGTGAGCCACCTGGGCGCCCCAGAACCTATCTTTAAGTAAATGATGATTCAGTTTGAGACACTTTGCCGGACGTAGGGATCCGTTTTAGCAGAAGTATATGATCTTAGGCTGTGGGAGCACGGCCTAAGATCATATGGAGTTCTGTGAGCTACTAGGAGTCATATTAGAAATGAGGCTCTCAAGGGGTTGGAGAGGCCCTCCACCGCCATGCTTTTCTGCCTCTGAGGAGGGTGTCTTCCCATGTCAGCCCTGTCCTCTACATCGTTCCCTTCCTGCCTACACTACTTGCCCAAGGTCACATGGTAAGTTAGTGGCAGAGGCAGACTTTAGAATCTCTGTAGGCAAAGACTTGGTCTGTACCTTTGCTTACCTTGGGAGCAGAGTTGGGGGGCACACATAGGTTGCTGGCTGAGTACCCCAGGGGCAACAGCTTCTAAATTCCAACAGCAGCCAAGCCATGAAGAGCTGTTTAAAATATCTGGTGGCCATTTTAAATGGAAATCAAGCAAAATTATTTGTCTTTCATTCTGGGGCGGGTGGGGAGGTGGCGCATCTGACCGGTCGTTTCTAAAGAGCACACCCAGGGTCCGGGGCCCTTCCGGAGCAAAAATAGGCAAATCCAAGCAGGATGTAAGGAGTTTGGCGCAGTAGCACCTAGAAACAATTTCAGTCCGGGTCCCGATTTAAATGGTTGTTACCCAGGTCAAGCTAGGGATTAGGAAAGGTAGCAGATGAAATCAACTCGGAGTCTGGCACCAGTTACAAAAGGAAGCGGGTCATTGGGTTGTGTTTATAGAGGAAAGAGAATGGATTGTAAGATTGTTATCGCTGGATTTGTGGTAGGGGAGGGGGCCCTCATTTGAAGCCTCGGCCCCCAGAGGGAAGGAGCCCAGAGTGCTTTAAGGACTCACACATAATTGGCCATACATTCCACAGGAAGGCCTGCCTCTGGCTACATCCCTCTGCCTGGGAGAAAGGGATAAAGGAGGAGGGGTCTGGGCAGGAGGGGGGAGTGCGGAGAGGGCCTCTGGCCTCTTGTGAAGAAGGTTCTAAAGCATCGCCAGACTTTCCAGCCTAGTTTCAGACTTTACATTGAAAAGTGGCTGATCTCTAGAAGCCTCAGCTAAGGACTTGTGATGTTTCTTTTCCTACTGCCTCAATAAGCAGTGGCATACAGTTTCTACAGTCCGGGTTTTTTTGTTCGTTTGGTTTTTGGAGTGGGGTTTTTTTTGTTTGTTTGTTTGGTTTTGTTTTGTTTTGTTTTTTGGGTTTTTTGTTTTGTTTTGCTTTTTGGGTTTTTTTGTGGGGTTTTTTTTTTTGGGGGGGGGTTGTTTTTAGTTTTTTGTTTTTTCTTTTTGGTGCTGGGTGATCTCCTTGCCCTTTGATGTAAAGGTTTTTGTTCTGCTTTGTGGTTTGCAGCAAACACTGTCCCTGCCCCTTGAGGGAGGAAAAAAAGAATTTAGTTCTTCACTTTACTCTCTGAGGATCCAAGCAGTCAAGTGACCCCCACAGGAAGTACAGTTTCACTGCCCTGAGGCTTTGGGTGGTGCAGTTGGCCTCCAGTGAATCCTACCTGCTGATCCACATGAAAACAAGCAGCTAAGGAGTTTTCCTTAGTATCCAATTAGTAGATGATTTGCTTGTTAAATGCATCTGTTAATTCATTAACAATGAGATAAATTAAATTTAACGGAAAGGATTTAGGTTTGAAAATAAATGTCACACATATTAATTTTAACTCTATAGATTAAAATCCTTTTCCCGCCTCCCCCCAGCCCCTTCCTCCCTCTCTCCCTCTTTCAGATCGTGCACAGCACACAGGCAATTAGAGCTCGCAGGGTAGGTTGTTTTTCTCATTTAAAGCATCTCTTGTCTCTGGAAATCGGTCCTCCAGTGGAGCATGTCTGTCTTCGTCTCTAGATGAGTGTCAGCGACAAATGGTGCTTGTGCTCCTAATACTGATGGGGATTGTTGGTGCACAGTGAGAACAGGAAAAGCCCTTTGCAATACAGTGAGGGATTCAGGAAGGTATTTTAGAATTTGAAGGGGCTTAAGGGTTGATTCCGCTGCTGATATTGAATTGCAGCATGACCAAATGATTAACAAACTTGTCTTTCTTGAAATATCTCAGGGCAGAGAGGTTCTCAAGTGATTGCAAATTGGTTAATGACTTTAAAAAACAAGTAACTTTGCCGAGTTTTCCTAAACAGTCGGGGATGTTTAGAAGCCTGGCGATTTAGATCAAGTCGAGATACACAAAGCTGGAAAGCTGATATTCTTTCTTTGGGATAAATCTCAGAATCCGTGCTACAGTTCAGGGTGATGCCTTGATGACCAGGACCTTGCATTGCTGGAAATAACTTCATTTCAGCATTGACCGTCTGTGATGATAGAAGTTACAACACATTCCCGCTCCAACACTTTGGGTTGTTTTCATGGTCTCTCTGTCTGTTTTTCTGATCTTTGGACAGATCTCATTCACAATTTCCTGGAAAAACAACCAATCTTTTCCCACAGGGGAATCACATTATGTAATTTTTCCTTGTTATCAAATGGAAGATTGAATCAGCAAAGCTAAACAGGGTGGCAAGGCAAACATCCACCCGGATTGGTCTTTTCAGTTTTTAAAAGGCAGTATTCAAACGGGGAAGGTTGTTATTGTTGTAATCTATTCAGTGTGTGGGGCTGAAAGCAATAAGATGTTGCCCGTAGGCCTCGATCTTTCCTGTGGAAGATGGGAGAGACTCTGTGGCCCCGTGTGGTTGGTCACTTGCCAGGGTAGTTTCACATTTCTCAGAAACTGGCTGTGGTTGCACAGTTAACATCAGTATTTTGCTTTCAACTCATATTAATAGGTTGTTGAAAGTTCAAGTGAACGTTGTTGAGCTTGAGTGAGTGAAAAATTATTTAATAGCATCTGTTAACTAGAAGAGGAGATCATTCACTGCTAGCTGCCATCAGGATATCTGATTTCTCCTCGAGGACCTGACCTGATTTTCTATCATACGAGGGTCAGATTACCACGTACCTCAAAGTCAGCTACTGTGCTCGTAAAAGTTGTGTTTATTTTCTCTCTCTCAGCTATGTGGCCATAAACATGTTCTCCTTTTACACCACTTTCTCTTAGTGGAGTTGTCCTGTTTTCTCCCTACCTTTATAGTCAGTGTTAGGAGATTGTATAGAAAAATCCTCCTAAAAGGCAGTGATGACGCCAATCTTTTTAAACAGTTTAAACTACGAAAAACTGAAGAGTCTTTAAATGAAGCAAGGTGGTGATAGATGATTTAGAAAATAATGACGGTTCTAGGAAGGATTGCATTCTTCTTTTAAAAGATAAAGATAAAGATCTTATTGTTTTCACTCACCAACTTTCTCGGTTGATCATTGGACTGATTGACCTCTCAATATCACTGATTTTTGGAATTTTCATTTAGATGTTACAGAGCTGATCATGGAGTTGTTGGATTTTTGCATTTGGAGTGTGTTAGGCATGGTTAAGCACCCTAACTGTGCTCTGAAGAAATTTGGATTTTATGCATAAAATAAAAAAAATAAAAAGAGCCATGGATGCAAATTTGGGTCAATTTTCTTATCACCCAGGACTGGGGAGGGAATGGAGAGGCAAAGCACTTAACCATATACAAAAAATTTACTGATGTCTCAGATTTAGAATGTCTCCCTGGATGTATTCTGGCACTTTCTCTCTAGGGCTTATCCATTGCAACTAAGCCACAGTAATCCAGTGAACACATTTTATCTTATTTCATCTTAATAAGCTGTATGCCCAACGTAGGGCCCAAACTCATGACCCTGAGATCAAGAGTCCCATGACTGACTGAGCTGGCCAGCCACCCCTCCAATGTTCTCTTCTTTAGCAGTTTATAAATTCCAATTTTGTCTTACAGACTGGGAGACTTGTCAGTGATGAGAGACAGATAAATGCACTGTGTCCTCATTTGTCATACTTAGTTGTATGACAGAGAGTTGTTGTACTCTTTGACTGGACTCCTACGGGCGTGTGGACATTCTAGCTGTGTAACTGGGCAATGCAGTGGTACAGCTTTTCTCACCTTGCAATACCAGGATGTTATCCAGCTAAAATAACTTCAAGGACTATTCAACAGATTCTGATGCATTTTATCAGGTACTGTGTTTAAAAAGAGAAGAAAACATAAGCACATTCTGAGTGTGGAAAAGTCAGTCAAGGCCAACAGAATTGATCTGTCTCAGCTAAGTTCTTTCCAGAAACGTCTTTTTTGAGGGTCTCTCCTCCAAACCTGAATTATTTCATTTTTGCCTATAGCGGTGAGGACTTGGACCTCTCAAACAATGATCATATGATCTTACTCTTGTAATATTATTTTAAAGTTTGCAAATATACTTTCACAAGCATATCCTTTCCAAAATGGAGGTAGAGAGGAAATATTACTTAAAATTCTTTTTTCTGATTATGAATGCAATGCATTTTTTTTAAAGAAAACTTGAAAATGCAGAGACTATATAAAGACCATAAAAGTCATCTGTAATTTCATCCAACAATAACAAGGGTTCAGTGGTTAGTATCTTGGTGTGTTTCCCTCTAGTCTTTTTTCTTTGCATATGTGTCTGTATTACAGTTTGCATTACATTATGTACTCCTTTGAAACCCACTTTTCCCACTATTCACTTATTATGAACATTCTAGTTCATTAAGTATTTTTCTAAAACCTCAATTTTATGGCTGCATAGTTTCCATTGTATGGATATAGAGTAATTTGTTTGGACTTGATCATCTGTTTAGATTGTTGCTGACTTTTCCAGTTAGAGCTCATGCTGTGATTAACATTCTTGTACATAAATATTTGGGTACGTTTCAAATTCTTTCATCAGGATGAATTCTCAAAATTTCAGGATTACTCAGTCAAAAAACAGAAATGAAGATGTAAAAATTCTTCAATATGGCCTCACAGTTACACTTTGAGAAGTTTCTGTTTGTTTAGTTCCACCAGCAGTGTGGGAGTAGAGAGTAGCAGGTACTATCCCTATTTTATAGATGCAAAAGCTCAGATCTAGAGAGATTCCAGGCTTGTCCAAGGTCACATGACTAATATCACTTGTCCTTTGGTTTTCTGACAGTTCTATATTCTTTCCACTCTACCGCTGTTGTAGTAATCTCACTGACAGATCTGTAGTGATTTACCTGTGCGATTCGTCAAAGGAAACTTAATGTAGCCATGGCCTTAAAATAAATTTACTTCTATTATTATTTACAAACTCTAATGTGTTTGGAGTTTGATATATAGTGAGGACTACACATAAATCCATGGCTTACCTCCCAAAGGCATTCTTTTATATTTTCAATATGTTTTCTGACTTGCACCTAAAATATCCAACCAAGAAATAATAGCCTAAAGTGATTTTGTTGTTCTGTTTTGGTCACCAAAAGCTGGTTTATAGTATTATTCTTTGTTAAGTAATAGTCTTTCCAGCCCAGCATCAGGACCCTGAAAAGATTACTTCTGTCAGAATTAAATCTACTCTCAAACCATAATAAGTAACCCTTAACATCTACGAAATGAATTGAAACTTTTGTTGACACTCATTTTTGGAAGAAGGGGAAAAAACCCCCCACAATTCTTATGTCAAGACTCCAGAATGAGATGGAATATAGCAATTAAAGATGGTCTCCTTAATTGGAACATAACCAAACCAGATGTGGGGAGTAAAACAAACATCTACCCGCCCTCCCCCAAAACAAAACAAAACAAAACAATAGTACCAAAGGACAAACCACATTCAGTAGTCTTCATTTCTTTCCCATAGCATGGCCTCAATTCTTAGACTAGCTAGGCACCATGATCTTTGTGTGAGGACGGTCCATTCACAACTTCTAGGTCATCAGGGAGCCATACCGGGTCCGTGCTAAAGACCTCTTGCCCTTTGCCTTAGAGAATCAGGGTGATAACCTTGTTTTGACTCTGGATTCTTGGGTAGATAGCACATAAACTGGAAGTAAAACATTCAGATTCTAAAAGCCGGGATTAGGCTTTATTTTATTTGAGACTGTGTTTTCTTTGGTATCACCTTACCCTGGGAGTTAGCCCTTCCCCCACACCCCAAGTGTTTAGTAGGTACCATTGCTTTTCTGGAGTTAGGAGCATGTGGGTAGAAATCTTCTTGAGAAGGTCTTTGGTTGAAAAAGTGCTTTTCAGGTGTTGGCAGGGTCTGTATTCTGTTTTAGGCCCTTGTCATTGTTATTTCCAATCACATTATCTCAATGAAACAGGAGTTTATATAATATGAATTTTGTTGTATTTGACAACAAACTAAAGAGGGCTGTGAATTGTGATCATGTTATCTTAATTGCTGAAAATATGGTTAATGTTCTTCAGTTCTTTTGTATTGATTGAACAACCTTTGGGGTAGATGGCACATCTCAGTGGCTCTAGTAACAAAAATCTAAATAGCCTAATAGGGGCACCTGGGTGGCTCATTCGGTTAAGCAGCTACCTTTAGCTCAGGTCATGGTCTCAGGGTCCTGGGATTGAGCCCCACATCGGGTTCCCGGCTCAGCAGGGAGTCTGCTTCTTCCTCTCCCTCTGCCCCTCCCCCAGCTCCTGTTCTCTTTCTCTCTCTCAAATAAATAAGTAAAATCTTAAAAAATAGCCTTATTATATATCTGAGTGTAGTAGTTCTTCTGTGTTTCAAGAAATAACTATTTTCCCCAGCTTTATTGAGATATAATTGAGATATAATTGACATATAACATTGTGTGAGTTTAAGGCATACGATGTAATGATTTGATATATGTACATATTGTAAAATGATTACCACAATAAGGTTAGGTAACACATCCATCACCTCACATAGGAGTGTGTATATGCATGTGTGTGTGTATGGTGAGAAGTTTTAAGATCTATTCTCTTAGCAACTTTCAAATATGCAATACGGGATTCTTAACTGTCATTACCAGATTGTAATTACACCCACAGAACTCTCGTCATCTAATGATTGGAAATTGGTGCCCTCTGACCACCTTCACTCCAGGAAATGACAATTTCTTATCCAGGTATTTATACTGAAATCAGATCATGGTAACAGTGCAGGTCCCCATTGTTTAGCCTTTTTCAGACAGTGAGAGCTGCATTTTGAATATATGCATCTGCTAAAGTTAGATTCTCAGGAATGTTCATGTCATAGTAAGCATCTTGAGGCCGATACTGATTGATGAGTTCATTCAGTCCACAAGTATTTCATGTACAAAGTGCCAAGCGCTGTGCTAGGTTCTATGGGGGTTCTATGGGGCAATTTCTCCTCTCAAGGGGGTTTACGGTCTAGTTGACAAAGAAACGATGCACATATCATCCCTTTTTGAGCTAAGTTCCATTGATGGAGAGGCTATTGATGAAAGGATATAAGCAACCGGTATATCCACTGCAAGTAAATATAATGGCCTGAGCAAAATCTTTGAGGCAGGAAACATGAGCTTGGTGGGTGCCAAAGAAACGATTTGGGCTGGAATAAAAGCTTCTTTCTTTTTTAAAGATTTATTTATTTACTTGAGAGAGAGAGAAAGAGAGTGAGCGAGTGAGTGAGCGGGGGAGGGGAAGAGGGAGAGGGAGAGAGAGAGAATCCTGAGCAGACTCCCTGCTGAACATGGAGGCCAACACAGGGCTCGAGATCATGACCCCGAGATCATGACCTGAGCCGAAACCAAGAGTCGGACGCTCAAGCAACTGAGCCATCCAGGTGCCCCAGGAATAGTTCTTTAAAGGGAATAGCATAGCAGAAGAGACAGTTGAAAAGGCAGGCGAGGCATGGGACAGAATACCCTCATTTCCATCTCCCAGCTGTTTTCTAGGGCTGAATGCCTGGAACTCAATAAATATGAATAAATTTTTAAAAACACATGTCTAATTTAAAGTAACACCCAAAGAACAATATCTTGAGTTAATCTGTACAACATGTGGCATTGTAAAATAACCCTTCAGGGTGTCCTACTTTAAACAGCCCCCTTTTTAGTCTCTGCATATATCATGTGGGCCACCCAATGAGACCAGTTGGAAACGAGAGCTGTGGATTAGAAAATTTTGCCAGAGCGGTTAACATCTCATTGGATCAAGCTGGGCAGCTGTGTGATTTCAAACTCACTACTTTCTCGTGAAATGATGTAGCATGGATTTCTGGATGTTTGGAAGGAACACTCACTGATCACATGATCTCATATATGAACCTTTCATATGAGATAGAACACTAGCCGGAATCTGTCCTTGACACATTATCTTTTTTTTCTTGTTCTCTCTTGGCCACTGCCTTCATCCGTCATGTTCTTTTAAAAGCAAGGTCCTAGAACCTTGCTTTCAAATCAGTATTCTGAGGCGAATTTTGTGATGTTTTGAATTAATGGCAGGGAACCAGGGGTATGGGCGATTGCAAATGGCAGATGATGAATAACTCATTTATATGTGACTTGGAAAGTCTGTTTATACTTAGACTTGACTACGGGTGAGTTTGTATTTAAAATTCACTTGCAATCTAAATAATGAAGTCTTACTGTAAAGGTCTGACTTGAGCTGCTGAGAGGCTGGCCTAATTTCCTGCAACCTGCTCCATGCTGGGTAGAGAATAAGAACATCGCCTGTTGCCCAACATATTACTTACATAACATTGTTCTAAGTCTCACCGACAAGAGTAACTGAAATATTTTATTCTGCAGCTCATGACTATTTCTTCTTAGTTTGTCCTCAAGAAATATGGAAGGGACCACAATCAGAGGACTTACAAAGGAAAAGTAGGATAGTTGTGTATAAGGAACTATAGGGAAAGAAATAGACACAGAAAATGGAAGGATGGGGGTTCCATGGTCCCAGCAAATCTTTAAAAGATTGCATGAAATAAAGGAGTTGAAGCAAAACCAAGATAACATGACATTTAATGCTCAAGAAGTTATTGGTCAAACCAAACTAAAAAGCTCACACAGATCGGGGGGCAAGCAGGAAGGGGAAAGGTTTCTCTGAGATGAAGAAATTGGATGATTTACGCATTCCCAAAATGCAATTGCAAAAGATTGGCAGGATGGCTGTGGTGATGGGGGTGGGGGAGGGCAGATGGCTATAGAACATGGAAAGGGAGGATTGTAAAATTATTTTTGAAAAAGCAATGAGAACCTTGTTTTTCAACAAAAAGGATATGTCCATAAATACGTGATTGTGATTTAGTGGTTTTTTGGGACTACAAATTGGATACCAGGAAAACCTTGGGAGCTCTTCTTAAGTATCATAATTAGAACAAGATCATTTTTATGCTTTCCAAGCGTCTGCTCCTGAAGACCAGGGTCTATTTTGAAATTATGCTCATTCAATAAGCCATTGTGGATTTAAATCTTATGAATGTATGTAAACTCCATTTTTGGGAAACCATTAGCACCTCTTGGTTTGAATAATGTAATGAGTTCCATATATTTAAACCAGCCGCTTCCCACTCCACCGCCCATTTGACTCTGTTTTAAGCTTGTCTTTGTTTAGTTTCAAAAGTCTCCCTTATCTCTGCTGTATTTGGATTTGGCGAATGAATTCACTTCACCTCGTCAATATCCATTATTATTTGACAGGCTGATTATATCCCTTCTCCACCTTCATCTATTCCGACTGGAATGCCTGTGGTCTGTAATCTCTGTTCATACAGCACCTCCTCCACCTCCCCTGAAGATCTCCGCTAACTTTCTCAAGCTTTCTCCTATCTTGTCACCCATGGAGCCCGGAAGAGTATGTTGCAACCTGGGTGGGCATTGTTTTGTTCATTGGAATGCATTGGAATGCATCATTTTGATGCATCATTTTGTTCATTGGAATGTTTCATGGATGATGATTTATATTTCAGCAACATTCTTTGAATCTGGGGGGAGATAGCTGCATCAGAACTGGTATAGGACCACCTGCCCTTTTTGTTGGCTGCCCCCCACCCTGCCTGCCAGCCTACAGAGTTGGCTGCGATATTTGTACATTGAGAAAAGAATGCCAAAGGGTCGTGTTAATGCCTGGCATCATTTTTAAAGTCATTAGCCTTGCATTTTACTTTTGTAGTAAACTGGGATGGCAGCCTGCCAGGGCCCATTAACCAAAGTTTAGAAGACGATGTGGTTGAAGTTCCAGCCGTCTGTTACCTGCGCAGTTCCTGCCGGCTAGATGACTTTCACTAGGGCTACTTTATGAGGGTATAAAAACTTCTTAGCAAATTCAGTTTTTTATTAGGCACCACACAGTCCCTATTTCAGGAAGACAGTCTATAACCAGGAAACATAAGGGAAAGGAAGGACTTTTCTGTTCCCTCAGTGGGTGCCTTTTAAACATGTTAGCCATCTTGGTAGTTGGCACTAAGTGAGAGAGGCACTTTTCATTCAGGAAGGATGTTTTTGGCATCTGTGATTTGGAGACACAATGGGAGCCAGAGTAGTCAATGCCCCGGCCCCAGGGCTTTTAGGTCAGGCAGGTTTCTTCTAGCATCGATGCTGTTCCTACCAGGGATAGCAGGAATCAGTGGCACCAGGAGCCTCTTAAAGCAACAGGAGTTAAGCCCATACAGCAAAACTGGGGCTGAAAGGAAAAAGAGGCTGACTTTGAAGCCAGGAGACGAATGACGTGTTGAAGAAGCCAGGTTCCCTTAAGTTGTGAAAACTTAAAAAACAGCATCTGTATCTTCTTTTCTCCCTTCCTTCTTCTCATGTCTGTTTCCCTCCATCCTTATCCCTCTCAAGGTCCCATCAAAAGCTCCCAAGGCAATATCACAAATGAAGACAAGAGAGTTAGACAGCAGGAGAAATCATTCTAGTATTTTTGTCACTTTCTTTCCCACCTCCGCTCTGTTTGTTGCATGAATCGTTTGAGCTTCAAAGGACCACGAATGATGCTAACAAAAACAGGAATGTGTGTTTGTTTAATAGCAAATGTTTTAGTGACATCCAGATGCCCAGAGAGACATTTCAGTAGCCATATACAACTGGCTTTGTCCTACAAGAAGCTACATTTATATCCATTAACATCCCCTTGACATTTATATACAAAGGGAGAATTGTCTGAAACTCAGATGAAAAAAATACATGGGATTTATGGGCAATTGAAACCAAAAAAATGGCACTTTTTCTTCTGTCACATTCCTTAAGTCTTTGAGGAAAACATTGCTTGGTGTGCTGAGAGACATTTAATGTAAGAGGTCACCTGATATCTTTAAGTTCCTTGGGAATTCAACAGGATGGAAACCAGTTTCAGGACCATACTTCTATCCTGTCAGGCATTGTGTAGATCCCTTTGGAAGGGACTAAGCACCTTAGCACCATTTTTGCTATTGTAGGATTTTCATAGTTGCTGTGAGGTAATACGTTATCATACACCATACAGTTGTACCACTGGAGAATGGGGAACTGCTTCTTTGCATCACCTAATTGCTTCTTTCATCCGACTTTGTATGTGGTTAAAAGTAGATGATCTCTTGCCTTGTATTTTTTATTCAAGGCTTTTATAGTTTTAAAGGGAAATTCTTTGGGGAGTGCCAATTTAGAGCATTTGTTGCCAATATTTAGCATCGCCTGTAGGAACAGGATGGCATGCTGGACACAGATTTATTGTGTACTTGCTCTGTGAGATATGTAAACCACTGACCACAGTGCCTATCACATAGCAAGTGTGAGATGGTGATCTTAACTCAGGCAGTAGCCGTGGAGGCAAAGAAAAGCTGGAGGTAGGTGTGAGAAACGTTGAGGACATGAGACCTGATGATGGCTTGGTGACTGAATGGAAGAGGGAAAATGAGAGGAGGGGTTGAAACATTTTTGACTGTCAGAGCTATTAATAACTGGGAACAAGCATGGTCCAGCCATGAGTAGAAGTAGGGAAGTCGGTTGATGCAGTAAGTGTTGTGAGTCAGTCACTACAGGAGGGAAAACGATGACTTCGGTCATCTTGGGTTTGTGATAGGGGTCACCCATCTATGGGGAGATGTCCAAGAGGAGTCAAAAATACAGACCTAGAGCTTCGGAGACATGTGGAGACTTACAGAGAAATCCAGAAGTTACCTACATAAATCATCACAATTGAAGTCATGAAGTCGGAAGATTTGTCGAAGAGTTCTGAGAAAAAGGTGCAGCAGAGGAACGCTCAGAGAATCCGAGTATGCTTGAGTACCAGAGGATGTTAGCATGGAAGGCAGAGCTTGAAGAAGGAGCAGTGTCTAATACTACAGAGAGGTAGGAAAGGATGTTCAACAACTCTGAGGTCATTGGTGACATTTGAGGACCAAATTTCATTAGCATGATAAGTATGAAGGCTACACTAATAGGAGTTGAGGAAACCAGTGTTGATTCCTCTTTTAATATATTTAGGAGGGGAGGGGTTGGCTGGGGAGGGAGGTCGGGTAGCTTGAGACCGGAGGGAAGGAGAGGAGATTAGGTGAGGCAACAAATCATGCGGGTATCTTCAGTTTTATTGAGTAAGGAGAAATGCGATTTGCGAAGAGTGAAGAGGACAGGAGTGGGTTTAGGAGGTGAAAAATTGGGGAAGCATGGAAAATGATGAAGGTTGGGATTGGCCATCCTCAGAAATGGCAGGTACTCAGCAAGATATGAATAAACGTCAGTGATGTTGTTAAACACCAACCAGGGCTCAGCTATATTGTGAGTTTATACCATCAAAGTGGCAAAATTTCAAGTGTTACTGGGGAAATTCCTGAAATTGGGGATGGGAGCAGAGAAACAGTAAATGATTCGGGGCTTGGCAAATTGAGGAGAGAGAGTCACATGGCGAGGACTCTTAGGGGTTACCAAGAGCACAGGATATCTGGAAGAAGAAAAGTGATGACTTAAATCGTACATTTTTCTACCATTCATTTCCTTTGAAACAAATGAACTCAATTGTCCTTCCAAATGTGGCTTGGGGGGAAAAAAAAGAGGGATTCCCTCCACCACCCTTAACTTACTGCTGTTAGAGTGATGACTGGTACATCATCACCAAAAAATCAGAGTCGAATGTCCATGTGTGAGAACTCATTGAAGCCATATGCGACATAAAGTAGTGATTTCTGTAGTTGCTCGGGACTCCTAGAACCCCTGCAAAAAGTCACTCTCCTTCCCTGCCCTTTGGAAAGTTCATGTTACTATTCTGTGCTCGTGATTAAAACAGGCTGTGCCATTCAAGCTTGAAATGTATTTGTGTTGCCATGGTTCGTGTCAATATTCTTTCCCATCATGCTTACAGTTGCCTGTGTTCACTGAACCCCAACAGGTGTGACTTTAATGTAGAACCTAAAGAAAGATGCGGAGAAACATCTGCTAGCCTTGGATTCTTTGTGCACTTTGAATGAAGTTATAATTGTGACATTTCCTGTTACGTACCAGGGTTGATTTTGTGAGGCATTCCTTCCAGAACTCATTAGTTCTTGCTAGGCACCATGCATCTGATCTCAGATGATTATTCTTGAGAGCGACACAAAAAGCTATTAAATCCAGCTTCTATTTTCTGAGATGGAGAGTACTGTCATGTTTGCCTCCAGAGAAACCCAGTTTCCTACCGTTACATTTCTTCCTCGAGTTTTCAGGGTGCGGAAGAAAAGGATGGGGACAGGGACAAAGAAATGTGGGTGGTGCTGAATACGGGAAAGAGCTTGAGCTCAGTGAAAGTACCTAGGGAAATCAGGCCTAATCTCATCTCCGTTTCCCTCGGGATCTGTGATAGCTGTTTCTGGAGGCTTTTTAGGTTTCTTAGAACTTCTCCGTGTGTGTTATTAAACCTTGTCTGTTCCCTTATAGTTATTAGCTGTAAAACCCTTTACAAAACCTCAAAAGAGTTTCTGGGCTTAAGTAGATACAGATGGGGAGTTGGGGGGGGGCATATAGCTGTGTTCTGCTTGGCAGCAGGCCCAAGAGAAAACCCGAGTGAAAGAATCAGTGCTGGCAGCAGAGGAGAGGAAGGAGGAGGTCAGCACCTAGGCCCCACTGAAAAGAAAGCGAAGGTCGATTTGGGGCCAGAAAGGGCCCAGGAGAGGGTGCCCTGTTCGAATGGCAGCTTCTTCGGAGGTCTTCCTTTCCTCTGGCTGGAAGTCATCTTCCCTTGCTTTAGACTTGACTTGTGTCTCCGTAAAGGGGCCCATGTTTTAGCATGTTGTATACGTGGTTCCATTGTTATCTTGTAATTTAGAAGCCACTTGTAAACTTGCCTTACCTTTCTGTTTAGAGTCCAAGCTCCTTGGGGGCAGATACGGTGACCTGCTCTTCCTTTCTGCCACCGCATCTGTTCCAGCGCCCATAGTGACGACGTATGAAATTTTGACTGAATGAACAAGTATGTGGGTTATGGTCTGCCCTTTCTCCCACTGCTTCCATAAGTGCTTTTTGAACACTACGATTATAGGAATAGAGGGGAGTTTTGAGAAGGTGGCCTGCCCTCCAGGAGCTGCCTATGTAGGAAGACCAGACACCATGGGCCCCGTCTGATTCTACATTAGTAGCGACTTGTTGATGTGCCTTTCTCATTTCCCAGTTGCAATTGTAGCTAATATTCTCTTTGCTCTGAAAACCATGGTCCATTCTCCCCTGGCCATTTATGTTCTGGGCCCAATAAGCCAATAATTTAATATCTGATTCAGCGAAGACTCATGGCCAGACCCGCCAGTGACAGTGACATACTCCTTCGTGGGAGCTACTCAGGCATTTCAAGCTATAAGAGAGTCTTAGAGTCAGTGCTCTAATTCAGGCACTAAATGCCTAGCCTGAGCGCCTGAGAGAGAGAAAGAGAGAGAGCGAGAGCACGAGCGATTGGTTCTTTCCCAGAGGGCCGCATCCAACTCTTATCTCCCCCTTTCCTTTTCCAGTTCTAGTGGGTGACTGGACTGGTTTGGGGGCCGTAGCTTGATCTCCAAAGAACAACAGAAGGTCTTTGAAAATGACCTTAGTTTTTTGTTGTTGTTGTTGTTTGTTTTAATCACAGGTTAGCTGGGATTTTTTTTTTTTGACCAGGTATTTCCTATATTTGCTAAGAACGTTATGAATGAGTTACCATGTTACTGTAGGTTAAGATAATCTAGAAATGTATCTGGAAAATCTATTTCAATTACCTTCTGGGTGCTTTTAGTGAAAATAATAAATTTCAAAGAATTAGGAGAGTCATAAAAATAAGTGTTATAAGGGGGAGCGTGTCTCATTTTTCACCTTCAAAATTAAATATGCACTGTGGAATTACACACTGCCGGGGTCACCGCATTGCTTGTGGGCATTAATAGCTGCCATAGGTAACTTCTGAAGGAGGTAAAGGGGACCAATTTCCCATAACACAGAGATTAAAGCATGCAATTTACCGAAAATCCAAATAAATAGCGACCTCATGCTCAATTGTGCACTAAAAGGGATACTGCTGGTATTTACAATTTGCATATGGGTACCCTGTTGAAACTTGCATTTGCATACATATCTAAGGTATCGATTGTGGTTAATGGAACATGAGGTCATTTCTCTGTAGTTTCCCTCAATTTAAGTATCATTTTCTTTCCGTATTGCTCACATAGAGGAAGGCAGGAAAATCGCCTCAGATGATTGTGTCTGGAAATGCTACATCCATAGGTCTATTTTTCTTTCCATTTTTCCTATTTAAATTGTCTATACACCTTAGTAATCTCAGCAGCCGGCTGCAGCTTAAACCTCGAAATCTGCAGCACCAGTAACAGTTACGTCAGGGAGCTCTGTAAGTGGCTCTGAATTACCCTCTGACATGCCCCATAGCATTGTCTAGGGAAAGAAACCCAGGGAGGCCCTGAGGCCCCGGCCCATGTGAAGTGGCTTGGTTGAGCTTGTTGGGATACAATGCAGTGAATTGCCTGGCCCTCCTAATTATGCTGAAGATTTACTGCCAAAATGGCACCAGGGCTTAATTAGATGTGGGCTTCAGAATTTTTGACTATTATCCTGGTTACTTACCAATTACCACACAGAAGAAAAGACGAAAAAGGCACTCCATGTTGTTGAGACAACAGAATCAACTGATTTACACCTGCAAGCAAACTTTACATAGACTGCTGTCGCAGCAACCGAAATCCGAATGGATTTAGCCTTCTATGAGTGCATTTTCCTGTGTGAAAGGCTTCGCGCCTTTTTTCCCCCTCCTGTTTGGCTCAATAAGAGCATACACAGCTCATTACAGAGTAGGGACCCCATGGAGAGGTTTGCTTGTGACTTTCCAATATGAAATGACAATATTTATACGCATCCTTTTCGGTGAAAAGTTGCAAAAGTAATTTATTTTGCAAAATACCATCTGCAGCAGTGTAACCTTAATTACATTGTTTTGTCGGCTTATATGTTAAAAAAAAAATGACTCTTATTGCTCCTCAATACCCAGATCACGCAGTGTAATGTTATCCGTTTTATTTTTATTGTTATTTTTTATGTATTTATTTTTTCTTAGGGGGGGAGAGAGAGAGAAAGAGACGGGGTATGGGAGACGGTGAGAGGGCCAGGGAAAGAGAGAATCTTAAGCAGGCTCCACATGGGGTTCATTCTCACGACCCTGAGATCATGACCTGAGCTGAAACCAAAAGTTGGATGGAGGCATCACCAACAGAGTCATCCAGGGGTCCCTGGTCCCTGTTTTAGAAGTTACACTTCCCATGATAGGTTTGAATTTTTAACTTACAGAGGGGAGAAAAACATTAATTTTAGAATATCTTCTTTGGGGGGGAGTGTAGGATATAAATGAAAAGATATCCCACAGATAACTGTAATTGAATTTTATTGGAGGAAGAGAACTTGTAAATACGGCAATAGCTGGACATACTAAATTAAAAAAAAAAAACAACAACAGAAAGCAATATCCCATTTAATGTACCAGTGTTTAAGAGGAAGTTTATTGTGCA
The DNA here is from genome assembly GCF_963455335.1 of Martes martes. Classification (NCBI taxonomy): domain Eukaryota; kingdom Metazoa; phylum Chordata; class Mammalia; order Carnivora; family Mustelidae; genus Martes; species Martes martes. The sequence goes on along the minus strand of NC_137897.1, from coordinate 105,053,914 downwards.
CACATCACACTTGGAATTCAAGAAGAACAGGGACATCTTTTCCCCACTGGCAAACTAATCTGTATAAAGCACCAGGTATGCTTCCATAAGCCATTGAAATGCAAGGGACTTGGAGAATGAAAGAAGATCCAAAATTAACACTAGTTATTTCCGTTTCATTCACAGTTTGAGAGTTGTGTTTCACACTCTTCTTTGAATAAGATATTTTCTTGCTCCATGAATACAAATTTTCAACGACGACAAAAAGTCAGATCACATGTTGGTAAATTGTAACACATTTCCCCAGAAATTTTCACCGAAACTTCAGAAGCACACTCCCAAGAAAAAAATATTTTCAAATTGGGCAAGGTAGCCAATCTGTCAGTTAGACTTGGGTTTAGGGTAGACAAGGCTGCCGGAGATGTGAGTAGTGCCTGTTCACAGAGATTAGGGACGGGGCTGAGGAGCGATCGGGACCAGGTGGCCCTGGGAGGCGATGCGGTTGCAGCTGTCTGTACCTACCCACTGGCATGAGATGCCAACAGCTGGAGAACAAATTTGGTATAAATTCCCAGGAGCTACTGTCAGTTAATGTGAGCCTTCCAGGAACACATACCAAATAATAGCCTACTTCCCTAATTCTATTATGGGAAATTTCTTCAGAGTCAATCCCTGTGAAATGGGATCAGGAACGGCATTGGCCCAGACCGTGAAGTGAGTGCAATTCGGGTTTCATGCCCTTTAACCTTTTCTTCATCTTTCTTCCGTTCTCTTCCCCCCTCCCAAGGTGCTGATGCTGTGAAAGTGCTACCCCAACTGTCCTTCCGCCTCCCCGCCCCCAACACTACTACCCTGCCGCACCCTTTGGAGAGAATACCCTGTGACTGAGGGTTTGGATCTGTTGCCCTCCCCTTCCCTCCCCTCCTCTCCTTCTGGGTAAAGTTAGCTGGGTATTCCTGTGCTTCCAGATGCTGTCTGTGTGAAGGGAAATGTGTCAGTAATCAGAGAGGCTTAATGTGTTCTCCTTCTTAGGAATGTTTCCATGTTAACTAGGGGTGCGTGCGTGTGCGCGTGCGCGCACGCATGCGCATGCGCCTGGTGAGGCTAGTGGTGGTTGCGCAGTTCCCTTAATACGAAGGGATGAAACATACATGGTGGCGTTTATTCGCTGGGGGGCCTCCTCAGCACTCCTCAAACCCCATCACTTGGGTGACCCCCTTTACTGTCTGAATAGGAGATGTTTGCATCCATTTATGCCCTGCTTGCCAGAAATGCAATTTTAAGATTGTTCCTGTTGCCTAGTGGAGCCAAGAAGAACCTTTCAAGATAAGCAAAATGTTCATTCTGATCTAGAGAGAGATGGCATCCTTCTTCAAAATCCTTCTCTTACTATGCTTAAAGAAAAAATATATTTTTTTCCTTAAAGCATTGGTCAGAGTACTGAGACCCAGATTTATGACTATTCTATTGACAAGGGGTTATTGCACAGATGTTTTATTTGCTGTTTCTAGGGGCTTATCAAAAATAATTGACTAGCTGTCATTTTCTACATGAGACCAATTACTATTGACCCAGCTTTGCTTATTGTTTTCATTAGTGTCTAATAAAAAATGAAAATGTTCCAGAATGTTCTTCAAATTGACATGAGAAAAGCAGTGCTAAGAAGTGAGTGGGTATCTCTTGTGCTTTCCTAGTGTTGCTAAGCAGAACCCATGTTTGGTGCCAAGAGCTGTGTGAACAAAAGCATTTCCAGTATGCAAAAAGCAGATCCACCAAAGCCATGTTTTGGGGGATTGGAGGGGACAGGGAGAGGTAGTAGGCTGCGGTGTGCACCTTCTAGAGTTGTGCAAAGCCCCGACCATATGTGAAAGCCAAGGAGACGGTAGGATTGCTTCTGTCTCTTCTGTGATTAATATAATCGGGTTTTGTTTTTTTTTAAAGAAAAGAAGGAAGTGAGACAGGTGTGATTTATGACTTGGCATTTTATAAAGGCGAGGGTTGCCTGTTTTACCTTTGTCATGTGGTCTGTTGGTTGGACGTTACATGTTGATGCGTCTTTGTGCTGTCATCTAGGAATGACTGTATTTCTACCGTGGGAGGAGCCCGGTAGATGACGTTTGGCAATTGCTGATGAGACAGGAAGACACCTGTGTGACTTATTAAATCACCCCTTCAAGGGTAGGGTGGAAAGTAGAACCCCTTGGTTACCGAGTGGCCCCCCGAAATCCTCCTTTCCTGAAAGACCAAGATTGTAGCCAACAAAGAGGAAATGCAAGCTTCTATTTACATACAAATATAATTTATGGCTTTGGTTTAAGGAACTGAAAACTGTTTTTGTATGAATTGGGGCTCTTCCTCTTCAGTTTCTTTAAGCCTCTCCAAATGTATTTAGTATCATCTATGACCCAGTGGCCCTTTAAACTGGTACAGAAGACATAACCAAACTTCAGCCAGTTGAAACTTGGGGTTGCTAATCTGGCAGAACCGAGAACTCCGAGTTGAAACTACATGGTCACTGGTCCAATCTGAGCTCTTACGGGCCAAATTTCAGATATGCCTAACCAAGTAGGTTGGTTTCATTCTTGTCCTTTAAATTAAACAACCACGGTCACAGCTCCTTCGTTTTTGAGAGCCCAGCGGCCCCGTGTTACCCCAAGTAACCAGACTGGATGCAGATTAGTCATTTACTGGGATGAGATTATCTAGAACTAAAATTTTAAGCCTCTGCAGTTTTGGGCCTATACAAATAAAGCCTCCTCCCAACTGGGTTACAATGAATATTCCAATCAACTTTTTAAAAAGAAGACGCGCCATGTGTGCTGGAATACGAAGCTGAAGATGCTGTCAATGTCAATTCCATAGGACCGTCTATAATTAACTTCGTAGTTAACAGCAAATCTATTGTCAGACTGACTTGAGTTAGAATCCTGGTTCTAGCCTTTTCTAGCTGATGAACTCTAGACCAGTCCATCTTTCTCCGGCCCGGTTTCTTCATTTTGAGAATGGGGATAGTGACACAACCTTCCTTGTAGGAATGTTGTCTGGATGAAGGAAGATAATGTGTGCAAAGCCTGGCACGTAGTAAGCACTCATTAAGTGCTAGCTGTTAGCACGAGTTTTAACTGTCATGGTAGTTTCTCACAGCTCTCTGAGTGCTGCTTATTTGCTGGCCTCCCTCATTAGGCTGTGAATACTTTCGAGAGAGGACCACGTCTGCCTGACTCTCCTTTGTATTCCCAGCACGTAGCCTAGTGACTGTTATAAAGTAAGCGCTCTGAGCATCAGTTTCAAAATCTGGAAGAAAGGGAGCTAATAATGGCACTTACCCTCATAGGGTCCAATGATGTAATGCCAGTAGTGCTTTGCAAACTCACAGTCGTGACAGAGACGTCTATGGTGGGCGGGGAGCGTGTCTGTAAATCTCTCTCGAAATTTTCACTTTGTCAGGACCCTGAAACCTGCACAGACATGCGCTGTCTCCTTCCGCAGCCCCAGACCTTGTTTGCCAACGTCATTCAGGGCCACCCGAAGCAGCCGGAGATGCTTTCCCCTTCGTCTCCTCCCTCACTGCCCCTGACCGGGCCCTGAGGTCCCTGGCAGAGCACAATCCCTCCACAATAGGTTTCTTTCACCTCAGTGCACACCTGGGCCTCCCCAGGGGCTTCCCAGGGAGACTCCGAGCCAGGGAATTTCGGTCTGGAATTGCCGCTCCAGGAACGCCCCCCTGAGGCCCCACGAGCTCTGCCTGCAGAAATCCTCTCCGGGAAGGCTGGCCAGGGAGAGCAGAAGAAGGCCTGCATTGTCACAGAGCGTCCCGGGAATGAAGCCTTGAATGGAAGGAAGATGAAGGTTTCTTTCCTTGGGGCCTCCTAAAAATTCTTCCGCACTGGGAAGTTACAAAGGCAAACAATCTCTCTTAAGGTGTGCAGAAGGCAGGGTTACCAAAAATGGGCTTTGGCAAAGCTGGAAACACCAGCCGGAAAGAGAGGCCATGGTAAATACATTTGGGAAATGGTGGGTGAAACAGAGCTGTAATTCACTAAGGTATGATTCTAATCTCCAAGAGATATAGTACATAGGGTTTCCTAAAGTTACTAGACCAAAAGACTTATTTTCCAGGGAGTAGTTAAATAGGACAAAATATTACATGGAATTTGCTTTTGGAAATACCCCCTCACCAATGAGATTCATTTTGGTTTCCATAGTCCAGAATGACTTTCTGTTCATTAAGATACCGACTGAAACCTTTAGTTTTCCATCCCTCAGAGATGAACCTGGTCCTAACCAAAAAGCAGGATGAAAAATGGCAGTAGCACACAGTGGAACTGGAGTGGCTGAATGCGGGAGCGTGGCGATTCGTCGGGAATGAACCTGGCCCTAGACTATCGCAGGAGCAGGGGATGGGAGGGGCGTGCGTGAGGGCGAGAGAGCATGCGCCATCAGCCCCTCCGAGTATGGTAGATGCCAGGCTGACTGGGTGCACGCGGGGGCTGTAATGCAGGGTACTACTTGCCAACCGGTACTTTTTTCCTAATTGGTCCACTCAGAAAGGGTTCCTTTTGCAATCCCTCCATTCTTTTTCCAGCTGGATGGCCCAGAGGGGGTGCTTTTTTTGTGTGCCAGAAGGGACCCTTTTCCTACTTTACACAGAGGCACACTATGCGCTACACAGTGGTCCTAAGGGTAATTAGAAGAGGTGGTGTGAAGGCAGGGGTGTCTATCTGGTGTTCGATGAGACGGCTGCCGGAAGCCATTAGTGATTGTTGGGAATTTTCTCTGGATAACGGCAGCGCGCTCTGTCAGCAGTCCGCTTTCCTAAATTGTCCATTGTTCCACTTATTAGCCTTTATACATACGCCCTGCTCTCTGTACCCAGATATCTATTCATCTCGATAATGATATGATCTCCTATCTACCATACCATCTAAGAATACCGTCTGGCAGACTAAAATATCTCCCTAGCTCTGCTAACCCATTCTTATAACAAGACTAGCTCCCCTTCCCCCCTTTTATCCCTTTATCTATAAGTACTTTTTAAAACAAGGGCTGACAGCTTTATTGTTCAGGAATGATTGCCAAAAGGCTTAGTGGACTGTACTTGCCAGTAAAAGGTTATTTGCTGACTTGGGATATGGGTTCCTTTGCTGTAGTGTGTCATTCCAATTATGCTGTTGTGTTTTGAGTCTCTGGTGTGTGCCTGGTGCTGTTCTAGGTGGGGACACAGGGAACATGGAGGTGACTCATTCCTACAGTGGTGGTTCTTTCCCCATTTGTCATAATGCTTTCGTGGCTATCATCTGGGCCTTCTAGGTAATCCAGGCTGCTCCTCTCATCTTAAAGATGAGGAAACTGGCCCAGAAGGAAGACAGGAGTTACCCAAGATCACACTGTGGGTTGGTGGTGAGGACAAAATAGAACCCGACTTCCCCTCACCCCATGGCCAGGACTCTTGAACTCATAGCTTTGGAGGCTGAATTCCTAGGGTGAAAAGGGAGATTGCATTCATATTTGAGTGTTTTCTGACATGTAAAATTTATGTACATAGCCCTGCCTAGCAGGAGCCAAAGAATGATAATTTAAAAATAGTTCTGTTAACTTCATATCCAAGTTAATTAAACAAACTTTTATTGATCTAAGAGAAACTGGTTAATCAAGTTCATGATTCATTCATAATCAATTTAACTCAATATGAAAATATTTGTGGTACAAGCAAGAGATGGGAGGAAAAAGGAACCAGAGAACCAGAAGAGTAGGACAGAAGAAGGGGCTTTAGGGAAGGAAGTGTTATGTGTGTAGTGGAGAGGGGTAGATAAGCATGGCTGAGGGCAATCTAAACATAAACATGACACAGTAGATAATTAAATTACCCATTACTCCATGCTGTATATTGCTGTATATCTTTCTTTCCTGAGTTCAAACCATTTCACCAATGTTATCACACTCACCATCACAGTATTCCTTTGAAAGCACGTGGTAATTATGGATTCCCTAAAGCACACAGGAGTTAGGTGACCTGGCCCAAAGCGATTGAGCCTAAAAGTATTGCCAAGCTGTGAGGCAGTAGAACTCACTCATTTAAATCATGTGTGCTTGTTCGTGTTAGTCTTCAGTAACTCGTCTGACAGTCCCATCGTTCTTGAGTTTTTGTTTTGCGCCCTATGAAGTTAGCACATTAATAGAAAATTTTTAACCAAATGGAAAACACGAAAGAAGAACCTAAAACTCATACCACCATCCTGTTATGTGAGGAAGATCGCTATTAACATTTTAGTGTGTGTTCTTCTGTTTTAATGCATTGTAATACCTTTCCAGCGCTAGAAAATAGCCGTATTGTTGCAGGAAGTGTGGAAAATTCACAGAAACGTTAAAAAGAGCAGTAAAATCACCTCTTAGCACAAGACCCAGTGATAATTACTATTAGCATTCTGGTATATTTCCTTTTACCCCATTTTCCCCCCTATGCACTCACAAAGAAACATACACTGCTTTACCCGAATGTGATTACACCGCATATACAGTTTGATACGCGCTATTTTCACTTCCTGTTCCATTATGAATAGTCTACCATGTTTTCAAGTGGTCTTGAAAACATTATTTCTAATGGTTGCCTAGAATTCACTTGTGTGGCTGTACCATAATTTATTATGGATGCACTAAAGTTTATTTACCATTTCCACTGACAACGTCTGAGACTACCCAGCTCACCCTGCTCCTTGTCACTGCATTTAATCTCTTTGCATCTTTGCCAGTTTTCTAGGAGAATGATGGAATCTCATTTGTTTTAACTTTTCATTTCTTTGATTACTAATGGGGTTGAACTTTTCGAAAAGCGGCTCGGTTTTTGACATGTGGCTTTCAACGCCTACTGAACGCACAACTTCTAGTCAAAACCACATATACATGTTGAGGGCTCATGGCTCCAGTTGTGACAGAACAAAGATTGCCTTGCTAATATGTTTTATATAGCACTGGGCTCGGTGCCACAGCCGCTAAATAAATCATAAACTCCCTGACAACCCGGCCCATGTCTTAATCAGTTCTGCCTCTCCCATAGCCCCCAGCCGAATGCCTGACACAGAGGAAGCCTTAATAAATGTTTGTTAAATGGATATGGAGGTGGAGCTTTTGTGAGGGGTCAATATAAAGTTACTGAAATAGTTTCTGAATCTTGACATGGGAAAAAAGAATCCCTGGAGGTAAAATTTAGAAACCATTGTTTAGGACTCAACCGATCATCTCATTACGAGGAAGAGTGAAGAAGCTGATCCCTTCATACAAGGGAACTTGTTTTTATCCCCCCCTCCCCGCTGCGCTGAAAGGAGCCCTTTTGCAGTCATGATATCACATCGGTTTGCACAGCAGCACCAGGATAGAGGAGAGCCTGAAGGAAGGCAAGTAGAGGGGTGCCCGGCTGGTTCAGTCAGTAGAGTGTGTGACTTTTGGTCTCGGGGTTGTGAGTTCGAGCCCCGTGTTGGGCATAGAGATGACTTGGAAAAAATAAAACCTTTAAGAAAAAAAAAAAAAAAGCAAGGCAAGGAGAAAGGGCCAACTGGCTGCAAGAGAAAACGAATGGATAAGAAGAAAGAGGACGGTTGGAAAGAAGAAATGTGGAGTCTGGAGCGATTTCCCTACTCTTCCCTGCTTGATGGAATGTTATGGGGCATCAAGGCCACAAAGATGTGTGGTGATTGTTCATTTTTCTGCGAAGGAAAATGGGGCTCAAAGAGGGGAGCTGACTTGGCCAACATGATACATCTTACATAAGAGCAGAGCTAGGTCTGGAATGAGGGTCTTTTTCTATGAGACCCTCCTTGACTACCATCCTACTGCCAACCCGAGGCCCCACATCAGTCCACTTGAGCAGCGTGGGCCTCCCCAGCCTGCTTGCCTGACAAGCAACTTTGTATTTTAGACCTATCTCTTGTCCTGCATATCTTACACGATGCTACAATCGTGTTTTTCGGTCTCTCCAGCAGAGTGTGAGCTCTTCGAGGACAGGGACCGAGTCCTCCCCTCTGCAAGCCCAGTATCTAGCATGATACTTGATGCGTCTAGATGCTCAGTGTTGGTTCATGAAGGCTATCGTGTTGATTACCGAAGCTGCGCTGTTAGGTTTTGGCATTCAGACCCTATGCATCTAGAAATCTTTCTAGTCCTGTGCATTTTTCAGGCACTGAATCACTCCTGGTAATTTCTGCTAGTTGCTAGGCTTTTGCTATAAGTAAGGCTGCCTTTGGAAAGGGAAAGAATGATTATTGTAGAGAAGTGACAACAGGCTGGGCAAGGGCACTATAAAGGAAACAGAGGAGATGAGGGGAAACCCAGGAGGCAAGAGGAAGGCGATACTGGGTAGAAGGAAATGATTCTTAGTAGAGTATCACACCCATTTCGCCGATGAGAGAAACACGAGATGTTACCTGACTTGCCCAGAGTCACACAGTGCTGAGGTGGTAGAGCTGGGGTCCAAATTTTGGTCTGATTTCAAAACCTCGCTTTTTCCGTGGGTTTTCCATGTGCTCTATGCTGCCTGTCACTGGCCAGCAGTAGGAGGTCACTGGCGTTGAATAGAATAAAACAGAAGAGTGCTTTTCTTTTTAGAATTTAAAAGATTACATGTCACTGTCCCCCAATATTAATGATATGCCGAGTACCTTCTTCTTTTGAGCCTTTCCCCTAAATTTCCATGATCACTTGAGCCCTTTGGATTTGCTTATCTATGTAACATAAATTTTATTAATGAAAGACAGTAGCAGTATTGGAAAGCACCAAAACTATACATACATACATCTTACCTGCTTGTCAAAGGGACAAAATGCCAGTCTGTGCCGTTACTGGAAATCTAGCCACCTTGAGCCCACCTCCCACACTTGTTGCTCCTCCTTTGGCTTGCCTAACTTCCCAGCAGCTCCACGATCCCCATCTCAGCATGCCGCTCATCTCTTGACTGGCAAAATTCCCATTATTTTAGACTCTCACAACCAATCGGCGCTTAATTCGAAGTGATCAGTTGCTTGCCAGGAGTTTGAAAAGTTTAAGTTGTATTTATTGCCTCAACAACAAGGAAATCTTGCCTGGATCTTCAAAGAATTTCATTTTAGCTATGTGTTCTCAAACGAAAAGTTAATATCCATAGCAGCTGATTGTACCTAGCTGGTTAAATAGTGCTCCAGACTCAATAAATTTTCTAATTATTCCCGTCCTCCTTTCTGGAGGCAGCCTGGCACCAGCTTTAAGGGAAGGCAGGAAGACGGGTCTGTCTCACCCCTCCACCCCTCGAAGGCCTTATTAAATTACAAATTCCATCTGTTCCCAAGAAGAACTCAAACTGAATAAAATATTGGATCGTTTTGGTTTCATATCTTGACTTGGTTTTGCCTTAATGAATTTTTATCATCATACTGCAAGAATCTGAAGCTTTCTTAGCAAAATTGGAGAAGTATCATTAGATGACTGTATTGTGAGATCTTCAACCTGGAAGGGACATCAATAAGCCATTTAGTTCATCCCGCTGCTTGGGTATCTCAACACCTAAATCAAATGTGAGTGATGGTTTTTCATCCCATTTGAAAAGATTTCTAAAGATAGATATTTTGCATCTTTTTTTTTTCTCCAGCGGTCTGTTTCAGTGTTTAAGTCTAAGTTCTCTCTCATGGTCAAGAAGTTACGCCTAACGTTTGAATTTTCTTGTAGCTATGCTTTTAGGGCCAATTGCTATGAGCAATTTAGAAATCTTAGGGAGATACATGACACTGAAATTCGCTGAAAAGTACTTGGAGTTGGATTACAGTAGAAACAACGAAGAATCACGCCAATCTGCAGGGATGTAAGCAGAAAAGGAAACAGTGTAGTTGATCTCATCATGGATTTACATGTAAATAAGGATGAAGCAGGGCTTGGGAGGAGGAAAACAACAGGAAGGGAAAAGGGAATTTGGATTAATGTCATTGGAAATGAATCAGCAGAGGAGAAAGATTTTAGGGTAATAGTGTGAAATAATTGGAAGAGATAAGGCTCACTTCAGAGAGAGTGGCAAGATTTAAGGACATAGATTTTCAATTGAGAGAGCAAGATTGATTGTACAAAACCCACACAATCTCCCCTATAACTAGTGCTCTTGGAAGCCGGGAAGGGAAGCAGATAGACGAAGATATTAACTGGTGTACCAGGAGGCTGGGGGAGTGGTGCAGTATCTCAAAAGCTGAGTAATCCTCTGATTTTGAGGCACAAATGAAGACATACTCCTTAATACTGTAATCAGAGTGCTGTGCATTATGGGATTTTATTTAGCAAGGACGTTTGTGAGGCACTGGCAAAATTAGAAGTCACATTTGAGAAGTATCTCTTTTGAACAGGTATTCACGTGGGCCAGAGTAAAGGTCTTTCTTGAGGACAGCTGAATACGAACGAGGGGTCGAGTCTTCCAGAGTGGACTTCTGGAATAGCTCGTTTCGACAAATGACAAGTTCATGTATATTCCTGAATGTCATCACTGTTTCATGCCTAATCGGAGATTCTGCCAAAGGAAAGAAGGTGGATTAGGTGAAGACTGTTCTCACCTGAGGTACATTTTTGGACCCTGAGCTGAGGAGCCGCCATGGGTGAAGAAGGGTGAACTCACCAAGCTCATACGTGATCGTTGGGCTACTTATTAATTGGAACTTGCTTGAATCTGAGGTGACATTTCTTTGTACTAATGTTGGCAGTTTTTGACTAAGGCCAGTGGCTGTCGTGGTAAGGCTTGCTGAGTAAATACCACATCTCTGTTCTGTGGAGAATTATTAGCTATTGATCTCCAGCCCCCTCAGAAATGGGACAGGAGTCTTGTTCTTCGGGATCCTTCGCAGGCTTTGGAGGTTCTGATAATTGTGTGAAGTTCGGAACCTTCACTCTTCAAACCATTTTGCAAGCCACTGTGGAGAAGCTAATGAGAATCCTGTGAATTTGCCGGGTTGGAACAGTAAAATTTGAACTTCTTTTGATCTTAAGCTGTAAGGAAGAGCCCAGCTAGGCGTTATTTAAAACAAACAACCACGTCAAACCGCATGAGTCAAACCCTGAACATGAACATAGGATGAAGAAGACTTTTTAGTATCTTAGAGTTTAAATTTGTAATCTCAGGGCTTAAAGTGAAGGTTTTTTATTTCATCCATTGTAATATTTTGCACAATAAGCCAGACTTGAAATGAGAGAAATAGAGAATTAGGGAAATTCTGATCCATGAACTATTGATTAAGTAATAATATATTTAAACCCAAGAGATGGCTGATTAAATATGACCACCCAGGCAGTTTCCCCAGAGTCATTGAGCTCTACGGAGGGATCAGCCAGGCTCTCTGCCCTCAAGGGACTTCTACTCTGGTAGGAAAGAGGAGACCCAGCCCAATGATAATCCAAGGTGGAATCTGTGGTAAAAGAGGTAAAGGCAAAACCATAGACGTTTAGGAGTGGGGGAGACTAAAGTTGAGTGGGGGTAGGGAGATCAGGTGAAGACTGGACCAGAGGATCAGGTGACAGTTAAGTGGGCCCTGTCTCCAGCAAGGATCAGGCAGGCTGGGCACAGGAAATGAGATTTTTCTCTTACTTTTTTGCCAGATGGAAAAGATTTGAAAGTGGTTGAGGGGAGCTTACTCCCCACCCCAGACAGAGAGAGAGAGAGAGAAAGGAAAAACAAGAGACCAGTGAAATAGAAGTGGTTGCCTCTTGAGCTAAATGCTGGTATTAAACTTTATTAGAAAGTTACAGTGAATTATGGACATGTTATTATTATGTGTTGACAGATAAGGACGGATGTTAAGTACAGTGATTGGGCAAAACACGTGCCTCTGTGGTCTCCATAAAATCTGTCTTTGAATCTTAGAGTTCTTTCTAGAATTGCTCAGAAAGTTCTCAGAGCCATGCCAAACTGCAGTGAACTCATTAGTCTGTTGTCCAGCCTGGTTTATCTTGGTTAGGTGAGAATACATTTAAAAATATCTTCACGTTCCCTCAGCGATCTCTTCAAGTATTTAACAAGTATTTCACTTAACTCACTTAAACGGTATTTCATCTTATTCTGTCTTCAGTGGAGATGGAGATCAGCCATGTGTATAATATCCTGGAAGACTTATTAAATGTTTTCCCCATTTTATCTAAGCTTAGGTACTTCCACTGTCATTACTTTTACTCACAAACTTCACTCCCCAACCTTTTGATGATCTTTTTCTCGAAACCTCTATATTCTATACATCTTTCCTTCCTCTCTCCTACTCCCCTCCCTCCCAAAGACATTTAGAAAGCATATCAGTCACTATGCTAAGCGCGGCCACATATCAGTCCTCCCTGCCCTACAACACTGATATGTATTTTGCTGGTAATGGGACTGCATAGCCCTCCTAGGGACTATATGCCGTAAAGGAAGGGTGTGTCTTTGAATCTTACAATTTTAATGACTTTCATGAACAAATTCATCAGTGTCACTGGAAATGCTGGATTTCTTGTCTGTTTCCAATTGATTTCAGCTTCCTCTGGGAATGTGATCAGCATGGATATTCTTGCCATCTATCAGTGTGCATGCTTCAATGCTGCTTTTTGTTTGGTATGGCCACTTCAGTTGGTTTATGTGAAGATTGTGTATCTCCTGGTTCATCTTCCAGTCCATTACCCTTCTCCATCTGTGAGCTCTATGGGAGGAATGCTGTAGAATCTTTTAGGAAACAGGGTTGTGATGGATTTTTTTTTAAGGTAACAAATCCTTCCTTCTGTTTGTTCCTTGACCCCCCCCCCCCAGCCTTGCCTCCAAACCCTTCTCTTACGCCACCACCCCCAAGCAAGGATAGAATCTGTGGCCATGAAATGTCAGTAGGCTCAGATTTAGGCTCAAGTCTGAATTAATTTTGAATTCTTAGCTGCCTCAAATGTTGCTGTACTAATCATTGACTACATCTCTTTCCACCTTTGTTTTTATCCATACCGACCCACCTATACCGACCGACCTTGTGTGAGAAATACAGAAACTATTTCCCTTCCCTTTTCCCATCAGTTCATGCATTTGAAATGACACCCCTCTCTTCCTTCATCGAAGTGGCAACATTGATTTTCTTTTGTTAATCTGTGCTTCTGTTTTCAGAAAAAACAATCAGACCCACCGTGCCTGCAAAAAGCTGTTCCTTTCATCTCTTCTGACTGCTAGTTTTAATATAAATTTCCTTTCGTATGGTCAACTTCTTTTGTACATTAATAGAAGCCGGCAGCAGAGAAATAAGCGCAAAATATTCGTCCCGATTGTGACTTGTGGGCAACAAGTCAGGTACTTTGCGTTGCGTTTTTCTCTGTTAAGTGCGCTAAACCCTGAGGATTAACTCATTGCAGTTTGGAAAGCAGTTCATTCTTATGTTTGAGCGTGACTGAAGAAAAATTTCCTGTTTGCGGACACGTGCCTGTGCTAACTGTGGTTGTAAAAGATCGTTCTTTCAGATTTGAAAGCCTCGAGCTGGAGAACTGTCATGGAAAATAGGCAATGGAAAAGCCTCCGAAAATTGTTTCAATTTAAGCCAACTTGTTCCATTTATAAAACTGTTATATAGACAGTCGGATTTCTACTTTCAGTGAGTGTGTGCGTGGTGGTAGCCGAAATCTGAGAGCATATGAAATCCACAATTCATATGATAAGATATCCTTCCTGAGTAATGAAAATTACGGGAGAGAAATAAATCATCGAGCGGGAAATCTGCCTTTCAAGAGTTGTTTTTAAAGGTGTCTATGCTCACTCTGGCGTAAGAGAGGATAAAATATCCCCTTTGGTGAGAGAAATAAAAATATTCCTTGCCGCAGATGGCAAACTGTAGAGAACTGCTCTGTGTGTGGTATCATGTGTAATTACATCATTTCATCTTGAAACATTTTATAGGTTTTGCCTTGCTGGATGTCTGTTGTCTTTATCTTGTCTCATATGCATATACTCAGTGTATATGTATGTAAACATGTAATTTGATTCTATAAATCCACCTCAATTAGGTAATCTTGGCTTTTTCCTCACTCTATAATGGGAAGGATCACATACCAGCAATTTCCAAATAAAGCGCATTTAAGGTATCAGTCTCAAAAAAAAAAAAAATCTGTTACCTATTAGTTCTCATAAGGAGCAGCTCAGGTAATGGAAGTTTCAGAATGGGTTCTATGAGCAAAGCTAGTTTAGGTGATGAAGTTTTGTTTGACAAAATGATATTGACTCTTATGATAGCAAATCTTAGAATTATTCATCGGTAACTCACAGGCACAGAAAACAATATAGTATGTATTTATTAGGGTTGGCTGAACTAGAAAAAGAAAACATTCGGGTGGCACTTAGAGAGGAGAACAACGTAAAGAAAATAAAAGGAGCCATTTTTCAGGATTTCTGAAAAAAGGCAGCTTTGCAGAACGGAGCAAATTCCGCCTTTTCATGTTGGATATCGTTCTGGTTCTCATCCAGACTGGGTCACAAGTTCAGTATAATAAATTTATGATGACTGCAAAACCAAGGCATCCCCTCAGGTCTTTGGAGAGAAATATGGAAAGAGTAGTGGAGGAAACAAATATGTGTTTTCGTTAGCCATGTCGTGTATAAAGGAGGTAAATACTGGAGTATTCGTCATTCACTTGAGAATGGTGCCATTAGAAAGTGACTCTCTGGCAAGAATTCTGCAGTAGCTTTCCAGGAGCTAAGTTATGTCTTTGAGGTCCACTGTATCACTGGGGCGAGAGGAGAATTATTTCCGTATGTGTGAGCGTTCGCCTGTATTTGAAGTTATTTAAAAAGCAAGCAGTTGGACCTCATTAATTCAGAATTCTGTTAATTTGTAAACAAGATCGCCTGAAGGAGCTTTTAAACTGCTTAGGACAGTAAACTTTTCAAATACTTTAGAAGTAGCGCCTGGGATACTAATTTCAAATGCTTATTTGCATAAGAGGCAGAAATCCTCTCCAGGCAACCTTTTCCTCACTGCACTCTGGCTGTGGTCTCTACAGCCATCCTGCCAGAAGTCTGAATTCCCTTAATCAAAATGAGAGCCTATGCCGGCTTGCACCCAGGCGCTTTCCCCGCTGTCTCAAGAATTTCGGATCAAGATCATAGAAATCTCCCCTAACTCCCAGTTGTAAATTAGGGAATGTTATATAGGGCCTCAAAGTCAGAACACTTGGATGGAGGTCTGGCTAAAGGAACAAAATGTCTCTTCATATTTTACATGCGCCATAGAACAGTGAATTTACAAGGATCTCACTAAAATCGATATCCTGGAAAGTTGCAGTCAGCAGACAATGGTAAATGAAAGTTAATTGTATAGCATCCTTTAGTGCTCGTTTACCAGATACCATCAATACTGGTTTACTGAATGTCCTGTTTTTTATTGTTTTATTTTGATGAACAATAACAAATATGTATAAGAGTTCTACGAGAGTCACTTCTAAGCAGACTTCTGAACTCCAGGGAGCGTGGCATTCAACTAAAAAGAGAATGCCGTGGCAGCCCAAGGTCCTGGGAACCTGCTCTGATCTGAGACTTGGACCTGGGTATCCAAGAGATACCAAGAGATATCTCTTGTTATCCAAGAGAGAACAAGAAATCCAAGAAGTGGGCTTTCTCTTTCTAGTTCTATTCCATGGTTCTTGTTCAAGGCTGAGCTTTTCCCAAGCTCCCTTCATCTTTGAAGAAAGACAGGCTTCCATCTGAACTCCCTCCTCTTCCTCCTCCTCCTCCTCCTCTTCCTCATTCTTCTTCTCCATCTTCTCTTTCTTCCTCTTCTTCTTCTTCCTCCTCTTCTTCCTCTTCCTCTTCTTCTCTTCCTCCTCGTCTTCCTCTATGCCCAACATGGGGCTTGAACCCATGTTGTGAAACCCTGGGATTCAGAGTTGCCTGCTCTACTGATGGAGCCAGCTGGGTGCCCCTAAACCCCCACCTTCTGTCCGCAGCCAGGCACCCCAGGCCTAATTCTCGTTATTTTAAGTCAGCAGGACTCAACTAGTTTGTAGCTACACATTCCCCATTCTTTATGTTGGCTTCTTGTCCTTTTTTTTCTCCCAATTTTCAGCTTCTTCCAGGCCAGACTTCCCCTTTCACCTCCTGTGATCCATTATTAAGTCTCAGCTTGCATTTTTCCTGACCAGCCCCTGATCTATTCCAAATTAGCATCTACAAGCAGAGTCCTTGGAAGGATGCGGTTCCCCTCCCTCCGAGGAAGAATGTGAGACCAGAAGGAGGGAAGTGATTTTGTATTCTTGTCCCTTTCACTGTTGCCTACACCCTCCCTACTTTCTGAGCCAGCCCCCTCAGGGTTGGGCCAGGGATTTTTTTCTAAGTTTTTTTCTAAGCTTCTTCCCACAGCAAACACACTAGCTTACTTACCCTTTACCTACAGTGACCGTATCTTCCGAACTGAACATGGTGGGGGCTGGGGCATGTGGTCTAAAAGGGGACCAAATATTTAAAGTCAGAACTGTAATCCAGCCATATTATCCCTCTTCCTTCCGTAGGCATCAGGGTAAGGGAAGGCAGGGAGAAGGAGGGGGGGCTTTGAGAAACAAGTCTTTGGATCTGAAGCTCTGGTTTTCTTTTCCTTTTATCTTTAGAAGTGAAATGGATTTGCCTAATAAAGTTTCATAAACGTGAATGCTCAGTCTCCCATTGATCTAGGGCCCCTGTACAAACATCTCCGGTTCTGCATGTCCAGTGTGGCCTCCTCATGCTCTTTCTTACGGAGAACAAGTACGGTCCACCTCAGCGGGGAGTGAGTGTCCAGTCAGGGTTTTGAAGTTCTCCTGGCCTTGAGTGTCGCGGTCAGCTTGCCTTTCTTCAGACGTATATTTTGCCAGTCATAGTCCCTCTTTTGGAAAAACATCTGGAATACTCTTTTAGCTTTCTTATGATGATTGTCTTCTGTGAGATCTATCATCTAGGACTTTATCACTTGCTAAAAGGGTGTATAAACCAAAGAACGATTCCTGGCAATGGCCGTGTAGTTGACGTCGTGTTAGGATTTTAACCTCTGTGTTGGGATTTTTTTTTTTTTAACCTAGACTGGGAATTCACACATCATCACTTCTGCTGCATTCTGTTGGTCACACAGGCCAGGCCTGATTCACTGTGGAAAGGGACTAGACCAGGCCCTGGCTAGCAAGGGGCGTGCATCATGGGGGGTGGGGGAGGCCACCGTGGGGCCTGGCCACCACGTCATCCGCGTGAATGAGGAAAACCCTTCTGAGGACTAAAAATAGAACTATTCATAACAGGAACTACTTCTTTTCTGTCTTACAGATTTCTATATAGACACTCTTTATGTAGTTTCTGGACTGGCCTTCTCTCCTGATTGTCTTCTTACCCCTTTGCCTCTACTTTGTTTCTTTCACGCATTTCTTTTATCAGTCTGCCCTTTCAGCGTGTCTCCTCTGGGGCTTATCTTTGTTTTTTCTCTGTTCTCGCTGTGCACACTTTACCTCCTGCCAAGGACCCAACCACATATCTTCAGCCTAAACGCTGTCATTTCAGGCATCTGTCTATAAAAGCATCGCATACTGACTGTGTTCAAAACAGAACTGACCACCTCTTTCTCTGAGCTTGCCCTTCCTGTACCACGTTTCTGGATGGATGCCCTGCCTCATCTCTGGACTGTGAACTCTTTGAGAGTAGGGTCCACTTTTTACTACGTTTTTAACCCCTTCACCTAAGCTGCTGTTGGGCACAAAGGAGACATTGGAGTGTTTGCTGAATGAACACATGCATTGTGAATTCTCTATTTGTAGGCATCTTTATACTTATAAGAGTAGTGGAATGCCAAGCTGGTAAAAATAAATTATAAGAAAACTTTGATAAAATAATGTTTTAAGGGATAGATAATGCATTTGAGTAAAATGGGCAAAAATAAATATATACATAGATGTAATATTTGGGGGCTGTTTTGAGTGCTTACTTATTAACCAGAAGAGATGTCTGAGAGTCATTGCTAACTATTCCCTGAGGTCTCAAAGTCCAGTTCTGTCAAAAGGGGCCCACCATTGCAGGCTTTTTCAGGATGAGGGCAGAGCTCCACCTTTCAAAAAAATCTGTTGGATATTTTACAATGTGGCCCTTTGCAACCACTCCTTGCTCCAACCCTAGCAGAACTCGAGCTTTCTCCTTTGACCTACTTACTGTCCATAGAATGCACTGGTTCTGAGAAGTTTGGACTGAAACCTCTGTCAAAGGAGAAGACAAGAGAGAATGGTGACAGTGGTGAGTAGGAAGAGGAGGACAATGATGACATAATGGTGACAATGATGACAGTCATGATGACCATGATGATGACGTTGATGATGACCATGATGACGTTGATGATGACCATGATGATGACGATGATGACTGATGACCATGGCAGTTAACATCTACCAGTTGTTTTCTAATGTTCTAGGTACTAGGCTCAGTGGTCTACCTGCATGATCCCATTTAACCCTCAAAACAACTCCATGGGAAACCCATTTTAGAGATGAGGAAACTGAGGCTCCCAAGATCACACAGTGAATGAGAGATAGGTTCAGGCGGAGATTGAAGTCTCTCTGATTCAAGACCTCTCTGTGGCTCCTTCCTCATCACTCAGCTTCACCTTGATGGCTGCCAGCTGCAAATTGTTCTAGTTTTGCCTGGAACTATCAAGTTAGGGAGAACACTATAGGTCATATATGTTGCCTATAAATCTAGACAGGCTGTATATGCCAGGTACAAGACCCAACAGCCTCTTCTAATAGTTTAGTTTTCTCTCCAATCTGGTACTCTCAACAGCTCAGTGAACTGGCCACGAAAGCTCTTGTCACTATTTATGGGAAAATAGGGCCTGAAGCAGCGAAGTGATTGGCCAGAAGTCATCCAGTAAGCTTGTGACAGAGCTGGGACTACAATCTCGGCCTCTCAAACTTAGTTCATTCTTTTTTCTTTGATTTTAGTGTTTGGAGCCACCTTTCCAATCATCATTAGCCAGTAGATACACATGGCGGCTTTGTGTTGAGACCCCTCAAAAGATGGATACCTTTAAAATTGGGGGACAAAGGCCCCAATATCAGTTATGAATTTGAGAATCACCCCAAAAGTGTTGATGACTCCTTTGCCGTCACCCAAGTGCCCTCTTGACTCCTTTCACTTAATTAAAACATGTCTGTTGTCCTAGGATTCCCAGACCCTCCTGGGGTCCTCCTGCAAGGGGTGCTTTAATACAGCTTTTCCCCACAAGGGGGAGCCAAAAATGCTCAGGGGGCTGAGAGATGAAACCGTTCAAATCCCAGGCCCCTCTTCCTCTCTTGTTTGTTTTCACACGAAGGCCCTCCAAGCACACAGTTTCCAGAAAGGAGAAGCAGATGGTGCTGATGCTGATGGTGGTGTGTTTGTATTTGGTCGTGGGATGGCGGTGGGGACTTTTGTCTGTGGAAACTTGGCTCTGACAGATGAAACCATCTGAGCCAACACTCTGGTCTCTGTACCTATTTCTCCCGCTGGAACTTTGTCTCGCAGAGACTCCCCTTTGCCACTGTATGTGGGAATGAGATGACTGCTGGCTGAAGCTGGCTCCCTTAGCACTCACACCATCGTTTTGCCCCATCAACCCACCGGGCGGCTTCTGTCCCCTCCCACTAAGGCAGTTAAACAGGGTTAGGCAAGAAGGCTTCTGCTGCTCTCTTTGCAGAAGCTGGGTGGATGGGGACTCCATAGGACTATGCCTTTTAACACTGCTTTGACTTTAGTCAAACCTGTGTTTCAGTGAGGCCAGGAGCAAGAATGGTGGCTAATCCCCTGGACAGCTAAGTACATATGGGGGGGGGAATGAAACCTTTGGATGTAAAAATTAATTAAACTATTGTTTTTATTGACACCCCACAGATCTCTTTTCAATCAGAAATATTTAAGAAACTTACATGTGATAATAACTTTCAAATACAATATTTCCAAATGTCAAGTTAATGAGTTCAGGGAGCAAAAAGACTCAAGTACTCAGTATGAGTTTCACATAACATCTGCTTCCACGAGTACTTTTGGGATCCTTTGAGGCAAAGACAGTAGGGAGCCTTGACTTATTTGCTAGACGTGGAGGTAAAGATAGGAACATCCCTCCCATCTCCCTTCATTTGTAAAAATGGAGATGAGGATTTTTAAGTATAACCGATTATTTCAGGGAAAAAAAACCCCAAATTACGAATCATTTGAGTTGTGTAGATAACAATATTTATAAATGAAAAATGGGGTTATTTTTGAGGATGTAGAGAAGCAGGCTATTCCAATGACATATTTTGAATAATGTAACGCCCTAGCTAAGAGGTAATTACTGAATTTTTTAAATAGTAAAGCAATAATCTAGTAATTCTAAAAATCCATTTGGCTTTCTATAGGCATTTAAGAATTATTGTTTGTTTTTTGGCGTGGAAGTAACATCTTTCTCAGTTTTTGGAGCACGGCCACTGCTGAATGAAGGGTTCCAGTTGTGCCTTATATTTCTTCTGTATAATTGCACCGAAAGACTACATTGGCATATTGTATGGTTTCTAATGAGCTGGAAATAAAAGTGGAAAAAAAGCCACAAATCCTCAAAAATGAATTAGTTATTCTGGATGTTTTATTTTTCAAGCCGTGATACTATATAAATTGAACAAAATGTCAAAAAACAAACAAACAACTTGTTGTTATTTAGTGCGAGCCTTCAGCTGAAGCTCTGATAGGTGACTAGACTTCTACAGAGTGATCAGTGACTAGACTTCTTGATTCTACCAAGGAGGCCCTTTGCAGGGCCATTGATCTTCTGTTTAAACCTGCCCTCGAAGACAATTGAGGTTCTCTCTACACCTGCCCTTGCAGACGTGTTGAGTTAGGCTTGAGCCCCTCCTTCTATCACTATGGCCCCAAGTCAGGCACTGATGAGGTTTTGGGATCCTGTGGCCCCAGATGCCACTAAAGTAGTTAATAACAATTGTCAGAAATATGTGTTGCGGGACAGTGGTTATCTCAAGCCATGAGCAATCCTTTAACCTTTAGGCTGTAAGTTCCTTACTTTCCTCCTCATTCCTTCCATGGATCTTGTAGGAGTCCAGTCCGAGAGTACAGATTGTTAAAAACTGCGAAGAGTCTGGGATTTTCACCAATTCTCAAGCCAGCGTGTTAGCCTGAAACAGGTTCATGGATGCAGGAAGGAGGCACAAGACTCTTGGATCGGAGAGGAACAGTTTCTTATTTACAGCAGTAGCAGTAGCCAGGGGATCAGCATTTTTGCCCTGGTCCTCTGAGTCCCGGGACCCACATGATGAGGTACAGATGGCCAGTTGGTGTCAGCACACTCAGTGGGTTGCACTGAAGCAGCGGGCCCCTCAGCTTAGGGAGCTCGAATATTCTATGATGGGCAGTTAGCACACTGGTCCTTTGCTCTAGAAAGAGAAAGACATTATCCTTTTTTTTTTTTTTTTTTGAGTAAACTCTGCCACCAATGTGGTGCTCAAACTCACAACCCCAAGATCAAGAGTTGCATGTTCTACTTCTGAGCCAGGCAGGTGTCCCCAGAGAGACATTATCTTTATTACAACTGGATCATAGTCATCTCTGTCTTCTAAAGCTGTAAGCAAACCTACTCTTTCTCTCAGAGCAAGACACTATCTCTGGATTTCAAGGCTGTTGTTTCAAGCATTCTTGAAAAGATATCTCAGAACCAAGGCACTCTGTGCTTCTGTTCACAGGATTTTTTGGAAACACAAGAGATGCATGGAGAATTGTCTCCCAACACAGATTAAGGCCAAGATGGCCTCCGAAGAACTGTTGCTTGGTCTGCCCTTGGGTGTTGCTGGTGACAGCACAAAGCACCCCAGTTGTCACCATCATTACTGTTTTTGCTGTCTGGAAGAGTATCATTCTGAAGCTACTTCATCACCCCAAACCAAAAAGTCTGTACTCCATGCCTGACTCCATGTTTGGCCTGGAGATTGGAGCCAATGGTCTAAAAGTCACCATGTGACTTTGATTTAGTACCATCCTCTCACTTAAACAAACAACAAAGGGAACTGACCGAGGCTTTATGTAGCCCCAGCTCAGAGGCTCGAAGTTTTTAAAGAGAAAAACCTTCTATTGGAAGGAAAGAGTTGGAATTTGGAGGCCCAGGCCAACTCCCAGTCCCTGAAGAAAAATCAATCTCCTGACGTAGCCTTTACTAAGCCTCTGGACCAAGGGGTCAGGAGGCCAGCCAAAAGATCTCTGTTTATCTGCCATATTTTCTTCACTTAGGTAGAAGTGTTTTTAAATGAGCAAGCTCTACAATCTGAAATTAACAAAAAATTATATGGAATTATAGAGCTGTGTTGGTCACAGAGATCCAGAAATGATTCTGTGTCTTTAAAAATTATTTTGCCTTAAAAATACCTGTTTCTCCCTTGTCTGATTCTAGGACTTCTAACCTGAGAGAGATCTGTATTGCTAGATTATATTTCATAGACTCTTAAAGTTGGAAGGCATCTTTGAGTACTCGAGCCTAGCCTGGTCCCTAGGGCAGCCTAAGCCTTGCTGCAGCCCCTTGCCAGAGGGTCATGTGCCTTCTGCTCTGAGAAGTGACTGGGCCATCAGAGCCCCTGGGTGAAGCCCTGGATCTATTCTGGACTCGGCCACTGATTGGCTAGGACCCTTGGTGGATACTGCATGTCTTCTCAAAGCCCAGGTGTACTCAATCTAAAGAGAGAGGCCAGATGATCTCTAGCATGCCTCTAGTGGGTCTTTAATTTCTGGAACATGTGAATATTTAAAATTTTTAAAAGGATGATTCTCTTTTTCCGATGACAGAAGTAACACATGCTTACTTTACAAAACTAGGAATATATATATATTAATAAAAGAATCATTTTTGACCCTGTTACCAATTTCATTGCACAGTTTTAGTCTATTGTGTGTGTGTGTGTGTGTGTGTGTGTGTGTGATAAAGTTGAGATCACAGAGTTCTGTAATTTGCCTTTTTTACTTCGGATAGCATGAATATCTTACCATAGTGGTTGGACTTTATCCTGAAGGCAATAGATAGCCACTGAAAAGTTCTAAGTAGATTTTCCTATATATTATCCCTGTCCAGATCAGAGCTAGAAAAGAGAGAAGAGCATTTTTATACAATTTTGAACTTGATTCCTTCCGTTCTTTATTGCTTTCTGCACAGAAAAAGAATAGCTTGTGATTGTCTTCCTTAAAAATAGAAGTTATAGATTGTTCTAGTTCAGTTGTCTTGAGATGCTCTATTATTAGCACTTGTATGTGTACATTTATCTGTTCTGAAAACAAACTAGAATGGCACATTTGAAGATATTAATCACATAGAGAGTATTTAATTACACCACTCTCAGAAGTATCAACTACAAATATCAAGTCTCACAGCTCCCAAATCAGATATCAGTAACCACTGAGCCAATTTTTCCTAACATGTGAGGCAACAGTTACCAAAAAGCTTCCAGTGACCAAATTTATTTGAGATTCTTTCGTTCCATGTACCTTCAAAAAAATCTGATCCTATATAAATGTAGGACCTTTAAAATTTTAAAGCCAAGGAGACCGAGGAACCAGAAGGGGAGGATACCATGAGCTATCTGGACAAGCCAATCCAACAGTCTGTTTCCTAGCAGCAAAAAGGAAACAGGAAAACACATTGGCTTGTATAGTTTTTATTGTTGCTGCAAAAAAAATATTTATACTTCTTTCTCCTGACAAATTTTATCCTGAAACTTATTCTGTGGACCCTCGTGTGAGAGATAATAGGTTACAGTAGACACTTTCAACTACAGTTTTGCGAATGAGCAACAACCCTCTTGAAATGGATGGTTCCTGTATCGACCTTCTACCTGAGGGTGAGAGTGTCCTATTAAATTGTAATTCAGCGTAGACATTGCTTTGGAAGCTGAGATAATACAGTCCAGGTGCTTGGCTTTCTGATGATTTAATTTCATACAGAAATAGAACTGAGGAAACACAGATGATCTTCTAGCTACCATACCTAGTCGATTCTTTCTCAAGAGTCAGATACCTCAAGTGAACCATCCACTGAGGATACCTGGCATAGGAAGCCTCAGTCAGGTAACTCTAGGACTCAGGGTCTAGGCTGATTCATGTGTTTTGAGCAGGTGTTAAATAAAGTTTTGTTGAATGAATAACTTACCAGGGTCCACAACACAGTCTTTCTTTCCTCTCAGTATTCTCTCTCTACTAGGAACTACCCTATATGAATCTGGTTTTCCATGTACTACTTGACTTCTCTCATTTATCTCTCTTTTTTAAAAATATATTATTTTTTAAATAATCTCTACACCCAACATGGGACTCAAACTCATGACCCTAAGATCAAGAGTTGCACACTCTACCAACTGAGCCAGCCAGGTGCCCCCTTATTTATTTTTTGATGACGATCCCCTCTTCCTTTTCTTTTTACTGGTTCTAACTTTGAGCAGATCACAACTGCCATGTTTCTGGGCAACAGCTGTCACGGAATGCAAACACAAATGTATTTCAGAACTAACTCTTCCTGTAATTGCAAAAACAAAACAGCCAGCAATAAGGGATTGGTTAAATTATGAAATAGCAATATGGTGAAATCCTATGCAGCTGTTAAAAAGATGTCATTGAAGAGGATTTAATGACATATATTCATGATAGGTTTTTAAGTGAGGAAAAACGTGTGTATGTGCATATACATGTATTTTTCTCTCTCTCTTTTTTAAAAGATTTTATTTATTTATTTGACAGAGACAGATCACAAGTAGGCAGAGGGGCAGGCAGAGAGAATGGGGAAAGCAGGCTCCCCGCTGAGCAGAGAGCCCAATGCGGGGCTCGATCCCAGGACTCTGGGATCATAACCTGAGCCAAAGGCAGAGGCTTTAACCCACTGAGCCACCCAGGTGCCCCCATGTATTTCTCTTGATAGAGAGATCTACAAAGAGGGAACGACACATAGAATGGGCAGCTTTGGGTGGTGGAATTACAGGTGATTTTGTTTTCTTTTTACATGTGCTTTTCTGTATTTGAGAAATATTGCATAGCAAACATGGATTGTTTGTGCTTAAACAAAATACATAAAATATAAAACTTCTTAGCAGAGAATACAGAGCGCTTCGGTACGTGTTCACTGCATGTTCCTTCAGCTTCTATCTTGATGATCTCCCATCCTTCTCTGTATGTCTGGTAAACTCCAACCACATGACCCCTCTTGAATTTTCCAAAATGCTCTGGGATCTCCCCAACCAGACTGCTAGTTCGTGGCGACCGGTGCTGGCCGAGTCTTAGCCCCACATCCCTATCTCCTGCTCTTAGTGTGGTGCTCAGTGCTTAACAGGGCCTCGGTGCCCGTTTGTTGAATGAATAGCCAAAGTATCCTGTCCTATTCTCAATTTTCATCAGACCATCCCTCCCCCTTCCTGGCCACTGGTTCACTTCTGCCCTCGAACTTTCCAATCTCTGGCAGAGTCGTGTATTTGAAATACAAATGGGCAGTCTGATTCTCAAGTGGTAAGACTTCACGGTATATAGTTGATTGTGATGTGTTACTGTGGATAGTCACTGAATGTGTCCAAGGTTATTTGACAACAGCCCTTACAGATGGTCTCGCCCTTACATATTATTTAGCCCCTAAACAAGCTCATTTTGTGAAATCATCCCTTCGTTTTAGGACTTGCTTTGAACACATACAGGAAGGGAATGCTCCAAAGGCATCCTAACTATTAAAATCTGTAGGATCTATTTCCCTCCTGAAACAACATATCTCACTCTGTTTTCCCCTAAAAGTAAAACCAGACCTTCTCCAAGACAGTATGATTTGAACAACACCACCCAATTAATTTTTTTCTGGCCAATTTTGTTTCAAAAACAGTAATTAAGCATGGCCTTCTGTAGCATCTATGCTTTCTTTTCCCCATGGAGAGATTTTGTATTACTTCCCTTTTGTCTTTGCTCAGCACTTGGGCACGTGTGAGTTTTCATTAACCATTCTGAATGTAGGCAAAGGCAATGTGGTGGGAACAAACACAAATCAAGACCACATAAATTAATAATCTTTTTAGTACCATTGTCCTCTGTCCCTTTAGAAATTAATTTTCATACCAGCAAACCCATTCAAAAGCTCTACTTCTCCAGCCATTGGAAGAAACAAAAACTTCCTTTGGCAATTTTGTGAATGATACAGGATCGTTTCTGTCTATATTTAAGTAGCAAGTATCATATGGATTTATATAAGGAGAATGAAAATTCACAGCAGGAAACCAGCCACCTGTGTTAATCAGTACAGTATGTGGGGGAGTGAAGTGTAAACTATGACAGGTAGATCTTCGGCTTTCTTGTTCTGTCCCTTTCTGACTAATTGGATGTATGAATTTATCTTGCTAAATTTTAAGGACTTTCTTCAAAAAATATCAGTCAACGAGCACCTCAAATAGGTTTATTAATGAGGAGACAGTGTCTTCTACAGAGCTTGGAGCAGAGAGCAAAGAGCACGGTAAAGCTTCATGGTTCACAGCAGAGACTCTGGACCTCAGCTGAAGCTTGGCTTTAATCCTAGACTCCCCACTTCTCAGCTGTGTCATTTTAGACACATTGTTGCACCTCTGTGTGTAAAATGGTGAAAATTCTAGTTCTTACCTCATAGGATTCTTGTGAAAATTAAGTGAGTTAATGTTTGTAAAACACTTAGAACATGCCCACACTGGGGCATCTGGGTGACTCAGTCGGTTAAGCGGCCGACTCTTAATTTCAGGTCAGGTCATGATCTCAGGGTCCTGGGATCAAGCCCTGTGTAATGCTCCATTCTCAGTGGGCAGTCTGCTGGAAATTCTCGCTCTCCTCTCTCTGCCCCTCCCCCTGCTTGCTCTCTCTCTCTTAAAATATTTTTTTAGAACATGCCCATAGTTTATAAGTGCTAAGTACATATGTGCTCTTATTTTTAAATCTCTGGGTTGTAAAATGATGTTATTACTGGCATAATTAGGTTAATTTTATAAAATATCCTGTAAATTAACCTATAGTAAAATTGATTCTTCTGGTATAGTTTTTTGATTATTAGCACATGCATAAATTCATGTGACCACCATCAAAATGGGGATACAGAAGAGATCCATCATTCCAAAAAACTCCCTCATGCTGCCCCTTTGTAACATCCTAGCACTAACTACTGGCAGTGCTGATCTGCTATCACTGTAGTTTTGCCTTTTCCAGAATGTCACTTAAATGAGTTCTTACAGTGTAGCAATCATCCGAGACTGACTTCTGTCACTCAGCATAATGCCTTTGAGATTCACCCAGGTTGTTGTGTGTGTGAATACTGTGTGTTCCTTTTTATTGCTGAGTAGTGTTCCTTTGTTTAAATGTACTACAATTTGTTGTTTCATTCTCAAGTTGAAGAATATTTGGGTTGTTTCCAGTTTGGGGAAAATTACAAAGAAGGATGCTATACACAACTGCATGTAGGCTTTTGTGTTAACGTAAGTTCCATAAGTTTTCATTTCTTATGGATAAATGCCTAGAGGTAGGATTTCTGGGTCATATGAAAAGTATAGGTTGAACTTTATCAGAACTGCCAAATGGTTTTCCAGTGTGCCTATTTAGTAAGTATGTAATGGTATCTCAGCAGTAGCTTTAATTTGCATTCTTCCAGTGGCTAATGATGTTGAACATTTTTTTCCATGTATTTATGGGCCATTTATGTGTCCTCTTTAGCAAAGTGTCTGTTCAAGTGTTTTGCCCATTTTTAAATTGGATTGCTTGTTTTCAAACTGTTAAGTTTCTTTAATGGAACATTTTATTTAGAAATAGTTTAAGAATCACAAGACATTTTAAAAATAGTACAGAGAATTCCCGAATACCCTTCACTTAGATTCCCCTGATGACAATATCATACATAACCATAGTACATTGTTAAAACCAGGAAATTGACATTGACATAATACTAGCAACTCAGGCATACACTAAATTAGGATTTCACTAATCTTTACATGCACTTTTTCCATATGTTGTTCTACAAAATTTTATTGCATCCGTGGATTTAAATATACATCATGAAAATCAGGATGCAGAACTGTTCCATCACCACAAATAAACTACCTTGTGCTACCCTTCAGCAGTCACACTCCTCCCTCAACTCTAACCTGTAATAACTACTGATCTGTTTTCTATGGCTATAATTTCAAAACTTTGAGAATATCATACATGGAATCATACAATAACCTTTGGAGATTGGCTTTTTTCTCTCTGCATAGTGCTCTTGGAGATCTCTTACTTGAGAGCTCTTTATGTATTGTGGATTCTAGTCCTTGTAGAATATGTGATGTGCATGTTTTCTTTGAGTCAGGAGCATGTCTTTTTGTTCTCTTTCAAGGTGTCTTTTTCAGAGCAAAAGCTTTAACTGTGATGGATTACTCAAAATTATCTTTTTCTCTGGGATAGATTGTGCTTTGGGTGTCAGGTAAAGGAACTCTTTCCCTAAGCCAGGTCAAAAAAATTTCTATTTCCTTCCAAAAATTTTATGGTTTAATAATTTATATTTAGATCCATAATCAATTTTGAGTTAATTTCTGTATAAGGCATGGTTTTGGGGAAAGGTTCATTATTTTATTTTTATTTTTCTTTTGTAAAGATTTTATTCATTTATTTGACAGAGAGAACAAGCAGGGGGAGCAGCACATGGAGGGAGAGGGAGAGGCAGGCCCCTACTGAGCAAGGAGCCTGATGTGGGGCTCCATGCCAGGACCCTGGGATCATGACCCGGGCTGAAGGCAGATGCTTAACCAACTGAGCCACCCAGGGGCCCCGAGATGTTCATTATTTTTCTGTACATGTTTCTAATTATTCCAGCACCATTGTTGAAAAGACTATTTTGGCTCCATTGAATTGCCTTTGAACATTTGTCAAAACTCAGTTGGTCTTATTTGTGTAAATCTATTTCTTTTTTTTTTTTTTTTTTAAGAGAGAGAGCAAGCGCGCAGGGGGAGGGGCAAAGCAGAGAGCAAGAGGGAATCTCAAACAGGCTCCATGCCCAGTGTGGGCCACTCAGGTGCCCCTGTGTGGATCTATTTCTGGACTTTCATTTTATTCCATAGATCTATACCAATACTACACTGTCTTCTGTTGAGAAAACCGGAGGTTTTATAGTAAGACTTAATGTTGGGTGCTGTGGGGCACCTGCCTGGCTCAGTCTGTAGGACATGTGACCCTTGATCTTGGGGTTGTGGGTCAAGCCCCATGTTGGGTGTAGAGATTAGTTAAAAAATTAAAATCTTAAAAAAATTGGGTGCTGTGATTCCTCCTATTTTATCCTTCTTTGAAATTTTTTTGGTTTTTCTGAGTCTTGGATTTTGGTAGGAATTTTAGGATTAGCTTGTCTGTGTATATTAAGAAGATGTTGCATGGATTTTGAATGGAATCATGGTAAATCTATAGATCAGTTTGGGGCAATTGACATTTTTACTATGTTGAATTTTAATGTATTTTGAAGGTCTGCTAGTGGGTATATGCACATTTAGGATTAGTTTTCTTTCCTGTTGTATTGACCCTTTTATCATTATGTTCTAATGTCTCTCTTTATCCCTGATCATTCTTTTTGCTTCATACTCTACTTTTTCTAATTTTATTATAGTCACTCCAGTTTTCTTAAAATATTTTAAGTTTATTTATTTGAGAGGGAAGGGGCGGGGGGCGGGGAGAGAGAGAGAGAATCTTTTTTTTTTAATTTTTTTTTAAGATTTTATTTATTTGACAGACAGAGAGATCACAAGCAGGCAGAGAGGCAGGCAGAGAGAGAGGAGGAGGCAGGCTCCCCGCTGAGCAGAGAGCCCGATGTGGGGCTCGATCCCAGGACCCTGGGATCATGACCTGAGCCGAAGGCAGAGGCTTTAACCCACTGAGCCACCCAGGCGCCCCGAGAGAGAGAGAATCTTAAGCAGACTCCATGCTGAGCATGGAGCCGTACATGGGGTTTGATCCCAAGACCCTGAGATCACAACCTGAGCCAAAATCAAGAGTTGGATGCTTAAGCAACTGCTCTACCTGGGTGCTCCACAGTTTTCTTTTTAAATTTTATTTTTTTTTAGTAATCTCTACATCCAGTGTGGGGCTTAAACTCATGATCACTAGATTAAGAGTCACATGCTCTTCTGACCAAGCCTGCCAGGCAACCTTCCAGTTTTCTTTTGATTAGTGTTTGGATGGTATGTTATTTTCTATCCTTTTACTTTTAATTTTTACATATTTGTAGATTACCCCAACTTCCTTCCGTTACTGATTCCTAATTTCGCTCCATTATGGTCAAATATCCTTTATGTTACTTCAGTTCTTTTAAAATTTGTTTATAACTGTTTTATGATCTAATTTTTTATCCATCCTAGAGAATGTTCCATGAATATTTGAGGAGAATGTATTGGTTCCGGAAGGAGCATTCTATAGGTGTTTGTTAGGTCTAGTTGGTTTGCAGTGCTGTCCATGTCTTCTTTTTCCTTGCTGATCTGCTATCTAGTTGTATTATATACTTATGAAAAGTGAGGTATTGAAGTCTCTAACTATTGTTGTTGAATTGTCTATTTCTTTCTTTAATTCTGCCACTTTTTCCTCCATGTATTTTGGGGCCCTGTTTTTAGATTCAGATATGCTTATAATTGTATCTTCTTGATTGATTAACCCTTTACCATTATAAAATGTACGTTTTGGTTACTGTGTACATGTTATATCTACATCTTTTCCCACCCTTTTACTTACAACATATTTGTTGAAAATTGAATCTAAAGTGTATCTCGTGTAGACAACATATAGTTGGATCAAGTTTTTATATCTAGTCCATCTGCCTTTTTTTAAAGATTTTTTTTTATTTATTTATTTGACAGACAGATCACAAGTAGGCAGAGAGGCAGGCAGAGAGAGAAGGGAGGAAGCAGGCTCCCTGCTGAGCAGAGAGCCCGATGAGGGGCTCGATCCCAGGATGCTGGGATCATGATCTGAGCCGAAAGCAGAGGCTTTAACCCACTGAGCCACCCAGGCACCCCCAGTGTCTGCCTTTTAATTAGAAGGCTTAATAAATTCCCATTGATGTGATTACCTATAAGGTAGGATTATACCAGTCATTTTACTATTTGTTTTTATGACTTATGTTTTCTCTTGTTCCACTGTTTTTCATTTCTGTCTTCATTTGTTTTAAATAGATATATTTTACTGTGCCATTTTAATTTCCTTGTCATTTCTTTTGCTGTATATTTTTTAGTAATTGTCTTAGTGTTTGTCCTTGGGACTGCTGTTAACTTCTTAATTTATGACAAGCTAGTTCCAATTAAAAATAATATACAAAAACTTTGATCTCTTTTTCTCTCTCCTTTATGTTGTTATTGTTACAAGTTATATATTTATCCATTGTGTTTCCATAAACACAGATCTATAATTTTGCTTTATGTAATTGCCTTTTGTTAGGTAGGAGAAAAGAAGAATTATAAACAAAAAAATACATTGGTACTGTTTTACTTATATTTGCCTATGTAGTTACCTCTAATGGTGTTCTTTATTTCTTTATTAGACCAGAGTCACTGTGTAGCGTCCTTTCATTTTGCCCTGAGGGATTTCCTTTATTATTTCTTGTAGTGCTCTTCTGCTAGTGATGAATTCCCTCTTTTTGTTTATCTGGGAACGTCTTTAATTTCTCCTTCATTTTTTAAATTGAGGTGAAATTCAAATAACATAAAATTAACCATTTTAAGTTGAATAATTCAGTGACAATTAGGACATTTACAATGTTGTACACCCACCACGCTGTAGTCTACTTCTAAAATATTTTCATCACCTAGAAAGGAAACTCCAGCTGTTAAGCAATTATGTGTTATGTGTTTACTGGGTCAAGTGATGCCAATCCAAAGACGAAGCTTAACTCAGGCCAAGCAGTCTATTTCAACAGAATGATTTTGAGTGTGATTGACAGTAATAGAATTATTATAGTATTTGTTTTTTAATATGAGCATCTTTTTGGCAAACACAAAATTCTAGGGTCAAAAACACCATGTGTTCTTGAAATACCCATCCCCAAGCAGTAAATGTCTCTGGGCATGTGCTCATTATTGGCCTGGCACAATATTCAGGTCCACAGTGGGTATAATGATGAATAATACCTCTACAGGCAGGGGTAGATATTATTACTTTTGTTACATAGGTGGTGGATCTGAGGCACGGAGAGTTTGCTCAGCCAGCAAGTGGTAAAAGCAGGCCTTGGTCTTAGGTCTTCTGACTCTAAAGCATGTGTATCTCAGTAAGGCCCACATTGCCTTTATCAAGTT
This sequence comes from Martes martes, assembly GCF_963455335.1. Taxonomy (NCBI): domain Eukaryota; kingdom Metazoa; phylum Chordata; class Mammalia; order Carnivora; family Mustelidae; genus Martes; species Martes martes. The sequence goes on along the minus strand of NC_137897.1, from coordinate 105,021,670 downwards.
CATAATCTGCAACAACAGGAAGGAGATGCTTCAACAGAGAGATAACTGTCCATTCTGCCACAGTTTGAACAGAACTACCCTCCATATGCTAATATCCCCAAATGATAGATAAAATTGATTGCATAAAGATTGTAATGTTGTTGCTCTTCACTTATTTGGGCCTCTTAAGAATGTGCTGGGATTATATGGGCATTGAAAAAAACGAATAATTGGCTACAGCCTTTACCAGAATTCTTTTGTCTTTCTTAGGAAGTCACAAAGCTTATTAGTCAACGGAGCACACCCGTTGCTAGCTGGTGATAATTAGTATATGTTTATATTTCCAAAATAAGCTGGAGGTTATCCTTGGTAATTAACTCATCCTCATTGTTCAATTATTATGTGTTAAAAAATGATTTTGTCAAAAATGTTGCTATAGAGGTGGGTGGCCAGGGAGATCACTTTGTGGGCGTTCGAAAACTTTCATCCTTTGGTTGGCAGGCACGACCCCTCTTGCAGGACTTGACAAAATGTGTTGAGGTCTTACTATGTGTTGGCTATTGGGCTTGCTGGCCTACGTTTTCTCAGTCATAACTTTGAGCAGTCCGTTTGAGACTCCTCTGTCTTTTGTGCTCAGCTGTCTGCAGGCAGCCCGGTACCTTCAAAAGCCCTTGTCAGCCAGATATCATTACGCTCTTTGCTGCTAGCTGAGGACAGCTGAGAGTATCGGGTTCAAGCTAGGTGCCCTAATTAATGAATTCTTTTATGGACTTCTCCCCACTCACTCCACCCACACACATGACCCCACTGCCTGCTCTGACTTCCAATGTCTGTATATTTCTTTATCTCTGTCTTGCTTCTTCGGCTCCCTGACTTCCTAATAGTGCTACTGACTTGTATGGTCTTTGCAGACCTGCTGGTCCCACAACCCATCTGGTGACCCCAGGTTTACTGTCACTCAAATGATGTTTTATGGAAAACAAGGCATCCTCTTTCTGGTTCCTTCATGCCAGGTTGAACTGTCTGCGTCTATTACCCACAGCTCAACCGCATTGTCTGATGTCATGATCGGTAAATATTGCACTAATTTGCAAGAAAAAATGCATCAGCAGCACTACTGGAAAATCAAGTTAAAACCAACTGTAGAAAATCTATGTCTTATCCTGCCCTTAACATTCTGGTTACCACGTCTCCTTTTATCCTTAAAACTGGGACACTTACTTCTCTTTAGTTACATACAGTATCGTGATGACACTGATAGCAAACATGGCTCAAAGAAGTGAGGTTTCCACGTTTTATTTCTAAGCATTTCCTGAGCAGGCATCTAAGTTGTCACTGGCTGCTCCCATTATAGATGAGATTATAGTTCTGTTGTGGTTAGTGTGGCCCAGCCTTGATTACTCAGGGACCAGAGACATGGTAGGGAAAACAGCTCAGGCTTAGGCTGGATTGGAAGGACTGCCATCTAATGGGAGTAGAGGCAAGAGTAGATTTTGGAACCATAGAGATCATGGTTTGAATCCAGACTGTACAGCTCTCCGCAGATGACCTTGAACAAGTTTCCTTAAGCTCACTGAACCAGGTTTTTCATCTTTAAAATGGAGATAACAGGGGCACTTGGGTAGAGCAGTTGGTTAGAATGGGACTGTTGTTATGACCCGGGTCACGATCTCAGGGTTGCGGGATTGAGCCCCGCAGCTGACTCCGTGCTCAGTGCAAGTCTGCTTGAGACTCTGTCTCCCTCTGCCCTGCTCTCTCTCTCTCTCTCTCTTAAAATAAATAAATAAATAAGTCTTTAACAAAATGGAGGTGCTATCCTGATGGGATTGCCATGAGGATGAAATGAGATATTACATAGAGCACACTTGCAACCGTGCCTGCCACCGATGTGCATGGAGGCTACATAACTTGCCCACAATCTCGCTGCTGTTAAGTTGTAGAGCCCAGTCTGGAACTGAAACAGTTTGATTCCAAAGACTCCTGCTCTTTCTGCTATAATTTTTTTTTTTAAAAAAACTAGCAGTAGAGGCATTTGAGTTGTTAGTATTTAGAAACACAGAAGCCTGGGACTGGAAGAATTCAGACAGTGTCTATTATGTCACTGATCAGATATTTGAATTCCCTTCACGACGCGTTTCACAGAAGCCCTCTCAAGATTTCATCATGCTTTTCTTGAGCACTTCGAGTTTGTCTGTAATTTACTTAACCTGTGCTGAGTTTATAGTCTGTTGACAAAAAAAAAAAAAAAGCCCCCCCGAGCTGGTATCATTCAAAGTGCCCAACCGTGATTGTGTTATGTTGCAGGGGGCACAGCAGAAGGGAAGGGGGAACGAGAGTGAGATGCAGAGACAGGGACATAGTTTCATGAGGACAAGCCCCTGCCTCCTTTAACATTGGTAGCAGGTTAAAAAAAATGCATCAGTAGAGAAAATCACCTAGGCAGTCTCCAGCCCAGCATTCCTATGTACTGATTTTATTGTAATGTGCCATGACATGGGCCGGGAGTTGTGGCATACCAGGTTTAGAAAGGACCATTTTGATCTAGACTCAGCTCCATTTTTGTCGGCAGGAGGAATCTTGCCAGATTCCCACAGGGATTGGGCAGTCTTTTATTGCCATGGTGGAGATAGCTAGAACTCTGCAATTTGCCCAGAGTTTATGCGGCCTATCTACTCTATTGAGCTTGTTAAATTGTTTGGGTAATTTGCTTTTTAGCTTTCTGTAACACACGTTATATTCTGGCGGGGTGGGGGGCAAGTGGTCTATTTCACTCTTCGTTACCGTTGTTCAATAAACATCTAAGGAATTCAGGGTGTTTGGTGCTGGAGCCCTGGGTTAAGCCCTCGTTGTTCGGTAACACAGCTCAATCAGCGCTCAGAGTTTTAGTAGTTAGATTAACTCCGGAGACGCCCAGCTGCTTGTAGACTAAGGTGGCAGGAGGAGGGGGGGTGTGGGGGGAGATGGTCCTCTGGTCTCAGCTCATTTCAATTCCATATCTCGGGGAGGATGCTCCTCAGTCTTGTTTAATGTCATAATTTTAAACCACTTGGAATAATATTCTCCTTTGCTTTAATGTTATACATCCCTGTGCATGTTCTTTAGTAATTGAAAGGGATATTGGACAAATTTGATCTGTCTAGCTTTGACTTATGCTGTCCTTATCTTGGCCTTTGTGTCATTAAGAAAAAAATTGGTATTGATCTTGGACCATACCACTACATTGTGCCGCAATTTTTCTTCTTTGCTAGTGGAATATAAATCGATAAAAAGGCAGCTGCTTTAGACGAGGGCTAGATATGGTGCTGTCATTTATATATTGTAAATCCAATGATAGCTGATCAAATCAGTGCCTCTCCTGTTCCAAACTTGACATGATTGAATTGTCAATAAAAAAGATTTTACAGTAAGGGAAGGAGAGCTGACAGTGTAAATGTCTGAAAACCCAATGAAGCTCAATATAAAATGAAACAATGAGCTAGGATATCATTTTGTAATTTCCAATGGGAAAAAAAACATTTAGTGAATCACGGCTGAAATTGGGGATGATCACAGGAGGGGGGAAGCAGGAATGAAAAGCCAGCTAACTTGCATTATAATTTTTGAGAAATCTGAAATGCAAATTTGCAGATGCAAATTTTAGGAATTACGCATCTGTACTCACTGAGTTGTTTATTTACAGAAATGGTTCAGAAATTCTCCACCTCCTCCCTTCTCCATGCACATATTTTTTAGGGAGAATACCCAGTCGCTGGGGAAAAGAAACAAGCATCTCCATCCGCAGGCATCCTGCTAACTTCTCGTAAGTGATTCAGAAGTGGATCTGGTAGAACTTGATCCTGCATTCTCGGAAGTCAACCAATAGAGCTCTGGTTTCACTTCATTGATCCCTAGAAGGAGTCAGATTTGTTTTTTAAAAGCAAAAGCTCTAAAGAAGTAGCCATAGAATTTTCTTAGAGAGATAGACCTCTCTTGGTGTGTGGCCCATCAAACTTAGCTTCGGAAATGAGTATCTTACCTCCTGAAACTGGAAGAAGTCCTGCCATTTGTTTTTTCGAGAGACCTGACTAATCTCTTTGCAGATGTAAGAGCCTAGAACTTATTTGTGTGTTGAAAGGCATAGGCAGCCCCATTGGAAGAGACCAGGCTGGAACTGATAAGTGGGTGCTGTTTCATTGCATGACATGCTTGCCTCAGTGGTTATTCTGAATGTCTAGCTTCTGCATTATCAGCTTGGAAATGATTTTGTGAGCTCTTGGGAAGGTCTTTTGGAGGGCTTACTTTCCAGGTTTTCTAATGACGACAGGGTTAACATGATCTTACAAACCATGGCAAATGGCAGTACCAACGCCCTAGACTGGCATTCTTGTGGGCACGGGACACCTAATTGGAAAGGAGATGAATCACCACCATGTATCTAGGATAAGACTAGTCTTATTTTCTGATTTTAACTTGGGACAATCCAAGTAACATTGAACGTTATTCTCTTGTCCTCGTTGAGGCACGTGATACCACTCACCATCCTTTCCCTCTTTCTGTCATATGCTCTTCTCTAGTATTGCTCTTTTCTTTCTTTCTTTTTTTTTTTTTGAAGTTTCTCAAAACCACTTAGGTAGCTTCTTCTTTGTTTCATTCAGCCAACTTCTTTTCTCTCTTGTCCTGGCAGTGGAGTTCTCATAAAGTTCAATCTGCTGCTCTCAGGTCATTATCATGGCTACCATATGCTAAGAGTTTTTACAAGCCAGGGACTGACTGTGCTGTTCAAATTACTTGTATTATTTCATTTAATACTCACAAAATCTCTATAAAAGTCAACCATCTGAGCCTGTAGAGAGGAAATAGGAGGCCTGAGAATCTTTTAGATCCTTGGTTAACACCCAGTTTTCCTGGCCAGGGCAGAGTAGGAGCCAAACAAAGAAATGGAGAATTAGTGATCAGAAAAGAAGGTGGGCAACAGGAAGGGCAGGATCCTGGAAGCCAAGAGAAGTTCATGCGATACCCACTATGAATATGACTCCCCAACCTGTACATCCCCAACCTCACTTTATTGCTCATGCTTTGTACCAAAGTTCCCATGGGTGGTTTTGGGGGGACTCACTGACCCTCTGAAATGTGATACGAAATTTCACATGTGCACATGTATACTTTCTGGGAATGGGTTTGCAGATCTCATTTGGGACCCATAAACAAAACAGAGGTATGTCTTTAGGTCCATAACCATGAACTTTCCATTGGTTATTTGCCATTGTCCCCTCAAAGTCAACATATCTAGAACTTCATTTAACTTTTGCCACCTCCCTGCAAACTAGTTATTCTTCTCGCCCTTTGGTAGTACCATTATTCTTCTAGAAGTTGTCTTTTGCTTTCCTCCATACATCTAGTACATCACCATGCTTCTAGGATTTCCTCTTTCTCTGTTCTTACTTCACCACCTTCTCTTGTGACCTTTGCTCATACTGTCTGGATTACTGAGGTTATTCTGAGGTTATACTGAGGATCTTGGTTCCTAACCCTCTCTGTTTTACAATGATGCCAGACTTATTTTTTTGAAAATTACCCTCATCATGTACAACAAAATATTTAAGAACACAGTGTCTATGAGCAGTGGAATCAGACCTATTCGGGGTACAATCCCAGTTTCTCCTTTCATTTGCTATGTAACCTTAGTCAAGTTGCCATATATAGAGAGTAAGCTCTACACCCAGTGTGGGGCTTGAACTCACCACCTGGAGATCAAGCGTTACATGATCTACTGACTGAGTCAGCCAGGTGCCCCGATATTTCTGATCCTAATTTTGCCCATCTGAAAATAAGGTGATGCTAGTTAGCGCTACCTGCTAGGCTTGTTGCAAAGACTCAAGAAGATAATGCACGGAAGGAACTTGGCCAAAGACTAGCACATTGTAGGCTTTCAGAAGAGAGTTACTGTTTCTCACTGAAGAGCATAAAATGTCTCCCTAATGCTTACCTCACAGCATATAACATCTTCGATCTGATTTTTCAGGCCCATCAGAAACTGGTTCCGACTGTCACTTCTCCAACCTTACCCCCCTCAAGGCTACTTCCTAAATGTGCTCTTACAATGCATACCTCACTCCTACCTTCTCCTGGAGCATCTGACCCTATTCCTTCAGCCTTCCTTCCAGCCCCAGCTCCTGTACTTTCCCTGACCGTGGTGGCGGTCCCCACGGTTCTCACCATTTTCTCATTTCTCTCATACTTTTGAATTGTCCACACTGTCCAATTAGTACCTTCTATAATACAGGGATCTGCATGGTTTGTGCCTTACTCATGGGCTTCTCATGGTGCAAAATAAGAAGCAGTTCACTTGCTTATTGCTTATTCACTGTTCATTTCATGTTTTCGTGTTTGTTTCTTTTTAAATCCAATCCAGGTACCTTGTGGCCTGGGATCAGCTCTGGCCATTACTCTCTGTTCCACGACTTGTAACAGGTTCTTGTTACCATGTACTTACATGGGATGTTTGTTGGTTCGTTTGGTTGTTTGATCAAGCTCTCCAAATCTGCAGGCAGAAGTTATTAAGTATTTGCTGCCCAGACTTACTTTTTGTGAACTCAGGTATTGGAGACTTGGAATCCAATGCCAAGCTGGGTGGCTCAGGGAGAGCCACCTCCCTCCTTGGGTGCCTCGTTCCCAGAACTACGTGGTGGGATAAGCGCGCTAGACTAGGTGCGCTCTGTAAGTCCCCCAATCTCCCAGGACTCTGGGACTCTGGGAAAACCAAGAATCTGTCCCAAAGATCTTCCCCAGCTTCCCCCTCTGCCTTTGCCCCCAGCTTGCTTGGGCTTTGACAGAATGCAGCATCTCAAATAAGGCTTACGTGCTGTCCTTAATTGAAACTGTTAATCTCTCCCAGTGAGCAGACAAGCCTCAGTTTACGAAACCACACCAGCGGATTTCATTCCAGGGTGGGGAGCTGTTTCTGACAAGGAGCCCCACAAAGTATGTGTGCTTCAGAGAACAGGGAAAACTGAGTAAACAAATACTCCCTCTGCTGAAGGAGGTATCCTGGAGTGTCCTGGGTAACCAGCCAAAAATTGGATCTGGTTTCTCTTAGCATGGGGTAACTCACCGCGCCAACTGACATATTTCTCCAGTGACCTCTGCATCTGAACACGTCCCCTAGAAGCACAGCTGTCTGTTCTCCACGCTGCAAGCCTCACTGTGTGCCCTAACAGCCCGCAAGTTGCCATTCTGCAGATGTTTCTTCAGCATCCCTCGACACAAGGGCACATTAGGCTCCATGACGTTTCTGACATTTGGGGGATTGCATCCCCTCCCAGAGCTCGGGAGTTGCTTTTTTCTGGCATGGGCCATCCGTGCTCCAGAAGCCTGGGCATCGTGGAGTGACATCCTAATGCTGCCTATCCACTGTTTCTACCAAGTGCCTAGATCTGGATTGACATGGGTTTGCAAGTTTCCATCCCCGGCTATTCTAGTGAGCAGAGTGGGAAGAAAAAAAAAAAAAAAAAAACATTGGCATGTCCTCCAGAATTTTAACTAACCAGTGGGCTGTCTGCTGATGGGGACTCTGTGCACCGCTAGCTCCAAACCTTCCCTAATTATGCAGACTCATCAGGAACATCACCTGGTGTTCTTCCATTTAATGGGTGGTTGTGCACCATACTTCTTTCATTCCACATCAGAGTTATTGACGTGATATTGACATTCACAGGCAGGCTGGTTTCCTAATGCCAGCCAGAGAATCAAAGTTTTTCTTTTTTTTTCTTTTATTTCCTAACTTTACCTATCCTTTCAGAAAACCTGAGAGTGTCATTAATACTTAATGCCACATATAGTGTTTCCACCAATAATACTTTCCCCAGAGATTAGTCCTCAGAGTAGACAGGGCAGGGTAATTAGGTCTATTGATCTTTGCTACAGCCAGTGTTATCGGAATGGTGATCAACTTTATAAGTAAGATGTGGATATTCATTTTGGCTAAGGAGCTACGACAGCTCTTGTTTCTTGAACATTCTTTGCTCTCACAGAGGCATTGCTAAGCAGCTACTGGGAGATCCTGCAGAGCTAAAATCTCTCTTTTACAGGACTGGTATTAGGCGCCAGAAGGAGTAGGTGCTGGCTGTGCCAAGAATGAGGAAATCTTGAACTTAAACAGATTTAGCCCATGGGGCAAGTTTCATAAAGTCAAAAACTCTGTCAAGGAGCTCCTACCCTGCCATTTAAGTTGACAAGTGAATTCTCTGAAGGAGGGTTTCTCAGGTAAAATATTCAGCTTAGAACCCTTCTCAGGAGGCTCTTCCTTCCCTTCACAGAGCCTCAGAGTGGGGGCTGGTAATATCTTAGCTTGTAGCTGGAGATAAGTCTTAAGCAAGTGACTTTGACAATGGTATCAGAACTTACAGAGGTAGATAAACATCTACCCAGAGACCCAGAGAGTCTGGGCACTGGGTAGGATGGTTCCCTGGCTTGTCTGGCACGTAATTCCTGGAGTCAAATAACATGAGCCTGCTGTGCTAGAGAGAGGCTCATAGGGAGCCAGAACACCTTGTGTTTATTGCATATATTAGCCACCCTGAGCTATTGTCTCTTTGGTGTCCCATAGATGGATTGTTTTAAGAAAGCAGAGGCTCAAATATTCAGAGACGATAGGTTCAGTTACTTGGCTGGCAGGAGCTGGGGGAGGATGATGAGGGCTAAACTGTCAGGCAGGCACATACCAAGTATCCAAGAGTCCAGTTACAAGGGAAATGGTCTACCAAAACCAGAGCTGGGCCCCAAGCAGCAAGACCAATTCAGAGTCAAGCTAGGAAAAGTCTGGTCTGAGGTCTTCTTTTATCTCCTTGACCCGCATGCCCATCACCCTTCCTCAATGTCCTATAGGGCTTATGTAAATCATGGCCACAGCTTTCCAGACACATCGGTATATCTGTATACATAGCCTGAGTCAACCAGATCGAGATCCAAATTCATTTCTGTTTATATATTAACAGCATGTTGTTTCTCAGATGGCTTTAGAATTTAAAAAAAAAAAAAAGTATATTCATCCGGCTAGAATGGTAAATAGTTTTGAGACAAGACCTGTTTGCAAAGTACTTCTTCACCAGAAGTATCTAAATATTTTTATGTGGCAAAGTCCATCATATCTACTTAGTATCTGTTTCCAGCTTGAAAAAAACCCAATTGAAATATTTAGATTCCAATGAAAGTTCAATAGGATTTTATCCAAACGACACGAATGTTTGTTGAAATTTGGGATTATTTCCTCAGTTTAGATATGGCTTTGGGTCTTTACAATCGCTTGCTCTCAATTTTTTTTAATCCCAGAAAAGGAGGTACTTTCATTGCTATTTCCAACAAAATCTCTTTTCCTTATTTGGTTTTTAACTAAAACTTCTATGAAAGACACATTTTAACCAAGTCTAGGTACGTGTTGAAGGATTTCTTTTGAGTAGCCTCAATATTAACGAAGTTATTTAAGCCTGAAATTCTCAGGACAAGTTTAAGCTAGCACCTCAAAGTCTGTGATTAGTCAGATGGGAATTGTTTGTGGACACCTGAGGGCAGATTTCGGCCTATGTGAGCAAATCTGTTGATTTTTGTGACTTCAATATGGCCAGTTTTCAGGATTAGATCTTTTTCTCTCAATTTAACTTTTGTGCCTTGACCTACACGTATGTAAATGATGTCTGATGATAAAAGAGAGTGAGTCACACTTCAGCAGCAACATCAGTGCCCATTAAGCAGAATATAAATAACTGTCTCTAGATATGCAACAGAGATCTAAAATGGCCCCATGGGAGCTAAATTATATAGGAGAATTTCCTGTGTAATTATTCCAAAACAAAAAAAACAAAAAACCCTTACTGATTTCAGCTAGGGGAGTTCTCATACTCTTTAGCCAAATCAGTGAAACTCAACTTTATGCTTCCCTTACTCAGACTTGTTGCTTTTTATCTCACTGGTTTTATTCCCCCCTTCTACCCCCCCTTCCACTCTCTATCTTTCTCTTACTTCCTTCCTTTAGGAACAAAGCTCTGTAATTTGAAGTACGGTAGCTAGAGATATGTAATTAGCTAGAGCTGTGTACCAAAGTACAAACCTTACATTTTTAAATGACTCACAGATAGCACAATGATATAAATTATTGTCCAAAAAGGGATACTTTTGAGAGTGGAAGGAAGTACTAAAAATAATCAGTGGTTTAGTTGATGTACAAGGTATCAGCTGAGACTGTTAGCAGGTGAGTCATGATGTATGGGCACAGGGATGACTATTCACAGAGATGACTAGGCTGGTGAGGTGCCAGAGGCTTCAGTAGGCATCTGGTCTACCCCCTTTAGAAAAGGAAACAGACTCTACCCACAATGACTGGCTCTAATCCAGGTCTTCTAACTCCCAGTCCAGGCTTCTTTCAACTACCCCCTCCCCTTACCACTGCGGCAGGCTAGAAGGACACACAGTGCAGAGCCACCTTGTTCTTGTAGCTTTCTTTTTTTTCTGTCCACCAAATAGCTTTTCAATGTGAAGCTTTGGAGAGATGAGAATCTCCAGCTTCCCTTCTCTCCAGATCAGAGCGTCACAACTAAACTAGTGCACTGATTCTGTTTGAATCTCCACTGCAGACTAATTGTGGTCTTTGCCATACCTTTTTGTAGTTGAGTTAGGATGGGAAGTTTACAAAACCTAAGCCAATGAGATACTATAGAAACATTCAGATAGTTTGAATTCAAAAATACCATTCTTTGAAAAAAATGGAATCAAATGAATCTTTAACTGATTTTGAGGCACACCTTCCAGCCAAGCCACATTTGAGTGATCATCTGCTAATCAACAAGGTAGGACTGCAGGGTGAGTTTTTCCCCAAGTAATGAACTTGAGCTTGTGCATCTGGGGGAGAGGTGACAATGAGTAATACTCTCAGCTGCAACTGACATGTTGGACAAGGAACAGAACACAGCTGAAGGAAACTGGGCCAGAAACTGGGATTAAGGTTATATATGTAATGCTCACTATCTCCTCTTGCCATTATTCTGTGTATATTCTCTCATCTCTGTTCACACAGTAGATTCATTTGCCCTGGGGATAGGCAGTATGGCGATAACCTCATTAATGGACAGGATGGGCTCCCACAATACACTTTGTTGTCAGCAACTTCATTACCGCTGGTAGAAATGACAGAGCAAACACATAGCTGGGTCTAAGAATACATGAAAACAAAGACTTACAGAATAAAAATATTGTCAGATCCTAATGGAAATATGGATGTGACTGATACAAGGCCCTCAGCATTGACATCAATGTCTCACTCCCCTTTTATGTATAGCTCAATAACCGTTTGTTGACTGGCAGTGCTGGATGCCATCATTGATTCGCCACGCCAATGAGTTTTTCCTTTCATTTGTCTAATGGCTCTGCACAGGAGGAGGTTTTGTGGCCAGCAGTAACAACACTGGCATTTGTTTTCCCAGAGACTGTACATCTCAACCACAGGGGATCAACTAAGGCTAGAAATTTGGGCAGCTGCAACCCAGCACACCTAGACTGGCCAGGGATGGAATATGAGGATCCTCTAGTGCCTTCTCCCTCTTCTCCCTCCTTTCTTCCTTCCTGGTTGGTACTTCCTGCATAGCGAATTGATTATCCTGGGACTTTATCCTCTCCCATGCAGAAAAGTCTCTAGATATCCAGGCAAGCTAGCCATTTGGCTTTCCAAATTGCAAAGTTTAACAAATGACCAAAAATAGCTCCAGCAAAACTAATAACTTCATTAGAAGTTAGAAAGTTTGTTGATGGAGGTATATAAAATTGTGTAAGTGTTGCTATTGGTCAGTCAATTATTTCCTCAAGTCATTGGTTTGTGTATTGGTTGGTCCTTCCCGTCACCTTGTCTTGCTTTATATTCTTCTTGCACTCTGTATAGTTGATGTCTCTCTTCCTCGCCCTCCTTTGGGGTTCACTTTCTAGCCTTTCCCTTACATGCTTGTGGTTTTTCTCCATCTTCTGTCTCTTCTCCACATCAATGAGCTTGTTTAAATTAAGGGAACAAAGATGTGAACCGGAAAAAGAGAATAACCTGAAAGATAGAATTAAAACCCAACTTTTCTAGTACATTCAGAACATACCTTCATGTAAATACATGTATTTGTATTTGGGAATACCTGAAGCCAAGAGCCATCTTTTTTACTGTGTATGAAGTATCATTTTGTATGTTTGTTATGCCTCTTCATGTGTGGCAGGATGTGTAGATATACAGACAAAACTGGAGGTGGTGGTGTTATAAATTTGCAAAGCTAGAACAGATATTTGGTTGTTTTCTGGTTTTAGAATGCTTATTCTGTGCTGGGCACTTTAAATACTTTCCCATTGAATTCTCACGACAATCCTGGGAAGGTGTGGAGTCTTGCGCGTGGTCTCACAGCCAGTAAGTGGTGGGACTGGAATTGGAATGTAGATTCGTCTGGCTCCAATGCCCCAGTCTCTTTCCATTATACTGTTTCTTCCAAACATAAATGATTCTGGGTTTTACTACTTTCTGATATTATAGCATATGAGGACTAGGCATATTTCCCCACTGGCCTCAGTGTTCTTGTGTTCAATTTCTTTATATCCTGGAGTCTGGAGAGTAATTTTTCTATTTTCAAAGCATTCTCAGCTTTGATTTCTATTTTGGGATTGGATGACCCTTTCCCCATTTTCTTTCCCCAACACATATGGATTACTTTGAAAAATCAAACTGTCATTTGAGACTAAGAAGGAAAGGCAGAGTGTGTTAAATTTCTCCTTTTCTTGTGGGCATGGTTTTCATTAAGCTCTCTCCCTTTTTTGTAGGGAGCAACCCTGTGGCCCAAGATTATGCTTAATTTTGCTTTTTGTGGACATGGTCTCCTCCCTGTTCTCAGGGTTCTTTCGTGATTGCTTCATAGTAGTATAGCCAAGTCATGCCAATGGCATTGTAGTGCCTTGGCCTTCAGCATTTGGCCAATATTGTTAATGAGTTTCTTTCTATCTGTTCTGCACTAAGCACCAGATATTCATCCTTCAGCTGTATAATTATTGATTTTCCTTTTAATTCCAAAGGAGCAGGTTGTGCCTTTGTCATATATATCCAGGTATTAAACATAGTGTGCCCTTTTCTTAGGATATAACTTCTTAAAATTTTAGGTTGCACCATATGAAATTGCTACTATTTTGCTTTTCTTTAAATATAAAAAATGGCCATTTTGTGTGGTTTGACCTAATATTTATAAATAGGAATATAAGGTGATTCCTTATGATGATTCCTTATTACGATGCTGATGATAAAAATACAAACTAGCATTTTTACAGGCCCTGATACGTGCCATGTACTTTATATGGGAGTTCTCATTGACTCCTCTCAAAAACCTTAGTACTAGTAGTATTCTTTCCTTATAATGGAAGAAACTGAGTCTCAGAGAGGGTGAGTAACTTTCTCAGAGTCATACACATTAATTAGCAAAGCCGGGATTCCAACCTACGTCTGGCTGATTCCAAAGCTTGGGTTTCTTCCAACTGTGCCATCATTCTCATGTTGTCTTTGCATATAGGGAATTGTACCTGATCAGGCAGAGGAAGCAGAGTTCACTGGTGACCACGTTCAAAGTTAAGCTGTCTTCCATCTGGCTCCAACTTTAACCTAGAACTTGACCTTATATTTTACTGCCCCCAGGTCCTCGACTGCATCTGCTCCCTTTCCACCAGCTCAGATTATTCTAATTGTTAGCTTTTAAAAATTATTTTTAAAGGAAGATTAAGGTATAAGGTTGGGAACAATTTGGAATTCCAGTTCATAGAAAGGCAAGGGATCTTGGCCCAGGTTCGTTTTTCATGTGAAGAAAAACCTTTTGTGTGTGGGGGGCATCCAAGATGGTGACAGAGGAAGACCCTCAACTGACCTCCTTCCATGGACACACCAGATGTACAGCGACATATAGAATAATTCTCACTGAAAAAGGGCTGAAACTTAGCTGAACAGCTCCCTCCACAACACGGGATAAAAGGACAACATTAAGATAGACAGGAGAAGCAGAGACCCTTCCCTCATATGGAGACACACAATAGGAGCTTCTTCACAGGTCCAGAGCTTCTCCCTAAGGAGTGAGAGGTTCATGTCCCACGTTGGGTGCCCCAGGCTTGAAATGTGCACTGCAGAGGTGGAGACTCAAAAATGTCTGGCTTTGGAAACCAACACAGCTTGTATCTAGGGGACCTGAGGGGCTGTGGGAATCTGACAGACTTCTTTTGAGGGGCTCATGCATAAATTCACCCATCCAGGGACCCAGTGCAAAGGCAGCAGTTTGAGAGGTGACAGGATTATAGGTAAAGAAGATTCATTTTGCTAAACTTCACGTGTCTGCCAGGGGCTCAGAGACCACTTGTGATTTCCTTTGTGGATGAAGGCACTGGTTGTATCATTTTTGCCTTCTCCCTCTACCTTGCTAAGGCAGGTGTGTGCACCTGGACACAGCCTCAGTAAAGCCATGGGCGTGGCCTGCCTCCACTGCTCTTCTCCTAAATCATTCACACCATAGGTATACACCATGCCCAGTGATCATCCCAGGCCCCCCTAAAGCCCAGGGCCTGCTGCACCCTGGCACTCTTTTCCTGCATCATTTAAACCACATCTGTGCCCCATCAGTACTCTACCACAGCCTCGCTGAAGCTGGCAGGTGAGCACAGTCCACCCAGGGGATGCCTCTTGATTGCCTAGTGCTGGTAGCCAGAGGGTCTTGTGTTCCTGGGCCCCACAGGACTGTGACAGGAAGAAAGACAGTTCAGAGAAGGCTACCACACCCAGGGCACTGTACAGACAGCTGACTGAAACACACCCAAGTCTGCCTATGAGAAAGGCCCAATTACTTGTCCTGGAGCTTCAACCTGAGAGATAGGTTTTAGGTTTATTACACATCTAAAGGCTACAGAGGCATTCTCAGAGATTGTAGGCAGGGAGACACTGTCTTTGTACCTTTTCTTGGCCTCACCATAAGCTCACAGGCCCAGAAAGGAGATTATACATTTGTCTGAAGCCCCAGTTCTTGCAGCTGTCAGCCCAGGGGACACCTCCAGATCTGGTCTGGTGGTTGGCAGGATCTACAGTTATGGTCCCACAGGGCGGTATATATTTATGTATGTTAAATCAGCTGCCTGAGGATCTGGCTTTCAATCAGCCTGAACAGGTGCTGACTGAGATCACTCCCTTTGGAACACTGACTGGTCTTGGCACATCCTCAACGACTGGGACCAATCAAGAATAAATCAGGCTTACACATTCAATGCAGTCCCTATCAAAACATCAATAGCATTTTTCACAGAGCTAGAATAAACAATCCTAAAATTTGTATGGCACCACAAAAGACCCCAAGTAGCCAGAGCAATCTTGAATAAGAAAAGCAAAGCTGGAGGCATCACAAATCTAGACTTCAAGTTATATTACAAAGCTGCAGTAATCTAAGCAGTATGGTAGTGGCACAGAAAGAGACACATAGATCAATGGAACAGAATAGAAAACCCAGAAATGAATCTGTAATTATATGGCCAATTAATCTTTGACAAAGCAGGAAAGAATATCCAATAGGAAAAAGATAGTCTTTTCAACAAGTGGTGTTGGGAAAACTGGAGAGCAACATGCAAAAGAATGAGACCAGACCATTTTCTTAAACGATACACACACAAAAAATTCAAAATGGATGAAAGACCTAAATATGAGGCCTGAAACCACAAAAATTCTAGAAGAGAACACAGGCAGTAATCTCTTTGACATTGGCCATAGCAACTTCTTTCTAGATATGTCTCCTGAGGCAAGGGAAACAAAAACAAAAATAAACTATTGGGACTACACCAAAATAAGTTTCTACACAGTGAAGGAAATAATCAACAAAGCTAAAAGGCAACCTATGGAATGGGAGAAGATATGTGCAAATGACATCTCTGTTAAAGGGTTAGTATCCAAAATCTATAAGGAACTTACAAAACTCAACACCAAAAACCCATATAATCCAATTAAAAAATGGGCAGAAGACACGAATAGACATTTTTCCAAAAAAGACATACAGATGGCCAACAGACACATGAAAAGATGCTCAACATCACTGATCATCAGAGAAATGCAATCAAAACTACAATGAGATATCACCTCACACCTGTCAGAATGGCTTAAATACAGAACACAAGAAACAGCAGGTATTGGCGAGGATGTGGAGAAAGGGAAACCCTCTTACACTGTTGGTGGGAATACACACTGGTAGAGTCACTCTGGAAAACAGTATGGAGGGTCCTCAAAAAGTTTAAAATAGAGCTACCCTATGATCCAGCAATTGCACTTCTAGGTATTTGCCCAAAGAATACAAAAATACTAATTCAAAGGGACGCATGCACCCCAATGTTTACAGCAGCATTAGTTATAGTAGCCAAATTACGGAAACAGCCCAAGTGTCCATGGACTACTGAATGGATAAAGAAGACATATTATATATATTCGATGGAGCATTATTCAGCCATAAAAAAGAATGAAGTCTTACAATTTGCAGTGACATGGATGGAGCTAGAGTGTATAAAGCTAAGCAAAATAAGTCAGTTAGAGAAAGATAAATACCATTGGATTTCACTCAAATGTGGAAATCAAGAAACAAAACAAATGAGCAAAGAGGGAATAAAAGAGAGAGAGACAATCCAAGAAACAGACTGTTTACTATAGAGAACAAACTGATGGTTATCAGAAGTGAGGTGGGTGGAGGAGATGGGCTAAATATGTGGTGGGGATTAAGGAGTGCACTTTTGTGATGAGTACTGGGTCTTGTATGGAAGTGTTTAATCACTATATAGTACACCAGACCTAATATTATACTGTATGTTAACTAACTGGAATTTAAATAATAACTCTTAAAAAAAAGAATGAATTGGGCTACTTAGACAATCACAAAGATTCAAGAGACATCTGAGAGCCAGGACAGTGTTGAATGATACAGTTCATCTCCTACTCAAGGCTACTCCTTCAAGACTGGGAGAGGTAGCTGTTTCACATAATACATAGAGACAAACACAGAGAGTCAAGCCAAATGAAGAAATAGAGGAATGAGTTCTAAAAGAAAGAATAAGACAAAACCTCAGAAAAAGATCTTAATGGAGATAGGTAATCTACCTGATAGCTCAAAGCAACAGTCCTAAAATGTTCACTGAACTCAGGAGAAGAATGGATGAACACAGGGAAAACATCAACAAAGAGAAAATATAAGAAAGTATTAAACCAAAGTCATGGAGCTGAAGAATACAATAATTGAACTGAAAAATACACTAGAGGGGTTCAACAACAGACCAAATGAAGCAGGAGAAAGGATCAGTGACCTGGAAAAGAGAGGAGTGGAAGTTACCCAAACAGAGCAGCAAAGAGAAAAAAGGAATTTTAAAAAGTGAAGAGAACTTAAGAAACCTGTGGGATAGCATCAAGCAGAATAACATTTACATTAAAAAGGTCCCAGAAGGAAAAGAGAGAGGGAGAAAAGGAGGACCAAACATTTATTTGAAGAAATAATGGCTGAAAACTTCCCTAACTTGGGGAAGGAAACAAACATCCAGGTCCAGGAAGCGGAGAGAACTCCAAATAAAATGAACCCAAAGTGATTCACACCAAGACACATTATCATTAAAATATCAAAATTTTAAAACTCTTATAAGGAGCAAGAGAAAAAATAACTTGTTATGTATAAGAAAACTACCACAAGACTATCTGCTTATTTTTTAGGAGAAACTTTGCAGACCGGAAGAGAGTGGCATAGTATATTCAGAATGCTGAAAAGAGAAAACTTCCAACTAAGAATACGCTGCTCAACAAGGCTACCATTCAGAATCGAAGGAGAGAGAGTTTTCCAGACAAGCTAAAGCTAAAGAAATTCATCACTACTAAACTGGCCTTATAAGAAATGTTCAAGGGACACATTTAAGCTGAAAAGTAATGGCATTAATTCATAACAAGAAAACGTTTTTTTCCTCTAGGTTACTGTAAGAACACAGCATGTAGTAGATATAACATACAAATTATGTGTTAATTGACAGTTTATGTTATCAGTAAGGTTTCTGGTCAACAGAAGGGTATCAGTAGTTAAATTTGGGGGGAGTCAAAAGTTATATGTGAACTTTCAACTATGTAGAGGGTCAGTACCCCTAACCCCTGCATTTTTCAAGGGTCAAATGTAGAAACACAAAAGACAATGAGAAAGGAATCTAAGCATAGTGCTAAAGAAAGTCATCAAACCACAAGGGAAGAAAGCACGATAAGAAAGGAACAAAAAGAAATTACAAAAAGAGCCGGAAAACAGTGAACAAAATAGCAAAAAATACCTACCTATCAATAATTATTTGAAATGTAAATGGACTGAATTCTCCTGTCAAAAGACATGGAGTGGCTGAATGGATTAAAAAACGAGACTCATGTATACATTATCTATTAGAGAATCACTTCAGATCTAAGAACACACACAGACTGAAAGTGAAGGGATGGAGAAAGATGTTTCATACAACTGGAAATGAAAAGAAAGCTGGTGTAGCTATACTTGTATCAGACAAAATGGACTTTAAAACAGAGACTGTAACAAGAGACAAAGGGCATCACATGATGTTAAAGGTATCAATCCAACAAAAGGATATAACATTTATAAATATTTATACGCCTAACATAGGAATGCCTAAATATATAAAGCAAATATTAATAGAGCTAAAGGAAGAAATTGACAACAATACAATAATATTAGAGATTTTAACACCCCACTTACATCAGTGGGTAGATCATCCAGACAGGAAATGAATAAAGATTGGCCTTAAAGGACATATTAGACCAGGTGGACTTAATAGATATATGCAGAACATTCCATCCAAGAGCAGAAGAATACACATTCTTCTCAAGTGCACATGGTATATTCTCTAGGATAGATCACATGTAGGCCATAAAACAAGACTACTATTAACAATTACATACCAAAAAAATTGGACAACCTGAAGACATGGATAAATTTCTAGAAACATACAATCTTCCAAGACTGAATTATGAAGAAATAGAAATCGTGAATAGACTGGTTACTAACAAGGAGATTGAATTAGTAATCAAAAAACTCCCAACAAACAAAAGCCTAGGATCAGATATCTATAGTTGTGAATTCTACCAAACATTCAAATAAGATTTAGTACCTATCCTTCTCAAACTCCTCCAAAAAATTGAAGAGGAAAGAATGCTTTCAACCTCAATTTATGAGGCCAGCATTACCCTGATTTCAAAACCAGGCAAGGGCATCACAAAACAAGAAAATTATAGGCCACTCTCCCTAATGAATACCAGTGCAAACATCCTTAACAAAATATTAGCAAGCCAAACTCAACAGTACACTAAAAGGATCATATACCATGATTGACTGGGATTTATTCCAGGGAGATCAAAGATGGTTCAATCAGTGTGATACCCCACATTAACAAAATGAAAACAAAAGATAAATATCATCTCAATAGATGCAGAAAGAGCATCTGGCAAAATTCAACATCCTTTTATCATAAAAATACTCAATGAAGTGTGTAGAGGGGACGTACCTCATTGTAATAAAGGCCATATATAACACACCCCATAGCTAACATCATACTCAATGGTGAAAAAGTGAAAGCTTTTCCTCTAGATTCAGCAGTAAGATAAGGATGTCCATCCATTGTGGCCACTTTAGTCAACACAGTATTGGAAATCCTGGCCATGGCAATTAGGCAATAATAAGAAATAAAAGGCCTCCAAATTGGAAAGGAAGAAATAAAATTGTCACTATTTGCAGATGACATGATACCATATGTAAAAAACTCAAAAGACTCCACCAAAAAAACCTGTTAGAAGTAATAAATGAATTCATTAAGGTTGCAGGACTCAAAATCAATATATAGAAATTTGTTGAATTTCTACACCCTAATAACAAACTATCAGAAAAAGAAGTTAAGAAAACAGTCCTATTTACAATGGTATCAAAAAGAGATGGGGTGCCCAAGTGGCTCAGTCAGTTAAGTGTCCGACTTTTGATTTCAGTTCAGGTCTTGATTCAGAGTCATGAGTTCAAGTCCTGTATTGGGTTCCAAAAGAGAGAGAGAGAGAGAGAGAGAGAGAGAAAGAGAGAGAATATCTAGTGATAAACTTAACCAAGGAGGTAAAAGACATATGCTGAAAACTATAAGACAGTATTCATGAAAGAAATTGAAAAAGATACAAATAAATGGAAAGATATTCCATGCTTGTGGATGGGAAGAATTAATATTGTTAAATGTCCACAACACCCAAAGCAGTCTACAGACTCAATTCAATCCCTATCAGAATTCCAAAATTCTATTTTTCACGGCACTAGGACAAACTTTTCTAAAATGTGTACAGAACCCTCAAAGACTCCAAACAGTCAAAGCAATCTTGAGAAAGAAGAACAAAGCTGGAGGTGTCACACTCCCTGATGGAAAACTATATTACAAAGTTATAGTATTCAAACAGTATAGTATTGCCATAAAAACAGACATGTGGATCAATGGAACAAAGAGTCCCCGCCTAAAAAAAATTTATGCATATATGGTCAGTTAATTTGCAACAAAGCTGCCAAGAATATACAATGGGGAAAGGACAATCTCATCAATAAATTGTTTTGGGAAGGCTGGGTAACCACATGCAAAAGCATGAAACTAGGACACTCTCTTGCATTACACAAAAATTAACTTATTATTTTTATTTTTTTAAAGATTTTATTTATTTATTTGACAGAGATCACAAGTAGGCAGAGAAGCAGGCAGAGAGAGAGGAGGAAGCAGGCTCCCCGCTGAGCAGAAAGCCTGATGCGGGGCTCGATCCCAGGACCCTGGGATCATGACCTGAGCTGAAGGCAGAGGCTTTAACCCACTGAGCCACCCAGGGGCCCCACAAAAATTAACTTAAAATGGACTAGAATGAAATAATAAAACTCCTAGAAGAAAATATAGACAATAAGCCCCCTTGATATTAGTTATGGTGTTGAATTTTTGGATCTGACACCAAAAGCAAATTTGTTAGTTGGTTACATCAAACTAAAAAGCTTCTGCACAGCAAAGGAAACCATCAACAAAATGAAAAGGCAACCTACTAAATGGAAGAAAAACATAGAAATCATATATTTCATAAGGGGTTAATATTCAAAATATGTAAAGAACTCAATAGCAAAAAGCAAAACAATCTGATTTTAAAAATGGGCAGAGGATCTAAATAGACATTTTTTTCAAAGAAGACATTCAGATGGCCAACAGACACATGAAAAGATGTTCAACATCACTCATCACCAGGGAAATGTAATCAAAACCGTCATGAGCGATCACCTCACACCTGCTAGAACAAGCCAAAATCAAAAGACAAGAAACAGCAAGTGTTGGTGAGGCTGTGGAGAAAAGGGAGCCCTCGTGCACTGCTGGTGGAATGGAAATTGGTGCAGCCCCTCCAGAAAACAGTATGGAGGTGCCTCAAAAAATTAAAAGTAGACTTATCATAGGATACAGCCATTCTACTAGTGGGTATTTATCCAAAGAAAATGAAAACACTAATTCAAAAAGATATGTGCACCCTTATGTTCATTGCAGCATTTTTTTTTTTACAATGGCCAGGGTAGGGAGCAACCTGTGTTCATCTGTGGATGAATGGATAAATTATATGTGGTACACACACACGCACATACACACAATAGAATACTACTCAGCCATAAAATAGGAAATCTTGCCATTTGTGACAACGTGGATGGACCTAGAGGGTATTATGCTAAGTGAAATAAGTCCGAGAAAGGCAAATACTGTATGATTTCACTCATATGTAGAATCTAAAACACAATGAACAAGCAAAACAAAATACGTAGACACAGAGAACAAATTGGTGGTTATCAGAGGGGAAGGGGGGCTGAGAGGTGAGTGAAGAGGGTTAAGGGGGTCAATTGTATGGTGACAGATGGTAACTAGGCTTATTGTGGCAATCACTTTATAGTGTTTACAAATGTCAGATTATTAGGTTGCACGCCTGAAACTAATATAATATTATATACCAATTTTGCCTCAATCAAAAAAAATTTTTTTAAGAAAAACAACCTGAAGTCAGACTTGAAGAAGGAACAAGTTGGAGCAGAAAAGAGATAGATTCAGTGTTTTGGCCTCAATGCATTTGGGGTACCCCTGAAACACCCAGAGGGCTTGTCTGGAGCTCACGAGAAAGGTCAAGGCTGGAGAGAGAAGAAAAAGAACAGGGTTAACTGAGGACGGAGTGGTCTGCTACAGGTGTTTTGGAACTGGTTAAAAATGCAGATTTCTTGGTGCTGCCCTGGAAGGTGCTAGGACGGGGCCTGTTCTTCTGTGTTGTTGTTGTTTTGGTTTGGTTTTTTGTTTTTCCCTTTTATTTAATAAGCTCCCCAGGCCATTCTGACTTGTAGCCAGGTTAGTTCATTGGCTCATCCATCAACTCAGGACTTGGCTGTGTCTTTGTTGGCTCCAAAGGGGATCATAAAATGTGAAAGATTCTTCTCCTGTCCTTTCAAAAGAGGGTAGTTTCCAAAGCAAAGCAAGTTTTAGAAATATATTTTAAGGAAATATTTATGAAAACTCCAGAGACAGTGGGGCCATTTCCTTTGCAATCCTGGGTTTGATTTGTTTATCTTTTTAAAGGAAAGGAAATCATTTTTTTTAACTTAACCCAGAATTTGAATGGGTAATTTTTGCATATTTTCCAAAGTCTCATAAAGAGTAATAATTTAGAACAAAACTAGAATCGTGGGCTAATTTTATTATGTTAAATAAATAGAGTATACTTAGCAATTATTCATGGCTTCCACACTAAAAATACTGTTTTATTTTTTTAAAAAATAGAGCCCTCTAGATATGAAAGTCATATCTGGACTTCAAGAAAAAATTGTCTTTGGACAGGCACAGATGGTGGGCCATATTTGAGGTTGACTTTTGGATATTTTCCTCTAAGGGTTATCTCCAGCTCAAAGTGTAATCCCAGGGCACTTCAGGCTTTCTAAATCAGATGTTTCTCATTTGAGACATATGGAACCATCAGGGATTTTCCCATTTGACTATATCATAGGAGAAGAGAGTACCATTCCTTTTGGGTACACTTATGGCCAGTCTAATCAAGTTGAAGGCTGCAGGAGGTAGTGGTTATTATAAGCCCCAAAGGGTTAGAAAGAATCCACAGGCTAGACTTGTCTTCTCAACCTAGAAGCCTAGAAGGAGACCATTTTGAACCATCGTACCTGGAAATGTCAATTGTTCCAAATTCTTGGTCGTGGAATTAAAACAAATCATATCTACTTTGGTTATTAACTTAGTCCAGCATTTTGTCATGGCCGAGCCCTGCTGGAGTCCTATTTTGTGAATTTCTTCTGTGTCTCTCCAACTCTGCTCATTCTCCCCCTCTGCTGGTCTAGACAGATGTTTCCCCGTGGAGCTAGACACAATACCCATTCCCTGGCAGGAATTCTCATAAGATGGGAAACTTGGAAAGATTTCTGAATGATTGATCAGTCACTAGTGTGAAAGGTGTGCACTATTTATTTCAATAAGGTGTTATTCTTGCTTATATGGGAGTGAGTTTTCAGAAGTGTTTTATATGTTCAGCATCACCGCTAATAACCGGAAACCAAGGCTTTGGAATGATCTCAGCTAAGCGTCCTTGCTATCCAGCCTTGCCATAGAGTCAAGACGAGTGGTGGATAAGAGAATATATGTGCGTGGGCTTTGAAACCAGTTTTGCAAACTGCAGGCATGGGATCATCATCATTCTTAGTTTGTCCATGGGGGGAAATTAGGAAGCACAGTGTTAGGAACCACACAACTCATGCAAGACTATTGAGGCTGGACCACGTCTCACAGCTGGCTCTTAACACAGTATGTTGTTTTGAGTATAATGCCTCCTTGCAAAATGCTATTAACTTTTCATGAACTGATGAAGGTGTGTGTGTGTGTGTGTGTGTGTGTGTGTACAAACTAGAGTTTCTTGACTTTCCTATCAATGACGGAGGACATTTTCTCTTAGCAATGTGCTCATATTTATTAAATATATATAAAATTTAGGATGTAGAATGCATGATCCTGTGAAATGATGTTTGTGTCTATAACTTCAGCAAGTTATTCATCTCTGTGTTCTATTGGTATTGACTCTCACATCAGCGAAGGGGTTATAGGGCTTGGGATTTATGAGTAACAGTGTTAGAATTCATAAGTAAGTGTGTTGGGAATGACCAACAGAGATGGAGATGTCAGTAGGTTCTGGTTGTTTTTTTTTCTCTAGGGCCCATTTTCTGTTTCTTGTTGCATTCTCTGTCTTGAAGCGTGTGTGTGCATGCGCATGCGTACACACACACACACGTGCGCGCACACACACCCCTAGATGGTTAATTCATTCATGTGCAATTAAACTTAGAATGCAGACTTCATGGAGACAACACATAAAAAACAAAAGCTTAAGAGACCTATTAGTGAAGTTCATCAGACTGCCTGAGGTATAAAGAATCTTTACAACCTTGACAAAATGTATTTCTAAGTGTTCTTTGTTTAACCGAGATGTGCTAATACATGCTATATTGTATTTTAGTGTTCTTGACCTTTTAATTAAAATCCCTTGAAATGAAAGCTTCAGGAGATGACTTAGATGTAGTTGAAGTTAGCAAAGATGACTGTTTGTTAAGATAATGCCAGTTTTGCTGTTTTTGACCACCACACTTGCTATTTCTTTCCCTAGAGGGAGGGAAAGAAATGTTTTGTTTTGTTTTTCCTGCAAGATTTTATACAGTTGCACTAGACTTTGTATGGATTTGCTGGATTCACGAGGAGAAAGATGCGTGTAAAAACACATGTTAACAAGCATATCCTGATGCAACTTTAGGCCAACAAACCTCCATTGACCCAAGTAGGAAAGGATACAGCAGTGGCATCGCTCCATTGCTTAGAAACCTCTCGGTGGAACCTGACAAAAAGCAAAGAATGTATTTCAAAGGGCATCTCTGCATGGGCCAAAGACCGGGACCACCTATCTATCTCATCTCTATGTTTGCTTAAGATGAAAAGCTCTTGGTGGTAGACATTTCTCTTTGAATAAAAAAGAAACCCCCTTGGTGAGCTCTGTTGCCCCCGTGTTTTCTTGTGAGGTGTTCCTTACAAGAAAGTTTCAGGATTCATCGATCCATTCTGCCTCTCCTACTAACCTTGATCAGTAATGCTCAGATCTCCTAGTTCATTTACCAAGGAGACACTGGTTTATTCAGCTCGTTGCTGGTAAGGGAAGATGTCCTACATGGGTACATTCAGATGAAAGCAGTGATGCTTCCTGGAAATGGACCCATGGATGTGCTTAAACAAAAGGCTTACCTCTCCCATGGAATGGCCATGGGGTACTTCCCTAGGAAGAGAGGTGGCCTTCAGCCTGACTCTGGAACTCTCCTCTCAGACATGGGGCTTCTTCTTTGATGGTGCTTTTTTAATTCCATTAAATTCCAAGCAGACCGCTGTCCCTGTTTGGTTATCACACCAGACTTTCCCACTGTGCACGGCTCTCATTAGAGAGCTTTCTCTACAGTCTATGTGGAATGCACTTAGGACATTTTCTGCTTTTGCTTTCTGAATCTGCAGCCCACTCTATTATTTGCAAAGCCATTAGCATGTGGTTTTTCTTTCATTTCTTTTTTTAAAAAAAAATGACCACCAAAAAGGTTTCAGAACAAAATGAACTCCGAAAGGCTAGATTGATAATACTCATCAACTTACTGCCTGTCCCCAGATACCATCATAACCATATTTCAAGAGTTTTGCTTGCTTGCTTGTTATGATACAGGGCATGAAGTCAGACCGAGAGTGGGACTTGGAATTCTTTGCTCAAGTTCACAGTATTCTGAGTGGTCTGATTTGTCATCCTAATATCTGGGTTGGTCTGATGTTTTAACAGTGTTGCCTGTTCTCTGCCTCAAGAGAATGTACATTTCTGCAGTCCGTTCAGTAAAGTCCTTTGGCTCTGAGGAGCGCTCAGATGGTGGAGGAGGTCAGATGAAGCCCAAGAACCTTCTAGTCCTATGGCAGCATTGGTATTTTTTGTCCATTCCAAATACTGAATTTGGCTCTTTTTTTTTTTTCTTCACCACTTCACTTTCTCTAAGACAGTCTATCTTTGGGAGTCCAAAGAATGAAGGGATTGGAGGTGGCACAGGTCAAAGAAAAAAGGGGGCTGCTGCCATCTAGATGGCTCCCACCACTCTGGTCAGAAAGCAGAGGCTTCTCTCCAAAGTCATTCATATGCCTTTGTGTTGACACAGGGACCCACTGGGACATCTTGAAAGCACTGGAGCTCATCCTTCCAGACAGGGGTCTAGATAAAGTGCTACCGGAGGACTCTGCCTTTCTTTCCCAGTCTCCTTTCCAAGTCTCTTTCCCAGTCTCTTTCCAAGCTCACAGTGAGCAGAACACGTCTTCTGAATTGCTTTCCCCCGAATGAAGGTGACCTTGTCGTGATGTACTCACCTTCAAGCCTTGGTCTCCGGGCCAGCTTCGGGAACACGCACTGAGGAGGGCCAGCCCTTGTTTTAACACTGGCTTGAGAATCTTAGTAATTTTTAAACAAGGGATCCCGTGTTTTCCTTTTGTGCCAGGCCCCAGAGGTTATGAGGACAGTCCTGCTTGTATCCCATATGACTTTAACAAGTCTCAGCCCGAAGCGAAACAAAAATATCCAGTGCCCCTTTTTGTGTCTTTCTGTCTTCACCTACCCCCAGCTCTGTCCCAGTATGGGAAGCTTTGGCTAAACTCATTCCTCCCCAAGTTTAGGGGCTTAGAAGATGCAAGAACTATGTGGCTTTTAAAAGATAGCAGGCAAAGGGCAGTATTCAAAGGAATGTCTTTTTAAGGTGGATTTTTGGGTTTTATTTTTCGGGGGTTCTTTGTCTAAAGCAAGGTGTTTATCGTAGCAACAGTAACAACAAAAGCAACGTTTGAACCGTGCTGTTTGCAGAACTCGTTCTTGCATATTATTCCCTGCATGAGGCATAAGCAGTCTGATGATTTCTGTGTTCTGTTCATCAAACATAAATAACAAGCAAGATGGATCTGCTAAGCTCCCTAAAACAAGCCTGCCCATCCTTTGTCCCATGGGGGTGGGGGGGTTGCATATCTGGGCTCAGCGTCCAGCAGTTTAGGTGGTGGCCTTGGGAGGCCTCAGCCCTGCTCCTTCCTCTCTTGCCAGCATCGAATTAAGGTGGAAATCTTTTCTTTAATTGAGGTAAAATTGGTTTATAACAGTATATGAAGGTGGAAAATTTGAGTACCGAGGCATACAAAAGGAGGAGGTAGCGTTAGACTGAAGGGCCGCACTCATCTCGTGGGCTTCTAAGCCAACTCGCCCAAAGACGCGTGGACCGGACTCTCCCCCTTGTGAACACCATCATTGTACCAGCTGTCTGACCGGCGCCTCTTTCACAGAGGAAAGCTGGTTTGCTCTATTATTTTAGCCAGATGCACCTAAAATGAAAAGTCTTAATGTGCTACTGAGCTCCAGCTGAATTTAAAATTGACCTTTCTTCACTTGTGCTAAATAAACATTATAAAAGAAGGGGGGGGGTGGTATTTCTTGACAGTTTACCCAGCTTACCATAGAGAGAAAAGTTTTGTCTCCTTGAGAACTCAGGAAACTTCTTCAGGAAAAGGGAATTTCTTCTTAATAGCTTCGGGAGGCTTGAGACAAATGGGAGAAATTAGATTTAATAATCATTTATGCCCTTTAAGCACAAAAGCAGAACAAAAACTATGGCACTTGTCCCCTCACCTTCGAGGAGATGTGGGGAAGTGGGGCTGGTGATCCGAGAAAATTCCAGCGGCTGGTAATAGGAATCTGTTTTTGGGGGCACAACACCAGGTTCAAGTAAACCCGGCAGCAAGTGTTAAGTATCACAGAGATCTACTCATTCCGTCCTCTCTAGGCTTTCTATGGGCTGGGCATTGTGCGCTGGTCTGTAGAATACAGGTGAATATAATAAGGTCTAGATCGTGGCCCTTGAGTGCAAAGTCTGGGCGAGGAGATCAACATGTGCCCAGTTGGGACATCTGATTGCAGCCGAGCCCATCTGACTCTAGTTAAGAACTTGGATTTCTAATCCAAGGCACAGTGGCAAGGCAACCCAGAAGAACTAACATTCTGGCCGGGAAGCCAAGACAGGAACACAGGCAAGACAAATGGTCAGGATGGGCCAGGATTGCTGGAAGTAATCCAGGTATATGAATTACAAGAAGTTAGCAAAAGCCCAGTTATTGCAACTGGGGTAGAAATTCAGAGCAGGACCAGAGGCCCAGGGAGACTTGACTCTGAGCCCTGGGCCTCCTAGGAGCCTACCTAGCTTTGAAGATTATCCTGAAGCCA
Organism: Martes martes; assembly: GCF_963455335.1. Taxonomy (NCBI): domain Eukaryota; kingdom Metazoa; phylum Chordata; class Mammalia; order Carnivora; family Mustelidae; genus Martes; species Martes martes. The sequence goes on along the minus strand of NC_137897.1, from coordinate 104,993,289 downwards.
GGCAGGACTGGCCTAGCAGGACGAGTTCTAAGGAGGGGGTGTCTGCCATCACCCAGAAAACAGCAGTGATGAAATCGAGTGAGTTTAACTGCGGAGGCAAAGCTAAAAAATGTTCACGATTCCTAGAAGACTGGAAAAAGTGGACGTGATCGCTGACAGTTTATAAATTGTGCCACTTAAGCTGTTGCTTAGTTTGGAGAAGTGTGTTCGCAGAAATCCTGATTTGAGTGGTGATGACTCCCCCGAAGTCATGAGACTTGGGGGATGTTAGAGAACCCTCATCTAAATAAGCACTGGACTGGTCTGTGGGAAGAGAGAATGTTCTAGACTCCGAGGAGGCTGCCTTTTCAGGTAGTTTCTGTTTTCAGTCTCAGATAAGGTATACCCAATTCCTAATTACCTTGCTTTAACTTAAAACCATTTATTTGTCTTGTCCCAGTTCACCCATTTCTCCATATGACTATGGCTGAGGTCTAAATTGTCAGTATGTTTGTCTTCGGGCGCATTGAAGGATTTGTCATAACGTGATGGAGAGTCATATTTTTAAACTGGGGTCCTTTAAAACCTGTATCAGCTTAGGGTTGATTTTGTACTTACACTTCAGCCTGCAGAAATGAAATTTAGTTGGTGTGTGTTGGAAATGGCTCTTATTGCCTTCTGAGCTTAAAAGAGAAAAATCTAAATTACTGAAATATTAAACTATGAAAAATGGCTCTAGTCGCTGCCCATAAGGACTCTTGCTCCATGGAATGTACTATATAGATGATGATTACTTTTAAAAACGGATTTTCAGTCCACAAGTATTTAGATACATAAGATAGTAAACTTGTTTCACTGGTTTTTTTTTTCTTCTTTTTGAAGATTTGAGTGAAAAATTACACTTCCCTGGATAGTTTTCATGACAGTCTATCTTATCGGACCTAAGCCAGGCTGTTCAGAATAGAAGCTGGAAATTTTCTCTTGCCTCACCCCACCTTGACCAGGCATTGCAACATGAATTTGGAATTGGGACCATGTGTGACCCTTATCCATTTATTTAATATCGAATCCTAGCAAAGCATAGGCAGACTCTTTGCCTTTGTAGTTTTTCATGGCTATGACCGCTTTATGTGAATTACTGCAAGGGAAGGACATGGTCCCTGACAGGCAGATAAAGGATAATCTTTCCAAAGGACATTGTTCCTGAGGAATGTAACAGCTTTTTAAATGTTCCTTGTTTCTTTTGATTACATCAGTTGCTTTCTGGTTGGAGTAGCCAAATGTGTCTTAACCACTAAGGTCTGGGAATGTTCTGTGATCCACTCATGAGATTCTTCTCAGGTGGCATATTTTAGGCTGAAGCCACCATTTTGTTGACCGATTAGGTTAAACAAACACTTATTGTCTAATGGCCCCTTTCTGTGTCAGACTCTGAGGTAAATACTGAGACATAAAGACGAGGGATACAATTCCTAGCCTCTAGGTGTTCACAGTCCAGTGAGGAAGACAAACGGATGAACAGGTATGTTCAATATAACGTGACAGATTCCTGTGGAGGGATGCAGTGGGTGCCATTGGAGCCAATATGGTGTCCTCATTTCTGCCTCTTGGAATCTGTTCTTCTACTTACTCGTCACCAGATAGATTTTTAAATCTTCCCTGAACTAGACTGGGAAGCCATGAGCATCTTCAGCCACTCAGTAGGCAACGTTTTTTTTTTTTTAATTTATTTATTTGTTAGAGAGAGCGAGCGAGCACAGGCAGACAGAGTGGTAGGCAGAGGCAGAGGGAGAAGCAGGCTCCCCGCCGAGCAAGGAGCCCGATGTGGGACTTGATCCCAGGACGCTGAGATCATGACCTGAGCCGAAGGCAGCTGCTCAACCAACTGAGCCACCCAGGCGTCCCAATAGGCAACGTTTTGTCATCGGGAGGAATCCTGACAGTGGAGACGCTGTGGAGATGGGTACATTTAGGCTCTGGGATGCCTGAGGCCTCTGCGGAGGCAGGTTTACAGCCCTGGTTCAGGTTTGTGGTCTTTCTCTCCCACTGGGTGGAGAGGGAACAGATAATGAGTGGAAGCAGGAGGAGGAAGGGAATGGGAGAAAGCCAGAGGGGCCCCGGGAGGAGGGAGTGGAGACAAGGAAGGAGGTGCATGCGGTCCACTCTTCCCCCCACCCCCCACCTGCGAGCCTTTGAGGCTAAAAAGGTGACCGGCCCCCGGGGAGGCTTCGTGTATTTTCAATAAGCTATATTTAGCCATTTAGGCCTTCCCTTCCTTCTTAGCAAATTTCACCCAAACGATGAGGCCTCCTTTGTGCTTAGGGACATTCTCAAGCACTTACGTTTTTATCCTGGAATTCCCGGGCCCTGCTCTGTTCTGAGTTTTATGGCTTTCCGCTTACTTCCTGTTCCCTTGATTAAAAACTAAAGCCTCTGTAGAAATGATAAGAAGTTAACACTGGGGCGGACACCAGGCACTGCTTCCCGGGGTCCACACCTGGTCTAGGTGAAGTGAATGCAGGGCCCTTGGGAATCAAAGCCCCAAGTGGAACCAGCTTTCTGCACACTTTCTGCACACTTTCGCTTTCAAGGCTTTGCCTTTCGGCCTTTTGGGTGGGGTCATCTAAATCAGTCTGGTGCTGTTTGTTTATTTATTTATTTTTTTCTTTCCTTCTGCTGTCTTGTGTGCAGATAGCGGAGAAGCCTCCCGTACTGGCTTGGTTTAAATGATGCTAAAAGCGATACATTTGCTGGCACTTACCGGGGGGCTGACTGAAAATGATGGCCCCCGACAGCACAAGACGGACCCGCTCTTTTCTTTTTCACCTCCCGAGGGCTGAAACACTCTAGTTCCAAATGAACACTTGAATTCATCGAAAGCTTACAGGGAGGCGACACAGGTTTATAGAAGAACTACCGTACAAAAGCTTCTCAGAGGTCCAAGGCAATGATTGAGCTCTGAAGCTAGAGATCGTTGGTTTTCCACAGAAATATATGGGCCAATAGTATTGTGGGCCCGCGGGCAGCTGCCGCCTGAGGGATTGTGTGCAAACCTGGAGTCCGTAAAAGGATGTACCCAGGGTGCGGAGAAGATATTCCAAGCTTGGCGACTTAGGAAAAAATCAGAGGAAAGTCTGCTCGGATATAAGGCTTGAAGTGTATTTATTAAGGGCATCAAACTTTTTATTTCACAAGAAGGTATGGTTAAAATTAAATGCATATATATCATAGCAGCTAAGAATTCAAAAGCAATGGAATATGCGATCACAATAGAAATTCACATTTTGAAGGGTTTGGGGTTCTCATTAAGCCCTTACAGTTCTTAATAGAAATTATGTGCATATGCCCATACTCGTTAAGTGTAATAAGTTTTTTCTTTATATCTATTTTCATGCACATATTTAATATTGTAGCAGGGTGTTCAATTTTTGGATTTAATTATACCCCTTTTGAAAACTCCCCAACTTATCATAATGGATACCGTGTTTTAATTAAAATGCGTTTTCACCAAGTTACAATGATAAATGTCTCGCAGAGGCAAATAATCATCTTGGAAGGTCAGCTTCCTTTGATGCCAGAAGTTGGCTTTTTTTCGGGGGGGGGTCATAACTCAGGATAATCATAAACCAAAAGACTATCATTATCATTTTATTATATTACTCTAGTTAAACAGAACGCATCAAAAGGAAGATCGCATTTGGCAGCCCTCTGCATAAGGGTCTTTTGTTACAGTGAGACGTGGCTCCCTCCCCTAGTGTGTGGAGAACAACCCAGGACCTTTCTGGCAGCTGGCCATGGAGTCTGTCCTGGCTTTGGCAAGAACAGATGGTTTTGGGGTCTGTTGTTCACATTTGATTTCCATGTTACAAATTTTGAATGAAGTCCTTACTGAACCCTTTGTCCTGCAGTCTGCCGCTCCTCACGGCAGGGGGCAGCTAGGCGCCGTCCCGACATGCCAATTTGACACCCGAGTCCTGCCATTTATCTGGATCTTGAAGTCCCCCTACCTCGGGCCCTCTGCTGGATGGAAGCAGTAAGTGTGGGTATACTGCCCTCCGGTGTCCGGCTCAGAGAGGTGCGCAGGGGTCGCAGAGCCCAACTCTAGGAACCAGGGGGAGACAATCACTAGCTGTCACTTAGCCCTTGGGGGCAGCTGGGAAGGCGCCTGTTGGAACGCCAGATCCTTATCAGAACATGCCAGTGCTGAGTGCCCTTGAGTGCCGCCACAGTCCGAAGGCTTTCACCTCTGAGAAGGACTTGGAGCTCCTCTGTCTCACCACCTTCATTGTCTTGTTTGACACATTTATTGAGCATCTACTATGCCTTTAGTTTTTAATTTGACAGATTTTTATTAGCACCTACTAAGGGCCAGGCCCTGTGCTCTGTGGCTAGGGAGCGAGCGCCTGGGTGGGTGAGTCAGTTAAGGATCTGCCTTCGGCTCTGGCCATGATCTCAGGGTCGCAGGATCGAGACCCACGTCGGGCTCCCTGCTCGGTGGGTTGTCTGCTTCTCCCTTTGCCTGCCATTCCCCTTGCTCATGTGCTCTCTCTCTCGCTCACTCTCTCTCTCAAAGAAATAAGATCTTTAATAAAAAAAAATGCAGTAACAAGGGGAAAAAAATCCCCGCCTTAAGATAATGGAAATTCTATTGGTGGGGCGGGGGACAGAAGGCTAGGAGACAGCCAGCAAAGAAATAACAAATGGACAAACAGACAGACGGGGGGATGAAGGAAAGAATGAATAAGGCAATTTCAATTTTATGGTAGGTGCTATGAAGAAAAAGTCAAGCAGGGCAGAGCCAAAGAGGGCTGTGGGTGGTGGTGAGAGAGAGGGTGGTGAGGAAAGCCTGGCCAAGAAGGGAGTGTTTAGAAGGAGAGCCGTATGAAACAAGGGAACGGGTCCTTTGCAATGTGCTGAGGGACCTGAGGTGTGAGAGGGGGAGAGACCGTCCTAAATGCTCACCCCTGTTCAGTGCGGAGGTACCACTTAGAGCACAAGCTCCCTGATTCCAAAGCCAGTGTTCTTCTCTTTGCGCTCTAGCTATGTAAAATAATAGAAAAAAGAATGGTTATTGAGCTTCTTCTACCAGGTAGATGGCTAGACCCTGGGTCAGGAAAAGACACACAAAGCTGAATTAAGGTGACTGTCCTGCTGTGAAGAGGCCCAGTGTGTATCTCCTGCATTGGAAGAGTTGGCAGTCCCCCACATGAATGTTGCGCCAATTGCTCCAATATGGCGCTGCCATCCTGCGGTGTCTGGGGCTAGCCAGCTGGGGGTTGGGTGGCCTTTGTACCTCAGAGGATGGGTTTCCAGGGTAGCCGCAGCGTCAGGTCACTTGCTGTTTGTCCCCCCTACCTCCCCAGCCCTGTGCGACACAATGGCTGCTCCTTGTAGTCTCCTGGATTCCACGTTGGTAGGGAGGGCTGCGTTGGCTGCCTTTGAAAGGAGCCAAGTCCGGGGGACTCTGTGGAGGGAAGGTCTCTATTATTCACAGAGTGGTGGGGTGATGTTCAGAGGTCATCAGATTCAGAGACAGGGTCAAAGCACTAATGAACTGGAACCCTCATCCACATGGCAGTGCAGTCCCTGAGGAGAGGCAGAGGAGGTGGTCGCCTTTGTGGCGAGCCCACCCCCCACGCACTTTCCAGCATGCCCTCTGCCCTTCCTGCCCTTACCTCCCAACTCCCGTTCCTTTCATGGAGCTATCTGTACCGCGTGGTTTGGCCTAGGATCTGTCTTCAGAAGAATTAGTCTCTCTTTCTCGTTTCTTTTCGCATAATGGTTCCGAGATTGGGTGGGAGGATTTTTCTAGTTGACCTTTAAGGCCCGATGTTCATCTCTCTCAAATCTAGCCTCACATGTAGATATGGTGTCAGATCTGACAGCATAATTACGGGCAGAAGTGCGAACACCATCAGTAGGTGTGTGGTAAGGATGTAGTAGGTGATTGCTTTGGCTTTTATTTACCTCAGGTTTTTCTACTACCCGAGGAAAATGAGGGTTTTTTTTGTTTTGTTTTTTTTTGGTTGTTTGGTTTTTTTCTTAATGAGCATTTTTGGAGTACAGAAATTTCTAGCAGAAAACATGTCCTTTTGAAAGATAAGTATATTTCATCTTCCAAAGTAACGTACCCTTTTCTCTCCCCACCACTGACTCAGAGAATGACACATGTGACAATCAAAAAATGAGAGTTGGAAGTGAAATATGATGAGTATAATCTGACGTCAACTTTTAGTATGGCCTGTGTGAGTGTAATCAATTTCCTGAGGAAATGATCGCCTCCTCTTCCCAGGGAGAAAAATGTTCCATGTGGCTGGTGGGAGGGGAAGAAATTCTTTGCCTCTGGGGCTTGCTGCTATCCAGGACCTCTTTGCTACATGTATTTCTTTCTCGGGGCTTTCAGATTCATTACCATCCTCTCTCCCCCTCTTCCTCTTCCTTTGTCTTCTTCATAAATCAGCCGGTATGTCATTTTGGTTTTTTTTTTTTTTGGGTGGTTCTTGACTTTTTCACGTCTTTCAGCCAATGGAGTCCTCATTTATCAGTTGGCAACTAACTGAGCACTGATAACCCTAGCCTGCTCTCGGCCCTGGCTGGGGTGAGGGGGGACCCCGCACTCCTTGACCTCATTTCATTGTATATCTTGCATCAGCTCTGTTTGGGAAAGAAGTGATAGCCTGCAGGTATGTACATAAAAACTGTAGTTAACCAGGAGTTCCCCCAAGTTTTCAGCTGACCGAGAAATTTCCCCTCCTGGAAAGTCTTCACTAAGCGCTCTCTGCTCTCATTTACCACTGTTTTTGGTAAAGTTAAAGGATGGCAGAAGAATCCACGTGTGCCAATTTTAAAATGATAATAGCTTCTATTGGTCCTTTTTGCGCTTGTCTCATTCTTCTCCCTTGAAGGGTATGGGGTCACCCCCCGTTTGATGATGAGGCAGCAAGATAGCAGACACCATTGGAGACTCAGAATCAGAAAACCTGGTCTCGGCTGGTAGTCCATGGAGGTAAGAGAGGTCCCCTGAAGACTCTGGAAGTAGGTTGTTCTCTGATCATTAAACTTTAAGCAAGATGCAATAGATCAAACCGGAGAGATGTCACTGGGAGGTATTAACATCGTTAAAGAAGTCATATGTCAGTGAGAACAGAAGCTGGAGAAAGTAGCTACAGCAGAGCCTATCCAGCCCTGTCTAAGGCTGTGGGTGTCGAAGGGCCACTTCCTAAGGCAGCTTTATCTTCATTGTAGACACCTGATGCCACTGAAATTTTGCATGATTTCACTAACTTGCCGGGTGATGATTCCAGGCTCACCCATCAACCTTCTAATTATAATTCATCCTTTTCATGTAGTTCGTCTGTGGAGAGCGTGGCCAGAGAATGTGAGAATCTGGTCCCCCTAGTAGTAATAATTCACATTGCAAGTCAGTACGTAGGCATTCTAATGATTTATGCCACTTCCTTTGTGAGCTGTAAAAAAAAATTTGGTGGGGGAAGTTAAGTTCTATACCCAATGCAGGGCTCGAACTCATGACTCTCAAGAGTTGGCCAGGTGAGGGGCGCCTGGGTGGCTCAGTGGGTTAAAGCCTCTGCCTTCGGCTCAGGTCATGATCCCAGGGTCCTGGGATCGAGCCCCGCATCGGGCTCTCCGCTCAGCGGGGAGCCTGCTTCCCCCTCTCTCTCTGCCTTTCTCTCTGTCTACTTGTGATCTCTGTCTGTCAAATAAATAAATAAAGTCTTTAAAAAAAAAAAAAGAGTTGGCCAGGTGAACGTCTTGGGAACCTTTTTTTTTTTTTTTTAAATCATGAGTTGGATGAGCACCTAGGGCTAGGACACTGGCAAAATCAAGATTTCTGGATGGGCAAAGTAGATGACCAAATTTCAGACTATCGTACATTTGTCAAAGTGGGAGTCCTCATGGTAGCTGCCTGGTCCCTCGGCCTTCCCTGGTGACATCCTTCCTTACTGTCATGCACATATTCTTTGGAATATCGAAGGACTTCTGTACGTGAAGGCTGTGTAGCCTTGGGCAAGTCATTTCTCCTCTTAGCCTCAGTGTCTGCCTCTTTTCAGAGTGCTCTGAAATCTGAGCAAATATCAGGTGGTTGTGTTAGGAGGAGGAGGAAAAAAAAAAACCAGGTTGAGGTTTGGCATCAAAACTAATTTGTCTAAATCATATTCCTAGCTGATGGCGGCCCAGGTAGCGTTTGACACTTACCGTGTTCTTCTCTACCAGCGGATGTGCGCAGGACAAGAAAGGGCTGTGACATGAGCTGGGGGCAGGAAGGTGAAAATTCAGAAAGCCCTTGAGCAGGCTGAGTCCTATCTGAGAAGAAGGAATTTGTCACGGAGCAGTGGAGAATTGATAATAGTGAGAAATGCCTAACCATGCAACTGAGTCCCTTGGTGCCTTCTCCAAGGATCTGAGCAGACCCCTAAGTTCAAGTTTTACTTTGGCCCACCTTCTAGGTCTTGACCCAGAGCCCAGGAGCAGAGTTTTAGCCCTAAATTTTTGTCATGCCCTCCTTTAGCTGCTAGATCTCTTTCCCGGGGAAGCTAGCAGCCTTCCCCCTGGGCTGTTGCAGATACTTCTGGATCTTCGGTATGTTTCTCATCAAAAATCTTTATGAAGGCAGAGAGAGAGACTCCTCTTTAACTCCCAGGGGCAAACACAATACCTGGAAAAATAGTAATGATTAAAGCCACTTCCAGAGATCATACACTTAGTTAGTGACAGGGGTGGGACCAGAAGCCAGATCAGCTGACTAGGATAGGATAAGATAGGATGGGGTAGGATAGGGTAGGACAGGATATGATAAGATAGGATAGGGTAGGATAGGATAAAATAGGGGAGGGGAGGGGAGGGGAGAGGAGAGGGGAAGGTAGGGTAGGGTAGGGTAGGATAGGATAGGATAGAATAGGATAAGATAGGGTAGAGTAGGGTAGGGTAGGGTAGGATAGGATAGGATAGGAGCTGTTGAGCAAAGGACCAACCTCACCCCTCCTTGGCAACAGTGTGGGGGCATTTCGTCAGCTACCACTATTCTCTGTTCACTCCACCCCATTCAAATTTACTTTGTGCTGGAATGGAAATGGTTAATTGGATTCCTAGAGATCTTTATTATTTTTTTTTTTCCTAGAGATCTTTAAACGCTCCAATGTTTGTCCTGTCTAGAACCAAAGCCTGACTGCAGGAAGGAGTAAGGGGCATCCACAACATGGTGGAAAGAAATCCAAAAATGAATCATTGTTTCTTACACTCATGGACTTTGCCATGGGATCTTTGGGAAGTCCAGGAGTGTTGCCTTTCCATGGCCATTGCTAACGAAGGAGAGAGACAACTGTATCCCTTCTCGATATCAGGTTAATGACACAGGATTGTACCAGATTCCTGATTCCTCTGGTCAGTGTTAGAGGCTCCCATCTGTTCTTCCGGATGTAATTTTATGAGGCTCGGATAGTGTCATGGACCAGGGATTTAAATGGCCCTAATTCTTTAAGACTACAGGAAATCCTCTAGAAATGGAATTCTGCCAGGATCCCACTGCTTTGTGATTATTTTCTATTGTTATAAACAGTATTAAACACCAAGTTATTATCCATCCAGCCTGAGAAAGGAGTTAAATAACCACTCCAGGTAGAATCCTATGATAGTCCCTTTGTTTTTATCCACCTGCCAGACAGCCTGTGTGTGCAGTTATAAAATATTTGACTTTGAACTTTTTATTAGTGAAGATAGATGCCAGATCTTATTTAAAAATCTGGTTGGGTTTTCATATATACTGTATAAGATATGGATTCTTTATTTTGACAGGATTATGTTTAAGGTAGACTTTTGATGAGAAACGTTTATCTTTTCTAGATCTTTTCTCCCTGACAACTTGCTGCAACTTTTTATAAATCAAAAGGCTTATTGATCTATAGATTTCATATTATACTGTGCATTAATAGCTGTTGCTATATTACTGGAGAAACTGACTGCCATATATAGTCAGGGTAAAACATTGATTTTCATGGACTATAGTATTTGCAGAAAGAACATGTTGAATTTTAATTTCCTGAGAATGTCAACTCGCCTTGCCTATCAAGAAATTAATCTGAGGCTAGTGTTTACGGATGTGGTATCAGTCGCACATACTTGATCAGGCATCATGTCATCTTATTACATCAATATCTTTCTGAGGCATTGCCCGTTCTTACATTCGGAATCTCATCTCTCCTTTCAATGGTGTGCGTTTAGCAATAAGGGGGCAACCAGCAAATGCAAAAACCAGGACCTGGCCCACAATAGGCATTTCATTTTAGATATCATTTATTGAAATCTTACTAATGCCTGATGTACCAAGCTATCCATCCATGTATGTATCTATCTATCTATCTATCTATCTATCTATATCTCATTTAGTCCTCAAAATAAATCAATCCCATGAGGTTGGTACTACCATTTCCCTTCCGAAAGTGAGAAACCAAGGCTCAGAGAGGTCATGTAACTTGCCCATTGTCACACAGCCTGTAACCCATAAAAAGTGGTAGAGCTGTGGTTTGGGCTTGATTTACCCGACTGTGAAGTCTACCGAGCTGTCCTGTGTCTGGCTAACAGCCTGGGACTGGCTTTGAGGTATTTGAATCTACCCCGTCTCTGACAAATAGCAAAGACCACGCCTCTGCTCTACTTTCCCAGCCAAGGGAGGGAGACTCACACCTGGTGGGAAGATCTGTGCTTAGGCAGCGCTGGGAGCAACTGTCTGCATCTACGAGTAAAGGTCCCTAAGGGAAGTTTCTCTCAAGGAAGTTGCATACTGGTATGGGAACCTGGATTTCAGCTGGCACTACCTCAATATTTCCTACAGATTTACTATTTCCAAAAGGGAAAAACCCAGTGGCTATTTTAAAAGCAGAATAAAGACCAAAGTCTTTATGCAACGAGGAGTGATTGCCCAGAATAGGCAAATCCATAGGGACAGAAAGTAGAGAAGCGGCTCCCCGGGGTGGGAGAGGGGAGTGGAGAATGGGGAGTGACTGCTCATGTGGATAGCTTTTCTTTTATGGCATGACCAGAATGTTCTGGAACCAGACAGTGCTGATGGTTGGGCATCTTCATGCATACACCAGAAACCACTAATTTGTACACTTTAAAGGGGGTGAATTTTATGGCATGTGAATTATACCTCATTTTTTAAAAACACAAATGTAATATCTGCCTAGAGGGTCCATGTCCTTGGGGGTTCGCGGGGCTCTGGGATGCCATTTGTGGCCTATGACTTTTGGCCAAACAACAATGGGTGTTTTTGAGATCAGCTTTGCCCGGGAGCTGGTCAGCATGGGCTCCTAGTTACGAATGGAGATTTTTAACTCCCTGATTACAAATTTCCTACGAAAAGTCACAGAACCAGCTTGGGTCCGTGCCTCTCTGCAGGATACTTAGGTAAGGGCTGTTTTTTTTTTTTCCCCTAGAAGAAATGTGAATAAAGTGTAACTCCCCCCCCCCCAAATAACTTGATTTATCTTGAAGTGCAGCAATTTGCTACACGTGCGTTTTTCAGAAAGCCCTAATCAATTCCAGGTCAGAATCCGTTAAAGCGCCCCACAAATTGATAGTGAAGTCTTAAAAAGGCTCAGCAGCTTTGGAACGTTAAATTTACTTGCTGTAAATTTGGAATAAGAACATAAAGAATCACTTTCCAGCAAGATGATGAAAATTCATCATGTTCATTATGTGTTTCCTCAGAAGCACACTACATTAATTTTCCAGCGCAACTAAGTGGAGGAAGTAAGGTTTCTTGTTACTAAAACGTTGCTCTGATGTTTAGAGAGGCGGTCCAATTCCATTAATGAATCCAATCTGCTCTGACCTGCAATACTGTTTAATGTGTCCTGAAAACCCTTAAAACAAGGCCCAGGTGTTTCTAAAACTTAGTTTTGTTCTCCAAGGATCCGAACGCTTACAGTCAGCTCTCGGTCAGCCACGTTAATGGAAGCACCCAGAGGTATGGCTCTTCTGAAAATAACCTCTCTTTGCCTTTGGGGTATGTCTTGGTACTCACTTGACTCTGGATGATGTGTCAGAACGAAGGAAGGAGGAAAATGGTCAGCATCTCCTTAAAGCCCTCTCCAGATACCCATCCCTCTCTAGACTGTGCTGGAGAACAGTAGCATCACCTCTGCGCCCAAAGAGGCCGTCTGGCAGGTAGGTGAAATAATGAAGTGTTTCCGTGTTGAAAAGGCCCCTTGCTCAGTCGCAGACCAGCAGGGAGAAGCGAAAAGAAAGCTCCACTTTGTTAACAAGAACTTGAACACAAGGTAACCCACCCCAGGATGCTTGCGCCTTGCCGGTCCATTGCCCCAGGCGTGGTAAAGCCCAGCTTTCCATCTCTTCTCGAGGGACCCCAGAAAGCTTCGCACATCTATGCTACAGCCTAGAAATTGCTTCACACCACCTAACATGCAGCCTGTGTTCCCGGGGACGGGGCCAGCTAGCACACCGCTCTTAAAAACGCAGTCCGGAAGTTCAGGTCAAGAAGGGGAGGTTGCAGTTGGCCTCCTGTGGTCTCAGCGCCTCCGGGCCTGTGACCCCTGGTTAGGGCCTCTATCTGCTAGGGCTCTCCTGACCACACTGGGTTCTCGGACACCTGTCCCACGAGCACCTTTTTTGGCCTGATGTCCACTGTGGTGGCCCAGGCCTCCCTGTCTGCCCTCTGTGCGCCTGACCCTCGGGCGTCTGCCAGCCTCCGCTGGCCTCCCGAGCTCTCAGGGCTAGCCTCTGCTAACCTGCATCATTGCTGTCGGGTTGAAAGCTTCAGCAGCCTGTTTGCGGAGATGGGGCACCCCTTCTTGTGACAGACCTCCGTTACCATGGCAGCGAGGCACAGACAGACTATATGCTGGGCATCCAGTGTAAATCTTTCTGGTCATTTCTTGGTTGTCAGTGCTAATGGGAGGTGGCCGAAGCATAGGTAACCCGAGGGAGTCGAGGGTCCCAAATTCGGTTGTGTTCGATGTCGGAATGGGCACACGCCCTCCCTCCAGATGCCACTGACCCACAGAGACGGCCGTGAAGTCTGGTCAGGACTTCTGTTGTACCGTGAGGGCAAGGTCCTCTTCCTCCAAGAAGAGGAAACGGGGAGAAGGAGAAGAATAGTAGGGAGAGAGGGGCTAGTGGGGGCGGGTGGAATGGGACATGTAAAGGGACATGCTGAGAGGTGCGGCGTTTCTGTGAATTAAAAAAAGGCGAGCACCGAGCGCTTCTGCAGGTAGCCGACCTGCTCTGCTGGGCTCTCCTTTACCTTCTCTTCATGAGATGGAAAGTCAGATTTGCATTTCTATCACCATTTCAAGCTTGATTACTCTAACAAGTGCTCCTCAGATAGATAGCCACCTTTTTATTATACTTTCCATAGAAATGAAATTTAGCAAGCGGTAGTAATTACGGTGAAGGTCCCAGCCTCTCGCAGAGAATGTGAGCTCGTGCAGCACCTGATTAGCCGTGATGCTGCACTGGTGCCGGGCCACGGGGCTTGGGGCTCATACTCTGTCTCCCACAGAGAAGATGGAAGGGAATATCTGGGGTCGTCCATAAGTAGGGTTCCCTCTGGTAGCATTTAGGGTTGTCTCTTCTCAGAGCAATTGCTATATTGGGAATGGGCTCACCGATGAATCACTGGTTTGCATAATTCACGGAGGTCTTTGCAAATGACAGGGCTTCTGACCCAAAAGGAATTATAACTTTCTGTTCTCAGAAGTACCGGGAAGATGAAAGCCCCCAGGACCCCTAAATAAGCTGTTAAGGGCATAGGAGAAGTTGGATTTCACACCAGGCAGGAAATGGCTTTAGGGTGAGAATCCTCCCTGATTCTCTTTTGGGCTCTCGGAACCACTAGTCGGTGCCTGGCACAGAGCATGTGTTCCCCATGTTCAGGGATGGAGGCTAAACAGGTAAGGGAAGCTTTTAGCTTTTGCATGTTCTTAACCTTGGCCAGTTCCCTTACTTCCTCCTTGCCTCCTCTGCACCCACCCGGGGCATGTTTACACTCAGTTGCTACTTCGTCCGCCTTGTTCGAGGGTTTCAGAAGACGAGTATCACCACGGCCCAAGATCTGGTGCTCCCCTTTGCAAACAGAAGAAGTCAGCTAGTAAAGATGGTGGTACAGGTCATTTTCTCAGTTTGTCAGAAAAGTGCTTTATTGGTCTCCTGTCAGCCTGGCCTTAAAGTCATTTCATGGAGTCCCCCGTTGCCTCATCCTGAGCTGTGACACCTGGCCCAGCTCTGGCCTCTGTGATCCTGGCAGTGCAGCCAGCCAGCTGTGACAGTCGCTATCTTGCCTGGCCTTTTGCTCTTCCTGCATCAGGACTGACTAATGTGGCAGGGAAACACTGCCATTACATTTTCGTGGACAAGGCAAGCCACTGGGTTTACTTTTGAAGGGACAGAAATGAGACCGAAAGAGATTTCCTTCTAGCCCATATTGCCAGAGAACTTTCCGTCAGTGAAGCAGTTGGAAAAGAATAGGGAGCTACCTTTATTCAGACCAAGGATTGATTCAGAGAGAAAAATAATAAAAAGATACAGAATTAAAAAGGAACAAAATGTAAGGCTGTAATCGGGGGAGGAAATACAGTATCTTTCATACCAAGAACATCATTTCTGCAATAATTTTCAGTAAGTCAGGGGGAGCATTGTAATTTCACAGGGCTTGAGGTATGAGAAAAATAAATATTTGGAATAAGCCATTGTGGAGAAAGGTCCCTAATGAGTTGCTATTCAGTATGGCTGTTCTATAATGCTACTAAAACAACAATCCTTTGGAGCCTTCGGAGAAGTTTTCCTTTCCTCTGAAGTGCCAATGGCCCAAGTATACGTGAGGGGTTTGATCGAGGTGGTGATGCTACCCACTGATCTCCTTCTAGACCATTAGCAGTAGAACCGCTTCATTTCGAGGCTGAGGACCACATTTCTGGAGGGAGGCTGTCACTGAGACTGCAGTTCCAGCGTTGTCAAAGCAAGTTGGTAGGTAATTATACGTTCCCATAGAGATTGCTTTCAGACCTGGGTAATTATTGTGAAACTGACTAGCTGAAACTCACAATTAGCTCAGGTCCAGGCTTCCCAGGCCACCAGCAACTACCTGTCTTTCAGGCAGGGTAATCTTGGACACAAATTGTTTCTCTTAAATGTTAGAAGACATAAAGACATTTAAATTGAGGGATGGCTGAACTCTGTCCTAGAAAAGCAGAATCTGTTATTAAAACAAATAACAAATGCAAATATTAGACCATTAAAAAAAAAAGCCTCCTTGGGGAGAGACAAGCAAGCAGAGGGTTGCTCTGAAATAGTTGGGCAGTTTCAAAGTTTAATATAATTAAAACTATTTCTTAAGGCTAAAGAGAAACGAACCTTACTGTTGAATATTTAGGAAGCTATAAACTGCTTTCCCAGCCTCCAAGTTGCATTCTCTTCTCTTCTTTCCCACTTTCCTAACTCAACAATGTAGTGCTTCTCTATAGCTTAGAAGATCAAACCTCAACTCTGTGGCATGGAATCTAGGTCCCTTCCCAGTCTGGCCCCAGCCTGCTTCCAGCCCTCCTCTTTCATATGGTCCCCGTAACCATCGTATTTCCTCTGTCCACATGGCATTTATGGAAAGGTGCCATGCACAAGATGTTGCTAGGTGCGTTGTGATCTAACGCCACATTACTTCACTTTGGCAGGGAGGGGGCTTTATTAGTTCACCATGCATCCTACGTGGGCCCCACTAAACAAAATTACGAGGTGCTGAATGCTTGGGCTGGGGTTGTAGCAATGGCCTGGGGATAAAGAGGGGGGCTAGGATGGAGTGGGAGAAGGAGGAAGATGAACGAGTGAAGGAATTTGAAGAAACCCCAGTGCATAACAAAAATGATGGATGTGATCCACCTCCTGTTTTTGATTTTCAAAGATTTTCCAAATTCCTATGAACTCCCCTAAAATCATGCAAGATGAAATTGGCTAAGCAAGCCATGATGTGGTAACACGATGGAACATTGCTTAGCTAGATGGAAATGTGTCTGTGAAGTAGTGTTATTAGTAATAGCTAATGTTGATTACTTATTATATGCCAGGCACTGTTCTAAGCATTAAATATATATATACATATATATGTATGTATATATATATATAATTAATTATATATTTATAATGTAAAATTATAAAATAAAAAATAAATTAAATTAAAAATAAATTAATTTTATTAATTAATTTATTTATTGTGTAACCCTCAGAACAACCTTCTGAGGCGAGGTACTATCATTATCCTGATTTTATAGGTAGAGAAGCCAAAGTACAGAAAGATTAAGTGACTGGCTCAAGATCACACATCTAGTGTGTGTGGCAGAGCCAGGATTTGAAAGGCTGGATTCTGGCTCCAGAGTTCATGCCTTCAACTACTATACTGCATTTGTCTCAGCACATGAGAAAGAACATCGGAAACTCTGTAAACCTAGCTATGTACTTATAGGTACATTGATAAAGACAATTTGGAGTGATACAAATGAATGGACTCAACGTTAAGTTCATTCTTCCGTAAAGAAGCTTAAATGCCTAAGAGAAAGGAAAGACTGAAGCTTAATGTCACGGAGGTCAAGGGAAAGCAATTTAGGAAGGAGGATATCAACAGTGTCAAATGTCAACTGAGTGAGTAATTAACTTAATAACTTGAAGCAAGTCGTTCAGCCTCCTTTGTAATTGTTTCCTCGTCAGTAAAATTTGCCATTGCCTTACAGTTCTCTTTTGAAGATTAATGAGATAAAGTTAATAAAGTCCTTGCGGTTTCCTTCCCTAATAGAGACTTTTTTCAAAATACCATGCACAGTTGCAGACTATTTCCTAAGGGGTAAAACTAAAGGCAGAATATATGTGAATTTTCCGAGTCTTGGGCAGCTAGCTAAGATGGTTTATGTCTTTCAATTCTGGTTGAGTGGCAGCATAAGCTGAAATGTCTGGGTATTTGGATGAACAAAAAAGCAAGCAGGTTGCTCGTCTGGTGCCATGTAGACAAACCAATTGATGGATTGAC
The DNA here is from genome assembly GCF_963455335.1 of Martes martes. Lineage (NCBI taxonomy): Eukaryota > Metazoa > Chordata > Mammalia > Carnivora > Mustelidae > Martes > Martes martes. Next base: position 104,976,266 of record NC_137897.1, on the reverse strand, counting down.
CAACGTTTCCATTTTTCAGCATCCACGATGGCCAGTCGGCGCCCTTTGATTTCTCTTTCATTCGTTCACCCACACCTATTCATTTAACAAATGTACACGGAGAGTCTCCTGTGTACCCAGAGCCTATCTAGATGTTAGAGTCAAGATGAACGAGACATGTGGGCTTGCCTCGGAGCATTCCTGCCCAGGAGGTGAATTTGTAAGCCTAGACTGTCATTACGTCACAGCGCGTACTATTCCACGTGGGCCATGCGCACAGTGTACCATGGGAACACCCAGGAGAGAGACCAAGCTAGGAAGGCTGTTGATTCTTTGTCATCGACCTGGAAGTTTGTGTCCTTGTTCTCTCTTTCCGGGTGAACAAAATACAAATGGGTTGAAAAGCAAAGATGACAAGTGAAATTTCTTAACCCTAACAACTACATACACAGCACACACAGTCTTCCAGGCGTCAAGACCCTGTGGTTTCGTAGACAACACTTGCCCCTTCAGTGTTTCCCAGCCCACAGGACACTGAGAGCTAGCGAAACTCCTATCCAAATAGTCTTCATGTTCCCCTGGGTCACGTATGTAAGTCCAGTGCCTTTGAAAACATTGTTATTATAACTCTTCAGAGCCCCACCTGCTATTTCCCGAATCATCCCCAGGCCCTCTTTGGTCATTGTATTCACACCAAGCTCTCAGAGGTGGCCCAGCCACCCCACATTGAGAAGACAACCTAGTATTTCCAGGCGACCTTACTGTTCATGTCTTTGGCTGCTATACTGAACCACGTTTGAAGTGACCTTTCACACTTTCACCAAGTGAGAGATCATGAGAATGCTGTCATAGGTTTTATGTTCATCTTGCTCTGGCCGAAAAGGACTCAATGGTTATCTTAAATTCTCCATCATGTCTGTTATCTAAAAATCACGCTGCTGTTGCAATTACTATCAATCGCTAAGGGTCCGTTACTCATTTGGTTTCCAGGATATGTGTCCCTAATGGAAAGCAGTATTTGTGTGAATTTGTGCCGGTAGTTGCATATCATTGATAGCTCGACACTAAGCAACTGAAGAGGGGGGCTGTCTGAGGGGCTGGGACCTATTAGTTCTTTCTTTGGAAAGCCAGTGTCTTTTCCATTTTGCTTTTGGCTCTGCCCTGCCTCGTGTAGTCTTCATAAAGAAAGGGTACCAGGTAGTTCAGATAGCTCAAGTGATCGTCCCGGTAAAATTCTCTCGTGCTCCAGCTCGTTGCTGAAGCTCAGCAGGCCCTCCTGCTTTGGACCCATGTGAGTCTGGGGTGGGGGGAGGGAGAAATCATAAATCTGCAACCGTTAATACGTGTCAGCCCAAGATGGCGGTCCTTGGGAGTGTGCAGACCTTTTCAAAGGAGGGTTGTTGAGAGAGTTTAATAGATAGTCCACTGTGCTCTTCACAAAACAAGCTTTCTCCTGCAAATGGACTTTATAACTAGCTCTTACACAAGGTAGTTACAAAGTCCTTCTCCCAGCAGGAGAGAAAGTACTGGAAAGTGCTATGATGAACGAACAAAAATCTGGGACCCATGGGACCTGCTTGTAGCTCTTGCTCTCCCAGTTTCCTCATCTGTAAAATGACACGCTTTGATAATCAACGTGTCTAGGTCTGACTCTGAATCCGACGTGCCTGGGGAGCTTGTTAAAATATCGATTCTTGGGACCGGTGCCTAGAAACTCTGAATTTATAGGTGTGTGGTAGGACCTAGGTATCTCTATGTTTAACAGGTGTCCCAGGAGATCTTGATATCAGAGGTCTGCAGACGGGCAATGCCTAGAAGTCACCAAGATTCAACATTTCTAAGCTCTCTTTCAGGTTTAAACATGTGTAATTCTAATATTAAAGATCTCTAATCTAGGCAATAGATGAAAATAAACAGAATCGATAAGAGGAAGCTTACATTCATATTTTCATGCCGGGCTTTTGTGTTCAGAACTCAGACTTCTGGCTGTGGTTCTGAGTCCAGCAAATGTGCTGGCAAGGTTGTGGGTCCAGCAAATGTGCTGGAGTCAGGGTTCAGAATCCTACCCTGGGAAGGGAAGGTGAGCACCGTGAGGTCATCATTTGGGGGGGCCAGAATTAGGGTCCAAAGGTCTGGGGCAGGCAGGCAGTCACAGACAGGAGCAGAAGGCTACCTCAGAGGAATGGACTAAGATTTGCAATTCAAGTAAGAAGAGGCTAAGGAGGGGTAGAGACCCACACAGAAGTGGAGAAGTGTGAGTTGAGAATAAAAATAAGATCTTGGAATGAACTGATGGTCTGTGCATTAGTAAAGAAAGACTGTGACTGGCGAGTTTCTACACCGATTTTTGAAGACACTCCTTGGTATAAAAGGAAGACAGGCTTGGTGTAAAAGGAACGGGCTGCGATCGGAACAGAAACGACTCTTGGGTCAGAAGGTATTGGAGATGCACCTGGCCCGGTATTCACCGGACCTTTGGGCCATCAGTGCAAGGGCTGAGGGGAATGATTCTAGCTGGAAAGGGACAGTAGCCAGACAGTGTGAGCAGAAGGTGGGACTGGATCTGAAGGAGCCCAGGACACCCGGGTCAAATGACCCAGAGAGATCGGATAACATGCAATAATGAACAGCGGGGAAGGACTTTTGGTATCAGTAGCTAAACATAAACGAGCCGCTCTTTGCCTGATAGTTTTCCACACAGATAATGACCTGTAGAGGTACGTTTTGCTCCTTCAGTGGAAAGCCTAGAAGAATATAGGCATCATGGTTGACTGTCTTCAAGGCTAGGAGTAGGACACTGTTGTCTAGGTGGGCCGAAAGGTGCCTGAGAACTGGTGGGTGAAGGGCGGAGGCTTGAGGACTGTTTTCTGCCATGCCTGGGATGACCAGGAGGGGGAGCCAGTCATTTGGTTGATGCCCTATACTCTGTCATGAGATGGCTTGAGACAGTGTTTTGATCAGAAATGGCAATGGATTTTGTTGATAATACCTCCTCAGTTTTCTGCCATATATATTATTAGAAAGCTATATTTAGAGTAGCTAAACGATAAAAATAACTCCATAATTACAACCCTGGAAGTTGAATGTATCACGGACTGAAAGGGCTTCTTTGATTTGACAGAAAAGATGCCTTTGACCATTGTTCACTGGGCTCACTTGTTGATATTTGCCATGCACACCACATTTTTTCCCTTCTGGGAGGCTTTTTATTTTCCATTAATTCTGGGTTTTATCCTTTCCACAGATAACCTTTAAAAAATAGTTCTGGACGCGGGTCTCTCTTGAAGCCCATAAGCCAACACCCTTTTAAATTTTTTTGTTGTTTTGAAATAAATATATACTAAATGTCATAGTTATCAGCTCTCATGAATTAGTGTCTACAATTTTTAGGAATTTTCAGAGGTAGCTACCTAATAGCTTACTTTTTCTGTTGTCAAGGTATCTCTTTTTCAAAGCGGTGCTCCCAATTTTGCCAAAGTCACCCATGTAGTTAATTGTTTATGTCTGCTCCTGTAATTTTCTTGTCAATATACAAATCCTTTTGCTTTGTTGGGGAAAGATTGTATAGTCATTGAGCCCTGCACAATAACAATTTTTACAGTCTTTTGTGCGGAAATGGATTCCTTTTGACAATTAAGAGCTAGGCAGGCTAGATGAAGTGCATTCTCTTGAACTCCAGTGCTAGCAAGATGGTCAGTCTTAATGGCCTGTTTGTTTATGCCAATCTCACCATGTCTGGAAATGTGTAGTTGGGGCATGGAAGTTACTGAGCAGGGCCTCCCCAAGAACCTGAAAATATTGGAAACAAAATCGCTCCCTAAGAGTTAGGCTAAAAAAAATCAACAAGTCATGACTGAGTACAGAGCTACACAAATTCCCATTACAAAAGAAGAACGTGGTTACATATTTCTTTGGAAAATTTTATAAAGCATGAATGTAGGAAAAAAGACAGGAAGCAAATTGCTGAAGTTTGGTTATTATTGGTAATAATTGGGCAATTATTATTGTACTTCTTTGAACTTTATGTTTTAAGTTTCACAAAGAGAAAGAGCAGGACTGAGACAGATACAGACAGATTGAAGGGCTCCCAGGGAAAAAAGACCAGACAGTAGCCGGATTGACAGTGTTAACACACTTGAAGAAAGAATGTGGGTGGGGGTGGCGCGGTTGGTCGTGAAAGGGGATGAAAAGGAGACAGTCACAAAGATTGTAGCACTGATCAGCCCCCTCCTGCTCAGGGAGAGAGACTGTCTTGTACAGCTCTGGACTGGGCACAGAGGCAATGTAGCAAAGCAGTGAATTAGTGGGTTCCCAAACCTGGACTGAGTAGACCACTCCCCAGTTTTATGACCTTGGGCAAGCAGCCACACCTTTCAAAACTTCAGTCTCTGTAACGCGGGGATTTTCATAATGGTGCTTACCCCATAGGGCCTTTGTGAGAATACAAGGAGATAATTTATGTATTTAGTACAGTGCCTGGCACATAGTAATGCCTCCCTAAGGGTTAGCTATTATCTTAATGTGGTATTGTAGCATCCTATTTATAGAGATAGAGTTTAACATGATTCAATGTTCAAATCTTATAACTTGAGTCAGTATCAAGTCCGTGTTTATTAAGCAATTTTTGGATTATAATGTGTCTGCCCAGGTTGTCTACCAGTAGGGAGATTATGTGAGGATCTGTGCTTTCGTAAATTATGTTTGTCTTTATAAAGTGGTACACTGGCATTCAGCTTCAATTCTGCCATCTTTGGAGGGCTTGAAAGTATGGACTCAATCAATCTGGGACATTGTCAAAATTGAGTTTGGATTTCCCCAAACCCTTGGGCATTTTGTTTTGTTTTGTTATTTATTTTGGAGACTGCCCTCTGCCATCTCAGTGGATGTAAATCCACCCCTGAGTGAAATATACACGTGACTCCGAACCTCATGAGGTTTCCTCGAAGCCAGTCTTCCAGCATCCTGCAGCCAACTAGCTCCTTCTGTTTTGATCAGAAATTTCACAGAATAAAAATAAAAATTTCACGCTCTCTTTTGATGTTGTTTGAAATATCGGTAATGGTGACTATGCCATTTCAAACTATCCTACCTTCTCCTCCAAGGAAACACGCTAGGCTCCCACACTGGGCATTGGAGAGAGGTGCTGAAGAGCTCAGACTTTGAATTCTAGCTGTGTGGCTGAGAGCAAGTTATTTCTGCTCTCTGGGCCTCAGTTTCCTCATCTATGAAATGGGAAGAAGAAGAAGACCCTATCTCATGTGATGGTGGTGGGGATTAAATGAAGTAATAAATGTAAGGGGGGCAGGGTAGTGCCTGGTCCAAACGAGCGTGCGGTGTGTCGGGATGTTAGTTGTAACCGAGTCATAATAGAACTGGGCTGCTGAACATCACGTTAGCCAATGGTAATCCACCTGGGTTGTCGATATCAGCACTTGCTCCCGGGATGCTGTGGCATTCTTAAACTTTATTGAAAAGAAAGGGGGGATACATAGCATTTATGGGGGGGATGGGCTATGATCATCAGATCAGCCAAACTGGGCAGATGACAGAGATATGGTTCCAGCTAGGTTGGGACCAATCACAGTGTGTATTCACCAGGTCACTTGTCAGCAGCGGACCTTTCTTGGTGTTAGGTATGTGCTGGCAGGACACACCAGCACCTATCTTTATGATCAGTACTGACATGGGTCTGCTGAGTTAAATTAACATTCTCATCCGGCCCACCTCATTCTGTGGAAACAAGTTGGCAAGCTGGGGTGTGAGCTGACCCCCGTAGTCCCTTTGGCTAAAAACAACAGGCCGTATTGCCAAACGTTTCCTTCATTTTTTTCTTTTGACGGCAACGTTCACTGAGCTCTCTTGGTGTTCTCTGAGAGGCACATGAAAAGGAGACTAAAACTTGAACAGAGGAAGAGGAGGGGGAGACAAGGGGGAAAGAGGCATGCTACAATTGGTCAGCATATGTGTATTCATAGCTTGTTGTATAGTAAAGACTTTGATCCCGATGGTTCTGAAAAGCTTAAAGACCTAGCACAGATATGGGGCAGGCTAATTATGAGCTGATCACAGGGACAATTTGAGCATCGTTTATATCAATATTCCAATGAACCGTTGACATCACGGTGTGCCTGGACCAGAAGATATCCATAGGTCCTTCCCTACTCCCTGCCCAAAGAATTTAGAACCAAAGGAAGAATAGAAAAGGGTCCACTTCTCTAATTTGGGTTCTGTCACTCCGGGCCAGCAGTATTGCCTTTAGTGACCAACATCCACGGGCAGATTTTGGAAAATGACAAAATTGAATTTTGATTCATCTTTTTTTTTTTTTTTTTTTTTTTGGTGACACATGTCTCAAACTAGAACAATAACATTCTGAGGGGCTTCCTCTCGTCTCTCTTTCTTTAAACGGATAAAATTTTCAGTGATGCCAACTCCACCGTTCTAGACCCCATGAGTTGGAATTTCTAGCTTGGCTGAAGCCAGTTAGGTCAGTGGAGGAGGACACAGTGCAGAAATCAGGGCTGCCCCCCAGGCCCGCATGCAGGGCCCCCAGGCATGTTTAAAGAAAGTGCTAGCCAGCAGGGTAAGAAGGCCTCATTAGGGAAAGTGACTGTAACTTATATTTTAGAGATTTTCTTTAAAATGCCCAATCTCAAAATCAGCTTTTTTCCAGGCAATTTGCCAAATTACAGCAATGGCCTGTTTTAAAAATGCCCATTTAAAATAAGCTCTCTTGAATGGAAGACTGTGGCAGAGGTCTGCCTGGCAGAGAGCCACTCTAGACATCACATTACTCCCAGCATTATTTTAAAATAATGCCCAGGCCTTTTAGTCATTTAGGTGCTATTTTCTTTGAACGCAGAAAATGTCAGTGTACCCAAAGCAGACAGAAATGGCCTGGCCAACAGCTGGTTTTCCTTTCCCACAGATGCTCCCTTTACACGGATTGAACCTGGAGAGTTTACAAGGTCCCTTGTTTGTTAAACTGGGTCCCGCGTCCTATCTTCTGTTGATTCACCCCCAGGTCCCCGCCCCGCATTCCCTCCCAGATTTAAATATTAAGTTAAGTTTGTGGGATTGAGGGTTGGGGCAGTGTAAAGGAAAGAAATCCACCCTGACCTACTGAAGGGAAAACTGCTGGAAGCTGTGAGGAAGAAGATGAGGAAGGCGAGGAGGATCCTTGCTCTGTTTCCTCCGCTTGTCCGGAGTAGCAGTGGAGCGGAGCAGCAAGGGCGGTCGGTCAGAGGTTCCTCAAAGAGAGCTCGGTGATCACGGGCTTGGGACTGCTGCAAAAAAAGGCTTACGGTTCCTTAGAAGCCTGGGGACAAGTGGCGGCAGAATGAGTCCGTGTCTCTGATGCTGCGAGTAACTGAGCTAGCACAGAGGGATGGGCCTCCCGTTTTTAGCTCAGGACACGGGGCTCTCTCCTACATCGCAATAGGATGGCTGCCAGGGGTACTCAGCCAACACAGAATGGGAAGCTGAATCAGGCCCTCGTATCTGTGGGAATGCTGGCTTCTCTTTCTGCCCACACCCTCTTTTCTTCTGGGTTGTAATTTTAGGATTATGTCAATCACCAGCTCTCCGTTTCGATCACTTCCTGTGAAGCCCATGCCCACATTTTGTTAAAATAATCATCCTTTCATGACTGTTCCGAAGGTCAAATTCCATCAGGCCACCTCGCCCTTAGTCATTAGGATCACATGTGATTGCTTTATAATACAGTACAGACCACCCTTGTGCCCGCAGTGTCACTCCCTTGTCACTCCTGAATGGGTGGCGTTAGGCCTTTGCTACAAGGAGCTGTTGCATGTGCTTTATGTACTGACTTCTTAAGAAATGTCCGTGTAAAAAGCCAATCAATGAGTTTTCAGTAAACAAATGCTTCTCTAACCCACTTGTTGGAGTTCTCACTGGGGTTTTAGGCTCCTCAGATAGCCGCTGAAGCCCCCAGTCATTGCTGCAGACCTGAATTCAGGCAGCGGCCGAGCCTCAAAATGTAGCTGGTTTAGTGCAAATGGGTACCGATCAATAATCCATCCAGGCCTCGAGAGATGAGATGGCTTGCCGAGTAGATTATACTGGTACCGTGGTATCTTTTCTACCGTATCTCGCCATTCTAGATGACAAGGTGAAAGTGGGGCACCTGAGTGGCTCCGTCAGTTGAGTGTCTGACTCTTGGTTTCCACTTGGGTTCTGAACTAACCCTTCCCTCGCTCGGACTTCCGCCCATGTCCTCGCTTCCTAAAATAAATAAATTAGATCTTAAAAACCAGGGTGGAGAAGGAGGTGATGCGGGATATGAAGGAGGAGAGAGATCACAGACAGTACTCAAGTATGTCCATGCTGTATTTTTGGATACATGCTAATAATTTTCTTCTTAAACAAAGGAAAGGCGATGTCAGAAAGAGATTGTCAAACCGCTGCTGGAAGGAGGAAGAAAAGCTTGATTCCTGAGACACTCCATAGAGTCACCTTTACTGAAGAAAGAACTCTTTATTTTAGGTGTTCAGGAAGTCGTGAAATGCTTCCTCTTCCGCATGTAACCATTTTTGACTTGTCAAGAAGCAGCCAGCCTTTTTCAAACTTTCCAGCTGTCCAGTCAAAATTGCAGGTCCTAGTGGCTGCTTCACGGCCTTGATGGCCCTGTGATAACAGGGAGGGGAACGGAGGCCACCATGCCCAGCCTCACCAGGGACATCTTCCCAGTAACACGGTCATCTTCTGACCAGCTGACTTGTTTCCTGAATCTCAAAACATGAGATTCGCCCTGGCTTCTGCTCCGTTCTCTCCCCGAGTCTCATACCCGACACAGACACACATGACTCCATCCCAAGGAGGAGGCAAAAGTCCTTTTATAAAGTTTTTAGAATATAAGAGCAGCGTGCCAAAACTAAGACATTCCTTCCTTTGGCAAGTTCATGGGAAAGCCACATGGTTGACCTGTGCTGGTGTTCTGCCCCTTCCCACACGCCCATGACCTTGGCTGCAGTCACTACTGCCACACCTGGTGTGTTTCCCCCTAAGTTCATCAGGCCAGCCTTCACGAATCCCCTAGCCCTTGCCTTCCCTGGGTTTCATGTGCTGATGTCCCCTGCAGGAGACTGAGTCCTGACAAACGGCCAAGATCCTGGCCCCTGAGTCTGGTCTGCCAGTAGCACTTTGAAGGAACTGTGGCTCAAGGGAGGGCCTGGCCTTTTCACAAAGGCTAGCTTTTCAATTAAATACCATAGTTTTATGATTAGAGCTGAGAGCTCTGAGATTTGATACCCATATCAATAATCCCTAGGAAATGCACAGTATTGACCTTTTTCACTTCTTTTCTTATAATTTCCATTTCACCATGGCTATACGGCACTGCAGGCAGTGTGTTTCTAGGGAATTACCATTCTTTGTAAGTAGTTGGAATCGTTTAGACTTTTGCCGTCTTCCTCGCATCTTCACCAGGTTATGGAGTTATTTTACTAAAATGTCCAGTGAACCCAGTGCAGCCCAACAACTGAAATATTAAGGGTTTTTTTTTCCGTTTTTGTTTTTGTTTTTGTTTTTTTAGAGTTGAGCCAAAAAGAAAAGGAAAGAGGTGGGGCGGGGGGGGGGTAGCAGGGAAGAGGAGCTACCCATACCTTGAGTCATTATTGCATAGTGTTTTAATGGGTAAGCTCTGGGGTCAGACTGTTTGCGTGCAAATCTTGGCTTTTCTACCTACCCGTGGTATAACCTTTGGCAAGTTGCTTGACCTCTCTGTGCCTCAGTTTTCATATCTGTAAAGTGGGGACAATATTATACCCTCTCTCCGCCATAGGATGGTTCTGATCGTACATGAATTAATTCACACAAAACACTCAAAATCCTGCCTGGCACATGTAAATGCTCCACGGATATTAGTTCTTATTATGCCTAAAGCCAATCTTTAAGTGCCAGGCAATGTTTTCCCTGGAAGGAAATGGATATGATGGGGGAAAACATTGCACAGATAGGAGCCCTGTGTTGCTGTCACCAACTACCATGTACCTGTATGCCTTAGAGCTGATCTTAGCTTCAGCCACTTTATCTGTGAAGTTGGTGTAATAATAATTCCCTGAACTACCGTTTGCACACATGCATGCGTGTGCATCGCTCTCCCCTCCCCCTGCCACATACACTCACATTGACTTCCGGTGAGCGATAAGGAAGAGAATTAAGTGAGAATGCAACAGTTTAAACTCTGAAATGACCTGAAACACTTCAGCTATGATACTGTGTGTACTTAGGCTGTAACAGATTTTCAGAACAAGGTGTTTTATGCTTGTCAAAGGAAATGGGCCACCCCATACTTTATCATAGTTGGTTATTGTAAGCCTCTAGGGCCTAAGAACCATTTTGTTTGCATGTTTTATTCACAGTCTGGCAGATAGTGTGGATTTGGTACACATTAAATGGAAAAAAATTTCACTTTATACAAGTGAAATCAATCTAATGAAACAGCTCAGATGCCTCGGAAATGGTCTTTAAATAGGTTTCTAGCAAGTGGTTAATATTATTGACTTCCCATAACGTCAGGGGTCTGTAATAATTGAGGTCCCAAACAAATTGAAATTTGGTTTGGACACACTTCTTAAGTGACTGTGTTATGGTTCAGTGGGAGCGGCGATAGCTCAGCTCCTTGGGGCTTGGGATCTCTTAGCCAAAATTCACCTTATTTTTCACAAGAGAGCAGACAGTCGCGATATGGCTCTCTGGGTGTAAAAAGTGAAAAGAAAATTGTTATAAAGAGTGCTCAGTGAGTACTTGTTGAGTATGTGAATGGATAAGGCCTTAGTGGGGGCGAGGGGAGTGTGTAGAAATTCTAAGTCGACTCAGATCAGGGAGTTCTCATTAGTGAGAGGAGGAAGGATGAGAAGGCATCTTCCAGTCACCATGGGGAAGAGGACTCTGGTGCTTTTGTAATCACGGAAGCTTTGGCTGCGAAGCACTTGCGGAAATACAAAGTGCCATGGAAATCCTTAATAACAGGTTACAGACACAGTTTTTTCCAATAACAGTCGTTGCAGAAACTCCTGACAGTAACCCTTTCTTAGGGTACTTATTTCGTATCTCAGTGGTTAAAGGAGGGAAGAATTGCAGATAAAAGCAAGACTAGGTGAAAGCAACGCATTCGTTGTCCCCCTAGTTGTTGCACTCTTTCTTTTTCATATCTCAAGTTGTATCGAAAGGAAATACAGGCCTTTATTAGATAAAAGCACTAACAGAATGTTTGCATCGGAACCTTTATATGAAGCCCTTCCCTCTTTCTGGAGCAGAATCTTGCATTCAACGTGTCTTCAAAAGCCGGCTTTTATTTTCCCAAGCTATGGCTAGGAACAGTAGGTGGTTCAGAGAAGAAACCCCTTAGCCTTGGTATCTGGAATTATGGTCACACACGATAAAAAGGAAATTTCGCAGGTCAAAAAGACAGTAACCAGACCTAAAATGTTGCTGTGATTTTTTGGTTTAGCTAGGACATAAGCCATTCTTTTCATGATTGTCTGGAGTTACCCATGTCCAGTCCCCATAAACTCATCAGAGAAGGATCTTTAAAAAAAAAAAAAAAAAAGGAAAAAAAAAGGAAAAGAGAAGATTTCAATTAGTGGAATGATTTGGTGAATCCTGGGGGCTTTTTCACTGTTCATCGTGACATCTCAGAGTGACAGTAGAACTTTGCTTCCTTGGATACTATTGGGCTTTCTTTTGTAAAGAGAGAACTGCAAAATCTGAGAATATGACCCCAGTGCCTCCTTTGGTATAGGTGTTATTTCTTCACCATGGGAACCTTGGAGAGGTAAGAATATTTCCTAGTCAACCAAAAGTTGGCTCATTCAAGTGGAAGCCTTGGAGACAGTGAAGAATGAAAAGACTAAGGATCATGTCATATAACAGAACTACCTCATCAAGGTGATAGGGCAAGGTATGGTCCAGCATGAAAAACGCTGGCCCACAATATTCTCTTAAGAGGACCAGAGTTATTCATGGCATGTTCCCAGTAAGATGAATTCCTGATCCCCCAATAACTTCTAGAAGACTCACTGTCTGGAGTTCCCATACAGTCTTCTGTTTCACCACCTTCCTGATTTCCCAAGAGTGGCTTGTTCCTAAATCCAGTGAGAAGACAGACCTACGTCTTCTGAGCTGTGATGAAGCCCGCATTGTTAGTGCCTACCTAATAAAGTTGTTATATACATTTGAGGAAAATTTTTAAGATATGGCTGAAGGGTTAAAAGAGAAAAGATTTTGGAAGGACCCTGCATGCATGTCCAACCTCGGGCCCTGACAATTGTGAGGAAGACAGTGTTGGGCTACTAATGAGTCCCTGACAAGGGTCTGGCCACACGTGAATACAAACACTTCTATAGTTGCTACTCAAACTCGGGAGAATACGTTGTTGAAGCCATCTATTTGTGCAGGCCCAGGACTAGACTGTAAGTGCATGTAACCTTTCTTTTTAACTTTCACATGTGAGGCTTCTAAATACTTAGGTACATCAATTAGAAGTAAAGAAATGAGTGGGAAAACAATGAAAAGAATGTATTTTTCAAGAGCTATTACAGATATCACTTCACAGATTGAAACATACATACATACATACATACATACATACATACATACGTATGTACATATAGACTTTCCCCCAAGGGCCATCACAGACCTGAGAAGAACATTAAAATGATTCACTGGAAGAATTAATAAAAATCCCAGCAGAAGTTGGAACAACCCTTTGAGTATCTTCTCTGTGAACTATTCTAGAAAACACGGGGGCTTCTCTTACAGCCTAAACTTGCCATTTTTATGTGGCTGATTTTTAAAGAAATTGTTCAGTACTCGACAATAACGCTAAAACGTGTTGCCTATGTGGATGTTTTGGACCATTGACTTTTTCTGGTGGTTTTTGCAGTTAAAATTACATTGATGCCATATGGCATCTACTGTATGCTAGAACTTCCTAACTCATGAAGGAAGTGTCAAAGCAGATCGAGGAAGAAGGCAAAGTGACGTAACACTTTCCAGGAGTTCTAGTCACTGGCTGCATCAAGGACTAATTTCCAAGGTCCAGTTTTTCTCATTAAAAGATAATATTTAAATTTTAGAGCAGTTTTAGATTTAAACAAAAATCAGGCCAATAGTACGAAGTTTCTCTTTGCTCCCTCTCCCCTGCACACAGTTTCTTTTGTTATTACCGTTATTAGCATTAGTGGAGTACATTTGTTATAATGAATGAACCACTATCAGCACATTATTATTAGCTGAAGTCCATAATTTACAGCAAGATTCACTCTTTGCATTGCACAGTTCTGTGGGTTTTAACAAATGTGTTATGTCTTGTATCCTCCACTAGAATATCATATAGAACTATTTCACCCCCTTAAAAATTCCCATGCTTCGGGGCACCTGGGTGGCTCAGTGGGTTAAAGCCTCTGCCTTCGGCTCAGGTCATGATCCCGGGGTCCTGGGATCGAGCCTCGCATCGGGCTCTCTGCTCAGCAGGGAGCCTGCTTCCTCCTCTCTTTCTCTCTGCCTCTCTGCCTCCTTGTGATCTCTCTCTCTCTGTGTCAAATAAATCAGGAAAATCTTTTAAAAAAAATAAAATCAGGTTGTTTGTTAAAAAAAAAAAATTCCCATGCTTCGCCTATTCACCCCTCTCCTTCTCTACCCCCAAAGCCCTGGCAACCACTGATTTTTCGGGGAGGGTCCCCATAGATTCACCTTTTCCGGAATGGCAAATAGTTGGAATATATATATACCCTTTTTAGACTGGCTTCTTTCACTTAGAAACAGACATCTGAGGCTCCTTCCTATCTCTTCATGGCTTGATTGCTCATTTCTTTTTGTCAGTAGATAGTATTCCATTGGATGGATGGACCGCTTTCCGTTTACCCTGTTGAAGGACATCTTGCTTGCTTCCAGTTTGGGGCAATTATAAATAAAGTGGATATAAACTTTCATGTGCAGGTTTTTGTGTGAATGTGAGTTTACAACCATTCACCTAGGTAATATCTCGGAGCACATATGCTGGATCATGTGGTAACAGTATGCTTAGTTGTCTAAGAAGCTGCCAAACTATCTTCCAAAGTGGCTGAACTATTTGGCAACAGCAGTGTTGTTCTGCGTGTTTGTTGGCATTTGGTATCATCGGTGTGATTAATTTTAGCCATTCTAATGGTTGTCTAGTGGTATCTCATTGCTGTCTTCATTTGTAATTCCCTAATGACACATGACATTGAGCATATTTTCTCAGGCTTATTTGCCACCTGCTGGTTTTCTTTGGTGAGATATTCATCTACCCCGATCTTTGGTCCATTTTTAATTGGGTTTTTTGTTTCCTTGTTGACTTTTAAGGGTTCTTTGCATATTTTGGGTACAAGTCCTTTATCAGATATATTTTGCCATATTTTTTTTTCAGTCTGAGGCTTGTTTTCTCTTTCTCCTAACAGATGTTTTTCTCTTCATTCTCTTAACATCACAGAACATATGTTTTGACTTTTAAAAAAGTCTAACTTACCAATTTTTTATTTCACGGATTGAACTTTTGATGTTGTATCTAAAACCTTATTGCTAAACCCGAAGCGATCAAAATCCTCTCGCATGTTATTTTCTAGAAGTCTTATAGTTTTCCATTTTACATTTAGGTCTACAATCCATTTTGAATTAATTTTTATGAAAGATATAATGTCTTTAACTTGATTTATTTCTTTGCATATTGGTATCCAATTGTTTCAGAACCATTTGCTGAAAAGACTGTCCTTTCTCCATTGAATTGCCTATGTCCTTTCTGTGAGTCTTTTTCCAGGCTCTGTATGTTTACCATACTGTAACTTTATAGTAGAGTTCTTGAAGTCGAATAGTGCCAGTCCTTCGATTTTGTTATTCTTTTTTTTTTAATTTTATTTATTTATTGGACAGAGAGAGATAGATCACAAGTAGGCAGAGAGGCAATTAGAGAGAGAGAGGAAGAAGGCTCCCCGCTGAGCAGAGAGCCCGATGCGGGGCTCGATCCCAGGACCCTGAGATCATGACCTGAGCCGAAGGCAGAGGCTTAACCCGCTGAGCCACCCAGGTGCCCCCGATTTTGTTATTCTTTAGTGTCATGATGGCTATTCTGGGTCTTTTGCCTTTCCATATAAACTTTAGTATTGATATCCACAATATAGCTTGCAGAGATTTTGATTGGGATTCCATTGAATCTATAGATTATGTTGGGAAGGATTGACTCCTTCATATTACTGAGTCTTTCTGTCTATAATCATGGAGGATCTCTCTATTTGTTCTGATACATATTTTGTTAGAATTATACCTAAGCAGCGTTACATTTTTTGGCGTGCTTATGTAAATGGTATAGTGTTTTCAATTTAAAATATCAGTTAATTATTGTTGATATATAGAAAAAAATGGACTTTTATGTATTAACTTTGTATCTTACAACGTAACTTTAATCACTTATTAGTTCATAGAGAATTTTTTGTCAGTTCTTTGGGATTTTTCTACGTAGACAGTCCTGTCATTTGTGAACAAAACAGTGTATTTCTTCCTTCCCAATCTGTATGCCTTGTATTTCCTTGTCTTGTTGCATTAGTTAGGACTTTAACTACGACGTTGAATAAGAGTGTTGAGAGGGACATCCTTGCCTTGTTCCTGATCTTACAGGCAAAGCCTCTAGTTTCTCACCATTAAGTACAATGTTAGCTGTAATTTTTTGTGGGTATATTTTATCAGGTGGAGAAAGTCCCCCTCTCTTTCTCACTTGCTGATGGCTTTTATCATAAATTGTGTTGGCTTTTGGCAAATGTTTTTTTTTCTGCACCTATTGCTATGATCATGTGATTTTTCTTTTTTAGCCTGTTAATATAATTGGTTTTTTGGATGTTAAGCCAGACTTGCATGTCTGAAATAAATCCCACTTGGTCATGGTGTATGACTCTTTTTATTCATTGCTGGATTTGGTTTGCTAATATTTTGTTGTGGATTTTTGCTTTTATGTTCATGAATGATATTGGTCTATAGCTTTTCTTCCCTGAAATGTCTTTATCTGGTTTTGGTATTAGGGTAATGATGGGCTCATAGAAATGAGTTAGGAAGTGTTCTCTCTTCTTCTGTTTTCTGGTAGGCATTATAGAGAATTGGTATTCTTTCCTCCTTATATGTTTTGTAGAATTCACCTGTGAAACCACCTGGACCTGGTGCTTTCCTTTTGGAAGGTCATTACTTAATTACTCAATTTCTTTAATAGATACAGGCCAATTTAGATTATCAATTTCTCTTTGTTTAAGTTTTGGTAGCTTTGTCTTTCAAGGAATTGGGGCAATTCATCAGTTTTATCAAGATTATGGCCATAGCGTTGTTCATGATATTCATGTATTATTCTTTTAATATCCATGGAATCAATAGTACTGACTCTTTCATTTCTCATATTAGTAAATTGTGTTTTTTATCTCTCTTTTTGGATTAGCCTGACAAGATATTTTTAAATTTCATTGATCTTTTCAAAGAACTAGCTTTTGGTTTCATTGGATTTCTCTATTGATTTTAGCTTTTCTAAAAAGATATATTTATTTGAGAGAGAGAGAGCACATGTGCACGCGTGTGCACGCACATGCACAAGCTGGGGGAGGGGTAGAGGGAGAGGGAGAGAATCTCAACTATACTTCTTGCTGAGCATGGAGCCCGACTCAGGGCTCGATCTTATGACCCTGAGATCATGACCTGAACTGAAATGAAGAGTTGGACGCTTGGGGCACCTGGGTGGCTCAGTCATTAAGCGTCTGCCTTTGGCTCAGGTCATGGTCTCAGGGTCCTAGAGTGGAGCCCCAGACTGGGTTCCCTGCTCAGTGGGGAGCCTGCTTCTCCCTCTGTTTCTGACCCTCCCCCTGTTTGTGCTCTCTCTCCCTGTGTCAAATAAATAAAATCTTAAAAAAAAAAAAGAGTTGGACTTAACTGACTAAACCACCCAGGTGCCCTATTTCTCTATTGATTTTCTGTTTTCAATTTCATTGATTTCTGCTCTAATTTTTATTATTTCTTTTCTTCTGCTTGCTTTAGGTTTATATTACTCTTCTTTCTCTGGTTTCCTTTGCTGAAATCTTACTGAGTTGAGATCACTTTTCTTTTCTAATATATGCATTCAATGCTATAAATTTCTAAGTACTTCTTTTGCTGCATCCCACCAATATCTTTTTTCTTTTTTTACTAAGTTTTTTTCTTTTAATTCCAGTACAGTTAACATACAGTGTTATATTAGTTTCAGGTGTGCAATATAGTAATTCAACAATTCTATACATTACTCTGTTCATCATAAGTGCACTCTTAATCCACTTCCCTATTTCATCCATCTCCCCACCCTATTTCCCCTCTGGTAACCATCAGGTTTTTTTTTTTCTATAGTTAAAAAGTCTGTTTGGGGGGTTTCTCTCTCTCTCTCTTTTTCTTTTCCCTTTGCTCATTTGTTTTGTGTCTTTAATTCCACATATGAATGGAGTTATATGATATTTGTTTTTCTCTGACTTATTTCGCTTAACATTAGCCTCTCTAGCTTCATCCATGTTCTTACAAATGGTGAGATTTCATTCTTTTTTATTGCATCCCAATTTCAGTAAGTTGTATTGTCATTTTAATTTAATTAAAAATATTTTTAAATTTCTTAAGGCTTCTTTGTCCCATGTATTATATAGGATTGTGTTGTTTAATTTGCAAATGATTGGATATTGTCTTGTTATCTTTTTGGTATTGATTTGTAATTTAAATCCATGTGGTCTGAAAATATGCTTGGCATGATTTCTATGCTTTTATATGGGTTTAGATGTATTTTATGGCCCAGAATGTGGTCTGTCTTGGTGAATGTTCCATGTGAGCTTGAGAAGAATGTATATCCTTCTGTAGTTGGATGAAGTATCCTATAAATGTCAATGAGATCTATTTGATTGATGGTGCTGTTCAGTTCAACTCTATCCTTACTGATTATCTGCCTGATGTATTTGTTAGTTACTGACAGAGGGATGTTGATGTCTCCAACTATAATTGTGGATTTATATATTTCTCTTTATAATTCTATCAGTTTTTGCTTCACATATTTTGATGTTCTGTTGATAGTTACATACACATTAAGGATTACGTCTTCTTGGAGAATTGACCCCTTTATCCCTAATAGTTTCCCTTCTTCCAAAGTGTGCTTAGTCTGAAATTAATTTAGCTCTTCTAGTTTTTTCTTAGTGTTAGCATGGTATGTCTTTCTCTCTTTATCTAAATCTTTATATTTAACATGTGTTTTCTGTAGATAATCTATGGTTGGGTCTTGTTTTTATGTTTACTCTGCTAGTCTCTATTTTTTACCTTGTGTATTTAAAGATTGTATGTTTAAGTAATCTCTATACCCAACATGGGGCTCGGACTTATAACCCTGAGATAGAGAGTTGCATGCTCTATGAACTGAGCCAGCCAGGTGTCCCTACTTGGTGTATTTAAACCATGGACATTTAAAGTGATTAGTGATATAATTGGATTAGTATCCACCATGTTTGTAACTGCTTTCTATGCATTGCACTTATTCTTTGTTATGGATGCTTTTAACCTTCTTTCTTTACCTTCTCTGGTTTTAAGTGAACATTCTTTTTTTTTTTTTTAAAGATTTTATTTATTTATTTGACAGACAGAGATCACAAGTAGGCAGAGAGGCAGGCAGAGAGAGAGAGAGGGGAGGAAGCAGGCTCCCCGCTGAGCAGAGAGCCAGATGCGGGGCTCGATCCCACGACACCGGGATCATGACCTGAGCCGAAGGCAGAGGCTCCAACCCACTGAGCCACCCAGGTACCCCAAGTGAACATTCTTTATGATTCCATTTTTTCTCTTCTCTTAGCATATCAATTATACATCTTTTTGAAAAATTTTAGTGGTTTCCAGAAACTTTGCAACATACAATCTACAACTATTTTAAATCCACTTTCAAATAACACTGTATTGCTTCTCTGGTAGTACAGTTACCTTATAACAGGTTATTCCAAATTTCTCTCTCCTGTTCCATCCACATCCTATAATCACCAAATACATTGTTGCTATTATTGTTTTGGACAGTTATTTATTAGATCAGTTTTTTAAGAAAGAAATATAGAATGTTTTATTTTACTTTTATATATTCCTTCTCTGATGCTCTTCCTTTCTTTATGTAGACACAATTTTCTGACCTATACAATTTCCCTGAAAAATTGCTTTTAACATTTTATGCAAGGCAGGTCTACTATGTCAAATTGTTTCTATTTTTGTTTGAGAAGGTCTTTATTTTTCCTTCCCTTTTCAATAAAAATTTTGCTGGAAACAGAATTCTACATTGTGAGGTTTTTTTCTTTCAACACTAAATATTTCACTTCCCTCTCTTTTTTGAAAGAGTGAGAGAGAGAGAGCAGGGTGGGGAAGGGGCAGAGGGAGAGAGAGAGAGAGAATCTTAAGCAGGTTTCAGGCCCAGTGCCTGATGTGGGGCTCGATCTCATGACCCTGAGATCATGATCTGAGCTGAAATCAAGAGTCAGATGCTTGACCAACTTAGCCACCCAGGCATCCCACTCCCCTCTCTTATTTGCTTGCATGGTTTCTGGTGAGATGTTCAATACAATTCTTCTATTTGTTCCTCAATAATATGACTTTTTCTTCCTCTGGCTTCTTAGAAGATTTTTCTCTTTCTCTTTGGTTTTCTGCAGTTTAACTATGATATACCTAGGAGTAGATATTTTGATACTCAACCTGCTTGTTATTCACTGAGCTTCCTGGGGCTTTGGATGGTGTCTATCATGAATTTTGTGAAAATTTTGGTCATTATTACCTCAAATATTTCTTCTGCACTGTTCTCTCTACCTTCTCTTTCTGGAATTGCAATAACACATATTCTACACCTTTTGAATTTGTCTCATGGTTCTTAGGTGTTCTTTTCTGTTGTTGTGTTTTTTTTTTTCCTTGCCCCATTTTGGTTTAGGAACTTTCCATGGATATTTCTTTAAGCTCACTGATTCATTTGTTTGTGTTTTTGATTTCTAACATTTCCTTTTGAAATTTCTGACATTTTCCATCTTTGTATTTACATTACCCAATCTGTTCTTGTATGTTGTTCACTTATTTCCTTATAGCCTTTAACACGTTGATAATAGTTATTTTAAATTCCCTGCCTGATATTTCTAAAATCTGTGCCATATCTGATTATGGTTCTGATTATTGCTTTGTCTCTTCAAATTGTTTTTCTTACCTTTTAGCATGGCTTATGACTGTTGAAAGTAAGGCATGATACAGGGTGATAGGAACTAAGGTATTTACACTTTAAGTGTGAATTTTTTTTTAAGATTTTATTTATTTATTTGACAAAGATCACAAGTAGGCAGAGAGGCAGGCAGAGAGAGAGGGGGAAGCAGGCTCCCTGCTGAGCAGAGAGCCCGATGCGGGGCTCGATCCCAGGACCCTGGGATCATGACCTGAGCCTAAGGCAGAGGCTTTAACCCACTGAGCCACCCAGGCGCCCCTTTTAGTGTGAATTTTTATGGAACTAGGCTATTTGATGTTTGCTGTAACTATAAATGCCAGTAGCTTTAGTTTTCCGTAGTTCCCTTGTTTTATTTTTTTCCCTCACCAATTGTTTTTGGGTTTCTCTAATAACTCTTTCTTAAATAGGGTCTTTGTCTTTCTGATGGCAAATTATAGGAGAAGTAGAGGTGGTCTGCAATCTTATGATTAATCTTAGGCTTTCAGTGAGTCTAGGTCCTTGGGCCGTGAACTTCATAAGGTTTTCTCAGCTTTTGTCTTCTCCCTTAAGGTAGAACAAGAGAACTAGAGGGGCCTAGACTTGTCTAATTGCCCTCCTACCACATATATTAGCCTTTGGTAAAGTGGTGTCCTTTGGAGAGCAGATATTTATTATGGAGAATGCTCATGGTATATTCCTAAATTATTATTTTTCTCTTCCCGCTGCCTGAAAACAAGGAGACTTTTCTTAGATCTTCACCATGGGAGCTCTGTATGTTTCCTGAAGGTAAATCCCATGGAAGTGTGGGGAGCCTATAATACTGGGGGCCCAGGAGCTTTTAGGTCTCAAGCTAGTCCACATTTTGTCTGTCATTTTTTCAAAATTGTCCTATAAATGTTCCTCCTAGTTGATGACTCTAGTGGCTTCTGCTCCAGGTAAGATGTGATCGCACCTGTGATTCTCTGTGTTTGCCTCTCTTCCCGTATTTCAGGGAGATGGTTTGCCCTGTGACCTCAGTTCCTTGAAGGGTCTAAGAAGAATTGTTGATTTTCAGTTTGTTCAGCTTTTGTGTTGTTGTGGAGCCTGGGAACAATGAATTCTAAGCTCTTTGCATGTTGGCACCAAGACCAGAAGTCTTCAAATATCCAGTTTTCAAGGGTGATGCATGTTGTAAGATTAATAAGGGGCTTGGTGCTAGACTGCCCTACATTCAAATTCAGGCCATGATATTTAATTGTAGGTATTACCTTGTAGAGTCATTTAACCTGTCTGAGCCTCAGTTTCCTCACCAGTCAAATAAAAATAACTCCAAATACATATGGCTATGTTAAAGTTAAATGAGAGGACATATGTGAGCAAGTTTGTCACAGATCCTGGCACGTATGCTACAGGTACCATGTAAATGTTACTTTTTCCATTGAAGTACCTGTGCTTGAAGCCAAGGACCATTTTGAGTCCAACTTATTACTTAGCGTGTATCCTAGAAATTTAGAATGTTTTTATAATGTTTTTTGCCATTCTTACAATGTGGGGGAAAATGCTTTGAAAAAACCTGCTTCTTTAAGGACTGCCCTATTCTTAAGGGTTTGAAGGAATTCAGCAGCTCATTCATTCCTCTCTTCCAGCCATAAGTGTAATCTCCTTTTTGAAAGTATGCAGCCTTCTACTGGAAAGGCCCATGAGAATACATTTCTTTCTGTCTGGTTCTGAATCCAGAAACATCATTACCAAATACTAAAGATGGTCATTTTGCTACAGTGGTAGTCCATATGTCCAGAGGTAGGGAGGGTGGTTAGTAGGAGGAGTTGTTGGACCACTTAAAGAGAGGTAATAGATAGCCTGATTGCAAAATTCACTATGAAATCACATCTGGAGAATTGCGTCCCCTTTTGCACACCATAGTTTAAGGACAATGTTGACAACACTAGAGTGTGTCCAGGTAGTGGTGCCCGGGATAGTGATGGGGGCATCTACAAATATAGAAAACATGCTATATTGGGATGTATATTAACTCAGTTTATTAGCTCTATTTATCTGTATCTTTTAGCTTTTTATATATTGTAAAACATATTTTTTAGGGTTCAGTGCCAAATTTTTCTTTATAGCTCTGATTTTTATATTGTTCTGATTTTTCCTGGACATAACTCTCGACTCCCTTCCAGGAAAGAGACAGAGGAAATCCTCCTCTAGCTTAAGTGTACATTATTATCTGACTCCCCCCCACACACACACCAAAAAAATCAATGGGTTGAACTTCCTTGCAGTAATTCTAGCCCTTGGCTTCATTTCATGAAATTTCCAGTTGCCAACTTCTAGCTGAGCAACACTTTTCACCTCGCATGGGCTCCTCAAAGTCCCCAAGGAGCTTTTGCTTGAGCAGTTATGGTTTGGTCTGTTGTCCTGTGATGTAGAAGTAAGGGGGTTGGGCAAAACCCAGGGATGTGCTAAGTGGATTCCGAGCTGCCAAAGTTAGAGCGGGGAGCACGTGTGAGCTTGAGGTTAGATGTGAACCTGGAGCCCTTTCCCCCTGCAATATGCATTGTTGTTATTCTTTCTGTAGAAGAGTTCATGATCTTTTGTAATTTTCTTTTTCTATTGATCCAGCAGTGCTGGTAGCAGAAACTTAAAAAAAAAGGGGGGGGCGGTTAGGGCAGTACGGTCTACGGAATTTCACTGTCATATATCTTGCACGTTAGAGAACACATGAACTGTGGGCTAGAGATGAAATTTGCCTTGTAGAGAATTCATTTTAAGGTAGCAGTCCTCCTTCCTTTACCTCATGCTGCCCCAAGGCAAAGGTGAAAGTGAGCTTCTGTTTTGTCGGTCCTTGGGCTGCAATTTCTTCTAATACATTTCCACCTGGAGAGGCAAAGCCAATGAGAAAATAATGAGCTTTTAAAAGAACTTAACTTTCTACAAAGATTTTTGAGGACATGTGTGCTGGCTCTAGGGCCGAGGGCAGCTAGAGTGTAACTGTGGCTGGGAGACACTAGTCTAAGCTTGCTACTTCTACTTTGCAGTTATGTGACCCTGGGAATGTGCTTAAACTCTGCTAAGCATCAGTCCCGTCAACCATAAAATGGGGATCACAATATCAAATTCAGAAGATTGTTGTAAAATGCAGATATCATAATATTCTTAGAAATGCTTTGTAAACACCAAAGCATATAGCTCGTGAGTACTTTTAAGACGGGATGATCTACCATTTATCTCCATTGACTCAGCACTTCTATACCCCGAGCACCTACCACACAGCCTAATATATAATACATGATGGGTAGCTGAAATTAGAATGAATGAATAGTTTTAAATCTCCAAATTTCTGATGACATAAAAGAATTCATTGACCAGTCCTTTGTATTGGACTGGATGATCTCTTGGCTTCATGGCCTCAGTCAGCCTCGAGATACAAGGATTGAGACCAGAGTAGCATGTGGGGTTAGGAAGAAATTGCCATAAAATAGATGACTTTTCCAGGAATTGCCTTATGTTTTAAACAAAATAGAACAAAACAAACAAATGAGCACATAGCAGTTGATGGAAATAAAGATTAACTTTCTCCAGTGGGCTTGGAAGCCCAGTGGAATTACACTGGCATCTGCTAGCCATTGCTAGGCATGTCATAAGCCCCAGGGAAGAATCTAGCAAGCGTGTTCTACCTTGTGAGGGATCTGGAGCAGATGGTGGTGGCACAACCTAGACTCACTTCTGCCGCAGATGACTGTGATGTTGGACTAAGTGATCCCAAGGAGCTGGTGGAGTGCAATCTCTATAGAAGTCTGAAAGTAGTAATAATTTGATTTTTCAAGGCTCATGAACTGGCATCATTTAGACTACATCTGTCATGGACCTTTGCACTTTGGAAGGAAATGAAAGAAAGTACTAAGTTTGTTTTAAATGTCCCAGGAAACTTGGTTATTTTTGTTTGTTTTTAAGCTGTCTTATTTCTTGAAAACCCTATCATTATGGTTGTTTTCCCTTCCCTCATATAAATGTGGAACTCTGATTATTTGGGATAATTTGCGTCTGGAGTGTTTCAGCTTGGAGAAAATGAGATGATGACATTACTACTTTCTTTCTCAAACCAATGACACTAATTGGGCCTTGTGCCAGGGGGTAGGGGCAGCAGATGTAATCTTGAACTTATAGTCTCTGTAGAGTAGATAAGCATGTGGAAGCCAAACTTCACCAAGGAAGCTTAGCAGTCATCCTTCCAGATGTTCAGTTTGCAAATACCAGAGGTGTTATTTGCAGTATCAAATGTATAGATAAGTGCGTGGATTATTTTTTTTTTCCATCCAGATACCCATTTGGGGGATACATTCCATTTCCAGGTCTGGCAATCTGTCAGATTGCTTCCTTTAAAGTTATCTTGAGAAAATCTACCAAAAATGATTAAATCGTGATAGGTTTTATTCCCGGCTAAGAACTCGCCTCTCCTCCAGGGCTGTACGGGCTTAAATTGTTATGTGAGTTTATACGGTGCTATACGGTTTGTTGTCAAATATTTATCTCTGTCTGAAAATGAAACGTCTCCAAATACTTTTTCTTTTTAACTGAATAAATCAAGGAGAGAAAGAGAAATAACTTCTCATTGGGCCAATTTTTAATCAATATTCTCATGAGACGCCGAAATGTTAACCGAATCCTGGCTTTTGTCATTTGAAATACAATTTGTGTGTTTAAGAATTTATGCACACATCAGGGTTTGGACTTCATGTTCAGAAAGGAAAATTGATTTATAGGAGCAAACAGCTGCAGGAGTAGAGGCAGAAATGAATATGAGTCAATTATTTAAGGCAAATGGGACTTTAATCACCAGAGCAATAGAGAAATCTCAAATTCAATTGCACCCTGGGTTTTCAAGCTTTAATCTCCAGGCATTTCTGTATCTCTTATTTTGCAGAAGCCTTTGAAATTGTTGTCCGCCACGCCAAGAACTACACCAATGCCATGTTCAAGAACAACTACCCGAGCCTGACCCCACAAGCTTTCGAGTTTGTGGGTGAATTTTTCACTGACGTGTCTCTGTACATCCTGGGTTCTGATATCAACGTGGATGACATGGTCAATGAATTGTTCGACAGCCTGTTCCCGGTCATCTACACCCAGCTTATGAACCCCGGCCTGCCTGAGTCAGCCTTAGACATCAATGAGTGCCTCCGAGGGGCAAGGCGCGACCTGAAAGTGTTTGGGAATTTCCCCAAGCTTATCATGACCCAGGTTTCCAAGTCACTACAAGTCACCCGGATCTTCCTCCAGGCCCTGAATCTCGGAATTGAGGTGATCAACACCACCGATCACCTGAAGTTCAGTAAAGACTGTGGCCGAATGCTCACTAGAATGTGGTACTGCTCATACTGCCAGGGACTGATGATGGTCAAGCCTTGTGGTGGCTACTGCAACGTGGTCATGCAAGGCTGTATGGCCGGGGTGGTGGAGATCGACAAGTACTGGCGAGAATACATCCTGTCTCTGGAAGATCTGGTGAACGGCATGTACAGGATCTACGACATGGAGAACGTCCTGCTTGGTCTCTTTTCGACAATCCATGATTCCATCCAATATGTCCAGAAGAATGGAGGAAAGCTGACCACCACCGTGAGTACCAGTCTGCCATTTTCTGAGGAATTGGGTCCTATTGGGGTGGGGCAGCCTGGCCAGCATCCAGTGCTGAGGGAGAGGAGTGAGGGGAAGATCGGGGGTAGGCAGAGATGGTAGAGGGACTGAGTGATCTCACAGAGCTATGCGGCACATTAAGATGACAGACTATGCAGGGGGCGCCTGGATGGCTCAGTCAGTTAGGCGTCCGACTCCTGATTTTGGCTCGGGTCGTGGTTTCACGGGTCGTGGGATCGAGTCCTGCATTGCGCTCTGAGCTCAGCAGGGAGTCTGCTTGAGATTCTCTCCCTCTGCCCCTCGCTCTGCTTGTGCGAGCTCTCTCTCTCTATATCTCTCTCCTGCCCCCCTTCAAGATAAATAAATAAATCTTCAAAATAAAACAAAGAAAAGAAAAAGACCACAGGCTATGGAGTCATAATGCCTGGCTTGAATTTTAGTTCCACCTACTTACCTGCTGTGAGACCTTGGGTGAATTATCTTATCTTGATCTGTCATACAGCTGATTCATAAAATAAGGCTAAAATGAATATCTTCTTTATAGAGAATAGCATGTGTTAAAGCGTTTAGCATACATGTTGTCCATGGTAAGTCTTCAGTAAATATTGGCTATCCTTCCCATTGCTGTTAGTCATTGTAATCCTCATGACAATCACGTGAGGTGGGTGTAATTACCTCCATTTCATAAGTGAGGCAACAGAAGCTCCGTGAAACTGTAACTCACCCCAGGGCACCCAGCTCTAGTTTGCAGAAGAGCCACGATCCAGAAATGGATCAGGTTTCCCCTCAATTACATTATCACCAATTTTTCTGATTCTGATTTCCCTCTCGTGGTCTTAATTGCATGTATCCTGTCACCCTTTTGGGTGGTGACTTTAAACAGGAGGCCCAGCCAGAAGCCACTAACTCAGCGTACACAAGAACTCAAGTGAGGTGAAGCTTCCGTGCGGTCCAGCGGTTGTTTCCTCAGCCTTGCTTATACCAGTCTCCCCGTGATGGGCTCTGTGACAGGGGCAGCAGTTGTCTTGGTTTCGGTCACATTGCCCCTGCCAAGCTAGAGTGCGCACATTCAGAACCCCAGGGGGGCACCCAGTTTCCAGTGTAGAGCAGAACACACGGCCAAGAGCTACCACCAGATTTCATGAAGGTCATCGTGACTGATCCCCAAATGCTCCCAGCTGGGTGGACAGAGGCAGCAAAATCATATACTACACTACTGTTGTTGAACTCCAGCCACATTCCAGGGGCTCGGCTGGCCAGTTCACCTAATATTATTTCGCAGCAGTCCATGAGATAGGTCCTAATCTTGTCCTCATTTTACAAAGGGGGGAAATGCAGCTTAAAGGGGTTCAATCCCTTGTGAGGGATCTCAAAGCTGTTAAACGAAGGTAGGGGAACTGGGACTCATACCCGGGCTGGGCTTGTTTGGTTGACACAGACTCTCAGCTTCTATACAGTGCAACTGCTGTGTACTCAGAGCCATTGCTTACCCAAAATGTGGAGGGCAGATCGGGCCATTTAGTCTGACTTTAAACTCAGGAAATACAAAGCGATAGGGGTAATTGGTTTCTTTGGTGAATTAAACTAGGAAGGAGGACAGAGATGGTGCAAACCGTGGCATGGCTACCCACGGAGCTGCTCTAATTGCCCCATTCACAATGTTAGCCATTTAAAACACATTTACTGAGAAAATATTTTATAGTAAAATGAACAGAAATGTCCTATCTAACGATAGTGTTCTTCAGTGCCTAATTATTCCCTTGGCTGCTTTATAATTTGAGGCCAGATTCTGGGGCCTTCTACAGAAGTAAATCTCACAGAACCAGAAAAATGAAAAGTTGATGTGTTCATAAGTTCCCCCATCTGATAGTGATTGAGGGCCCACTATGTGTCAGACACAACGCAGGAGTGCCAGGCGTGTGGAGATGTCTTTAATAAGAGGAAAAATGAGGAGACAACATTAAAGACAGAGTATGGAAATATTTAAAGGTTCCCTCTGATATTGGTCACTTGACAGCAGCATAATGAATCTTGAAAACGTGTTCTCCTGTACTGCTTCTAAATACAAAAAATAAGGTGGGGAACGGATAAGGAGTTAAAGGATAAGGAGTTGATGGGGCTCTAGGCATGAAGGTTTATTTAGTAAACATTTTATTAAGCAGCTGCTTTGTTCATGACACTCTGCCAGGTGCTGGGTATTCATAGTTACCCTAGACATAGTCCTTAAGTCTTAACAAAGTCGGTCTAGTTGACAGATGTGTAGCTGAATAAATTTCACCATAGTGGACATTTCTCCATGATTTGAATGTTGGAAGGGCCATGAGAGATTAGCTAGTCCAATCCCATTGAGCTACAAATGAAGAAACACGGTTCAGGGAGGCTTGCCCAGAGTTATATATTTCATGGAAGAGGCCAAAGGACTAGAATCCAGGGTCTTCTGCGGCTTCAATCTAACGCTCCTCTTTCTACCACGCCGGTCTGTCTCCCATTAGACCATCCAGACTTTTCATTCTAAAAGTTCCATTGGGATTTTGCAAAGACATCATGAACTTAAATTAGATAGCTATTTCAGGGTGCTGGACCTGCTGGATTTTAGGTGCCTACGTGTGCCCTGCCTGTGCGCGTCTGCATGCACACACGCACACACGTGCAGGGGGAGTACATTTCATGTCATTATCATTCAGGAAGAAAGACCTTGGCTGTCAAGAGGTGCTCAGTGATGCAGTCCCTTTCTGTTTTGGCCATTAAGGGCCTGATTGCTCCCAGCTCCCAGCTGGTTATGAGAGCGTGAAGTCTGCCTTCCCCAGGGAATGCCTGAACTAGAAACTAGAACAGAAAGCATATGTAAACTCTGCCTTGTTACTGGTTTATGACCACCAGCTCTAAGTAATATATCCCAAATGGTGGGGGTGGGGGAATCATTGGCCAGGTGTGATCCAGCCCATACTCCGTACAGGCCAGAAAGGGGCTGGGCCATTTATGGGGGGGTGAGGGGAAGTGAGGGTTGGGTAGACTGCAGAAGTCTATTCATTTATTTTTTATTTTTTTTTTTAAGATTTTATTTTATTTGACAGAGAGAGATCACAAGTAGGCAGAGAGGCAGGCAGAGAGAGAGAGAGAGGAGGAAGCAGGCTCCCCGCTGAGCAGAGAGCCCGATGTGGGACTCGATCCCAGGACCCTGAGATCATGACCTGAGCTGAAGGCAGAGGCTTAACCCACTGAGCCATCCAGGCGCCCTGCAGAAGTCTATTCATGTTAACAACCCTGCAGAATGCCCCAGAGCAAAAGCTGATTTAAAACTAAAGCATTAATGAGGTTCTGCTGTAGCACACTCACCTGCCTGTTGTGATAAAATGCAAAATCCTGCCAGTCTGTCCTGTTTGAGGTTAAGTTGTGGTGAGAGACCTCTTTGAAAATATGCTCTTTCTGAGTTCTGATAAGACAGCCTTTTTAGCCAGCTATGGGCCGTGCCCATGAGGCCTGCCATACTGGG
This sequence comes from Martes martes, assembly GCF_963455335.1. Taxonomy (NCBI): domain Eukaryota; kingdom Metazoa; phylum Chordata; class Mammalia; order Carnivora; family Mustelidae; genus Martes; species Martes martes. The sequence continues at coordinate 104,946,954 of NC_137897.1, read as the reverse complement.
ATTTTGCTCCTTGTATTGGTGGCTCCCATCTACCCCAGATTATGAAGGACATTTTGGTCTTCTAAATGAACAGGGCACTTTTAAATTTTTGTAAGAATGGACTGTTAGTGCTTTCGTTTCCCCTAAGATAGTTTTCATTTCTTCCACCTCGCAGAGGTGGTAAGCAGCTGGTTCCCAAACTTGGCTCATCATCGCTATCACCTGTGGAGCATGTGGAACAGACCCCTGGAGTCTATACCTGGGGATTCTGATTCCACAGGTCTGTGGAGAAGCTGGAGAATTAGTCATAGAATTTGTCATTTTAAAAGTACCCCCCATTGATTCTGATACTCCTTTGGGAGCAAATCCAGCCACCTTGTTCAGAAGGTAAAGTAAGGCCCAGAGACTGGGAGTGAATGACAGTTACTGGCAACGCTAGGATCTCTGATTTCCCATCTGTGAAATGGGGTTGCTATATGGAGGTGAATTGAAATGACAGGTGCAAAGTACCTGGCAGAGTTCGAGGCACGTAGCAGGTGCTTGCTTAAGCCCGGTCCAGTACACGTTCTACTACATTTTTCTAAATGCCAAACGGACAATGAGTTCTTCTTAAACTTATTTTGAAGGGCCAGGACATTTCATGTCATTTTTGTCTAAAGAGGTGACTAAAATATTGTGTGAGAATGTGTATGTGTGTGAGAGAGAGAGAGAGAGGCAGAGGAACAGAGAGACCAAGAGAGACCGAGAAAGAAAAGGGAGGAAAGAAAAGGAAGGAGACAGAAAATTTGTCCTGAAATGTCCCAGAAGGCTTAAATGATGGGACTGTAAATAGATCCGTCTTAACCCTTCATCTGCATTTGTGAACTAGGTTAAATATCATGGCCCCAAGTGAACACTGAGTGGGTTTTTTTAATAGTATTTGGGTGAGAGCATCACTGTTAAATGTATCAGCACATTATTGAATTTCACATCTTAGACCTTGAAGCAAACACAAATATGTACAGTCATCAGTATGTACATTTTCAACATTGTGGTCGCACCACAACCACGTTGTCAAATGCGACAGCCTTCTTTTAAAAATGCAATTGTTTTTATTCAGAAACCATTTTGATTGCCGTTACCACATACCAGTATACAGATTAGAGGCATGACCATTGTGTATTTCCTATCCATTGATTAAATGATTAATAATCAGCTTTTTGGTTGTTTACTGATGTCCCAGAAAGTTTCCCAAAAGTCTCTGTGGTTTCATTTACTTTCTGTACCCTACATACCCTCATGTGGCTGTTTGCACTGTCAGTTTTCCATTTGTACTCATGTTCTTTCTTTAATGATTCATTTCAGAATTTCTCGGCAGTAGCGCCTCCTCTCCCACGAGTTCATTACTGTGGCTTGTTATATGCTTCACTGAACGCTGGGCAAAATTGCAACCTTTCCTACCACCACTCCTTCTCCCAGTCTTTCCTCGCTGTGATAATTATTTTAGCACGATCTGAAATAGGACTCATTTCAGGAAACATTAATGAGCACCCAATGGCTGAGGCACCGTGATAGACACTGGGAGCCACAAGGAGTGGCAGAAAGATGACCTTGACTCTGTTACCTCACTCAGGGGTCACTTGGCGAGCAGGTAGCAGAGCTAACACCTAAAGCCAGAACTGTCACACTTCAAAGTTCATGCTTTTAACTGTCACTCTGTGGCTGTCTCAAATACCTCCCCTCCGTCTTCACCAGAATCTCCATTCCCTGAACACAGGCTAACTCGGCTTTTACCATCTTATTTAATATCCTGTCTGACTCTCCACTGTTTTTCCAGCTGCACAATCAGGTTTTCGAATTCATTCTCCCTCCTTGGAGATTCTTGCTGTAGTTTTTTTTTTTTTTTTTCTCGAGACTTTTAGTCTTCATAACACTTAAAGGCGCGGAGTAGTTTCTAGAGGAAGAAGGACTGTCTGTGCAGGTGAGGAAAGGGCCAGCAACACAGCCGAATGACTTTGCCTAGAATCTCTGTGAGCGGTGCCAGTGCCGAGGAATCGCTTATCTTTCCGTGGCGATGTTTGGAATCTGCCCGTTAGACCAACGGATGGATTTTAATGCATTTGCCTTTGATTCTGCCCCTTCATGGTACATCCGGGTCTCCATGATTGCGTTTCCTCAGCCAGGGACATTGTGTACTGCGAATCTAACTTACTCCAGTATCCAAGTACATCCATTTCCTTTGCCAGAATTTCTGAAGATACCTGCGGCGAAGTCAGTATTTATGTGTGCTAGATTCTCTGTTGATCCTTGGCAGTAATTCACTCTATCAAATTCTTATATTCTGCTGTCTGTGTGAGTGACTGTAACTCATCAGAATTTCCGAATTTGAAGGCTGGGGTTATTTCTCAGGTGTCAGAATGTCAGTGTTTCTCCCCTCGTGCTATCACTTTGGACTTTTATTTTTTAGTCTCCGATAGAGATACCTTGTCTGAATTCATACAAACTGTTTTCAGCACAAAGTGGTTTCAGAGTGATTAAAAAAACAAGTAAAGGCCTCACGACCTCATTAGTGTCGGCAGGTCAGCCTCTAGAACTGTGGTTAAGCGACTTTATTTGCATGAGGTCCATTTCAGGAAAGACAAAAATGTTTACAGGCTGCCATTCTTTCTTCACGCACAATAAAAATAGCTTTAGTGGTTCCCGTGGGGAGAAATATATAGTTTTTAAACATAGATTTCCTACTTATCGAAGGGAAGCACACAATGGGAAAAAATTGGTACCACTTTTAGGCATTAAATGTTAATTTCAGGTACGTTTCAAACCGTGGTCACACGGGGGAAGCTTTTGTATGTACTTCATCTTGAGATTATATATTACAGCTTGTAGTAAGAAATTAGGCAGGCCCATCACGAATCTAGAATTACTCACCTTTACCTTGGCAAGAAGTGGCCGCGTGATTACCAGTTGTTCTCTGCGCTCTGAGCCTATAGAAAGAAGTTTTTTCTTTCTGTGGTCTGTGGACTGATGTCGCTAGACCGTGTCCTCGGGAACTGTGGAGGGTCACAGAGATTTGTACCCTTATTGCAAGCTAAGAGGTTCGTTGGCCACACGGTTTCATGGGTGCTGGTTAGAGACAGGAGACTCCTTGGCTCAGAGATGGGAGACAGTTTATTTCAGAGCCTGGGGAGAAAGTGCCTATGTGTATATGACATGCAAAAACCCAGGAGACCCAAGGAAAGTTGGCTAGCAACACAGGATTCCCCCAAACTCGGGTGGCTCCAAAAACCTCTCGAGCTCACAGCGTTTTGGAAGGATCCAGCAAGGCAGTTAGAGGTTGTGGAAGACGCCCTGACTGGTTGGCCCAAAGGCAGGGCTGTGTGCCACCTGTTGGAGGGGAGAAGAAGGCACACCCGAAGACAAAACAGGGGTCAGTTTTCCCAGCTCCTCAGAGAACACTTCAGAAGGAAAGTATGCAAAGGGCACCTGACGGCAGCCTCGCGTGGGGGGTAAGCTCTGCTGCTTGGGGTCTTCAAAGCCCCTTTTCCCCTGCTCTCTCTCCCTTGCTCTCCACGAGCTCATTTCTTTTCTTGCCTGTTTAGGCTCTGGGGTGGGGAGATTTATATTGCTAAGCAGCTTAGCCGAGAGACATTTTCTCTCTTACCACACTTCTAAGGGGCTCGTCCCACCCTAGGACTTACATGGAGGACTGATCGGTCCCCTGAATCTATTTGAAAAGGTTAGACCATCAGGCATATTCGTCCCAACTGGGCAAAAGTCCACAAAGATCACACCCCATGACCTGATCTTCCGAGAATCTTTGTGCTCCCAGCTTTGGCCAGGAGGAGAGTCCCAGATGACTTTTTTGTGTTGAGTGGCCAGGGAATGGGAGCACAGTGAGGGCAGCCTCGTCCCTGGGAGGGCAGACAAGCCCCCCGATGCTTGTTCTCTCTCCATCGCGATGCTGAAGCATCCCCAGAAAACATGGAGCCCTGTGCACGGCGTGATTCCCCTCCCCGCCACCTGGAATAAGGTTACTCTTGGCAACTGCAGCACAACATCATCCACTGGTAACCTTGGCTTCCCTCCCACCCCCCAACCCCTGCCACGTCTGTGCATTGTGCTACCTTGTTTAGGTCTCCGGCAACAAACGCTTTCTACTGGGACTGTTTCGGAACAGGCAGTCTCGCCGCCCCCGCCTGGAAAATTGAAAACGTATTTTGAACACCACAGAAGCGCGTGGACATGAAGTTACACTGCGGTATAGCAATTTCCTCGGGAGGGGGTGGTTATAATTTTGTTGTAATCAAGGGCTTCACAAAAATGGCAAAGACGAGGGACTTTGGGACAGATTTCTTCTAGTATATTGCGGCTTTTGTAAGATAAAATGCAAAACTTCATGATTAGCTGTTGGCACAGTTTTCTGAGTGCGGGTACTGGGCATAGACTTGGGCTCGCAGTTTACCACTCCTTTCCTTGTAGGGGGGAATGCTAATAAGGTAAGACAAATAATCTCTATTATGGTGAAAGTCCCTTTGGGGACTGGGGTTCGGAATTTGTTAGACATCTCCAAAGCGATGCTGGAATGGGCATGAAGGATCTTATTGGGGTGATGGAATGTTCTAAAACTGGTTTGTGGCAGTGGTGGCACAACTTAAGTCAATTTAATAAAAATCATTAAATCGTACACTTGACATGGGAAAATTGTACGAATCCAAAAATACACCTCAATAACGCTGTAAAAAAAAAGATTTCATAAAATAAAAAACTGTGGAATTAATATATAAAGCATTTCAAATACAGCAATGTATAAGCACATTATAAAACAGCTAGTAAAACAATACTTGTATAAATATTAACCATATCATTCAAATAAATTACTATATAAAGTAAAACAGAAACAAATAAAGGCAAATGCTGGAGGCTAGAAGACCCCCCCCAAAAAAAAAGTCCCTTTGGGAAGTGCATAACCCAGCAAGGGTGCTTTCATATTTCACAGGGGGATGGAGGTGGTGGGAGGGCTGATGCTGTCTTCTTATTACCCAATTCAAATCCTTTCGGAAGAATATTCAGAAAGCGAATTAATTTTTCCTTTTTTCATTGCACTCAGAATGCCTGAAACAGATAAAGTAGGAAACGGAGTCATTATATTTGGGCGCTGTCTATTATCATTTACTGACTGAGAATCTATCTAAGCCTTGCTGCTTTTTGCAGATAATTAATTTTGTTCCTAAATGTAGGAAAGAGTGATTGTAATCAGTATGTTTGTACTTGCAGCCACAAATAGAGCCCATCAAAGATATGCAGTACAAATAAACCTCATAAAATATGCAGCCCAAGCGCTGCTTGAAGTTAATGTGCTTTTTTTTTTTAAGAAAAAAAGTCATATGTATGATTTTTGAAAGTCGTTCTTGGTATTCTTATGTAGTTAATAGATGAACTCCTCTTTTTCTAACTCAGGCCCACACTCTGAATTATTTTTATCATGAAATCTCGCAAACTCGAGCTCAAGGGGACTTTGATTTGGCGTGGAAATCAACTCATCAACATACACATATTTCTGAGTTCTGGTTGTGGGTTGCTCTTTTGCTTCTAGAAAATTATGAATAATCAGATCGAAGTTGGAGGTTCAGGTTCATGGGATGAAACCCAAGTGCATGGTTGTTTGTGAAGGACTCCCTCTAAACTCTTCGGAAAGACTTTTTGTACTTTTGTTCTGACCCACCAGCAGCCTCTGTTCTAAGCCTGTCCCTTGTCCCTCTCCCTCACAGTTGTACCTTCCTTGGTGTCTTGTTCATTTAGGCCCTGTAGTCGGGTGAAAATGTGTTTAATTGTGGTTCCATGGTCCTGGGACACTTGCCATGTGCCACACACAGTTCTGGGCGCTTTACACGAGCTGACACACTAAATGCGTGCGACAGTCCCAATTATGAAGTAACTCTCAGTGAGGGCCATTTTCCAGGTTCAAGAATGGAGGCAGGGGCTGTTTCAGCAGCTCTCTCCACTGCCGGGGCTCCTGAGGCTCCTCTCTTGCCCCGGGGACCAGATCCAGTCTCAGACCGGGGAGACGGAGCCTGACTCCCGCTGCAGGTGGGCATCAGCCGACTTGGTGGAAATGTGGCAGGAGGGAGAGCCAGGAAGTCGCTAAGGGGCTTACATCTCAGCCTGCTCACTCAGTTCCAATTCTTCCTGCCCTCCCCCCCACAAGGCTTCAAGAAGAGCATGGAAACTTCCAATGGGCTGAGCTTTTTCTTCTCTGCTCTTCCTCATACTTGTGTTAATCTTAATTAGATTATTCTAAATCTGCTCGGAGCTCAGACTTCCCCCAGGATCAAGGGCTATTCCATTTTTCACCTTTCCTTAAAAAGAAGATCCATTCTTGATGATCTTGGGTTGAAAATATACTTTCAAAATATATGGCACCTCAATTTTCCCCCTTTCAGATCAAAAATTCAAAGAATAGTGAAAAATGCCCCGCACTGTGGTTTTCTTACTCTGGATTAAAACCCTGCAGTGATCTCTTTCCAAACATGGAAGGAGTTCTGGGCAACTGTTTCTGATTTACTACATTGTCCCATTTGCCTTTAATTCTTCATGTAAAATGAATGGGCTTCTTCATTGTAGCAACCTTCTAGTAGATTTTTTTTTTTTACAATTACGAACAATTTAAATCACCTTTGAACAGTCTCTTCACAAGTTTCCTAGACATAAATTTCTGTAGACAAAAGAAAACACTCATTTAGTGCCCTTACTCCAATTAAAAATAAAACAATTGTGATAAATTGGCACCCTTGAACTTGACAGAAAAAAGGTATAGATGACTGTTCCATCTCCTTCCAGTATGAAAAGCATGTTAACAAGCTCCAGATCACAGAGGGTGGAAAAAGACACATGGGTGGAAACATTTCCCTCACACATCTGTGTTTATCAAGTTTTAAAGTCTGTTTCCTCCCCGACCATTTCTTCTGAATCTGTAATCCATTGATTGGAACGAAATTGATGCATAACTCAAACTGCTCTGCTGTGAAAAGCCCCATTCAGAATGGTCTTGGCTCTGGTTATCATTGACCAATGAGTCTTCGAGATACCAGAAATAATAAATTACAACAAACACCCATTTTTAAGAGCACCATACAAGATTTTTAAGAGCCAGGCTCTGGAGATGGAAAGCTCCAGTACAGGAATGGGTCAGCTTGGTGTTGCAGGGAGCAGAGTGAGAAAAGGTCGTGTCGTAGAAAGAACTCAGGCTTCAGGGGTTAAGATGTAACTCTCTGCTCAGCCATCCCTTGTCTTAGCGACCCTGGGCATAGTGCATCATCTCTCTGAATCTTTGTTACTTTATCTGTGGAATGGGGGTACAAATGCTAAGCTCTGGGCGGGGGCAGGGGTCTGGATGGCTTAGTGGGTTAAGCCTCCGACTCTTGATTTCAGCTCAGGTTATGAGCTCAGGGTTGATTGGCTTGAGTGGTTGTAGGCCTCTGCTTCCATTGGCCCAACAACTCTCACTGAAAATCATGTTCCCCTAGATGTCCAGGTGACTTGATTCCCAGCCAGGCAGGACAAGTTGAACACACAAGTTTCCTAGCTGCTCGCAGTGGCCTTCAGAGAAGACTCATGAATAAAGGGCAACGTGATAGATCTAGATTCCCGATGGGGATTTTGAGCATTTATCTTCTTTGCCTCGGGTTTGGTGCTGAAATTCCTGGGAGGGGAGGGAGGACTCAAGCCGTGTTTATAGCTCCTTTGTTTTCGAGTGTGTGTGGTACGGTAGAATGCTAAATTGCTTTTACTGGGTACCACTGCTAAATGATGATTAAATTTAGGTTGACATGAAAATGAACAGATATCTATTATATATCTTTGGGATAATTTAATGATATCCCCTTGTTTCAGATAATATTCTTTTATGAAATCCCTAAATTTCCTTGTCTGTTCTTATCCATCTTGCCCACTCGGAGTCTCTTTCCCCTTAATTATGATTGACAGTCCCCGCTGTGGTCCCTGGGATTGGGTTATCGCTCTGTTTCTTTTGAAGGAGGGAAAGAGGAGGAAACCAAGGGAGTTTGGGAACATAAAAGAAAGATGGGAAATGAATCAGACCATCTGGAAATGTTTTTTTTTTCTAGGTATGTGTCCTTTGCTGTTGTTTCTTAATATAATCATTGTCCCAGTCAATCTAGCACAATACAGATAAGTCACGAATTCAGATTTAAAAAAACACGGAAAAATACAGGAGCATCTGGCTGGCTCAGTCGGTAGAGCATGTGACTCTTTGGGGCTGTGAGTTCAAGCCCCATGTTGAGGGTGGAGATGACTTAAGGAAATGTAAAAAAAAAATACAGAAACATGCAATATAGCTCAATGATGATTTACTTGCCATTCTCCTAAACCAAGCATCCGTGTTAGTGTGTGAGGCTAGCATTCTGCCCTCATCCATGTAATCAATTTCTTACATGGAGTAGGTGTTTGGGTCTTTCTCTTCAATCAAGCTGAAGCGGAAAGGAGTTTCTGCTTGGGATAATGAGGAGCCATTAAGAGTACAGGGAACATGAATCTCCACCCACAAAATCAGAAGTATAAGAAGAAGTACATTTATTATTATTTTCTTTTGCTTTTTAAATGATGGACTCTTTTTAGAGCCCTTTTAGGGTCACAGCAAAACTGAGCAGAAAGTACCGAGTTCCCATGGACCTCCTGCTCCCACTCCCCTGCCCCCATCTCCCCCTAGTTTCAGCATCCAGCACCAGAGGGATGCATTTTTTAATAATAGTGAACCTACATGGACACATCATTATCACATCATTATCCCCCAAAGTCTGTGGTTTACATTACTGATCACTCTTGGTGCTGTAAATTCTATCAGTTTGACGAATGTAGCATGAGGCATTATAAAATACTGCCCCCCCCACAAGCCTGCATTCTGCCTACTCATCCCTCTCTTACCTCTAACCTTTGGCAACCACTGTCCTTTTTGCTGTCTTTATGCTTTTGCCTTTTCCAGAAAGTCATATAGTTGAAATATACGGTAGTAGCCTTTTTTTTTTTAAAGATTTTTTTTAAATTTATTTGACAGAGATCACAAGTAGGCAGAGAGGCAGGCAGAGAGAGAGGAGGAAGCAGGCTCCCCACCGAGCAGAGAGCCCAATGCGGGACTCGATCCCGGGACCCCGGGATCACGACCGGAGCTGAAGGCAGAGGCTTTAACCCACTGAGCCACCCAGGCGCCCCTGTAGCAGCCTTTCTACACTGGCTTCTTCCACTGAGTACCACGCATTTCAAGGTTCTTCCATGCCCTTTCATGGCTTCGTAGCTCATTTTGTCCTAATGCTGCATAGTATCTCATTGTCTGGAGCATCTTTTATATTTAAATCAGTTTAATTTCAACTCCAAATCTTTGTTCCCATTGCACTAGTGGTAAATTCCACCTCATTACCTTTTTAAAAAAACAGCTTTGTTGAGCTAGAATTCACATAGAATACATTCATCAATTTACCCATTTAAAGTGTACTGTTCATTGGTTCCTGGTGTATTCATGGAGTTGTGCGTCCATCACCAAAATCAATACTAGAACAGTTTTAGCATTCCAGAAGAAACTCTATACCCATTAGCTGTCACTTCCCGTTCCACCATTCCCCTGCCTCTGGCAACTACTAATTTACTTTCTCTCTCTATGGATTTGTCTCTTCTGAATATTTCATATAAATGAAATCCTACATCTCTGTCTTCTTGTGTCTGACCTCTTGCACTTAACATAACGTTTTCAAGGGCCATCTGTGTTGTAGCATGTGTGAGTACTTCTTTCCTTTTCATGGCTGAATAATATTCCATCGTGTGGATAGGTCACATTTTGTTTATCCTTTATCAGCTGATGGACATTTGTTTCCATTTCTTGGTTGTTATCCATAGTGCTGCTAAAATCATTCACATGAAACTCTTAGTGTGGATATATGTTTTCATTTCTCTTGGAAATATTACCTAGGAATGGAATTGGAGATCATATGGGAACTCCAGGTTTAAGTTTTTAAGGAATTGCCAAACTGTTTCCCAAAGCAGCTGAACCATTTTACTTTCCCACCAGCAATATATGAGAGTTCCAATTTCTACACATCCTCATCAGCAATTGCTATTATCTGTCTTTTTAAAATTATAGCCATCCTAGTAGGTTTGAAATGGTATCTCATTGCAGTTTCAATTTGTGTTTCTCTAATGACAAATGCTGTTGAGTGATTTTCATGTGCTTGTTAGCTAGAGATGTGTATCTTCTTTGGTGAAAGGTTTATTGAGATCTTTTCCTAAATTTTTAATCAGGTTATTTGTCATTTCATTGTTGAATTGTAAGCATTACTTATATATATTGAATACTGGACCTTTATGAGATACATGATTCGCAAAGATTTTCTTCCATATAGTGGGGTTTTCACTTTCCTAACAATGTTCTTTAAGACATAAATGTTTATGCTTCTGATGAAGTTCAATTTATCTATTTTTGTGTATATGGCATATCTAAGAAACCATTGTCTAATTCAAACTCATAAAGATATTACACCTATGGTTTCTTCTATGAATTTTTATAGATTTAGCTCTTACCCATAGGTCTATAATCAATTTTGAGTTAACTTTATACATTTAATGTGAGGTGGGGTGCAACTTTATTCTTTTGCTTGTGGATACCCAGTTGTCCCAGCCCCACTTATTGAAAACAGTAGTGTTCTTTCCCCCATTGAATGGTCTTGGCACCTTTGTCAAAGTGAATGGACTGTAAATGTATGGGTTTATTTCTAGACTCTCAATTCTATTCCATGGATTTATATGTTTATCATTATGCCAGGACCATGCTGGTTAGATTCCTCTTGCTTTGTAATAAATTACAAAACTATGAAGTGTGAGTCTTCCTACTTTGTTGTCTTCCAGATTATTTTGGCTATTTGAAGTCCCTTGCAATTCCATTTCAATTTCACAAGCAGCTTGTCAGTTTCTACAAAGAACTTAACTGGGATTTTGATAAGGATTTCATTAAATCTATAGATCATTTGGGGGAATATTGCCATCTTAATATTAAGTCTTCTGATCTATGAACATGGAATGTCTTTACATTTATTTAGGTCTTTAATTTTTTTCATTGTTGTTTTTCAGTTTTCAGTATACAAGTTTTACACTTCTTTTGTTAAATTTATTCCTAATATCATAGTTTTGTTATTATAAATGGAATTGTTTTCTTTTTTAAAAGGTTTTATTTATTTGAGAGAGAGAGAGGGAACAAGAGAGCACAAGTGGGGGAAGAGAGAGAGGGAGAGGGAGAAGCAGGATCCCCGCTGAGCAGGGAGCCTGACACAGGGCTCAATCTCAGGACCCTGAGATCGTGACTCAAGCTGAAGGCATATGGTTAACCAACTGAACCACCCAGGTGCCCCTGGAATTGTTTTCTTAATTTAATTTCTGCATACTTCATTATTTGAGTATAGAAATACAAATGGTTTTTATATATTGATGTTTTACCTGGTAGCACTGCTGAACTCATTTAATGATTTAATAGTTTTGTTTTATTTTGTTTTGTTTTGTTTAGTCCTCGATGTTTTCTGTATACAAGATCATGTCATCTGTAAATACAGATGGTTTTATTTCTTCTTTTCCAGTCTGGATGCCTAATTATTTCTTTTCCTTTCCTCTTTCTTTCTTTCATTCTTTCATCTTTCTTCCTCTTGCTATTCTTTCTTTCTTGCCTCATTACCCTGGCTTGAACCTCCAGTAGTGTTGAACAGAAATGGCAAGAATGAACATCTCTGTCCTTTTCCTAATATTAGAGGAAAATTCTTCTCTCTCCCCATTAAATATAGTATTAGCTGTGAGTTTCCCATAAATGCCCTTTATTAAGTTGAGGAACTTCCCTTGTATTCCTGGTTTGTTGAATATTTTTATTACCAAAATATGCTGGATTTTATCAAATTCCTCTCCTGCATCTAGTTTCTTTCTCCTTCCAATTTTGCATGTGTTCTTTATTCTATTAATGTAATTGTATTGATTACCAGATGTTAAACTAGCCTCGTATTCCTGGGATAAAGCTCACTTGGTCATGGTGTATGATCCTTTTTATATGTTGCTGGATTTAGTTTGCTAGTATTTTGTTGAGGATTTTTGTATTGATCTTCTGATATAAGAGATACTGGTCTGTAGTTTTCTTTGTAGCCTTTGTCTGGTTTTAGTATCAGGGTTAATACTAGCCTCATAGAATGAGTTGAGATGCACTCCTTCCTCTTTTATTTTTTGGAAGAGTTAGATAAAGATTGGTATTAATTCTTCTTTAAGTGTTCAGTAGAATTTGCCAGTATGGCCATCTGGTCCTGGGTTTTTCTTTGTGGGAAGATTTAAATTGCTAATTCAGTCACTTTATTTGTTTTAAGTTCATTCACATTTTCTATTTCTTTTTGAGTCAGTTAAGGTAGTTTTGCCATTTTAAGAATTTGTCCATTTCATCTATGTTATATAATTTTTGGGGATTTAGTTTTTTTAGTGTTCTCTTAAAACTCTTTGGATTTATGTAAGACTGGTAGTAATATCCCTTCTTTCATTCCTAATTATAGTTATTTGAGTCTTTTTTTTTTTACTCAGTCAGTCTAACTAAAAGTTTTTCAGTCTTGTAGATCTTTTCATGGAACCAATTTTCGATTTGGTTGATTTTCTTTATTCTTCCTCTATTCTTGATTCCATCAATTTCTGTTGTAATGTACTATTTCCTTCCTTCTTCTTGGTTTATTTTTAATGTGCTCTTCTTTTTCCGGTATTATAAGGTGATAGTTTAGGCTATAGATTTGAGATTTTTCTTTTTTCAAAATAGTTGTCTACAGCTATAAATTTCCCTCTATGTGTTGCTTTAGCTGTATCCCATATGTGCTGGTATATTTTCATTTTCATTAAGATCAAAGTATATTATCATATGCCTTGGGATTTCTTATTTGACCCTTTCATATTTAGGTCTTAGAGACTACATATTTAACAATGTATTGTTTAAGTTCCACATATGTGGTTACATAGGAGCATGTGGTTTAATTTCTATATAGATGTAGATTTCCTAAATTTCTTTCTGTTATTGGTTTCTTATTTCATTCCATAGTGTTTGGAAAATATACTAGGTATGATTTCAGTGCTTTTTCACTTATTGAGGCTTGTTTTACAGCCTAGCATATGATCTGTCCTAGAGAATGTTCCATGTGCAGTTGAGAAGAATGTATATTTTGCTGTCATAGGGTGCAGTATTCTATAGATGTCTGTTAGGTCTTTTTTGGTTTATAGTGTTGTTCAAGTCTTTGGTTTCCTTGTTGATGTTCTGTCTAGTTTTTTTATCCACTATTAAAACTGAGATATTGAAATCCCTAACAATGACTGCTGAATTGTTTATTTCTCCCTCCAGTTTTGTCAGTTTTTGCTTCATGTATGTTTCTTCATGCATCTCTATTGTTAGATGCATATGTTTATAAATGTTGTATCTTCCTGATGGATTGACCCTTTTATCAGTATAAAATGGTCCTCTTTATATCATAATACTTTTGATCAAAATTTTTTTTATTTTTTTTTTATTTTATTTATTTATTTGACAGACAGAGATCACAAGTAGGCAGAGAGGCAGGCAGAGAGGAGGAAGCAGGCTCCCTGCCGAGCAGAGAGTCTGATGCGGGGCTTGATCCCAGGACCCTGAGATCACGACCCGAGCCAAAGGCAGGGGCTCAACCCACTGAGCCACCCAGGCGCCCCTATTTTTTTTTTTTTATATTAGTATAGCCACTTAAGCTTTCCTATGTTTACTATTTGCATCGTATATCTTTTTCAATTATTTTATTTTCAGTCCATTTGTATCTTTTAATCTAAAATATATCTCTTGTACATAGCGTATAGTTGCATATTTTTTTTTAATCCAAGCTGACAATTTCTCTTTTGACTGGAGTGTCTAATCCATTTATGTTTAATGACAGATGGTGTCTGACTTAGGACGGTTTGACTTACAATTTTTCAACTTTATGATGGTGTGACAGTGACACGCAGTCAGTAGAAACCTGACTTCAAATTTTGGTTTTCGCTCTTTTCCTTGGCTAGCAATATGTGATATTCTCTTGTGATGCTGGGCCACGGTAGTGAGCTCCCAGTCAGCCACACGATCATGAGGGCAAATAACCAAAACACTGACAGCCATTCTGTCCCCATACAACCATTCTGTTTTTCACTTTAAGTGCTGTATTCAATAAATTACTTGAGATATTCAACACTTCATTATAAAATAGGCTTTGTGTTAGACGATTTTGCCCAACTGTAGGCTCATGTAAATGTTCTGAGCACATTTAGGGTAGGCTGGGCTAAGCTCTGATGTTAGGTAGGTTTGGTATATTCCATGCATTTTTGACTTAATATATTTTAAACTTATGATAGTTTTTTTTTAAAGATTTTATTTATTTGATACACAGAAAGAGAAATCACAAGTAGGCAGAGAGGCAGGCAGAGAGAGAGGGGTAAGCAGGCTCTCCACTGAGCAGAGAGCCCGATGTGAGGCTCGATCCTAGGACCCTGAGATCATGACCTGAGCCGAAGGCAGAGGTTTAACCCACTGAGCCACCCAGGCGCCCAACTTATGATAGGTTTATCAGGATGTAACCCTATCACAAGTGGAGGAAGATCTGTACTGATACTGTTAAATTTACACGCCTGCCATTTTATGCTTCGTTCTCTATAGAGATCATATCTTTTCATGCCTCTATTTCTCCTTTGCTGCTTTCTTTTCCCTTAAGTGATTATTTTCTGGTGTATCATTTTAATTCCTTTAAAGACTCTTTTCCCACTATTTTTTGGTTATTAGTAGTCATTCTAGGGATTACAGGACACAGCATGACCTAGAATCTACTTCAGATTGGTACTAAATTTCGTGAGGCACAGATATAATGGTCCTTTGGTTTCCACTCTAGTGGCCAAATAACCATCTACTTAATTTTCTAGAGTTTGAAGATGATCTGTCATGTTACAATGGGCCCCACAGTGGTTCTTTACCATCAGTTCTGCCAACTGATTCCGACTCTAATTTCACAGCCATCCGGTTCTCTTTTGCTCAGTCTTCATGGAATTCTAATTTGCCTCTCTCCCTACAATCCAACATACTTTATGCTTTCTTTTGGCCACATTATATGTCACTGTGACATCCAGGTTAATACTGTTCAATAGAAATATCATTCAAGCCACATACGTAATTTCAAATTTTTTAAAACCACATTTAGTGGTGCCTGGGTGGCCGAGTTGGTGAAACATCCAAACTCTTGGTTTCAACTCAGATCCTGATCTCAGGGTCGTGAGATCAAGCCCCTTGTTGGGCTCCGTGCTCAGTGGGGAGTCTGCTGGTCTGCTTGAAGATTCTTTCCCTCTGCCCCTGCCCCGCACTCCTCCTCTCTCTAAAATAAATAAATAGGACGCCTGGGTGGCTCAGATGGTTAAGCATCCACCTTCGGCTCAGGTTATGATGCCAGGGTCCTGGGATCGAGCCCCATATCAGATTCCCTGCTCCTTGGGGAGCCTGCTTCTCCCTCTGCCTCTGTGTGTGTGTGTGTCTCTCTCTCATGAGTAAATAAATAAAATCTTTTTAAAAATAATCTTTTTTAAAACCCACATTTAAAAAGTAGGAATAGGTGAAATTAATATTGTCTATTTCACTCAGTATGTTCAGAAAGTAGCATTTTGGGACGTGATCAATATTTTTTTTAAATTGTTAAGGGGATATTTTATGTTCTTTTTTCCCTCACAGCTTGGGCCAGTCCCATTTCACATGCTCAGTGGTCATGTGATATAGACTGGACTCTGCAGTTCCAAGCTCCCCTTTGGGAAGGAATCCATAGGGCAGTGCTGTAAAGTGTATCTGAATTTCCTTACAGTACTGACAATGCCAGTCCCTCCCCAGAAAAGCCACTCTCTACAGATATACCTAAGTGCCCTTCTGAGGCGTGCCCACAAACAGAAGGAAAGAACTCAAAACAACAACATAACTGCCGTCCAGAGCACATGTTCAGGCAATCAAAAATTAATTTGTGGGAACTGGTTAATATTTCAGTTAATGGTAGTAGTTGTTCATATCTGTGGGCAATACAGGGTAGAAATGTAGAAGCTCTTTCACATTTGCCGTGGGAACTCTTGATACCAACAGGCCGGGTTGGATCACCTCCAAAGGACTGAACCATAGACCCAAGGAAGGGGAAAGCTACAGAGACTAGAGAAATTTCAGCCCCCCAGAGCCCTCTCTCTCCCAAACAGTGTATTTTTTCTTTTTCGGGCTAGAGATTAGGAGGTGGTAAAATGAGCCATCTGTATGTCTGCCCCAATCTCTCCCTGTATCATTTTGTTTGATTAGACTCATCGTAAGGATGATTAAAGGTTTCTTGTTACTTGCAAATTGCTTATTCTCACCTTACCTTTGCTCTTTAAGGAGGAGTTACCACTTGCTCATCCAATTCTTACATTTTCTTAGCCACTCAAGTCCATGCCTACCCTGTTTGCTTAAGATTGGGGACAGTCGAGCCGGACTAATCAAAGCCTCTGACTTCTTGGAAAGTTACACGTGCTCTCTGCTCTCATCCATTTCCTCCACGTTGCTTTCCACCTGTTACTCTCTGGCTTTGACAGTAAGTGGCTTAGGCTTTAAGTTCTCTTTTTGCAAATTCCACAGCCTGTCATTCGAACCCTTTGCCTGGATGTTCCTTTCTTCTTGCCCAGATTCTGAGATCAGGTCCCTGAGCTCACAGTTTGTAGACCCTTCTCTGGGTCCCTAAAACTTGTGGCCTGATTCTGTGGGTGGGTCTAAATTGCCCATGTGTTTCCCCTTCCCTTCCTTCATTCCCTTCTCTTAATAATGCATCTAGATTTCCCCGGTGAGAGTATTAGCCAGAAGCCCTACCTCACACCCACCCCAGCCAACTCTCCTGGGCCCTGGCCTTGGATTTCAAAGTGATAGTAGAAGAGGAAGAATGAAACACTCATTGAATGCCACTTTCAAGGCCATGTCCAACGTTCAAGAAGCAGCAAGTGAAGACATCTATTTGAGGAGCCTCCCTCTGCAGGATGGAAGAGGCTACTGGATGAAAAAGGAAACAAAAACGATCAGCCCAGCAGCTAGGAAGCCTTAACCTAGACAGGGCACACATTTCCTTTTTTTGAACGTTTCAAGCCAGAATGGGGAGATTTAGGTGGTAGAATATGGCAGACAAGCCAGCGAGGGAGAAAAGGGAGGGTTGGAAGCATAGCAAACTAAGCCAAGGCACTATGGCTGTTTGTTGTAACACCTGCGAGTTCTGGAATCAAAGGAAAAGTCCATAAATACTTCAAGATGTTTGCTTTGTACCGTTCAGCTAATTGGTCAAAAGAAACATCAACTCATAGGGGAAAGTGAAACAATTCAGTGTCAAA
Organism: Martes martes; assembly: GCF_963455335.1. Lineage (NCBI taxonomy): Eukaryota > Metazoa > Chordata > Mammalia > Carnivora > Mustelidae > Martes > Martes martes. Next base: position 104,929,575 of record NC_137897.1, on the reverse strand, counting down.
ATGTAGACAAATAGTCCGGCCCAGGACACGCCCACATGCCCATAAAGGAAGACCAGAAGAGCCTGGAACTTCATTCTTGGGATGGGCCTCATGGCATTTGCATCAAGTGGGGTCTCCCGGCAGCAGCGCTTCGGGCAGCAGCTTCCCAAATCGCAAGGTCCCCTTAATGGTCTGTTCTGAAGAGCATCCTATGGAAACACTGACCTCGGGTTAGACCTTTGTTTCTGTTACCAAAACCTCTCCATCTCAGATTCTGGAGAATGCTCTCCCTTTTCTTGCCCTCTCCTTCTCCTAACCCTTGTCATGTAGGTAACAGAAAGTTGTTGTTTTTTTTTTTTTTTTTTTTTACTTTTTGCTTTATGCTTAGTGAATGCTGCATTTGGAATGACCCTCAAATTCCTAGTCTAGTCTCCTGACTTTGAAGCTAAGAGTACTCAGGCATATGACTTGAGGCAAAGGATTTGCTGAAGATGAACCAGTTAATGTCAAACCAGGGTGAAACTTTGCCTTCGGACAAACAGGCCAGTATTCTTTCTGTGGTATCATTCATTTCTTTGATGTGACATGGTGACGATGCTTCTGAGGTTCGCTTTTAGAATTAGTCTATCTTCTTCTACCTAAAAAGATTCAAACTGGCATCGAAGATGCTCCTTGATTTTCTTTGCTTTTTGATTGTCGGCTCCCTAGAAATCACAATAGGTGTGTAATTCGTTTGGATTTCAATGCGCAGAGTATTATGAGCATTTTCATATGAAGAAGAGAAATAAAATAGGCAGAAGATGAACTTTCTTGCCAAGATATTTTAGAATCTGTGTTTTCACAAGTTACCTGAGAAATTCTTTATGAGGAAAGAATCAAATATAAATATGTAATCGAGGCCAGGAAAATCTTTGAAGTAGGGCTCTCGGTAGAAATAGTGACTAGAGGGGCGCCTGGGTGGCTCAGTGGGTTAAAGCCTCTGCCTTCAGCTCAGGTCATGATCCCAGGGTCCTGGGATCGAGTCCCGCATCAGGCTCTCTGCTCGGCGGGGAGCCTGCTTCCTCCTCTTTCTCTGCCTGCCTCTCTGCCTACTTATGATCTCTGTCTGTCAAATAAATAAATAAAATCTTTAAAAAAAAAAAAAGAAATAGTGACTAGAACCCCAGTTTTGTGTTGCCCTGCTCAGGCTCTTGCACAAGTCCAAGCAAATCAATATGAAAGTGTTGCTCAGAATGTGCCCCTGTTATAGCCAATTAGAGGTCAGCGTATGTAATTTACATAAAATGGATGGGCAGGAACAAAAGGTATCTGTTGGGCCCTGAGGAATGATTCTATTTCATTCGCACATGAGTCCTACAGAGGTCATTGAAAATGCAAGATGCAAATCATTGTTTTTCTTTCTATAAAGCGTCCCCCTGCCCCGCCCCCCCCCTTTGGCCTCAGCCTGTTTTATTCTCTTGTTTGCATGCATGCCATAGTCATTAGTACAATTGAATTATAGAATGACCTACACCGTGAGACTGTTAGGCTGCTTGATTGAAATTATCTTTATAATGGAAAGCAGAGAACACTTTTAACCTTGTTAGAGCACCACTGTACTGTTGATTAATATATAAAGCGAGTCATAAATTTCACAGTGAGCTATTTATTTCCAGACAATCTTGTGAAAGCAGTTTGGGCCAAATTACAGAAACTTTCTTCATACCTTTGTCAGGCTGACACTAATGATCCTGATTATTTCTAGGACTTTCAAAGTGTCAGTGTTAATTAAACTAATGCTTTAAAATATGGGTAGAAAAGAACATTTGAATATTATATCTTAAATGTTTGACAATGTGTATGAAGCTTCTTTTGTTACCTGGTTAATTTCAGAGACCTGAGTTCATTTGATAAAGTTTCTTTCCAGGAGCAAAATGTTTGCCTGATTCAGTGGCAATGGCCAATATTACCAAGGTCACAGTCTCCTCCATATAGTTAATGAGTATTTGTTGACTACTTTAGATATGTTCTGCACTGGATCATGTGATATGAGTAAAAGATGTAAAAATGGGGTGCCCGGGTGGCTCAGTGGGTTAAGCATCTGCCTTCGGCTCAGTTCATGATTTTGGGGTCCTGGGATCGAGCCCCACTTTGGGCTCCCTGCTCAGTGGAGAGTCTACTTCTCCCTCTTCCTCTGCCCTTCCCCATCCCCCCTTGTGCTCTCTCGTGCATACTCTCCCTCTCTCTCAAGTAAATAAATAAAATCTTTAAAAAAAAAAAGATGTAAAAAAACTAGTACCTGCCTTCAAAAGAGTTCATGGTCTAGTGAAGGCTAGAGTCACAGAAAGAGAGACGACCTATGTGTAGACATTTGGAGGAGACAGATTAAGGGGGTATCTAGCTTAGCCTGGGGCAATCAGGTAAGGTGTCCTAAAGGACTTCTGCCTGAACCAAGGCTCTTCCAGCCGCTGAAGAGGCGAGGTCAGGGTTTGTGGGAAACACACGACTGGTGGCAAGAAAACACACAAGCTTGGGGTTTAGGTGGAGACTCAGGAATAATGGAGGCAAGGGGGTCTGTCTGTCTTCCAGAACTCATCCTATGGCCCAGACTCCTGTCTTTGGCCATATTAGGCCACCCGGATCCCAAGACCTTGCATTAACCCTGGCAGAAAGGACCCTGTTCCTCTGCCTTTCCTGAGCACCCCTGCCCCCCACCCTGTAGCTGCCTCCAGCAGCAAGAAGGCAATATGGTTGCTGGAGAGGTCAGGCCTCCCGCACTGGACCAGCCACCTGCATATACCGGAAGTTTGAAAACAGGACCTTGTAAGTCTGGGAGCGCCTGGATTCTTTCCAGAAAAGGAAAAAACAGAAAGGTGTGGTAGGGAGGGGAATTGATCCTGTTTCTAAAGAAACTGCTTTCTATAAAATCATATCCTTACTTTTAGACTCCTATTAGGGGAACGTAGAACTAATTAAGAGACCTGAGCATCATTAATCATTTTTTTTTACTTGAGTTTCATAAGTAGTCATTAAAAAGAAAAAAAGGCTTCGTTAAAGTCACTAGTAGAAAAGCTAACGCACAGAGTAAAATGTACTCACTGTCTCAAATTGGATACACGGCTTACAAAGTCAAGCAATAGACAGTCTGAGTTTTTAGAGGACATTGTTAAAGGCACTAGGTACTCCACCAGGTGGCCTGGGCGGGCTCGCTGCCGAGGCCACTGGGCTGGTCGGATGGACTTCGAGCGAGCGGGAATGGTGCACTCCCTGCTACAGTGGACAGTCACGTAATGACTTCTGGCTCTTGTTGAAAACGAACACAGCCTAGAAGGGAACTGTGTTCCCTGTTTGCGTTCTCCTGTTCCTTTCTCTCCTCCTCTTTTTCTTCCTCCTCTCACTCCTTCCCTTCTCTCTCACCTTCTTTCTCATTCTTCCTCTTCAAGAAAAATATGCTGGCGAGAACAGATTGCCATTTCCTTTTGAGGGAAATCCCGCCACGGGGTGTTTTATCTCCGGAGGCGTATCTCTCATGGAGGAAGCCAAGCCAAAGGAATCTGCCTTGAACAGGGGCCACTAGCCCGGGCGTGTGGCCATCTGTATGCAGGGCGAGGCGGGGAGGGGGTTGGAGGAAGGCTTGCGCCTTCCCCTTGCCTTCAGGATAGGTTGCAGAACTCAAAGTGGAAACTCAATAAAACTTTCAGAAGCAGATAAATAGAACCTAGAAGGCTTGTTTCCCTGGAGATGGGGAGGCACCATATGTCAGTTTCATGGTTTTAATCAAAAGGCCAAGGCTTCATCTAGGTTGTAGTAATAAGTATTTGCTTTCCAGAGATTTCCATTGAAATGACAAATGTCTTTCCTTTCACTATTTCTCATGCATCCCCCCCCATCAGAGAAAAATCCAGTACAAAGTAAAATGCCCTGAAGGAGCTTCTGTAAGATTACCTCCTGTATGATGAGCTCTCATGATCTACACTATTTACGAGGGAGAAGTTACAGTGTTTGGTTGCCCGAGAAACGTCGGACCCCAGGCTGTGGCAGGAGGGGTGCTGCATGCGAGACCCTTAGAGCTTGTTTAGTCGGACTGCGCTCTTGGGCCAGCGAGGAAGCAGAGAACTGGATTGTGGGGGAGAGGGGGGATGCGTATAGAGGAGAACAGGTTGCCAGAGATAAGTGTGGTAGGAAAGAGTCAAGAAGAAGAACATGGGGGGTGCCTGGGTGGCTCAGTGGGTTAAAGCCTCTGCCTTCGGCTCAGGTCATGATCCCAGGGTCCTGGGATCAAGCCCCGCATCGGACTCTCTCTTGGCAGGGAGCCTGCTTCCCTTCCTCTCTCTCTGCCTGCCTCTCTGCCTATTTGTGATCTCTGTCTGTCAAATAAATAAATAAAATCTTTTTTTTTTTAAAAGAAGAAGAAGAACATCAGATGCCTGGGTGGCTCAGTCAGTTAAGCATTTGCCTTCGGCTCAGGTCATGATCCCAAGGTCCTGGGATAGCGACCCATGGTGCGCAGGGAGCCTGCTTCTCTCTCTCCCTCCCTCTGCCCCTCCTGCCCACTCATGCTCGTTCTCTTGTGCTCTCTCTCTCTCTCAAATAAATTAATAAATTTTTTTTAAAAAGGAGCACCCTGTATCACCTTTTTAGATTTTTAGGGGGTAGGGTGAGAGAGTGGGGGTGCAGTAGAGATGGGAGCAAGGGAACCGCTGTGTATTCAGCTCCTTTTAAGTACCAAGCTCTGTGCAAGGCACTTCATGTAGCTTCATTCATTTAACCCTCACCAGAAGCGAAGAAAGTGGGACTTATTGTCCCCATTCTACAGATGAGTAGGCTGGGGCTTAGAGAAGTTTCATCACATGCATTTTCTTTCCCTCTGAGAAGCAGCAGCAGGAGACCTGGGACCTTGCTTCCCGGCCCAAGTTGCCAGGTCTGTAACCTGAGAGCAAATACAAAGACTGGTGGGCCAGTCGCGGGGGCAGCACACTGAGAGGAGCAAATTAGAGGCAGGGAAGCCATATCTGGAGGGAGTTCTTGGTAGGACGAGCACACGGGTGCCCTTACTCTTTCAGTGGACAACGTACAAGGCCACCCAGATAGGAAGTGACTCCCTCGCAGGGAGCATTTCAAGCCAAGTCCTCATGACAGAGTAAACAGATTTGTGAGCATGGAGGCGGGTGGGGAGAAGGAATGTTCCAGTACACAGGATCAATAGTTAGGACCATAGAGAGAGGAGAGTGACTGCTCGCTGGGAGGCGACCCCACGAGAAGGGAAATGGGAGAGTTGACACATCAGACAGTTGGGTGACTGAGAAAGCAAATGAGTAGGTGACAGTCAAAGGCTCCAGGGAAGACCTCAAGAGCTTGGCTGGCTCTTCAGCCATTAGTGTAAGGAACATTTATAGGCAGTGATCCGGACTAACGTTAACTCCATAGCGTCATTCTACTTCCTGCATTTTGATTATAATGATTTGATTTACTTGCTTTTTAAAAGCCTTCATTGACTCGCTAATCTGGGTCACCTGTCCTGGAGTTGCCACCTGAAGCGGTGTCCTAAGGGAGGCCTGCCCAGAGCTCCTTTGCGGAAGAGTCGGAACCCCAAAGTTAGGGTGTCCTTCCGTTGCCAAGCCGCCCGCTTCTGGGTCAAAGCAATCCATTTCGGATTCATGTGCATTATTAGCTCTGGCAGGATGGCAAGACATGAGTCAGATAGTGTTTTGTATATTAGAGAAAACTAGATAAGCAAACAGAGAAGGAAGAGGTTGCCTTTATTAGAAAAGCAATCTTTTGTGATAGATCTTAGCGCCAAGCAATGAGTTTTTAATAAAACTGAGCAGATACAGCCCCCCTATGTCCGGCCTTGCTCCCCCGCTCTGGCTCCTGATAGGTATGATTTCTTGACATGAGCAAGAGGCCCGCTGATTTGTCAGTTAATCAAAAGTTGCTAAAGGAAAGTCAATACAGAAGATGCTGATCATCATCCTGTCGTTTTCCAGTGACTCAATGGGACTTCCGGGCTCCCAGCTGCCTGTTCTCTCTGGCGGTGTTACCCGGGGTAGAACCTGTGCCCTTGTTCTAAAGGGTGAGAATCTCATTTTGTTTCTCTCCCTCTTGATAGAAAGCTGGGGGCTGACTCCTTGGAAGAGCTGGGAGAATTATTATCACCAGCTATGTGTAGCCAAGTGTTGCTTTTCCTCCCTCTCTGCTTCGGTCATATTCACAGTAATTCATTTCTTTATCACACCTGCCCTCCTCTGGCCTTCTGTCTTTGAGGCCCCGCTCTCGCTTCCTGGAAAGTGACTCCAAAATGAAGTAATTTGATTTTTCTTCAAGTGGAAACGGTATGTTCCCGGCGTCCCCCATCCAAACAGTTTGTGCAGCTGCTGAAAGCCTCTTTCCTCCTTGGGTTATGCAGAGGTTAAAAGATTTGTCCAAGGTGAGTTTGTAGCGGAGCTGGGATTACTTCTGTGTACGATGTTCTGGGCACCAGCAAACGGCATCTGAAAACGGTAGGAGACTCTCTGTGGCCTGACCCTCAGATCTTTCTTACGGCTGCTGCGAAAACTCCAGGGACAAAATGGCAGAATGATCGGGAAAGAAGGAAACATCGTCTACTCTCAAAGGGAAACGGACTTCTCCAGGCCTGCTCTTCTCCTGGGCCTTTAAGATGCCAGACTTGGGAGTGATGATTTAATCCAGTTCCCCTTGCCCTGTTTGTTTCATGGTGAGGAAACGGAGGCCCAGAGGAGAGAAGAGAACTCACCAAGGACATGAAACCCCAGGAGCCAGGCTAGGACCGTAGCGCTGGGCGTTTACAACTCCGATTCAGTGACTCCGAAAGCGTAAGAGATGGCTTTTAAAGCTTAAATCTGGGGCTTCCAAGATCTATTTCAAGTAAAGTTCTCCTTCTACTTGAGCATAAAGAAAAACAGCCCCCACTTTTTCAGCCCCAAGTGCAACAGGAGATTTCCTTGGGAAGGGAGACATCGAGAAAACAGTTGGCCAGGGCTCTTTCTCTTAACATTCATTGCATTTTCCATCCTCTTAAAGATCACAGTTTCTTCAGTTACTCCATAAGGGCCTTCCTGACTACAAACAAACACATTGGGGTTTGGAGTTGTAGGCCCTGACTTCAAGACCCTCTTTTTGTCTTTTACTAACCATGTGGCCTTAGGCAGTCCCCTCACCTCTTGGGACCTCACTTCCTAAAAATAGGCATAGTACCTCCCTTCCCGAGACTGGTTTCCAAAGCTTCTGTGTGCTAATATAACATGGACAAGTACCTTGTAAAGAGTAAAAGGGCTACTACCCAATGCAAGTGTTGGTTATGGGGGCGCCCACCATACACATTTCATGAAGCTAGTCTAGAATATCCACAGTTCTCAGATGATCTATGTAAACGTTGGAACAGCCAACTCTCAATTATCTGCACTAATGGTAGGACAGAGGCACATATAGATAAAACAAAATGGCGAGTCCTCTAGATGGCATTTCTGTTTGAGTTGAGAATGTATGGTGTTTGGGGAAGCTTCTGAAATCTGCTTGCCTGAGAGCAAAGGTCAGCCGAGGTGGCATTACCTGAGCATGCCCAGCACTCCCAGAAGCAGGCCATGGGCAAGTCCCTGCCCTTCCGTGGGCTTCCGCACCCTACCTACCTTAGGTGCCCTCACAGTCTCTGCCAGCTCTAATTAATATCTGTGTGTCTGTGACTCTAAACATACGGCAACAGCGTAAGGCCAGTTTTAGATGATGCCCAAGGTTTTGTGGCTGGAGCTGTGCGAATCGTAGGGAAGGGGACCAAGCTGCCCAGATGTTACGAACTCATTGACAGAACAGGTGAAGAGGTAAGCGAGTCCAGGATGGACAAAAGCATGGCTCGTGCTTGAGGAACTGGGCAAAGGATGAGATTGGAGAAGATGGTGAAAATAACATGGAGAGGCACACAGGGTCGCAATGAAAGCCATGTCCAGGGCTGCAGTCACCGAGGGAAGGCAGAAGACAAGCTCTGGGCTATTGCTGCCCAGGGTCAAGGCTCTTCTCCATTCACCTGATTCGTTCTGTCCTTTCAATCACATGCTTTTCAAAATGCGTCTCAAAAGTGTTCCTGAGCCATTCTGATTATCACTTTTGCTAAAACCAATCAGCAGCTGTCTGTCTACAGTGCAGGGCAATCAGCAGAGACTCAAAGTACCAGTCAGAGCCTATGTCTTTATTTAGACAGACTGAGGCTAATGGGTTTGACTGAAGTTCCTTTCAGAACGGTTTCAAACAGCGCTGCTGCCTAGCAGGTCCGTAGCTTCCTCTACAAGTACAGGAACGGTGCATGGTTAAATACAGTGTTTTTTCATGTTTGCCTGAGAAATGGAGGCCGAAAATGATGTATGTTGCTCTCTAATATTTTTTCCCTTTTAACTCATCTAGTACTCCTTCAGCCTGTCAGAACTTAACAACCGCAATAATAGGAGTGAGTAAAATAAGCCCTGAAATTGGGCTCTCCTGACATACTGTGCTGTGTGATGGTAGCTCGCACGCTGGGTCTTCTTGTAAATTGGGACCCCAGGGACATCGTTGTGTGTGATTTGGGATTCTGTGGTAGGGTGGCATGTAATGGCGCATGGTAGTCAGCCCCGGCTCCGTGCACCATGCATTCCCAGAAACTATACCTTAAATCAGATCCAAGTCTTCACTGTATATAGAATGAATAGGAATCAGACGCATATGTAGCAACAAGCTATGAGAAATGAAGCCCAGGTTCAGACTGGTCAGTATCGGGTAAGTGACAAGCTGTAAAGGGGCTTGTCAGACTACACCTGTGTATACGTGATTCGGATTCGGATTCTGATAACTACCACCATTATTTTATTGTTAAGTTGTAAGAGTTCTTTAGATATTTACAATACTACATCCTCATCAGATATACGATTTGAAAATATTCTCTCCCATAGGAGGTTGTCTTTCCACTTTCTGAATAATGTCCTTTGAAGCACGGAAGTGCTTTAATTCTTATGAAGTCAGATTCCCCTCTTTTATCTTATTGCTTGTGTTTTCAGTGTCATTGCCAAATAAATCCAAGATCACAAAACTTTATGCCTGTTTTTTTTTTTTCCTAAGAGTTTTATAGCTTTGACACTTGAGTTCAGGTCTTGATCTATTTTGAGTGAATTTTTGTATGCGGTGTGAAGTGGGGGTTCAAATTCAGGGATACACTATTCAGGGATATACTATTGAGGACTTTTGGGTCTCTCTTCATAAGTCATATTTGTCTGCACGTAATTTTCTTTCCTTATGATGTCTTTGTCTAATTCTTGTACCAGACTCATACCAGCCTCATGGGATGCTCACTTTTCTTACCAAGATGCCATCATTTTCTTGAATAAGTGCCCCCTCAGATTGCTACAATCCTTTTGTTGATTTCCAGAGCTATGGAAAGTTGATTCTGACCACTTTTGCCAGTTTTTCTCACTGCTTTTGTGGAACAGAGAATTTTCCCAAGTTCTTATTCTGAAATTTTTTGCTAATGTCCTATTACTAACATATTAATACATAAGCTGTGTAGCATTTTATTGTTTATCATTCATTCAACAAATAAACATTTATTAATCACCTAACAAGTGGAGTGCTTTGCTAAAGACTGGAAATACAACGATGAACAAGACTGCTTTTGTCTGGGGGCTCCTGGGAGGTTCAGTCGGTTAAGCATCTGACTCTTGATTTTTGGCTTAGATCATGAACTCAGGGTCATGAGATCGAGCCCTGGGTCGGGCTCTGCACTCAGCAGGGAGTCTGCTTGAGATTCTCTCTCTCTCCCTCTGCGCCTGCCCCCCAACCCCTGCTCACATGTGCACATGCTCTCTCGCTCTCGCTCTCTCTCAAAATAAATAAATAAAATCTTTAAAAAAAAAGACTACTTTTGTCTGTGCCCTCACAAACCTTACACTCTGTGGAGGAAGACAGAGGTTAAAAGATGCAATTACAATTCAGTGTGATAAGCGCCATGGTGACAAAAGCGCAGAGGGCTCTAGGAGATTCTAGAATGGGATCCATTTCAGACTTGGGGAAGAAGGAAAGGCTTCTGGAAGGAAGTTAAAGCAAGGGTATGATTTCCAGGCAGAAAGCAGAACATGTGTAAAGGCTCATCATGCTGTGAAGGAACAGAGCATAAAATGTTATGGAAGGAGAGTACAAGGAGCAAGATTTGTTCTTTGTTCACAGGAACAAGATCATCAGGGATCTTGCAAGTGAAATTAAGATATATACTTGATCCTCAGGGCTATGGGAAGCCACTAAGGAGTTGTAAGCTAAGCAATAACATTATCTTTGCTGTGACTCTGGCATATAGAACACATGGTAACTGGTGAATTAATAAATTATTATTAATAAATATTATTTTTAATTGTAACTAACTTAATTTGTTTATAACTTACTTCCAAGGTATTATTTTCAGATTATTCTGGGTGTTGGTATAGAACAGATGTTTTGGTGTCAGGACTCTTTTAAATTTATAAAAATGTAAAATTACTGAAGCCCCAAAGAGACTTGTTTATGTGAATTATATCTATTGTTAATCATATCAGAAGTTAAAACTGAGGATTTTAAATAATATTTGTAATAATTTGTAATTTGTAATAATATTTCATTTAAAATACTACTAATAGAGGCACCTGGGTGGCTCAGGGGGTTCAGCTTCTGCCTTTGGCTCAGGTCATAATCTCAGGGTCCTGGGATAGAGCCCTGAGTCAGGATCTCTGCTTGGCGGGGAGCCTGCTTCCCCCTCTCTCTCTGCCTGCCTCTCTGCCTACTTGTGATCTCTGTCTCTCCATCAAATAAATAAATAAAACCTTTAAAAAAAATAAAAAGTAAGAAAATACTACTAATAAAGGCATCGAGTGTTCACGTGTATTTTTTTCCTAAGAAAAGAGCTGTGTTTTCCAAAACGAAATATTTTAGCGGGATGAGTGACATTGTTTTACATTTTGCAAATCTCCTTAATTTCTGACTTAATAGCAGACAGCTGGATTCTCATATAGGCTTCTGCACTCAATCTGGTTAGATTGATGAAAATTTGGCCTCACACAGATATACAATTGGAAAAAAAAGTGTTTTAATATGCTTTTCACATAATTAAGGCTATTTTTCTCTCATACTACACAAAAATTTGACAAGTGATAGTTTCTTAAAGGTTAGCTGCAATATGGAATCTGAAACCATATCAATTAACTTTTTACTTTCTGTTATAATAAAATCTTTCCTGTATTTTAAGTGGATCTTTAGCCATTGTGTGATTTTGTATCATACTACATGGGTCATTTGAAAAATACTGGCTCATCGAGTTAGGCACATCTGCAAAGTTCAACACTTCATTGTTCAACATCAAAATATCATATATATTAATGTCACTACATTCTCATCAGAGAAGCCTTTAAGTATGGGGAGGTTGTCAAGTTCGTAGTAAAAGATACAAGTTTTCCCAAGTTAGAACTTTTGTTTGATGGTGAAAAAGTTTTAAATTTGTTTTCTAAAGATTTATTTTTGTTTCTTTTTTTAAATTTCTTTTCAGTGTTCCAGAATTCATTATTTATGCACCACACCCAGTGCTCCCTGCAGTACGTGCCCTCCTTAGTACCCACCACCAGGCTCACCCAATCCCACACCCCCCTCCCCTCTAAAACCCTCAGTTTGTTTCTCAGAGTCCACAGTCTCTCATGGTTCGTCTCCCCCTCCGATTTCCCCCAACTCACTTCTCCTCTCCATCTCCGCATGTCCTCTGTGCTATTCCTTATGCTCCACAAATAAGCAAAAACATATGCTAATTGACTCTCTCTGCTTGACTTATTTCACTCAGCATAATCTCCTCCAGTCCTGTCTATGTTGATGCAAAAGTTGGGTATTCATCCTTTCTGATGGAGGCATAATACTCCGTAGTGTATATGGACCATATCTTCTGTATCCATTCGTCCGTCTAAGGGCATCTTGGCTCCTTCCACAGTTTGGCGACTGTGGCCATTGCTTCTATGAACTTTGGGGTACAGATGGCCCTTCTTTTCACTACATCTATATAAAGATTTATTGATTTATTGCGAGAGAGAGGGAGAGGGAAAAGAAAAGAGGGGAGGCAGAGGGAGAGTGAGAAGGAGAGCATCTCAAGCAGACTCCCTGCTCAGTGCAGAGTCTGAGACAGGGCTCAAACTCCAGACTCTGAGATTATGACCTGAGCCTAAATCAAGAGTTGGACACTCAATCGACTGAGCTACCCGGACACTCCAAGGTTTTTTAAAGGGACTGTAGAGAATTGGTATGACTTCTTCCTTGAATGTTTGATAGAATTTACCAGTGAACCCATCTGGGCCTGGTTCTTTCTGTTTTGGAAGGATGTTAATCATTGACTTGATTTCTTTAATAGATACAAGGCCTATTCAGATCATCTGTTTTGTTTGTTTGGTTTTTTTCTTGTGTGATTTATGGCAGATTATTTTTTCCACAGAAATGGCCAATTTACTTAGGTTATCATATCTGTGGGCATAGAGCTGTCCGTAGTATTCCTGTGGACATTGCTAAGTGGGTTTCCTTTCAATTTCCATGGGATCTGTAGTGATATCCCCTTTCATTTCTGATGTTAATAATTTGTGTCCTGTCTCTTTTTTTCTTAACCTGGCTAGAGGTTTATAGAGGTTTTTGATCCTTCTTCTAAACAACTAGGTTTTGGTTTTGTTGATTTTCTCTATTGATTTCTTGTTTTCAATTTCATTGATTTCTGCTCTAACTTGTATTATTTCTTTTCTTCTGCTTACTTGGGATTTAATTTGCTCTTTGTTTTCTAGTTCCCTAAGGCAAAAACTTAGATTATTGACTTTAGAACTTTCTTCTTTTTTAATATATGCATTCAATGCTATAAATTTCCCACTAAGCACTATTTTCACTGCATCCCACAGATTTTAATAAGTTATATTTTTATTTTCATTTAATTTTCTTTGACTCATGTGTGAGAGTGTGTGGTCTAATCTCCAAGTATTTGGGGATTTTCCAGTTATCTTTCTATTATTGATTTCTAGTTGCATTTCACTGTGGCATGAGAACAGACATGGTATGATTTCTTTTCTTTTAAATTTGTTAAGTTGTGTTTATGGTCCAGAATATGATCTATCTTGGTGAATGTTCCATGTAAGCTTGAGAAGAACATGTCGTCTGTTGTTGGATGAAGGAATCTGCCTATGTCAATTATATCCAGCTGATTGATGATGTTGTTAAGATCTACTGTGTCCTTACTGATTTTCTGCCTGGTGGATGTGTCCATTTCTGAAAGGGGAGTGATGAAGTCTTCAAGTGTGATAGTAGATTCATCCATTTCTCCTGGCAGATCCATCAAGTTTTGCCTCATATAATTTTTTAGTTTTTTTTTTTTTTTTTTTTTTTTTTTTTTTTTTTTTAAAGATTTTTATTTATTCATTTGTCAGAGAGAGTGAACACAGGCAGACAGAAAGGCAGGCAGAGGCAGAGGGAGAAGCAGGCTCCCTGCTGAGCAAGGAGCCCGATGTGGGACTCGATCCCAAGACCCTGGGATCATGACCTGAGCCGAAGGCAGCTGCTTAACCAACTGAGCCACCCAGGCGTCCCTGCCTCATATAATTTGATGCCCTGTTATTAGGCACATACATGTTAAGAACTGTTATGTCTTCTTTATCATTATGTAATGTCCTCCCTTATCCCTGATAACTTTTCTTACTTTGAAATCTGCTCTGTCTGAAATTAATATAGTCACTCCTGCTGTCTTTTGATTGGTGTTAGCATGATATATTTTTCTCCATCCATTTACTTTTAATCTTTATGTGACTTTATATTTTTTTTATATTTGAGTTTATTCTTCATTTAACTTTAAAAATACTACTATAGTTGAATATTAAAACAAAAACAATAGCAAGTAGTGAGCTATGATTATAGTCCTTCACTCATTCACTACTGCACATAAAATGCCAGCAGTGTTATTCACTGGCCCCATTAAGAGGTCTGACACTGAACAACACCCCTGGGATGATGTTCATCATCCTCATATGCTTCCCCATTGTAATGGCGCCATCTTTCCTGATTTGGATCAAAGTCCACCAGTTCTACCTGGTCCATTTCATCAGTCTCTTCTACTTACTTCCTCTCAGGTAGGAGTTTTTCCAGCAAAGAGAGTTTATCAGTAGACAGAAAGCCATTCTCGGGGCGCCTGGGTGGCTCAGTGGGTTAAAGCCTCTGCCTTCGGCTCAGGTCATGATCCCAGGGTCCTGGGATCGAGCCCCGCATCGGGCTCTCCACTCCGTGGAGAGCCTGCTTTCTCCTCTCTCTCTGCCTGCCCCTCTGCCTACTTGTGATCTCTGTCTGTCAAATAAATAAATAAAATCTTTAAAAAAAAAAAGCCATTCTCAGGAAAGTTTACCTTAAATTCGATGATGAGGCGACCCTTCTCATAAGGTCTACGATAAATTGGCATGCCTTCATTTAGCACACACTTGATATCTCCATGCTTGACAATTAGACCTGGATGAGAGGTGATGACAATGGTTCGGTTGTCAAGAGTAGATATTGGCTTTTGAAAACCTCACAGTGCTTCAACCAGTTGTATGTCCATACACATGAAAAGGTCTTCTCCTCACCGAGTAAAAAGAGCATGGTCCTTCTGATCTAAAACAATGATAATATCTCCTGGTTCCAGTCCTGGTTCTTGGTCTCCTTCACCATGGAATGTTATCTTCTGGCCATCTTTGTCATTATGAACTTCTAGAATCTTCTTCTCTTGAACTTTCTTCCTTCCATTGCAGCTTTTACATCTATCTTTAGGACTGATCTGTTCCCCATGGCCCTGGCACTCCATGCACACAGATTGAATTTGCTGAACCATTCCAGGTCCTATCTGATGAATTCTTATTTGCATTCCAGTACCTCGGCAATTGGGACAACACACTCAACTGCTCCTTTCTTACCACCTCGGCCTTCACATTTACCGCAAATCACATTCTTTTGCAGAGCTAGTTTTCTTGTTGCACCATTATATAAATCTTCTAAGGTTACTGAGAGCTGATGCACAACATTTTTACCTCTCCTTTGTCTCTGCATTCTTCCTCCTCCTCCGAAAAACATATCAAAGATGTCCATGGGGGAGCCAAAACCACCACCAGCTCCACCTTCTTTAATTGCCTGTTCACCTCCTTTCATATAATTCCCTTTTCTTTGCATCAGAGAGTACTTCATAAGCTTGAGAAATCTGTTTAAACCTCTCTCCTTCATTTGGATTCTTATCAGGGTGGTACTTCAAGGCCAGTTTCCTGTAGGCCTTTTTCAGTTCTTCTTGGGTGGCATTGGGTTTGACCCCCAAAACATCATAGTAAGTGGTTTCTTTCACCATTTTCTACAGCCGGTGAGAGGGCCGAGGCTGATGTGGGGGAGCGGGAAGGAGCGCATTGCTGGGCGCAACTCGGGTAGCCGCCGCTCCTCCACGTCTCACTGAGCGCTCTGGAAAGTTCCCTATATTTAAAGTGTGTTTCTTATAGAAAACATATACTGTCAGGTCATGTGTTTTGATATACTTTGATAGTCTCTGTATTTTAATTGATGCATTTAGACTACGGATATTCAAAGGATTATTTATATACTTGGATTAATATCTACCATATTTTTTTTTACCATGTCTTCTATTTGTTGCCCTTGTTCTTTGTTCCTGTTTTTGTCTTTCACTATTTTTCTGCCTTCTGTAGTTTTAATTTAGCTTTTTATGTGATTCCATTTTTTCCTTTCTTAGTATATCAGTTTTAGTTCTTTTTAAAATGTTTTTTAGTGGTTGCCCTAGAGTTTGCAATATAAATCTACAAATAATCCAGGTCCACTTTCAAATAACACTATACCACTTCATGAGTCTTGTAAATTCTTTATAATGGCAAAATAATCCCAATTCCTTCCTCCTATCTTTTGTTTTATTAACCTTCATTTCATTTATATATGCATATATAGTGATATATGCATAAGATACCTACATTAGCATACATAATCAAACACATTGTTGCTATTAGTATTTTGGACAAACTTTTATTATTAGATCAGCTAAGGTAAGAAAAAGTCTTTATTTTTGTTTTACCTTCACTTATCCCTTCTTCAGTGCTCTTCCTTTCCTTATGGAGATCTGAGTTTCTGACCTATATTATTTGCCATCTCTCTATAGAACTTCTTTTAATATTTCATACAAGGCAGATCTACTAGCCACAAATTCCCTTAGTTTTTGTTTGTCTGAGAAAGTACTTTCCTTTCATATTTTTTAATTGAAATGTAGAGGACATACGGTATTATAACAGTTTCAAGTGTACAACATCATTATTCATTTATATACACTACAAAGTGATCACGATAAATCTAGCTACCATCTGTCACTATGCAAAATTATTACAATATTATTAACTATATTCCCTATATAAAATCATTAACTCTGTTCCCTAATACATTGTATCCCTGTGTCTTATTTATTTTATTACTTGAAGTTAGTGCCTCTTGATTCCCATCCCTTATTTTGCCCATCTCTCCACTCCCCACCCTTCTGGCAACCACCAGTTTGTTCTCTGTGTCAATGAGTCTGTTGCTGTTTTGTTTTGTTTATTTTGTTTTTCAGATTCCACATATAAGTGAAATCACATGGTATTTGTCTTTAACTTATTTCACTATGGTAATCCCTGTTGTTGCAAATGGCAAGATTTCATTCTTTTTATGGCTGAGTAATAGTCTATTATATTTGAATGTTATATAATGGACATATGAATATCCATTCACATATATATATAATATAAAATATATACATATATAAAATCACATCTTCTTTATCTGTTCAGCAGTTGATGGCCACTTGGGCTGCTTCCATATCTTGGCTGTTGTAAATTGCAGTGAACATAGAGATGTGTATATTTCTTTGAACTGGTGTTTCATTTTCTTCAGCTAAATCCTCAGAAGTGGAATTGCCGGATCATATGGCAGTCCTTTATTTTGTTTTTGGAGGAAACTCCATACTGTTTTCCATAGTGGCTGCACCAGTTTGCATTCCCACCAACAGTGCACAAGGGTTCCCTTTTCTCCACATTCTCACCAACACTTGTTATTTCTTGTCTTTTGATAGTAGCCATTCTTTTTTTTTTAAAGATTTTATTTATTTATTTGACAGAGAGAGATCACAAGTAGGCAGAGAGGCAGGCAGAGAGAGAGAGAGGGAAGCAGGCTCCCTCCTGAGCAGAGAGCCCGATGCAGGACTCGATCCCAGGACCCTGAGATCATGACCTGAGCCGAAGGCAGTGGCTTAACCCACTGAGCCACCCAGGCACCCCTTGATACTAGCCATTCTGATGGGTGTGAGGTGATACCTCGCTGTGGTTTTGCTCTGCATTTCTCCCCTTCACTTTTAAAGGTTAATTTTTCAGGGTACAGAATACTAGCTTGGTGGATTTTTTTCTCTCAACACTTTAAATATTTTACTACACTCTGTTCCTGCCGGCATGGTTTCTGAAAAAAAGCTAGATGTAATTCTTTGTTCCTCTATAAGTAAGGTGTTGTTGTTTTTTTTTTAATTTCCTCTGAATTCTTTCGCAAATTTTTCTTTATCTCTCATTTTCTATAATTTGAAGGTGGTATGCCTAGGTGTATTTTGGTTTCTTTTTGTTTGTTTTCTGTTCCTTTGTTTTTGTTTTGTTTCTTAAAGATTTTATTTATTTGAGAAAGAGAGACAGAGAAGGCAACAGAGATAGTGAGAGAGAGCATGAGCAGGGAGGAGAGGGAGAAGCAAACTCCCCACTGAGCAAGGAGCCCAATGTGGGATTTGACCCCAGTACGCTGAGATCATGACCTGAGCTGAAGGCAGCAGCTTAGCAGACGGAGCCACCCAGGTGCCCCTCCTGTTCCTTTGTTTCACATTTATCCTGCTTGGTGTTCTCTGAACTTCTTTAATCTGTGGTTTAGTGTCTGACATTAATTTGGGAAAATTCTCAGTCATTATTTTTTCAAATATTTCTATTCCTTTCTTTCTTCTCCTTCCGGTATTGCCATTGTACATATGTTACCTATCTTGTGGTTGTCCCACAGTCCTTGGCTATTCTACTCTGTTTTGTTCTGTCTTTGTTCTCTTTGTTTTGGAGGTTTTTAAAAAAGGTTTTATTTATTTATTTTAGAGAGAGAGAGAGAGAGAGAGAGCATGTGCACATGTGTGCAAGAAGGGGGAGGAGTAGTGGGCGAGGGTGAGGGCGAGGGAGGGGGAAAGAGTCTTGATCGGACTCCGTGCTCAGTGTGGAGTCCAACATGGGGCTCGATCTCACAACCCTGAGATCACGACCTAAGCCAAAACCAAGAGTCTGACGCTTGACCGACTGAGCCTCCCAGGAGCCCCTGCTTTTCGGTCTTTGAGGATTCTATTTCTATATCCTCTAGCTTAGAGATTCTTTCATTAGCTGTGTCCAGTCTGCTCATAATCCTGTCAAAACCATTCTTCATTTCTGTTACTGTTTTTTCTCTTTAGCATTCTTTTTGGTCCCTTGTTAGGATTTCCATCTCTCTGCTTACATTGATTGCCAGTCTTTCCTTGCATGCTGTTTTCTTTATCCATTATTAATAAATCATAGTTGTTTTAAATTTCCAGTCTGATAATTGCAACATCCTTGCCATGTTTGGTTTTGATGTTTGCTCTCTCTTCAAATTATGTTTTTTGCCTTTTGGCATGCCTTATAATTTTTTTGATAGCTGGACATGATGTACTTGTTAGAAAGAATTATTGTGAATAGGCTTTTAGTAATGTGGTTCTAAGGTGTAGGGTGAGGAGAGGCACTCTATAATTCTATGATTAAGTCTCAGTCTTTTAATGAGCCTATGCCTCTGGACCATGAACTTCACAGGTGTTTCTGTTTTATGTTTTTGTTTTTGTTTTTTAATCCCCCATTAAGTGGTACAGGATGGTATAGTGGGCTAGAGTTGGATATTTTCCTTCCCCAGGTGAGTTAGGCTCTGATAATACTCCAGCAGATTAGGCTTTGGTTAACTAGTTTCTTCTTAGAGCAGGATTTGTTGAGAAGAATGGAGTGCCCTGGTGTATTTTGATATGGTTCCTTTTCTCCTCTCCTTGCTGGGAGCCTGAGGGAGTTTTTCTCTGATATTTACTGTGGGAATCTGGTCAGGCTCCTGGAGGTAAATTTCATAATATTGTGGAGGCCCCCTTATGAGGGGGTCTCCCTGGAGATTTTAACTCTCAGAATTTTCTGCACAAAGCTTCTGGCACTTTGTCAATTACAATTCCAGTTTTTCTACCCCAGCACTGTGTCCCAAGGTGGTTTCTGCTTCTGATTCTCTGCTCTGCTGAGTTCTGACTCCCTGTATTTGCCTATCTCTCCAGTCTTGGTGAAAGGGATTTACCCTCTGTCCCTCTGTCCTTCCGTCTCCTGTGGTTCCAAGAAGAGTTGCGTTTTCAGTCTGTTTAGCTTCTCGTTGTTAGGATGGAGTGGCAACTTCTAAGTTCTTTATATGTGACACTGAAAATGCTGATAGTGCAAATTTTATCATTGGCTATAAACAGTGTCACTTTTTTTTTTCTTGAAGTAATAGACTTACTTTGTTCCTTTTTAAGAAAATGCCTGCCAAATACTCAAGTGTGAATAACATTAGTTTGTCAGTCTTTTATATAAAAATAATGTTTTATGAAAAAAGTGCCTAGTTCATCTCGATTCAATCACCCATGGGCTTTTCCTCTAGATGATCATCACACTTCAGCATGTGACAGAAGTACTTTATGCATCACACATAATGTTAAACAAGACATGTCACCAAGGGTCAGGATTGACTAAAATTATTTCGTACTGCTTCTTCAAGTACCTTCTTAAATGAAACTCGATTATTTATTTTTTTTAAGATTGTATTTATTTATTTTAGAGAGAGAGAGTGGGGGGGGAGCAGAGGGAGAAGGACAAGCAGATTCTGCACTGAGTGCAGATGGAGCCCCACGTGGGGCTCGATCCCACCACTCCGAGATCATGACCTGAGCTGAAACCAAGAGTTGGACTCCCAAATGACTGGGCCACGCAGGCACCCCTGAGATTGGGCTTTTAAAAAAGTGTGAGTGCTTAACAGTGAAAAATAAAATGATTACCATCCAAGTTTGGTGCCACTCCCCTGACTCGTGCCATTGCTTTTGCAATGTAAACATCCTCACATTTGCTTGAAGATAAACCATGAATTTCAACAATGTCATTCAACGCTGGGAATATTTCAGCACTCCTCCTGTCTCTCTCCCAGTGCTCTCACTTTGGATCTTCTCCAATGATTATTTGGTACCGATAGTGGATAAACATAAATAAAACAGCAAATCCAGCTCATGTCTGTAGATTTGTCTGTTTGAAAGGCAAAAGCAATTCCACTGAGGTGATATTAAGCCCCCATCTTTATGTTTGCAGCTAAATCGTGAATTTAATGAGTTAGTTTCTTTCATTGCAAGGCGGCATGATTTCCTCTACTGACTCTTTATCTAGTAGACACTTGACAATGTCAACTCTACAGTGTTGTTGTTGTTGTTCTTTCAGAAATACCACCAGTTCCTTTTCTGGAAGTTTTTATTTAAATTCCAGTTAGTTAGCATCCAGTGTAACATTAGCCTCAGGTGTACAGTATAGTAATTCAACACTTCCATACAAAACCCAGTGCTCATGATGACATGCCCATCACCTATCTCCCCCTATCCCCCTGCCTGCCCTCTGATAACCATCAGTTTGTTCTCTATAGTTAAGAGTCTGTTTCTTGGTTTGTCTCTCTCTCTCTCTCTCTTTTTTCCCCTTTGTTCATTTTTTTGTTTCTTAAATTCCACATGAGTGATATCATATGGTATTTGTCTTTCTCTGACTTATTTCACTACCGTAATGTTCCCTAGCTCCATCTACATCATTGCAAATGGTAAGATTTTGTTCTTTTTGGTGGCTGGGTAATATTCCATTGTATATATACGCCACATCTTCTTTGTCCATTCTTCAGTTGTTGGACACCTGGGCTGTTTCCGTAATTTGGCTATTGTAGATAATGCTACTATAAACATCAGGGTGCATGTATCTCTTTGAATTATCATGGGGTAGTTCTATCTTTAAGTTTTTGAGGAACCTCCATACTGTTTTCCAGAGTGGCTGTACCAGTTCACATTCCCAGCAACAGTGCAAGAGTGTTCCGCTTTCTGTACATCCTCACCAACACTTGTTCTTTCTTGTGTTGTTGATTTTAGCCATTGTGGCAGGTGTGAGGTGATACCATGCTTTTGATTTTTATTTCCCTGATGAAGAGTGATACTGAGCATCTTTTCACGTGTCTGTTAGCCATTTATATGTCTTCTTTGGAAAAATGTCTATACGTGTCTTCTGCCCATTTTTAAATTGGATTATTTGTTTTTTGGGTGTTGAGTTTGGTAAGTTCTTTTTATATTTTGGATACTAATCCTTTATCAGAGATGTTATTTGCAGTTTTCTTCTCCTGTGCCTTGATTGTTTCCTTCACTGTTCAAAAGCTTTTTATTTTGGTGTAGCCCCAATAGTTTATTTCTGCTTTTGTTTCCCTTGCCTCAGGAGACATATCTAGAAAGAAGTTTCTACTGCCAGTGTCAAAGAGGTTACTGCCTATGTTCTCCTCTAGGATTTTTATGGTTTCAGGTCTTATATTTAGGTCTTTAATCCATTTTGAGTTTATTTTTGTGTATGGTCTAGGAAAGTGGTCCAGTTTCATTTTTTGTATGTAGCTGTCCAGTTTTCCCAATACCATTTGCTGAAGGGACTGTCTTCAACAATATCCTCATTGGATATCCTTTCCGACTCTGCAATGTTCATGAATTTCTCCACTCTTGTGTGTGCTTCCTTAGCTACTATAATACAGTGCCCCACACGATGCTTTAATGGCTTTTCCATTTCTATTCTTAAAAAAAAAACTGTAACAAACAATTTTTGACTTTTTACATCTACTTTTAAATATTTAATTCCCTTTCTTTTAAACTCTGAATAATTGATTTCAAGATGACTCTACAGCTTAGGTCACATGATAATACTATTCTGAAATGTTCTGTTGCATCAGACACAGTAAGGTAAATTATTAGTATCTATACTGCCGAAGGAATGCTAACTTTTTGGCACGTTCTTGTTTCTTAATTATGGTTGCAATCTACTGTGGAGGTTCCACCTTTCTATGATTCAGAGAACTTTTGATGGGTTAGCTTAACACTTTTTGACATGCTTAGACCTAGGCATTGCAACCAGGGATTAAGTAAGTGAGTCTTCCATTCTCCTTTTTTGAAGCCAGGCATCCATTTTTAAATATCAGAAAATTATGTTGTAAATAAATTTTATTATGTTATATGATGACATATAAGATCTTCAATGATAACAGGCATAGTTAACTTTAAAACTTAGGTGATTTTTCAAAAAGTATTTCTAAATATTACAAATAAGGCTACAGGGTGCATTTACTTCTTTTTTTTAAAGATTTATTTTTTGAGCGAGAGCGCACAAGCGAGAAAGGCAGGGAGATGGAGAGAATCTCAAACAGACTCTGCAATGAGAACGGACCTCAAGGTGGGACTCCATCTCACAACCCTGAGATCATGACCTGAGCAGAAACCAAGAGTCTGATGCTTAACTGACTGCACCATCCACACACCCCAAAGTACATTTACTTCTTATGTTTTCACATAGACACAAAGCTTCTAGATTTCTAAGTAACAACTTATTAAATTAGAATGAGATTATAAAGATTATAGTAGGCATCACCTAAGTAGCCAGTAAGAGCACTAGTACTGAAAATAAGTTAACCTCTGAAAAGTATGTATTTTTACCCTAAGAAGAAAAAAGAAATGTATTTGTACCCTAAACCAGCTATTTTAGAAACTTCTAGAATGCACAAACACATATCACAGAGCAACGATTTCATTACACTTTAGGTAGCCTCTGGAAAATTCCTTTATATATTTCTGAGGGAATAAGAGTGGAAAAGGCAAACAAAGTCTTAGTATTATTGTGAATATAGGTTTGACCTCTAGAACTTCCAGAGAGAGTCTCAGAGAACTACAGTTAGAGGGGCTGGTCAAAACTGGGGAAGGTCAAAACTGGAGCTTGGGAGACCAATTAAGAAGATGGTGGGATAATCTCTGTTGGCATTGGCTCTCCAACCTGCATGTGCCTGAGAATCCCCTGGAGGGCTTGCTGAACCAGATGGCTGGACCCCACTCCCCGCTTTCCTGTTTCAGTAGGTTGAAGGCTGGGCCGTGAAATCTGCATTCGTAACAAGTTCCCAGGTAGGATACTGACACTGCTCCTTTGGGGGCCACACTTTGAGAACCACTGCGATGGGGTCTTACTGCTCCTTTCAGAACTTAATCCTAGACTTACTGTATGTGAATCTACATGACTAAGACTCCCAGATGATCTGTACACATATTGAAGTTTGAGCAGCACTCTTCTAAGAGACAGGTAATGGTATCCTAGACCTGAGGATGAAGAAAAGCGCCCAGGGTTAAAAGTTATTTATAAAAACAGAAAAAAGCACAAACCTAAATGGCTAGACATAGGGAAGTGAGAGAAAGGGAGAAATCAGATATGCTTCGGTTTCAACAGAGTAGGTAGCTGATTATTCCTTTCTACTGGGACAGAGGACACAAGCAGGAGAGTGCATTTGGACGAGTGGTATTTGAGTTCGGTATTGAATGTTTGGACTACATGAAGCTCTCTTTTAACTCCCGCTATATTAGTCCTATTGGCCATATGTGATTAAGCAACACTGGCCGGGGCTCCTGGTCCTGGGAAGGGATTGGTATTGCATGAGAAGTGTTAGGCACGCATTTTCAACTACGAATTCTATTTTCAACTACGAATCCACTTGGGGCAAATATAAATTAGTAAAATGCAAGTCCCTTCCGCAAAAGGGTATTGAAAGCCTGTCTCTCACCCCCATAGCACCCATCGCCATGCAGGTTAGAGACACCGGGTAATGGCAAATAATCAGTAATTGGTGCCCTGAAGAATAGAAGGGGATATTCCAGGTAACCCAGAACAAAGACGGGAGACTGTGGGGTGTGCAAACAACGCCGGCAAACTCAATGCGGTTCCCGTTCAGATTGGGGATCAATCTCATCAAACCCTTTCACTGCCTTCCAGAAGTCCCCAGTTAAAGAACACCTACAAGTGTTACTTAGAGCTAGCAATGTACTTGACCCGCTGAGCCGGGATTCTAACACACAAGGTCAGCTGCAGAAGGTGAGCAGTCCCCACGGACAGAAGGAATGAGTTGGATTTCTGTCTGGATGGGGCAGACTTTGCACTTCCATCCCCGGCTGTATCTGATCCTCACACAGCTGCGAGGCATGGCAGGCAGTGTTTGTATTCCATTTTGCAGAGCTGAGTTTGAAGGAAATTAAAGGACTTGTGTAGTCACTGAAACAGGAAGAGAGTGGGACTAGAACCCAGGTCTTCTGACTCCAAATCATGTGCTCTTTTCACCATACTAGAATGCTAAGTTCCACTGAACAGCAGACTGAGCTGCAGGAAGAGTTACCCTTTTTTGGATTCCAGTTTATTTAAAGAGATGACTTGAGGGATGCCCGGGTGGCTCAGTCGGTTAGGCATCTGCCTTCGGCTCAGGTCATGATCCCGGGGTCCTGGGATCGACTCCTGCATTGGGCTCCTTGCTCAGTGGGGAGCCTGCTTCTCCTTCTGCCTGCTGCTCCCCCTGCTTATGCTCTCTCTCTCCCTGACAAATAAGTAAATAAATAAAATCTTAAAAAAAAAAAAAGACATGACTCGCGTAGAAGGTTCACACAGTGATACCTGACTTCCTAAAATAGCGCGATTCATAATGCATTACAGTTTATTAGCGACTTTCATTTTAATGGTCAGGCAATTAATGATGAGTCACAGCAAAACGTCTGTGGCAGAAAAAAGAAAAAAAAAAAAACACTTACATCGTCACCAGGTCTGTTCATTATCCCCCGTGCTCTATATCCAGATCAATCAATAGTTAATTAATAATGATGTGCTTCCTGAAGTACAAGGTTATAAATTAATTTAATGCTCGTATGCATATTTTTGGTAGGAAAAATGAGTGGAAAATGCCTGCCATGCCCATCTCATTGTAAGAAAATGTATGTCATGATTACAAGCATATAATAAGAATGGTTTGCCCAGCCAAATGTTTGTTCATTTCTGTTAATCAGTATTCATTTGAGCTACTTTCATGCAGTTTGTGGAAGCAGTGCAATCAGTTGCGTAGTGTGGCAGATTTAAATCAGTAATAAAAGCCCTGGGGAAATTAACAAGACAAAACATTAACCACAGACTAAACATTAACATATATTAGCATTTTTATTATACCTGTAGAATTGTTAAATGGGCATGGTTACTACTATTAAAAAGTTTATGTTGTATATCACATAATTTCAATGTATATTTTGTTTTAAAACTTTTAAGATTTAATTAAATGAAATTGAACAACAGTGTAATAGACAATTCAACAGAATGAACTGAAGTTCATGATTTTATTTCAGCTGGAAACCTACGGAATTCCCATCCCACCCGATCCCCAAGCCCCCCAAGGTATCCTAAAACAAATGCCACAGGTCATACTCCTCCAGAGTGGACCACGGGATCGGGGTTGGTGTTTAAATGGCATAACCACAGAGGGAGTTTTTATGTTTAATTCTGAAGAATCCACTGACAACCCAAAACTAAGTTTACACCAGTTATTTGGCAACAGTTCTCTCAGCAAAGCCCTCTTTGGGGCCACAGTAATCATCTGGATTCCAGCAGAAAGGTTATTCCATAATTAAATAAAACTGCGGAGATCTTCTAGAGCCCCTGAAGTCCCGGCGACCTGGAGAACAGCTCCTGAGAGGGAAGGAGTGAGACAGCCACCACCTTCCTCAAAGGCTGTCAAACTTCCCAGGGCAGTAGGATATGTCTGTGGCTCCCCCATAGACTCACTAAAGGGAACTTCTCTCTTTTCTGTTTCTGTTTCTCCCTCCCCTTCCTCCTCCTATTGTGGGCCATGTAAGACAGACAGACACACACACACACACACACACAGAAGGAAAATGTAGGTGTGCCTGTTTGGCTCAGTCAGTAGAACATGCAACCCTTGATCTTAGGGTTGTGAGTTCAAGCCCCGTGTTGGGCATGGAGTTTACTTCCTTAAAATAAAAGAAAAAAGATGTAAAGTCTTTCCTTCATCTGTTTTTTTTTTTTTAAGCTGTTTCTTAAACATTGAACACAGAATCGACCTGTAGGCTTAGTTAAGAGCGGGAGAGTCAGAGACACTATTTAATGTATTTGCAGCCGTTCCCCATTTTCTCATCTTTTTGGCTATGAGAGCTAAAGGCCTGAACCTGTTGTATTTCTGTAGCCCTAGGGTCAACCAGGAATCTCCATTGAGGGGAAACTATAAAGAATATAGTTGGGCCAGACATCAGACTAGACCTGGGTTAAATCGTAAGAATTACAGATTTTGTAGCCAGTCCAAGAATCTGACTCACGCAGTCAGTCAGGGTCCTGGGACAGCCCACAGGAAGCAAGCTGCAGGGGGGACGCACCCGGGAACCACCTGTCCCACAGACCCAGACATCCGGGGCTTTAGGGTGATTACTAATCCGCTCTTACCTGGCAGGCCAAAGTGTTTAAATCACTCCACTAGAAGTACTATGGTTAAAATTGGATGTCCGTTTTCGGCTTATCTTTAATAACTAGTCCTTCTTTATTTTTTATTTTTTTAAAGATTTTATTTATTTATTTGACAGACAGAAATCACAAGTAGGCAGAGAGGCAGGCAGAGAGAGGAAGGGAAGCAGACTCCCTGCTGAGCAGAGAGCCGGATGCGGGGCTCGATCCCAGGACCCTGAGATCATGACCTGAGCCGAAGGCAGAGGCTTTAACCCACTGAGCCACCCAGGCGCCCCAATAACTAGTCCTTCTTTAAAGAATTTTTTTAATTCTTCGTAATTATTACTCTTCTCCAGTTATGGATGGGATGGCCACAGGACTACAAAGCTGGGTCCTGGGAGGACCCCAGAGTCTATCCTCTTGACAGAAATCTATGGCATAGGGAGGAAAAACCAAAAACAAAAGCTTGGGGCCCCTCGCTGGCTCATTCAGTGAAGCGGGTGATTTTTGATCTCAGGGTTGTGAGTTAGGGCTCCATGTTGTGTGCAGAGATTATTTAAAAATAAAATCTTAGAAAAATAAACTTAAGTTTTGAAGTTAGTTTGCAGATCTAGGTTCAAGTCCTAACTCTGCCATCTACTACAATTATGGTTTGCTTCAGTTCCTTAAACATCGTGAGCCTCAGTTTCCTTATCTCTAAAATGGGGTCAAAAATACCAGGTCCGTATGCCTCAGAGAGTTGTAGAATTCACCATCAAGAACAGAGAATAGGGGTGCCTGTGTGGCTCAGATGGCTGGGTGTCTGCCTTCACCTCCGGGTCATGATCCCAAGGTCCTGGGATTGAGCCCCACATCAGGCTCCCTGCTCAGCGGGAAACCTGCTTCTCCCTCTCCCACTCCCCCTGCTAGTGTTCCCTCTCTCGCTGTCTCTCTCTCTCTCTGTCAAAGAAATAGATAAAATCTTTTAAAAAGAACAGAATGGATGGAGGAATTATTAGTAAGGCAGGAGGCTGGAGTCAGGTATTATGTTACAAATGGGAAGTATTGGTATTGTTGAGAAACTTACAATGTAGACTTTCTCTGCTGAGTCAGTCAGAGGGAGAGATCAAGTGTGAGGTGTTTTTTTTTTGTTTTGTTTTTGTTTTTGTTTTTTTGTCACCAGGGGGTTTCCAGAACCAACAGCAAATGAGCCCTGAGCATCAATATAGTTACATTTTAACCAGTAGGGTATCTGCATTTCTTGACTCGTCAGTTACAAGGTACCTGTGTGCATTGCATCAAACCAAATGCTTTGCAGTGTTTCAAACTCTTTGGTAACATATTCTACTTGAAAAATAATTTTCAGGGGCACCTGGGTGGCTCAGTTGATCGAGCATCCAGCCCTTGATTTTAGCTCAGATCATGATCTCAGGGTCTTAGGATCAAGCCCAGAGTTGGGCTCTGCGCTCACCTCGGAGTCTGCTTGTCCCCTTCCCTATGCTCCTCTCCCCTCTCTCTCTTTCTCTCTCTCTCAAATAAATAAAACCTTTATTTAAAGAAAGTCATTTTCAGGCGCCTGGGTAGCTCAGTGGGTTAATGCCTCTGCCTTTGGCTCAGGTCATGATCCTGGGGTCCTGGGATAGAGCCCCGCATCGGGCTCTCTGCTCAACAGGGAGCCTGCTTCCCCCTCTCTCTGTGCCTGCCTCTCTGCCTACTTGTGATCTCTGTCTGTCAAATAAATAAATGAAATCTTTATTAAAAAAAAAAGAAAGTCATTTTCACCTTTTTTTTCCAGAGGAGTTCAGAATCAAATATGACACTTTTCATATCATATCTTCCTGTTTTGCATGAGACCCGAGTGACAGGTGGAATGTAGCTGTGGGACCAGGTCAAAAGGAAGTTTTATTATTCTCCTCATGCATGTACAAAGCCAGTGCTCTGGACCTGGCTTAGAAAAGAATGATCCTAGTGTTGCTAGGATGACCTTCTGACCATAAATATGGTCAGGAGCCCTGTCTTCTTTTTTTTTTTTTTTTCCCCGAGATTGATTTATTTATTTGAGAGAGAGAAAGCACCCAGTAGGGAGGTGCAGAAGGAGAGAGAGAGAGAATGTCAAGCAAACTCCACTGCTGAGCACAGAGCCTGATGCGGGGCTCGATGCCATGACCCTGAGATTGTGACCTGAGCTGAAACCAAAAGTCATGTGCCCAACCGACCGCATCCTCCCTCCCCCTGACCCCCCCGGTGCCCCAAGTCCCTATTTCAAGTCTTGTAACACCTCAGGGGACCGTCGCTCTCCTGCCATAGATTCTGATGCATGAATAAAGGGCACCATTAGGAATCACTGTTCTTGGAAAACGAAAGGGTTTTCTATTCCGGGTCTGTCGGTAGAGACATTTGCCCGCCTAATTAATCCAGTCTCACTAAGGTTCACCCTTAACCAGATGCATTAGTCCGTGGAAGGAAATTGGATTGCACTTGTTATTTAAGAGGCCCAAACTCCTGGGCAGGACATGGAGTTCTCAAATGCTGCTTGAAACACTGGTGGTTCTTTAGCAAGTGCAGCTGTAGACGGAGACCCGGGTCTCCAGCCAGTGCCTCATGGGAAGCTCAAAGGCCGTCTTTCATGTGAATACTGCGTCTCTTTGTAAATTCTGTTTTCTTTTTGTGGCCACCCCTCAAAATGAGCTTGTAATATTCACCTTCAGCTCACACAGTGTGGAGGTGGAAGATGTGGACGGAAGAGCCCAAAGGCGGGGCGGGGGGGGGGGTCTACATTTGACAAAAGCTTTGTATGTGAGAAGAATTTGCTTTGTGGTAGATTTGTGGAAGAAAATATAGCCCGTCTGATAAGATGTGGCAGATTTCAGGTGGGGGGGGGGCATTGGCAGGACACCATTGTTTGCCCCTTACCCCGCACGGAGCCTTGGGGGGGTCTGCCCGATAGTGCCACATTGGGTGGCTTGGGAAGAAAGGCCATACTGGCTACATTCTCGTTTGTTCTTAACCTTCCTGCTTTTTCCTCAGCTGCACCCCCTTTCCAGGGGGTGGTTCCATGAGTGTTCGCCGGCTGTGTGACAAGTAAACATGTGTGTGTCCATGAACATAATTTTAGGATGCACGGTCTGTCCTCAGTTATTCGTACCTGCCTTGCAAACTTTGGAAGTGACTGGAACCGAGCTCCCCAGTCCAGCCAGGCAGCCCCCTTACCCAAAGCACCATCAGTCTGGGTAAACTCAGAGAATACAGATTTCTATATAAATCAATTCTTGTATTAGGAAAGAAAAATCTTTTTTGTTTGTTTGTTTGTTTGTTTTTCCCCAGTGGAGGTGAGGCCTCTACTGACTTTAGATTCTTCTATTTTAATTCAAGAATTGATTTATATAGAAAACTTTCCAGAGCTATACAAACCAAATGCCACTTTTGCTTTTAGAAAGACATAGGTAGCTCCGTAAATGTTATCCGGGCCATCTTGAGAAATCCCGGAAACGGACGGCCACACGCAGCCCGGGACCGCAGGCAGGCCAGACCTGCTACTAGTAGTTCCCTTCAATTCATTTTGATTAATTTGCCTTTACTGAGTCCCTAACAGCATGCAAAATTCAGTCTGATTTCTGTGGAAGTACAGAAGATATAACCAAAGTTACCAAAGATATAACCTGTCTTTACTGGGTATTTCTAATATTTTTCTTTTTCTTTATTTTTTTTAAAGATTTTATTTATTTATTTGACAGACAGAGATCACAAGTAGGCAGAGAGGCAGGCAGAGAGAGAGGGGGAAGCAGGCTCCCATGACTCGGGGCTCGATCCCAGGACCCTGAGATCCTGACCTGAGCCGAAGGCAGAGGCTTTAACCCACTGAGCCACCCAGGCGCCGTCTTATATTTTTCTTTTCTTTTCTTTTTTTTTTTTAAAGATTTTTATTTGTTTATTTGACAGACAGAGATCACAAGTAGGCAGAGAGGCAGGCAGAGAGAGAGAGGGGGAAGCAGGCTCCCCGCTGAGCGGAGAGCCCGATTCGGGGCTCGATCCCAGGACCCTGGGATCATGACCTGAGCCATCCAGATGCCCCTATTTTTCTTAATGTATACAATCTATATATTCGCCTTGGCTATGTTGACTGTGTTTTTGAGGACTGGGAGTTCCTTTAAAAAAGAGAGTATAAGCAACTGGTGATTAAGCATTGTCTTCTAGGCAGGTGATATTGTGTAAGCTTTGAAGTCAGACAATGAATCAATGGTGTATTTGCCACAGGCAATCCTTAACCTCCTCTAACCTCAGTTTCTTCACCTCTAAATTGGGGATGATAACATTTAGCTTAGTGTCTGGCATAAGGAAGACGTGTTAATACATACTTCTTTATGTAGAAGTTCATTTTAGGCTTGTGTCTGAAAGCTCAAAAATAGAAATCTACAAATAATTAAACCAAATCACTTAGAATTGAGATAAGAAAGCTGATGCCATCTTTTAATCATTGCCACATGAGTGTTAAGAGAACTAAGCTTTAGAGGGAGGCATCCAGCAACTATTTTTGAATGAGCAAGTGAGTGGATAGAGAAAGGAAGGAAGGGGGGTGCCCAGTGTGCCATGGCTGTAAACAGTAGCCTCCTCCGTAGTGTATGCAGCCTGTTGATTGTATGGGTTGCCCTAAGGGACCTTGGAGACAGCCCTTTTGGTGGATGCTGGGGTCTGACCTCATGGCTATCTCCAATTTAGGCTGCAGACAGGTATGTGGGGAGCCTTTGGAAAGCCCCAGGGCACAGTAGCCAGGGTCCACACTGGCCAAGTCATCATGTCCATCCGTACCAAGCTGCAGAACAAGGAGCATGTGATTGAGGCCCTACGCAGGGCCAAGTTCAAGTTCCCTGGCCGCCAGAAGATCCACTTCTCCAAGAAGTGGGGCTTTACTAAGTTCAATGCGGATGAATTTGAAGACATGGTGGCTGAAAAGCGGCTTATCCCAGATGGCTGTGGGGTCAGATACATCCCTAACCGTGGTCCCTTGGAGGGCTCTGCACTCATGAGAGCCTTGGCACTACCCCTTCCCGTCATATTCAGGCCCACCAATAAATCCAACTTCCTGTCAAAAAAAAAAAGAGAGAGAAAGGAAGGAAGGAACAAAAGAGGAAGGATGGGCGGAGGGAAGGAAGGAGCGCGGGAGGAGAGAAGGTAGGCTTTCTTGAGCACCTGTGTTCTTTAGTACTCTCGGTCCTGGTCTTGTTCAATGATATGGGATTCACAGCTGATGACACTGGCTGTGGATTAGTTGGCTTGCCTTCTTCCTTCCCTTGGGCGTTTTTAAGAAAGTCAGATGAGCCATTACACTGACATTTTTCAGAATACGCAACCCTGGGTCTTCGAACGAAACTCCCTGCGTGGAAGGCTGCTCTGTTAACAGGCTACTCTACACATCTCTCACCCCTCTTCCTCTCCCGCTCCAGTACTTTCTAAACTTTGTAATTCCTATTTGTGAACTTCTACATTCTTATAAATACTAAGGGCCATGGACAGGTATCAATAGCCTAAGTCTTGTATAAAGAGTCCTCTCAAATGTGCAGTTCACTATAAAGAAAAAGCATTTTTCATCTTAGGAAACCTTTGAATAGGCTGGGCTTAGACTCCCCACTGCCATAGTCTTCAGCCTGCTTTTCCACAGATGGGTCTTTGCCTGAAAAGCGTAGCACCTTTTTTGGACTCCAGTAATAGCTTCGTTCTGCTCTTTAAAAAGAAACTGGGGAAGAAATTGAAGTGCCTTTCAGAATTTGTTTCTACTATCATATCTGTGAAAGTATCATATAATTATATTGCATTTCTCTTTCAGATTGGCAAGTTATGCGCCCATTCTCAACAACGCCAGTATAGATCTGCTTATTATCCTGAAGATCTGTTTATTGACAAGAAGGTATTAAAAGTTGCTCATGTAGAACATGAAGAAACCTTATCCAGCCGAAGGAGGTAAGAGGGTTCTTTTTTTTTTTTTCCCCCTCTGTTTCAGCATACAATTAACAATTGTGTTGTAAGGTGAAAAACTTTTGGAGTGAAGCTTCTTAAATACACATTATTTTGTTCTTTTGAGTAGAGTTTGATTAATTAATTCTACCATTTGTAAATGCTAAGGAAAAAAGATATCACATTATATCTAAGCCATATTTAAATGTAAAGTTATCCTATGTAAATATCCAGCACAGCACTCCCTGAGCAGGGAATCCGATGTGGGACTTGATCCCAGGTCCCTGGGATCATGACCTGAGCCAAAGGCAGATGCTTAATGACTGAGCCACCCAGGTGCCCCCAAGGTATTTGTTGATTAAACAAAACATTTTCTGCTTATGATCTGGTCTCACAATTTTATGGCTTCACTTGTGGTTTTCCCATTATCACCAGTGAGTCAAGGTCAAGTTCACCAGAGAGAAACTGGCAAGACACACTCATGTGCATAAACATACTGCACATTCTCTACACTCTTGTCAGTATATAAAATGAAGGATTCAGTTTCTGTTTCTTAAGACAGCAGTCAAGGGACTAAATTAAAGTTTGTTTCTGATTCTCTTCTTTCCTCCTCCCCTCATCCAGATGACCTCTTTCCCTGTTCTAGCTTCACGGTTACAAATAAGGGGTGGACGTTGGATGGGAATCCCAACACAAGTCTAGGAGAGGTGCCTTCCCATAGGGACTGCACGTATCCCCAAGCCTGCCACTGGCTCAAAGAATAGCCAGACATGAGCTCTGCTTCCTGATGACTTTGAGGGACTTGGGAGAGACTGGCCTTCAGATGGAAAATTAAGAGATGAAATCAGCAACATCTCAGATGTAGGCTAAACGAAGCCATTCATATCCATTTACTACAGGAGGTTTTAAAGTGATACCTCTTAGTCATATATGAGCCAGTTTGGAGTGAGAGAAGGCAGTAAGGCTGCATGAGAGATAGTCCTCCAAAGAAGCATTTCAGGAAGTCCCATATTCTCTTTTGTTGACTTCCAACCGAATGGGTGTCTAGTTGCCCTGTAGCAACAGTTTTAAAGTGTGACTCGGAGACCCAGGAAGTCACAGAAACTCTTTCCAGGGAGTCTGAGATGCTCTTTTTGCTAGCTACATATCCATGTGAACCTGGGTTTTGTTTATATACTTTAACCAAAACAACACATTGCAGCAGATTGAATGCAGAAGCCAATGGGAGAATTCAGCTGTCTCCTATTAAGCCAGGCTAAACATATTTTGTAAAAAGACAAAACCGATACCAGTTTCTCACTATTTTTTTTTTCATAAAAATAGTACTTATGTTAACACATAATGGCTCATTGTTCGTTTAAAATTAATAAATAAATAAATATTTCCCCCCTGAGTTTCACTTTCTAAAGCAGTTAAGTATCTAAAAATATATATTGTACCAACAAAAGCTCTTTGGGGCCCTCCATCATTTTTAGGATGTATTTAGGGTTGTATTTGTTATCCAGTGCTACATAACAAATTTCCCCAAAACATAGTGATTTAGAACAACTAACATTTATTATCACAGTTTCTGTCATGAATTCGAGAACAGCTTGGCTGGGTGGTTGTCAGTTTGGTCAGTTTCTGGGGCTGTAGTCATAGGACGTGCAGATCCACTTTCCAAGTGGCTCACTTAGCAAGCTAGTGCTGGTTGTTGAAAGGAGGCCTCAGTCCCTCACCGCATCAGCCTCGTGAGTGTCCCTGCAACGTGGCTGCTGGCTTCCCCAGAATACGAGATCCGTGGAAGAGCGAGGAGTAAGCTGTGATGTCTTTTCCGACCTAGTCTGGGAAGTGACGTACTGTCAATTCTGGTATCTGTTTGTTAGGAGTGAGTTCCCAGTTCTAGTCCACACTGAAGGGGAGAATTTTTGGACAAATTTACAAACCACCACAGGGGGCCTGGCACCGAAATATTTGAGAACCATTTCCCTATAGCCTGGGGGAATTTTAGGAAGTCTTTGTCATTCTGGGAAGACAACATTTGGTCATTTCTCCAAACCTTCTTTAACCTTTGACTTTCCTTTGTCTGTTGTTCTCAATTGCTTTCACACTTTGCCCAGACCACCTGAGAAATTAACCTCAGTCATTGATCTTTAACTAGGGGAAACCTCTTGTGTATTGTACTGAAGTGAATAAATTATATTTATATTGTATTATTACAATATATAATATATCATATTATGTGTCAATATCACTATAATTAATGAGGAATCAATATCTTGTACAATTATTGTTATTAATTTATGATTATTTTATATAATTATATAATTATATAATTATATTATTTATAAATAACCTACAAAAATAAAATGTAATATAAGTGTATCATACTATATTATACTACATAATTATCCATTTAAAATTAATAAGAGGGCATCTGGCTGGCTCAGTCAGTGGAGCATGTAATTCTTGATCTTGGGATCGTGAGTTTGAGCCCCACATTGGGTATAGAGATTACTTAAAAATAAAATCTTAAAAAATTTTTTTAAATAAAATTAACAAATGGAATGTTTAAATTATAAATTACATTTATATGTTATAAATGTAATATATTTCTACAACATTATACCGTAATATGTATTTTTATATATATTGCTTTATTCAACTCAATTCAGACATTTAGGTAATACCTGTCATGGGCCAGAATGTGTGCTGGGCATCAAAACTCAAGACAGAGGCTCAACTCTCCAAAGCAGTCTAACGTGGAAATAGACTTAAATGCAAATACTTCCAAAATAGTTTTATAAGTGCAAAGGAGTGTCCAGAGTCTATCCCTAGAGGCAGCCTACAGGAAAAGTGAGAGCCTCTGCCCAGGGAGATATAGTGGGCCTTCCTGGAGGAAGTGGTATATGACTTGGTCCCAGCATCACATGCAGAGCTTGTTCAAACGAAACACAGGGGCCCAGTCCCATTTTGAGACAAGCCTGCCAACCTAGACACATTTATGAGTAAGTAGGAGGCCCGACTTGATCAAGGGCCTGCTGTCATGGCTTCTGTCTGGGGCTCTTGTGGGACCCATTCCCTACTGTCCTACTGGGGAGGGCTCTACGGGGTCGATTCCTCCACAGAAAAAGGAAATTGATGAATGGATTCTTGGCTGGGCACCCAGATTTGGCGCTTTGTTTAGATCACTTTCTGAACTTGTTGCTAAGCCCAAAAGAAAAGAAAAGATAGTAAGAAAAACTACATAGCTTGCAGGCTTGAGTAAGTGGTGGCCGGGCAAGGCTCGTTTGAGTGTTGGAAACGCAGCCTGTGCCATGGTGCTTCTCATCTCTTGCAAACTAGAGCCTTAGAGTCCGAGTCAAAACAACAGGAGAGTGTCTGATTTCCTTTAACTCCCTCTGGTAGGCATTGTAAACCTTCTTAGGGAGAGGGGAGACTCAGGGATTAAGATGATCTCTTGCCCATGCCCTGGCCCCCGCAATCTGATATTATTAGGAAGGCTTGCTTTGATGGAGGGTTAGTACCTCTATAAATTTCTCGGTATGTTCTGCACAGCCTTTCACACTGTCCAGAAAAATCTATGTGCCTCCGACACCCCTGACACCCATGCCCAAGCTCCATCCTCCTCGGGTAAAAATATGATAATTGCAAAGGAACCGTATTGTAGCTTTCCCTCCCTGGAGGTTGGGAGCAAGCTGTCTGAATCTGATTATGAGTTGAAAAGCCCTTTCCTTATTAAAATAACAACACGCAAAGAAATGCAGGATTCCTTTGGTAGCATTCAGAAGTCATCTGTTTGTTTTGTCTGCCCCCAACTGGGTAGTTTGCAACACACAACTAATCTTAGAAATAGCTTAGTTCAATTTAAAGGCGATTTAATACTCAACCGGTGGCCTGCCTATGGGATTCCGTGTTCCGTTAAGGTAGAAATATTGAAAATATCTGTCATCGGATTTAAAACAGGGTAGGACAAGATGCACAAGTAAGCAGCTAGGATAGAAGCAGTGTGATTTCCATAACCCTTGCCAGCCCTGGTATCTTCCCGTCTTCTCCAAGGCAGCCTCTCCCTCCTGCGGCCTCCTGAATGTCTCCTTCACCCCCTCCCATATGATGCCGTTTACCTTGTCATTCGCGCATCCCCCTGATGTTTGGTGGAGTGCGTGAGCACTGTCTGTCCTTTCTCTAAGCGCCCCATCTCAGTAGAATAGTCCATCCTGGCCCAGCAGCTAACGTTGTGAGAAAGGGGCACAGTCCCTCCAGCCCGGTGAAACCGCATCTGTGTAACCCACCCTTCCCCTTCCTGCGATGCCTCTCCTCCCCTCCCCCTCTGACTTGGTCTAAAGGGGCAATGGATTGGGTGGCACTAGTAAATGACCTAGAAAGAAAAGAACAAAAGCCGATCTCAGCTCCCTAGTCCAAAATCAATGCTCACTCCCACTCCCTGTCAGACCGCTGCTCTGGTTTGGCTAGGCAGCTTTGTAAGCTCAGTGGTGCTTTCCACCCTCTGAACAAAACAACAAAGTATGTCCCGAGTGAATCAACGAGTTTCGGGTCTGGTACAAGTCATTCTGCGCTAAATAGGACTCTACTTCTTTCACCATTTGTCAACACCGTCTATATACTAAGCATTGTGTACGGATTAGGGTCTGATGAATAGGAGGGGCTCCAAGCCTGGTTAGGGAGAGACACACACAAATAAATAATTTTCAAACGCCAAGGGCAAGTGTCCTCGCAGAGCTGTGTCCGAAACGGCGGCGACTCCGTGGGCTGGGGAAGGTAGCCGTTCTCCTGCAAAAGTCAAGAAAGGCTTCTTGGAGAAGGTAAACTCTGGAGCCTGGCCTTGGCGGAAGATGAGAAACTCAACAGATCGATGAGGGAAGAGAGTGTGTTCCAGGCAAAGGTAACCACATGAGAAAAAAGTACGGGCTCATCTCTGGAATGGCAGAAAATTTGAGTTTGGGGTCAGATGGTGCAAATTTCTCTACTGCTGAATTAAACCTGCTCCTGCATCGTTCCCATTATAATTATTTTGGTTTATTCGCTTTTCTGGGTTTTCCATTTTTTTGTTTTTAAGTGATGAGCTCCTGTTACTTTATATTAAGAAAAAAAAATAACCTTAATGATAAAGGAGAAAAGTTCAGGATCTGCAGTTGGGGATGAAAGGCTGTTTTTACTTGTGGTGCTTTCCAATTAGTGCCGCTTTGATGCTTGCCCAAGCAAATCTCTGCAAGAAAGCCAAGGGAATCCCCTCCCCCACCACCCGGGAAGGGGACGCTCCTCTTGAGGACGGTGGGAGCCCTCCAGGGGAGATCACGTGCACCCAGCCTCAATATTTCAAAATGGCTCGTGCATGCAAAGGAGCCCTGTCCTTTAGTTCCACATTTAACACATTGAATAGAAAGCTCTATGAAGATACTTTTTTTTTTTTTCCTGAGCAGACTGCTATAAACAAGCGTTGGGTTTGAGCTAAGTGAGAGCCCTAGGCTCCACTATTTACATGCCAAGTGGTATGTTTGGCATGCACGTATTAGAATAAAGTGCAATTGGAATCAAAGAACGTTCCCTTCAATCAAATTGTTTTTCCCGGGGCGCCTGGGTGGCTCAGTGGGTTAAGCCGCTGCCTTCGGCTCAGGTCATGATCTCAGGGTCCTGGGATCGAGTCCCGCGTCGGACTCTCTGCTCAGCGGGGAGCCTGCTTCCCTCTCTCCCTCTCTCTCTGCCTGCCTCTCTGTCTACTGTGATCTGTCTCTGTCAAATAAATAAAAAATGTTAAAAAAAAAATTGTTTTTCCCATCCCCAGCAACTAATTGTCCGAAAGTTCTATTTATTTTTTATTTTTTATTTTTTATTTTTTTTTGCCTAGAGACAATTCCGTTGAGCAGACTGCCTTAGTTCATGGGTGGAGGTTCTTTTGTTGTCTGTCATGGGCTACTAGCACAAAGAGAAGAAATCTGGCCTGAGTCCTACGTGGTGCGTAATTAATAGGTCACCTAATTTCGTTTCAGGTATCTTTCTTTAAAGAGAGAAATGGAAATATTCAGCTTGCCTCCTTTTGAGATTATAAGCAGAGGGATAGGAGGCCTTATTTAAGGGAAGATAATAAAAGCAAAAGACTCTCCTTTCCTAGAAGGAGTTTAGGAGGAGGGACAAAGAAGTGGGGAAATGAGAGAGGCCCACTAAACTCGGTAGGAGGTAAACTGCTCCTGTCACACTCTGTTGCTCCCCGCCTGTGGTGTCAGAGGACACTATCACCTGTTGTCGCTCTCTTTTGAAAAGCTCATTAACTCTCCAACAGTTTCGAAAGGCTTTCTTCTAGCCTGCAGAATAGTGGATCTGGATTTATATTCAAAAAAATCCAACTTTCTCTTGGGAGACCAAGGGCTAGTTTCCCTCCCACTATCTATGGAAGGTTCGGAGGGAAGGAATGGCTGGCCCTGTAGTGCCAGTTTGTGGATGGTCTCACCCCTGGAGGCCCCGAGAGTTCTTTGAGAACCTGCATTCGCTTCATTATTCTCAGGTGCTTTTCTAATCAAACGCACCATTTATTCTAACACGAATAATGTACACTGAGAACCAAACAGAACTCCATGAACTTGCCTATCAGGGATAAGTTTTAGAGGAATAGACATAAAAAGCCTACTGGAGAGACAAGTCTAGAAGGAAATATGTGCAAATATTCACAGTGGTCATCTGGCCAGTAGGACTATGAATAGGGGTTTTTCCCCCCTTCTACCTTTCTGTATTTTCTAAATTCTCCACAGCAAGCATATGTTTCTTTTACAATGAGAAAGAAAACCAACAGGCCTTATTATAAAGGATGAAGGAAGAAATAGATTTTTTAAAATATTTTTATTTATTTATTTGGTAGAGGGAGAGAGATCACAAGTAGGCAGAGAGGGGGGGGAAGCAGGCTCCCCACCGAGCAGAGAGCCTGATGCAGGGCTCAATCCCAGGACCCTGAGATCATGACCTGAGCCGAAGGCAGAGGCTTAACCCACTGAACCACCCAGGTGCCCCAGGAAGAAATAGATTTTAATCATTGTTTGCAGCTCTTGGAAATTTCTTGACTCCCTCCTTGCCCATGCTTTTAGTTCACGTCGAGCCACATCTCTGGCCCTCTTGACTGTCTCTGTCCATTGCTCCAAGGGACACCCCTCCTCCTAGTAGATGAGTCTCTCTTCCTCTCAGCCCTTCTCTACCCTTTTTGGGGGTTATATCTCAATAAAGCTGGTCTAACATACCTTTCATCCATTTGAAGTATATAATTCAAGTGTTCTTAATATAGTCACAGAGTTGGGCAACCATCACCAACATCAATTTTAGAACATTTTCATCACCTCAAGAAGACGTTCCATGCCCTTTAGCTATCATTCTGCAGACCTCCTCTCCACCCCCCAAGCCCTAAGCAACCACTAATCTGCTTTCTGTCCCTATAGATTTTCCTATTCTGGACATTTCACATAAATGGCATCATACAATCTGTGGTCTTCCATGATGGGCTTCTTTCACTTAGCGTAATGTTTTCAGGGTTCATCCATGATGCAACGTCTGTGAATGCTCTATTCCTATGTACGGCCAAATAATACTCCATTGTATGGACTATATATTTGTTTATCCCTTCATCAGTTGATGGACATCTGTCTGGTCCCACCTTTTGGCTATTGTTAATAACACTGCCAAGAGCATGCATATACATGTACTTCTTTGAGTACTCATTTGTGATTCTTTGGGGTATATACCTAGGAGCGGAATTGCTGCGCCACATGGTAACATCTATACTTGACTTTGTAAGGAGCCACCAAACTGTTTTCCACAGCAGCTGCCCCATTTTGCATTCCCACCAACAATGTGAAGGCTCCACTTTCTCCACATCTTCAGCAACACTTGTTGTTGTCTATTTTATTTTATTTTATTTTATGGACTTTTTTTTTTTATTATAGCCATCCTCATGGGTGTGAAGTGGCATTTCACTCTGGTTTTGATTTGCATTTCCCTGATGACTAATTGACATTTAACTGGACTTCATCTCAGCTCTCCACATCCGGTTCTTACACACGAATCCCTTTGAAGGCCACCACTGTCCTACCAGGCAAAGACCATTCAGACTGCTTACCAGATTAGCCCAGGGGGTTACCCAGCCCACTAGCTAGCTAGTCTTTGAAAAAAAAAATACCAGGGTAAATATGTAGGGAAAGAACATGGTTATGCTTATTAATACCCACCTAAAACAACAAAGCATTTATGCATCTTGCACGTAGAAAATAGTTACCTGGAACTTGAAAAAAATCTTAATTATCTTGAATACTATCTGAAATATACTGTATTTTTCATTAAATATTCATATTCTACTGGCTTATAATAATGGTAATATTGACCATGATGGGGAGATTACTATGGGGAGATTACTATGTGGCCAGGGATTATGCTCAACACTTTACATGCATTGTCTCAATCATCACAGCAACCTATCATTAGCTTCATTTTAAAGTCAGGGAAACTTAAGGCTTCACCACCAAGTAAGTGAGGAAGTAGCTGGCATGTGACACTTATGTGGGTCAGACTCCAAAATCAGTGCTCTTACCTACTACTCCTAACGGGTTTTCAGGGGCTGTTCTGAGACTCCAACCATCATTATGCTGAATGAAACTGTGTTCTGAATTCAAAACAATTCATCCAGCAGCAAGTTTTTCAAACACAATCTCTTCCTAGGTCCATCCTGTATGTCCTCTGGCGGTAATGAGTACTCTGTGACATGGGGGTGGCCTTTTATGTCCCCAAGTTACCTTGCTCAAATTTCAAAGAGATTCCCCTGAGTTCTAGAATTTGATGACCCAGATTGTGTTCACATTATTCACATTCTTTGCGGTTTTCTTAGACATTTAACTTGACCCCACCAAGTAATATCCTTCTATGCTAAAGTGGGAGGTCTTGCGTTTACGGCAGCCCCTCATCCCCCCGATGTTTAGACGGACCCTCTCTGAATCTTCTCCAGCTTGCCAGTGATCTTTATGATCAGCTCAGAAAACTGCAAGGGTTCAGGGACTGGGAGAAGTTCAGAGTGTTTTTTTTGTTTTGGTTTTTGGTTTTTGGTTTTTGTTTCTTTTAACTTCTAAGAAGTCAAATTGGAAAGCTCTGCCATGAGTTCAATTTTTCTTGCCATGTGCTTATCTTAGAGAGAGTTCAGAGGTAGGAGGAGGCCTAAGGGAAGCTCTTTCATTAAAGAGCAGGCCATCGCCTCCCATAGACTAATGGCCATATTCCATTTCCTCATGGAGTGGGGGGAATTACTCAGCCTCAGCCTTTACTCTTTCGGTTTCCACTCTGGGGAACTGTATTATTACCTTGTAAAACAGAACATCTCTCCTATTAGCGTTAATTGAACCCATCTTTTTCCTGTTAGAAACTATAATGTTGACTTTTATTTTCAGAGCCCTGGATGGAACCTCTTCACTTTGGAGGTTGACAGAGCTCAGCCACCAGCAGTAGGCTGTGAGGGGCTTTGAACATAGCAGGAAGCAACTGCTGGGGTACTGGGGGTTATATATAGCCCAATAACCTGTCTTGAGTTGTTCTGTCCATCACCCTGGCTTTACTGTGACCTGAGTCTTTGTGAAAATGTGCTGAGTATTATAAGTGCTCTCCCTCTTCTAAATCATCAGTTGAAATGAATTGTTTGATGGTAATAAAGTGGAAAAATGCAAGAAAATAATTTCCACCAACCTTTCTCTTTTGGCCAGATCTGAAAACAACCCCCAGAGGCCTGTGTATCAGGCTAGTCCATTCTTAGCCTGGAGACAGTATTGAATAATGACTCCACTGCCAGCAAATTCCCTGGCTGAAGTCTCCAAACACTTAGTAGAGACTTAAGATAGACTTGGTTATGAAGAACACTTTAACTTGTTTCTACCAAGAACATTGCTTGAGAAAAATAAGGAGTATTTTATTTGTTTGTTTACCTTTGGACATCTGTTGTATAGATAATTTAATATTTCTTTATAAGCATATCCACTCCTCTCCAGTCTATAGGGTCTTATTTTGTGTGTCCATGTACAGCTGAAACAAGATAATAGGCCAGAAATTTTGCTGGGTATTTATGTGTGTGTGTTTATACCTATTTGCATATATAATGTGTTTGGTCTCTTCTTCTCTCTCTCTCTCTCTCTCACGCTCTCTCTTGCTCTCTCTCTCTCCCCGCCCCACATATTTGTCTTATATGTAGCATAAAAGCCAAAGCAAATAAATAGTAAAATATACTAGGATCCACTCCCTCTTGTCTCCCACCTGCCCCCTCCATAGTTATCACAATATACAGACAAAGAACAAAGAAACCTTCCTCCTCTAGCAGATAAGAGTTTCTCTGACTATATTGTCAGGAGAATTTCATAGAGCGTATACTGCTCTGAGCACCTTGTAATTCTGATCTGCAACTATTAGCCCGAGCCTATATGGAAAGGGGCCATCTCTAGGGTAATAGCATTGTAAATTACAATCAATGCACTCAATTACACCCAGAAACCAAAAGATATGTAGTGCTCCAGCGTGCCTTGTAATCAGCACCTTTGAGAATGGAGGTAACAGCATTCTGAACAAAAAATGGAAACCAAACACGTAAGAAAATGAATGTTGGAATTAAATCATCCTTCTGATAGGAGCAGTACCTTATATGGCAAGCAACTTTTTTTTTCTAATATCATTTTATTGATTTAAAAAAAAAACTAAATTGTGGCCTTGTAACCAAGAATGTCTTTTAAAATCATTTATGGCTCTAATCAGCCTGGCAGAGCCTTTCTGTCATGCTGATAAGGAAATTAAACTTTCCTCACACTGGGTTTACTTGCCTCTTATGCGCAGATGCTTTCTCTTTTCTTTCAGGGAACTAATTCAGAAGTTGAAGTCTTTCATCAGCTTCTATAATGCTTTGCCTGGCTATGTCTGCAGCCACAGCCCCGTGGCTGAAAACGACACTCTTTGCTGGAACGGACAAGAACTCGTGGAGAGGTAATCTTTTTTTGAATGTTAAATATAACAGTGTTTGAGAAATATTCATCGTATGTCCATCTCGAGATTGGTTATGTCTTCTGTCTGCCTTCATTAATTTCACAAGAAACATTCTAGAAAGAGCATACATGTGAGCATTTGTGACACACTCTTAGAGCAGACTTTGAAACACTAGAGTACTGTGTATTCAGGGACATTTTACCAGGTGTACAGCATCAAACAGCACCCCCTCCCCTTTTTTGTCTTTGGCTTCTTCCATTTCCCCATTATGTGGACCCTTATTTATTTATTGGTTTGAAGAAATCATATACACACTAATTGTTATCATTTAGTGAGAGTTAACTATGTATGAAGCACCATGCCAAGTGCTTGTCTGTATTAACTCTCTTTATTCTTACACCAATCCTCGGAAGTAAATGCCACTATTTTTCCCCATTTTATAGATGAAGATGGAGGAGAGAAGGATGGGGAGGGGAAAAGGAGTACCATTTCAGGAGTGCCTGGGTGGCTCAGTGGGTTAAGCCTCTGCCTTCGGCACAGGCCATGATCCCACGGTCCTGGGATCATTCCCACATCAGGCTCTCTGCTCAGCAGGGAGCC
The DNA here is from genome assembly GCF_963455335.1 of Martes martes. Classification (NCBI taxonomy): domain Eukaryota; kingdom Metazoa; phylum Chordata; class Mammalia; order Carnivora; family Mustelidae; genus Martes; species Martes martes. Next base: position 104,885,464 of record NC_137897.1, on the reverse strand, counting down.
TGCTTCCCTTCCTCTCTCTCTGCCTGCCTCTCTGCCTACTTGTGATCACTGTCTGTCAAATAAATAAATAAAATCTTTAAAAAAAAAAAGTACCATTTCACTGAGCGATGTTGCTGAAATGGTTGATTATCGAGTGTTAGTATAATCTGTGCCAACATTTGTCATCTGTGAAGAATTTGCTCACCGCTGGAAAGGAAATAATATATATTCATTTATTCAATAAATATTTACTGAGCACCTTCTAAGCACCAGTCATGTTGAAATACACAAAATAGGAAATTTTCCTGTCCTCCCAGAGCTCTCATTCTAGTGGGCTAATGACACTCCTGACCTCCATTGCTTCCCATGTGTAAGGAATAGTTTGGGGTTAAGGGATGAAATCAAGAGGGTAGAATGCTTAGAAAACCACGGGTCGCTGATGAACAGGCTTCCGAAACTATTTGTCCAAGTGGTAGCATCTTGTCGAGGAGAATATAGAAGATGCTTGAACTCGAGTTCTGAATCTTTTACTAATGAGTCACTTAACCTGGGGCAAGCAACTTAATCTCTCTGGGCCATGGTTTCCCCATCTAAAAAGTGAGATGGTTGGATTAGAACCTTCTAGCTCTGGCAGGCTGTGGGGTTTTTTCACTTACCAGTTCATTCCTACATTCATTCATTCCTACATTCATTCATTCCTACATTCATTCATACATATATGTTTTGAGATACTATGGGTTAGGCACCAAAGGATATGAGTTCTCCTAACCCTGGTTAGGTACCAGGGATATGAGGCTGAAGACAGGAAGTTACCTGCTTGGAGGAGTTTACAATCTAGTGGGAACCAGCATCAGGGCATGGGATAATTAGTCATGATGCTAAATGGAATGAATTAGCAATGTAATGTAATGGGCTAGAGGAAAGCTTTGGAGCCAGATGAACCTGGGTTTGCTTCTCAGTCTTGCTACTTACGGTGTGGGGCATTGTTGAGTGCGTTACTCAACCTAGAAAGTCCCAAGGCCCTCTTCCGTAAGGAAGGGCCTCTCACAGGGTTGTTGTCACCGTTAGGTGAGGTCGTAAGTGTCAAGTCCGTAGCAGACTGGCCTATACCAGAAGCTCAGTTCATGTTCCCCCTCTTCCTTCTCCCTTTCTCCCTTCCCCCTCAACCCCTCCTCTTCCCTACACAAGGCAAAACACATGCCTGAAAACAGCTTGTTTCTCAACTAAACTGTTTTACTGACCTGGGACAGTGAGAATGAGGTGCTAATGGGATGAGACATTGAACTTGTATGGAGATAGACTTCCCTCCAGCAAATGTGAATCAGGCTACGGAGATTAATGGCCCCCATGCATCTACTCTACTCTGGAGAAATAGTATACATTTATTATCCTCAAAGCTCATCAGGATCTAAGTAGAATCATGAAAATGTACTTAACTATTATGACATATTTTTTTTTAAGATTTCATTCATTTATTTGACAGGCAGAGATCACAAGCAGGCAGAGAGGCAGGCAGAGAGAGAGGAGGAAGCAGGCTCCCTGCTGAGCAGAGAGCCCGATGCGGGGCTTGATCCCAGGACCCTGGGACTATGACCCGAGCCGAAGGCAGAGGCTTTAACCCACTGAGCCACCCGGGTGCCCCGACATATTTTTTTTTTAATTGTCAGAAAAAAGCAGTCAGTGTTTGGCTTTATCAAAAGCAGATGCTGTAAAACAGGTATAAACAATATAATCCTTAAAAAAGAAAATGCCCACAGGTCAAATATGTGGTTCTTGAATAAGCTTCAAGAGAAACCATTGCAGTAACTTACCCACTAGGATGTTAATATTGTAAAAAATGAACAATTCCTGAAAACTAATTTGTTTTAAGCAGCATATCTCCTAACCACAGTCTGTTCTTAAAGAGGAAATGTTAGTTAGTGATATATTTATTTGCTAATGTATTCATTCCTTTATTCACTTAACAAGTATTTGAGCACCTACTATATTTCAAGTGTCAATATGGGTTTCTTTATTGTTGTGATTATTTAAGGCAAATGTTGGAACCCTGTTAGATATAATCAGATGATCCAATTTTAGTTTACTCAAAAAAATGTCTTCCCAGGCCTATGTTTTTTAAATTAGCAGGATTTTTAAAATCAAATTTGGCAAATATAAACTACTTCATGCCTGGTATGCTTTCTTGAAGGATGTTGCTCGAGAACCAAGAAAGTCCAAATGGTGGAATCCCAAGCCTGCTAAATTTGAATGAGTCTAAAAATTAGCCAAATGTACTTTTGCACCATTAAAATAATTCTGTTAACTGAAGTTTTTTGGTTTAATTTGCTGGTTTTAAATATTTCAGGGTATCAAACAAAATAATAAAACAAATGGTATAGTATAGAGAAAAGAGGTTATTTCAAATCCATTATTTATATTTCTGAACAATCTATTGTTTTAAAACAATTTTTATTGTTGACATGTGCTATTCAGAGAGGGAGGGAGATGGAGGGGAGGGAGGGAGAGAGGGATGGAAGAAAGGAAGGAAATCAAACATATCTGTAGACAGTGTAAGGGTACTATAAGCCAGGAAGTGACTCTTCCTTGGGTAGTAACCTCAGGTTATAATTAACCTACACTTAAATTACTGACCTAATGCAATGATGGGACTAGGGAATAGTGTCAAACTAGATTTTTTTTTAAATTACTCAGGAATATACATTTAATCATAGGATGTTCTGCAGCCCGCGGACATTAATAAAGATTAGCTTCACACTGCACATCTCATCTATAGTGAAACCTCTTTCCAGAGCTTTCCATTGAATTTCTCATTTCGTTCAGTCTTAAATAACAGTTGCCACTTCACACTGTCCAATCAGTTGTAACCTTGTTATCTTTACAGATTGGGTTTATATTCTTTTCAAAGTATTTTACTTTTAGTCAAGAAAACTTATGAAAATCAAGGATCCTGAGAGGAAATGAAACTTATCAATGGAGACATCCGATTAAAAGGAAAATATCGATGCTAAGGAAAATAAAGATCAATATCCATGACAGCTGGGGCGTCAGAACCATTTGCACCCTCCTTCTATGAATGTCCATATAGACACTCAGCTTTCCAGGAGCTCGACAAGTCACTATCTCTCTAAATAGGGCTATGTTTCACATCCATTCAATTGTTAGCTCTTATGAAACCAATCAATTGAAATAGGAAAGAAGAGAAAGTTTTCACAGATCTAGTCCGAGGGAATACCATGGAAGCCTGTCGTTTATCCTCCCTGCCACAACCCTCCCCATCTCCCCATCTTGGCTTGAGATAAAGATTGGCTCCAGGATTTAGCTGAGAAATCTTGGAATTAGCAGACTTGGCTTGTGCGAGGTACACTCTTCTGAGCTACCATGGATCCTACAGGCAAAGATTTCCTGCAGTTGCCAAAGGAGGAAGATTCTCTGTCTTTTGCCTTTGTGGAACTACAGAGAATTTCAGAGCATTTCTGAAAGCGAGAGAAACATAAAGGATCCCACGGGAGGACGTTAACATCGGGCTTAACAACAGGTAACCGTGGGCTTTGCCTGCGTTGGTGCTGAAAATACCTGTATGAAGAGTGAGCAGCTTTTAGTAAAGACATCCCCATACGCCCTCCTCATACCCCCTTTGGGGACTGTTAGGCCCAACTTCTAGATCACGGACTAAAACTTTTATTCTTCTTCTGGATGGTTTGATACCATCTGGAAGGTAAGCCCCATTGTATATATGTGGGGGCATAGTAAGAAGTAGAATCCAGTGCCTGCTTCTGCTGAGGAGCTTACAACCAATGAGAAGAAAGGAAAAATAATCAGCCGGTCTCTTTCCCCAGGAGTCCAGGGAGAGTTCCCTTCAGAGGCATCAAAGCAGAGGCTCTACCCATCTGTGTGTGTGTGTTATTGACATGAAATTCACGTAAGAGGAACCATTCTGAGGTATACAATTCGGTGGTGGCGTTCTGTACATTTGTGATGTTGTATAATCACCACCTCGGTCTGGTTTTAAGACATTTGCATCGCTCCAGAAAGAGAGCTTGTACTCATTAGCAGTCACTCCCCACTCCCTGCCTCCCTTAGCCCCTGGCACCCGACAGTCCACTTTCCGTCTCTATGGATTTACCTATGCTGGATGTCCCATACAAATAGAATCATTGACTTAGCATAATGGTTTTAAGGTTCATCCGAGTTGTAGCATGGATCAGTACTCTGTTCCTTTTTGTGGCCAAATAATATTTCATTTCATTGTCCGGATGTAGCACATGTTGTGTATCTACTTGTCAGTTTTATCCCCGCATTTAAGTGACCCCCGAGCAACCACTGCTCTATCAGGCTCCGCGCACCACCTCTGGATTCAGTGTGGCTCACCCTTAAGGGTGAGGATGACAGGGCAGCCAAACCTTCAGGCCTCCCAGCCCCGACATCTTTGACCACCACCTATAGGCTAGCCTCTTCCTGACCTCTCCTGTTTTTTTTTATATCCCTTTGCAATTCATCTTCTGAGTCTTTTTGCTCAGCCCTGTGTGTGCGGTCAACCAGCCTCTCCTTCAATCAGCACACCTCCCGTACGGTTTGATGCTTCCCTAGTGACTTTGCGGCTCCTTAGTTCTATATATACAAGCGCTTATACTTTGCGGCATGACGTCTTCGTCCCCTTTGTGATTCAGTCCTGGCTGCTCCAGAATATTGCTGGTATCTTCTTGACAGTCCTACAAAACCACTTCTGCCCATTATAACTCAGTAGATCCATCTCGTGTTTTCTCAGGATGACTCTGGGACTCTCGGTGGCGTACATGAGGCACCTGGCATTAGAGAAATAAACTCTCTGATCCTCTCTGGTCTCACCTCCCATTTCACCTGAGAGATTGTATATGCACATGCCCACCCACCGTGAATTCGCCTTTATTTCCCCTGATCAGACAAATCTTCCAGTGTTCATAATGCCTCTTCAGAATTCCTCTGCTTAGCTGGAAAGGCAGAAGCAGGAATACATAAAGCAATTATCCTACTTCTCAGGGGGTTTTGCTCTTGTCTCAAGACCTGTTAAATGTTGCAGAAAAGGAGGGTAAGGAGACTGTTTCTCTGTCTTCTGCTGGGTTGGGGCCGTAGACCATGGCGTATCAACCAGTGGTAGCGAACGCACGATCCCCGAATACCCAATTCCCATCGTAAGCAATATAATTCTAAAGATGAGAGCAACAAGGGGCACCCAGCTGGCTCAGTCAGTGGAGCGTAGAACTCCTAGTCTCAGGGTTGTGGGTTCGAGCCCCACATTGGGTATAGAGATAACTTTGCAAAATAAATACATGAGTAATCTTAAAAATGAGAGCAACAAAATGGTTTCTTCTACCCCTGTAATCTAGAAAAGGTGAGATTGTTTTCATGATGTACTTATTTTAAGAATGCTGTGTTTTGAGGACTTTGGTGGAGAGGGACCAATTCCTAGCACCAGCAAGTTGTTCCCTGGTGTACAGAACAAAATGGGAAGAATTTCAGAGCCTTCACGCCAATGGCGAAGGAACGAGGTGAAGATAAGACCTATATGCCACAGGGTACACATGCACAGACAGACACATGGACGCACACCCACAGCTTACCACGATCACATCCGAACAGGCTAGTGATACAGAGCAGGCACTATCTGTACCTCCCAGGCTCTCTAGCTAGAACAGGTAATTTGTTATTTGGGTTTTACTTGTCCATTTTTGGCTTTATGTGGCGGCTTTTCTCCAAATGGCTTAAGGCCATGTACCTAGACCTTTATTTTTTGAACAAGATTTTATTTTTAAGTCATCTCTACACCCGACATGGGGGGCAAACTCACAACCCAGAAATCAAAAGCCGCATGCTCCAATGACTGAGCCAACCGGGCACCCCCATACAATCTTAAATATGGGATAGCCCACGGAAGCACCAATGGGGAAGTAAATATATGAGGCAGAATACAGAGCCAAGAGGACGGGGACACAGGAAAGAAAGTAAACAATGGATAACGCATACAATATTCAAAGCCTTGAGTCAGGTCCTAAAGTCATTGGATTCCAAGTCTGTGTCGACACAAGCCAGACGAAAATCTTGCTGGGGCCAAGGCACAGTGGCTCTTCCTAGCGGCCCCTGTGGTGAGGGTTTGAGAGTTAGACCCTGAGGTACCGTCTTTCAGCATCCCAGGCTTTTCTTTTCGTGGCTCCTTCTCCCCTTGGCTGCTAACCCAAGGGGGGAGCTCTGCTGACAAAAGCCTGACAAGAGTGGAGAAGGTTGGTCTTACCGATGCCAAGTTCTGCAGTTCTTGCTGCCGTCAGACGTTGTTGGATTTCATTTCTGCTCCCATTTTCCTGGAAGCAGGGACATGACACTTGATTCTTTCTGATGTGGGGAATTGTCATGTTGGCCTGAGTGCGTGCTCTGGAATGAAGTTCCCGAAGCATCATACTGCTTGCTGGGATGGTAGCTCGCATCTCCCACCTTGCTTCACGGAAGTCACAACTGTTCACGGAGAGGCTTGCAAGGACAAATGGGTCCTATAGAAATGACTTCATCTGGTATAGCATGAAATGTTGATGGCAGCTCAAGGTTTTTTTAAATCCTGTTAAGGTGAGGGGCGCCTGGGTGGCTCAGTCTGTGAAGCGTCTGCCTTCGGCTCAGGTCATGGTCTCAGGGTCCTGGGATCAAGCCCTGCGTTGGGCTCCCTGCTCAGCAGAGGAATCTGCTTCTCCCTGTCCCCCTGCCCTTCCCTGCCATGCTTGTGCACACACATTCTCGCTCTCTCTTTCTCTCTCTCAAATAAAATCTTTTTTTTTTAAACCTTGGTAAGGTTCGAGACAGATACATTTGGAGTGTACCCCCATCTAATAATCCCTCTAAGAGATTAGATTGGCATATTTTTCATCAGAGCTTTATGTCAAAAGTAGTGTTCGGTGACAGGTATCTTTCAGGACCTACTCCATGGCAATATGTGACATTTATCCCTTAAGATTACGGTGTCGCATACAGTAGCTCTACCTTCAGAATTGAGTGAGGAAAAACCCAGCTCATCCTGCTGACTGACAGCTTCGCATGGCGTGCTGTGTTTGGGATGGGCTGTCCTTTACTACCACCACATCTGAAGTGGCAGGGGACGTTGTCACGGCCCAGTATTGATGTCTGTCACCACCTGGTGAAGGCTCAGGGCTTATTACTATGAACAGATTGTGTCCTACTAGTACTGATGCCGGCCCCTCCTATGCTCAATTGGACCATTTCATTATATGGAGAATGTTTGGGGGCCTTCAAGGCCGGTCTCGGAATATCTGTTCCTCGACAAGTAAGTACCCCCTCACAATCTCCCTTCGAAATGTGATTCTGATGGTAGGTAAGGCTCGTCTCCTCTTATGATCATGACTCAATGCACCAGAGCTCTTTGAGCCTCGAAGGCTTGAGAGAGGTGTCCCCGAAGGACTATCGTTGCTTTTAAGAAATTATTAACATACTAGAGTCTGTCTGCTCTTTCAATCTTATTACCTCCTTCAGAGCAAGTGCGTTGATGGGTCAGAGGCTGATTATGTAGATGACGCCTGTCCTCAAAACCTTTCCTACGTCTTCTTTGGGAAAAGCCTTGGGGACCTATGGTCTTCAGTGGAGAGGATCATAGTAAGAAGACCCTGAGGGGTCAGTAAACATGACTCAGATGACCGGTGCATCTTGGGAAGAATATAGTCTTTAGAATGATACAGGTGGAGATTTCATTTATTTTTTTATTTAAATTCGATTAGTTAACATGTAGTGCACGATTAGTTTCAGAGGCAGAGTTCAGTAATTCATCAGTTGCATAGAACAGTCAGTGCTTATCACATCCCGTGCCCTCCTTCATGCCCATCACCCAGTAATCCCATCCCCCTACCCCCTGCCCCCCCCCAGCAACCCCGTTTGTTTCCTAGAGTTAAGAGTCTCTTATGGTTTGTCTCCCTCTCTGATTTTGTCCTGTTTTATTGTTCCCTCCCTTCCCCTATGATCCTCTGTTTTGTTTCTTAAATTCCACATGAGTGAGATCATATGATATTTGTCTTTCTCTGATTGACTTATTTCACTCAGCCTAACACCCTCTAGTTCCATCAGAAGGAGATTTTAATTTTGGTTCGGACACTGTGTGCTTCAGGCAGGTCATTGGACATCAGATTCTGTTACCGGGGCACCTGGGTGGCTCAGTTGGTTAGGCATCTGACTTCAGCTCAGGTCATGATCCCAGGGTGCTGGGATCGAGTCCTACATCAGGTTCCTTGATCAACAGGAGCCTGCTTCTTCCTCTGCTTGTGCTCTCTCTCTCTCTCTCTCTGACAAATAAATTCAAAAAATCTTTAAAAGAAATTCTGTTACCAGATTTGTAAGATGGGGATGATACTCTGTAACATTGTTGTAAAGATGTGTTCCGGCATGTAGGCACTGAATAAATGATAGCCTTGCATCATTATCGTTTGGCTGAACAGGTCAGGTAAATGTCAAGACCAAGGGTGAAGAAGTGTAGGCCATTCTTTCTATAAAAGTAAACTGGATCTGGGAGAAATACCTAGCAGTCTTTTGGAAGCCGACTCTTGAATGGGACAGCTGATCAAACATGTTGGTACTTCTGGTAGTTAGACACTCAGTATCAAAGAAAATAGACTCTTGAGACTTGGTTGTGTGAAACACAGGGAAAAGTCTGTCAGGGAAGCCTCGCTTTGGAGCTTCCCATCAATGGACCTTGCCCTCAGACCCCTCAGGCTTCTTTGATGATGTGACTGTCATGGTGGCCGTGATTCTTCTCCCCTGCAGGCCACAGGAAGTGACCAGCAGGTGCCACTTCCCTACTGTCTCTGGCCACAGTTCTTCCCCCCAATGAATGAGCTCTTGGCAGCTTCTTTGAAAGACGCTCAGCTCTCCACGTTTTATCCTTTCCTCCCATACTTAAGCAAGGACACAACATCGTTTGAGTTTCTGATGACTTTTACTGATAGACATACAGGCAAACAGTTGGGGGTTAGCAAAAAGCACGCAGAAGCAACTTTCAACATTACGTGGTGATCATAAGACCCAGCGTAGTCGTGGTTAAGTGTGTAACTTTGGCATCACCCAGCCTGGGTTTGGATTTCTGCTCTAGTATGCACCAGCTCTTTCTCTTCCCTGAGTCCCTGTTTCCCCATCTGTACAATGGGGTTGATCATTTCTACCTTAACAGATTGTTGAGAGGATTCAGAGGGATGGTGAAATGCAGAATATAATGCCTGGAACACAGTAGACCCTCAAGAGATGGTAACTTCTATTTCTGTTGTTCAATCAAAGAAGCCTATAGAAAGGCCCATGCAATTCCTCCCTGGAAGATAGATGGAGCTGGGCCTGAGTTTAGTTCCATTGAAAGACCCATTTTAATTCTTCCGGAAGATAGCTTCACCCACTCCCTCTCATTTTTACCTTATTTCCTCTCCTTTCTTCCAAAACAAAACAAACTCCATCTTTGGTCCCAGTTGGTGCACACTTGGTTGGTGCACCTTGGTCCTGGGTGGTGGGCATTCGAGTCCCCTAGGGATCACGTGAGAATTGTTTGCATCTGAGGCTACATACCGGGCTGGCCTTCCTCCCTACACAGTGCGCGTTTTATAGAAAATGTGGCCTAAAGAGCCCCTCCTAGGGTTTCCTACTTGTGATCGACGCAGGGAATCTGCCTCGAGTACTTACATCAGGAACCAGGACGGGTCTAGTTACAGGTCAAGTCGAGTTGCCCAAGGCTCTAATGTCCCTTCTGTCACCCTTGGCTTCACCTTTGTGGAAAAGGAGAGAGAGCATTAAAATCAGTTCTGATCTCCCAATTTCTCGAGCCGATGAATTTTATTCTTTTATGGGAGCATGGCTCTGATCCTTGGCTTTGTCGCCTTTATAATGAACTTGCATTTCCCCGTGAAGGAAAACGTTTTAATTGATGGCTTCAGTGTCACAGGCTTCCTTTGCCCTCTCATATTTTAGTGATCCCCATATTGGGTGATCTCAAAAACCACCCAGACCGTGAGCCCTTGCCTGGTTTGGGCCTCTCGTTTGCACAGCCTCAGGCCCAGAGCTGGGCTCTTGGATTCAGATGGGAGGGACAGGTAGGGGGGTTGTGCTCCACAAGAACTCGGGCTGAAAACCTAATCTCCAAATACTCCTAGAGAGGACAAAGCCAAAGACTATTCTAGAAGGGGCCAGAAAAAGAGCTCTTACACCTACCTATCCTTAACTCCACGGCATCTCTACTGAGGAGCCAGAATCCTCCTGCCCCATGCCCTCATCTGGGTTTAGGACCCTCTCAGCCCCTGGGTGTCCCTTGAGGCTGGCCCCAGTTACCCTGTATGGGGAGCTTTTACCCATGTTTGTCATTTTCTACTAATTCCTTCTCCCTACATATCCTCATTGCTTAGGTGCCCCCGCCACAGTGTAACCTCTCCAAATGTGTTTATTGAACTCAGTGGATGAACCGACAAACAGAATTGTGGTCCAGCAAACCCAAGTCCCAGGTCTGGCTTCCCTGCACGGTCGCTGTGCACCTTTGGGTGGGCTGCTACAGTTCTCTCGGTTTTGTCTTCTTCTGTGAAACCGTGAAATGAATGCCTCCTCCTCACTCCCTCCGTAGGGTTGCTGCGAGCCTCCAACAAGAAAATGCATTTGAAATAGCTTTGAAAATTATGAAGCGCCCTGCATTTACTCGGTATTAATGTAGGAAAAAGTAGACCGGATATGGCGGGAAGTTCTGCCCTGAATGAATGGAACTGTGTTGGCTTAATTAACACAGCATTACTGGGCTCCCTTCCCAAAGGCTTTAGCAGCTTCCTGAATCTCTCCCTCTCTCTCTCTGCATCTTTTCAGACATATTACTTTATAATTTTTTTTTTTCTTGAAGCAAATCCACCTATCCCCACAGATTCTATTCTTAAACAAGTCGGTCCACGATGCTGAAGAAACCGGTCGGCCCTGGGTAAGGAAATACTTGGAGGGATCGCTAGTGTCAGTTTAAATTAATGAAAAGTCTGAGTGACAGGCTGTTTTAAAATAAATGTAGTTTTATTACTTTCAAACACATGTAATAACAGCCCTGGGACTACAACCTAGAGAAAGATAGCCTGCGTCAGAGAATCAAAGCAAATAAATACGAGTCCGTGATAATGAGCCTATTACTGGGAGAATGTCCTGCTGAAGACCAGCATCTTCGAATTGGCTCACGTTCTCCTGGGGAAATTCATTCATTTAAGAAATGCTTTTACCCCCCTCCCTTCATAGATATGAGGAAAGCCCCATTAAAAAGCGCTACAGGCGCGCCTGGGTGGCTCAGTGGGTTAAGCCTCTGCCTTCAGCTCAGGTCATGATCTCAGGGTCCTGGGATCGAGTCCCGCATCGGGCTCTCTGCTCAGCAGGGAGCCTGCCTCCCCCTCTCTCTCTGCCTTTCTCTCTGCCTGTCTCTCTGCCTACTTGTGATCTCTCTGTCTCTGTCAAATAAATAAATAAAATCTTTTAAAAAAATAAATTAAAAAATAAAAAAAATCAAAAGCACTACACTTGGGCCGCCTGGGCGGCTCCGTCGGTGAAGCATCCAACTCCAGATTTCAGCTCAGGTCCTGATCTCAGAGTTGTGGGATTGAGTCCTGCGTTGGACTCCGTGCTCAGCACAGAATCTGCTTGAACTTCTCTCTCTCCCTCTGCCCCTCCCCCACTCTCTCTCTCACTCTCTCTTTTTCTCTCTCCCTCTCTCCAAAATAAGTAGATAAGTCAAGTCTTTAAAAAACAAAACAAAACCAGCTTTTGCAAATGCCAGTGGATGGCATCTAGCAGCAGCCCTCTGCACTCTGGCCCTAACAAGTAGTAGCCCCAAACAGCAAACACCCCGTGGCCTCTACAGGGACCCACTTGTCCCAGGCTGCCCAAGACTTCTTTTGGGGCACAGAGGATTCTGAGTGCTCAGTCCCCAGCAAAGCGAGACAGCTGGTCACCCCCTAAGTATGGACGGAATGTGCAGCGGTACGGGGTTTCCTGGAGGAATGAAGGCAGGTGGGGGACACGGCAGCTCACTCTTTCTGTCGACCTTTCTGCCTTCACTTTGGAACTTCTCTTACAATTTCCTCCCTGAAACATGTCGATCCCATCTGTCTTCCCTGTGCCCCCCAAATCCTATCTAAGGGCATAGCAAAACGTGAGAAAGTAGGACAGAGGCAGCAAAGATGGTTAGTGTTTATTGTAGCTGGCATGTCTATGGTCTTCCCATGTACCAGGCACCGTGCTAGGCACCTCGTGTAGATGCGCTGGAGTCATCGTTGCAGTAGCCTTCCAAGCTGGATGTTCTCATTACCCTCCTTTTACCGATGAGGCTGAGTAGCTACTCCAGAGCCCCAGCACTAGGGAGATGGGATCCGAGCTCAGGTAGTCTGTGCCCCTCTACCCACAAAACTGCCCTGCTTCTCAAATGCCCATCTGCCTCCGAGGCTAGCCCTCCACTTCACCTCTACACACGAGGCTCCTATAATAAAGCCATCACCTGTGTGTCCCCTGTGGCACTCTGGAGCCCTTGTAAGAAGAGAGCCTCTTAGCCTGGCGCTGGAAGTCCATCCAGCCTGAGTCCTAGGTCCACCATGAACTGTTGCGTGACCTTGGACAGGTCACTGCCCTTCAGCTTTTTCTTTGATTTATAAAATGAAGGAGCTGGACAAAGAGACCTTGAGAGCTCTTTCCAGTTCTAACAGGCTCTGAGCTCCTATGACAAGGGTATTTGGGGGGAGGGAGTTGGAAACAAGGAGGAAGGCTGTAAAGCCGCCCTAATGACTGGGAATTTTGAAAGGAGCCCCAGGGTGTTATCACTGCCCTTAGGATGACAATGAATGCTTCCTTTGACTCCTCCAAGTGTCTCTGGGGCTGCAGGGAGCAGGTGGGCTGGCTGGCTGAGATGTTGTCAGGTTTGTTCTCAGCTTCTGATACTGGAGAGTTCAGGGTGAAATTCATATAATTAAACTTTAAAGCAAATATGTCCCTCCCAGCACCACATAACCCCAAAGGGGCTTCTGAGCAAGAGAAATGGAAGAATTCAGTGTCTTTTGCTCCAAGTACTCTCGGACACAACCACCCAGAATTGAAATGAGAAGCCCTCTAAGCACAGAGATCTATCAGTCAGGGGAGAGCTCCGTGGAGAAAAGTGCCCAGGGCCGAAGGGCTGGTAAGAGCAAAGGCATACAGAGTAGCTGAGCAAACTGGCCTGAGGGAGAGTTTTCACTCTCTCTGAGACCCTCCAGGCTAGAGAGCGAGGCTGAGTTTTGACCTAGTCGTCCTTGGGTGCATTGCCGTGAGCTTTTATAAAGTATTTATGTAGCCATTTTATATTTTACCAAGTGCTTTACAGTCACTTTTATTTGGCTTAGTAAAGTTTTCCTGGAATGCCATCGACTTTATGGTCAGGAGAGTCCCCCCTCGTTGGCTTGGCACCTCCGAGCGTCCAGCCTCACACAATGGGCCCGCTTGTTCCGGCGGGCGAGCAGGTGCAAAGCGTCGTGGGGCCTGACGGCACCTGCAGCCGCTGGGGCGGTCGGAGTGGGGGTGGCTTACACTCCAGTTCACCTTTCCTCTCCTCTGTGATTGCTTGGTTCTATTTTATTGCTGGCAAGCCGTGAGCGGCAGTGCCCGGCTTGGCTGTGCCCAGGGCACAGCTATTCTGATCGGCGGATGCTGGCAAATGGTAGGCCGTTTCCCCTGTGCTCAGGGGCTCTGTTCTGGTTCCCCCGCCCAGGTCCACCATCACCACCATCTTCCACCAAACAGACGTGCGGACTGTTTCCTCCTGCCATCCCCGGGCTCTGACCACAGCCCAGACTCGGGGGCTCGGGAACACTTTTAAGGGAAGAAGACAACAGAAGGAGCCAGTCCATGCTCCCTGCAGATCAGACTTTTCAGTGTCCTTGGCCAAGTCTAACACCAAGTCCCTGTATTCTTGGTTGGGGGGGGTGGTCCTTTCGTCTTCCCTTCAGCCCCTGTGGCACAGTCTGCCAAGCACTCTGGGTGTTGAGTTGGAGGTTGGCATGTGTGCCGGTGAAGCAGGGAGAAGAGCTTCACACGCTGGGTCACAGATTTGCTGGGGAGTCCAACACAGCCACTAGTCGAAAGTTTCATGTTCTGAGGAACAGGTTTGTCCAAGCCAAAAGCAGGATCTGGGCTTCATGGGAAGTCCAGATTAGAGACAGTGGGGCCAGAACATCGGAAACTTCGGGACCTCCAGCTCCAGTGTGGCGGGGAGCGGGGGGCGGGGGGTGTCTGTGGCTGAGCTCGGGGGTATGTAGATGCTCAGCAGGGAATTGGTGAGTAGATAGCACTTGCATTCTCTTACTGATGGAAGACAGCAAATCCTTTCTCTGACGCCCAGAACTGAGAACCTAGAAACTTCGCCATGAGATTTGAAACTCTTTTTTTTTTTTTTTTTAAATCATCTCTATATCCAGTGTGTGGCTCAGACTCATGACCCTGGGATCAACAGTCTCATGCTCTCATCACTGGGCCAGCCAGACACCCCAGACCCTCTTTCTTTTTTTTTTTTTTTAAGATTTTATTTATTCATCTGACAGATCACAAGTAGGCAGAGAGGCAGGCAGAGAGAGAAGGAGGAAGCAGGCTCCCTGCCGGCAGAGAGTCCGATGCGGGGCTCGATCCTAGGACCCTGGGATCATGACCTGAGCCGAAAGCATGAGCCTTTAGCCCACTGAGCCACCCAGGCACCCCCCCCCCCCACCCGGATCCTCTTTCAAAGCTACTGCCTTGACTATAGGAAATGTAACAGGTGTATCAGAAGACGTATATTCACAGCGGTAGAACCACTCAGAAGTGGGCTAAAGTTTACACTCGGAGAATTGATATTGCTAGCAGGTGTGTATGATGGTGATGGGTGGGCTTGGCGTGGGCGCACACTGACTGCTCCGTGGGGATGGGACAGAGGCTGCAACGAGTGGTGCTTGGGCTGTGGAAACTCACCTGCCTGGCTGGCCTGGCGGGGGAGTGACCCACCACCTGAATAATGATATCCACCGGGGCCGAGGGAAGGAACACTGCCTTTCTCCAGACAGGCATTGGTTTCCAAAGTGTTGCCATCCAGGGGGTGGGACACAGTGGCCGATTTTCCTGGCAGAGCCCAGACAGGGGGTTGGACAGAAGTCCAGCGTCAGGCAGGTTCTCAGTCAGTGGCTGCAGATTGGGGGTTGTGGGGGAGGGCCCAGGGGGGAGACCGCTGACAAGAGCTGGACAAAGTAGGTTAGAGTCTCGACCACACAAGCTGAGCTTTGGGTGAGGCATTCAGTCTCCGTTCAGTTCAACAGACACTTATGGACTGCCTACTGTATGCCAGGTAGGGTGAGTTCACGGGGTGACGCAGAGGACAGACCCAGAGACGAATACAAACAAGGAAACCAGGACAGAGCTCAGGGTGGCACAGCCCAGGGAAATGTAGCTGGCAAGAGGAAGTCATGCCTGAACCTCTGGGGTTCACTCCCCAAACAAGAAAGACCGGGTTTGAGGTATAAGGCTAATTCCAGAGGCTGGGGCCTGACAGGCCAGTCAGTGACGCGATCGCCTTCCTGCCTTTGCCACCCCTGGCTCGGGTTCCGGGTAGGCCCAAACCTGCTCAGTGAAGGCTTTGAGGCCTGCACATGAGTGTGGCTAAGACAAGAGGAATTGACAGCCAGACAGTGACAGGAAGAGTGAGTTTTCCTTTCAAGAATGTCGGTGGTACCTATTCATGGGAACGCGTGCGTCCTCCCCTCGTGAGCTCTGGGGGGTCATTAAATAAGGTTCCAGGGGATGCCCGGAGCCACACCAAGGACGTTTTTCTTTGTTACTGTGTATGTTGAAACACAGCACACACGAGGGAAGAGAAGTCTCCCTTTCCTCTAACTCCGACGTGCCTGCCTCTCAAACCGGTCAGCGAAGTGTGACTATAGGTCGACTTTGAGGGTCTCGGCCTCCGCTGGGCAGATCGCCGCGTTGAAGAATGGCTGTTGTGGACCCCTCAGGGACCTGAGACAGACAGTGCAGTGTCCTCAAGAAAGGGATGTGGAAAAAACATGTGGGTGTTTTCAGGAGCCATCGGATTCATGACCTGGGACACTTCTGCCAAGTGGGAGTTTGGGGCCCCAGAGAGGAGGAAAGTGAAATGCGGGGGGACAAGTGAGCAGGGTGGGTTTCTGACACCCCAAGCTGGTTGGTCACTGCCCTGGGCCTCAGGAAATGATGTGTTCTTCAGCAGCTGACGGTTAAGTTTGCACCGTTTGAAGCCCTGCGTGGTGAGCCCCCCCACCCCACCACCTGCCTCCCCCCAGAGTCCCTGTCCCCTGGAGGCTCCGTGCGAGGACACCTCTGCTAAAGGGAGCCACAGGTCACTGCTCAATCACAACCTGAAAGAAAGCCTTGGGTGCTTTCGGCTGTGCTCAGTCCTCCCTGAACCCTACACCATCGGTGCCCCTGCTCGAACCTGGACTTGGACTTCAGCTGGGGCATCCTTGCACAACCGAGACGCTTCCATTTCTTCCGGTCTCCTCAGCACGGGGATGGGTAGATTTGAAGCCTCCCCCGACTGTTCATTGCAAGGTGCCTTCATCCTCTCTCTGGAAATCCTCTTCGAATACCATTTATTGCAGTCCTGCTGCACGTCCGCTCGGGGTTCGGTGCGTTCACGTAGTAACAGCATCGGCCCTCACCTGCGGGTCTGGGCACTGTTTGAAGCACGTGGCCTCGGCTGTCCCAACTGACTCGGCTTCGGGCTATCAATTCGTCCTCCAGACAAGGCAGGCGGGGTTTCATTCTTTGTCAAAAGGCACACAGTATCTTCTTCAGTTTCTCTCATGAGGTTCTGTAGTTCCTCGAGTACAGATCCTTTGGTTAGGTTTATTCCCAGGTATCTTACGGCTCTTGGTGCTATAGAACTCCTCTCTCGCACTCTCTTTCTCTCTCTAAAATAAATAAATAAATAAATATTTGTTTAAAGAAGAAAAAAAAAAAGGCACATAGTAAATGGTGGAAACCAGCTTGCGAAACTAGGTCTTGACAACAAGGCTGGTGGCTTGGTCTTTCTCGACTATACGATGTACTCGTGGTCTTGGTAAACTGTGTGCAGTAAATCGGCTTTCGCCTCCTAAAACTAATTACTGGCCACAATTTTGACCATCCCTTGCCGTGCACCAGTGCTGTCACAGGCCGTTGAGGTAGGTGACCCGTTCTCTCACTCCTTTCTTGGCTCTTTTATTGGGGGAGCGTGACAACTCCGTGCAAGTCACATCTGCAGGGACACTTGGCCTCTGTGGGCCCCAGTCTGCCCATCTGTAAGTGGAGGGCGTTGGACTAAAAGATTTTGAGGGTTCTCTCCAAACCCGATCTTCATTCCCATGAGTTAAAAATCTAACTTGAAAAAAAAAAAAAAACAACTAACTTAAAAGCAGGTAAAGATCATTTCCTTTTGGCTTGACTCCAGTGGGATGAGAAAACATCTGGTTTTCTGGGCTAGTTCTCTGGTCTAGAAGGACTTGATAAATGAGTTTGGGGTGATTGAATAATAAATCCACACTGAGCGCTTCGTGCCGTGACAGCCCCACCCCTAGCTCCCCAGCTCCTGAATTACATTCTTCTTTCAGGTTTTGTAAGAGTGAAACTGGGTGGAAGTTCTTTCCTCCTTGATATGTCCTTCCTCGGGGGCACCATCCCTCCCCACAAGAGAACCCTCCACCTGGCATCCGGACTGCTGGTTGTCGGGCTCCAAGCCCAGAAGGCAGTGCTCACCGTCCTTCCCACACCCCGGGTTGTGCCTAGCCCACGGTCTCACTTTGGCTTCCTTATTTCCTCTTCTCTCTCCTTACCTTGAGAGAGAAGAGGTTCCTCTGCAGAGGCTGCTTCCTTGGACCAATGTCCAGGTGATCCCCTCATCATTGGCCTTTTTGTCTCCATGTTCCCCACGGCCAGACTCTCTTCGCCACGGCGGGTGATGTTCAACTTCTCACGCTTTCCTCACCATCTGGAAGATATTCTTCACTTCTCCAGGTTTAAATGACTTCTTGAGTATATTCCAAGACCAATCTTTCAGTCCCTGCCCCCACCCCTCACGGGGAGCTTTGAAACTAGGTGAAAACCAGATTCTAATACACATAGTCCCTTATATAGCTCATGCCCGCTAAATGAGATATAAATGGATCTACATCTCTCCAGTTTCTTCTCTAGCTTTTACTTCCTGTCTGTTGAAATGTATTTGTAATTAATTTCTGAAAGAACAGAGGGGCTTCTCAGAGTATGGTGGATATATAGGTTTCTAGCACTCTCCCGGTTGACATTTGCTCTCAAGTGGAACCGCTGTGCTGACAAATATGGGAAACATTTTCCTTTAAATATGTGCATAAATAAATAAGAAGCAAATTGTTGCTATCTTTATGAAATGCATTTACAAAAACTCAGCTCTTTTCACCTTTTGCTTTATTTTTCTGTTCATTTATGTAAATTAAGACTGCATCTTGGATAGAAAGAACATTTTTCTAGGCCTCTTAACAAGATGGTTTTTCTACCCTGTGTTCTGGCTTGTTTTTAAAGCTATTTATACTCTTTAATTATCCCATTTTTCCACAGTGATTATTGTGGCTGGAGCACTTTCCAAAGAAAGGAGCTGATAAATCAGGGGCTGCATGCAATACCTCAGTCTTTCCATAAGATGGCGCTCTGAGAATGTGAGCTCTGTAACTCACTTGCAGCCTCCGTCGAACCCGGCAGCAAATTAAACTTTTGTAAAACCACATATTTTGGTGGGGTGCGGGGTGGGGGGAGGAGTAGTTAGCCCTTCTAAGACTTGCTCTCAAACACTTACCACCATTCTAATGCCTAGGGGAAGAAGGAAAGTGAGTTTTCTAGCAGCCTCCCCGCCTTATAGCCAGCCGGGCTAGCAATGTTTGAAATTCGCAGTGTGCATTTAAGGGACCTTTTAAAGAGCCGGCTTTCTTCTAAAGGTTGGGGGGGCGGGGGTTGTGGCACTAACAACTTGTGCTGGTAGAAAAGCCCCTCTCTGGGTCTCAGTTTCTTCACCTACCGAAGAGTGGATTGGACAAGATGATCTCTTAAGGGTGTTTCCGTTTCCAGCGATTTCTATGTTTGAATTCGTTGATTTCTTTCCACTACACCCTTGCTGCCTCAGCCAGCACAGAAATGGGAAGAAAAGATCGCCCATTTTACGCTTGTTTGACTCTATTCCTTTTCTACAAGTGCTCTCTTTGCTTCAACTGTCCCAAGACAAGCATGCCCAGATGTCCTGTTTAAATTAGGTTCCTTTTCTCTTTATGGCTTTTGCACCGGTAACCCTCCTCCCCCTCCTCCCCCATCCTTGACCAATCTGCCTGAACAGAAGCATGTCCCCTTTTCATTTCACGAATAGGGATTTCTTGGCATTAGGGCAGTCATTTTTGTGCTAAGCAGATACCAAAGTGGATGGTAGTATTTAAGTATATAAGTAGTATATAAGTATTACCGCGTATCATACCTAGAAGGTGATGCTTCTTAGAGCACATGTAACATGTCCAGTTAAGAAAACTAGAGATTCTGGAGATAGGAACTTCTCTCTATTCATTTTTCTTTCTCCACTGGCTGGCATTCATTGCCAGAACCACGTCAAAGCGTTAGGAAAGAAGCAGTATTCCTGAGAGTGGATAATTCGTGTAATTAGAGGTGAGTGTCATTAAGTAGATAACTCATCATTAAAGTCCTCTGTGGCCAACGGAGCCCCCTTTCCTGGTGCTCTGGGCAGCCTGCGGGTGAGAGTCGTGCTGTGATGGCTCGTCCTCGTTCAGAGCCTCTCGTGAACCTCCACACGCCAGTAACACAGAGGGAGCCATTGGAAATGAAATGCTGAATTAATTAATGCCCAAACTACGGAGACACCCCTAACTCAGTCCCTCCAGGCTTGAATCGGCGCATGCATGTTCCATAAAATTCCCCGGGGGTACGTCACATCTGCCACATTGCTAGAGCCGAGGGGATGAAGGCAGAGAGGCATTAAACACAACATTCATTCTCCTGCATTCATTTTTCTGTTGTCCTTAGGGATTTTCAGATCACCTTTGGTGCTCGCCCAGTGGCGTGGCGGTGGTGGTGGTGGATTGTTTATTTCTCTGACCTCAATACCGTATCTCCCAAGAACACAGATAGTTCACTGAAGAACAATACTGTTGGATCTGTGTTTGGGAGGAGAAACTCCATCCACGGGGCCCTCCCCAAGGGTTTTAGAAGGCGAGCCCAGGTATCTGCTGAGTAGGTGAGGAGAACCGCTGTTGTGCGCCCTGCGCCGAGCCTTGGTGACTGTTACAGGGAGCTTGTGTCTCATATGGGGGAGCAGTGCGGTGAGGAAATGGCAAATACCTAGTCGGCACGGACGATTCCTAAGGAAGCAGTAGCAGCATAGCGGTTAAGAACAGAGGCAGCCAGGGGCATCTGGCCGACTCAGCAGGAGGAGCATGCGATGCCTGATCTCAGGGTTGTGAGTTCGAGCCCCACGTAAGGTTTAGAGATGTCTTTTAAAAAAGGAAACCTTGGGGCGCCTGGGTGGCTCAGTGGGTTAAAGCCTCTGCCTTCGGCTCAGGTCATGATCCCAGGGTCCTGGGATCGAGCCCCGCATCGGGCTCTCTGCTCAGCAGGGAGCCTGCTTCCTCCTCTCTCTCTGCCTGCCTCTCTGCCTACTTGTGATCTGTCTGTCAAATAAATGAATAAAATCTTATAAAAAAATAAATAAATAAAATAAAAAAGGAAACCTTGAAGAAAGAAAAACACAGGCAGCTAGAAATGGACTCACAAGATTTCGATCTCCAACTTTCTATCCACTCACTGTGCGACCTCGGGCAAGTGACTTCACTTCTCTGTGCCTCTGCTTCCTCATCTGTAAAAACGGGCTGATAATCCTAGTGTCTATCCCCTTGGGTTGGTCAGAGAAGTCCGTGAGATGCCGCATGTTTTTTCTTCTCAGTGCTTCAGTGTCTGGCCCGGAGAAAGCACTCAATGCTGACAGCTCTTGGTACTCTTGTTACTGTCAGTACCACGAGGTGCTCTGCGTAGTACAAAAGAGAACTTAACTAAGCCTCTGCTTTCAAAAACGTCACAGGTTTCATGGGCTGGCGGTCGGAAGGTGCATAAGAGGAGAGCAAGCAACTCGAGTCGCTCCCCAGGATACAGTTACATGCAAGGTCTGCAGGTTGGGATGCGTCTGAGTGGCTTAGGGAGGCCCTCAGCAGCTTTCAGGAAGGGGCTTTAGGCAGCCCCAGGGAAGGTGATCGAGCATTGAATGACTTATTTGCCTCCTTTTGAGAGAAGGCACGCGTAATAACGTCCATTCATATTCACAGCCCCGCTCATCTACTGTCCTTTTGAGATAGGCAAATTGGAGTTACTTCATCAAAGAGTACGAAACATGTACGTTTCACCTACCCAAGCAGAGCTGGCGACCTGATGATAAGCACCTGAGGTTCGACGGGGTCCGGGGTGACATCGTGTATATTGCATTCTATACATATGCATTCTGTCCTAAGAAGTCACCTTTGAGCTGGGTTGCTAGCGATGGCCACTAGAAGCTTTCCAAGAAGAAGGGCTTCCCATGGGCCCTGCTTTGCATTTACCTTTTCTTTCCTTTTGCTTTCTCTTCTGCCTTTAAGAAAATTAACCACTATATAAAACTTCACTCATTAGACATTAAATTATTGTAAAGATTTAAAAATGTACAAGACACGGAAGAAGATAAAATAAAATTAAGAGTCCCCCCATATCTTTGCTTGCGCACTGGAGATAACTGCTATCACCATTTCTTAAAAATTGTCTGTGTCTATCGGGACATGTATAAAGGACAGGGGATTCATACATCTGCAGACCCATTTTTATACCAAATGGAATCACACTGTCCATTCTTGACCACCGTTTGTATCTGCAACAGTGTGTCTTGGATTTGACTTTGTCCTTTTCGTGTCTGCATAATATTCCATTTAGCACTCCAGGCTTTTAAGATTCCATTCTGTATTTTGTCCAGTGAAGGAGAGCAGAGTAGACATGTGGGAAACAGAAATGATTGGGGTGTGGGAGAGGTACTGAGACACCTCAAGGGAGAGCGCAAGAATGCCGAGTTTTAAAACAGTGCCATGAAGTCTTAGCAGCTATGGAAATCAGTTGGATCAGTACTTTGGGTTATTGCTTTGTGGAAAACAGAAATTTAAGGCAAGTTTTAGGTCAAAGCCACAGGCCAGCTCTTCCTAACACTTCTGTAACCAGAAACCATGCTTAATTTACCGAAGTCCTTTGAGGATTTAAATAGCACATGAGGCGAGCGGAACAGTGGCTGCTATTTCAACTTTCAAAATGTTTGGCAAGTTTTCCAACCCAAAGCTGTTTTTAAAAAATTGAGTCACCGTGGGATTGGAGAGCAGTGTTTTGTCCTGGTTCCTGATCCATAGCTTGGAGATAAGAAGCCAAAAAATAGAGCAAGCAACAGGGACACTTTTTTCCGGATGGCGGGAAGGAATACAGTGGTCCACAGGGATCAGCTGGGGGACTAATTTGATTGAATATTTATAGGTGATTTGGAAGAGAGGGTACAGGGCAAAATCGTGACGTTGGCAGATGTCTTTACACTATTCCAATGAGGATCATAAACTTCGGGAAGATGTTTGTTTTGTAGGAGCAGGGATAAAAGTGGTTGGCAAGCTTCGATAGGCATAAACCCACCGAAGTGTCTCTGGGGACACATTCCTGAAGCTCATTGCACAAGATTTATCTTAAGCTTTACCCCTTTACCTGTGAACAGGGTCTCTGCTTCAGGCATCAGTAGGTGCAAAGAGAGACACAATGAAGTTGCTGGTATCAGGAGGGAGATGGCATTTAAGCAACATTATATGAACATAAAAGGGAAGGCTAGTAAGCTGATTGCCACAAGATACATAAGTAAAGAATGCTGCTTTGCGTTTCTTTAATATACCCCCAAAGGCAGTTGGTGTTTGATGGTTGGTGATCTGTGTATTCACTGATCTTCAAAGTTAAATAAGCGCCTAGCATTTCAGAAGAAATGCAATCAAATGTTCTCTTCAACTTTACTACAAAATATTTTCCCTTCCATGGGGCGCCTGGCTGGCTCAGTCGGGGCAGCTCCCAACTCTTAATCTCGAGGTCATGAGTTCGAGCCCCATGCTGGGTGTAGGGATTATTTTAAAAGAATATTTTCCTTTTCATTGGATGTCTTTTTAATTATGAAGGTCGGAACTAGATTTCCTGACCTCCTCTGCTACTGCACGTGTTTTTCAAGGCGCGTCCTGAATATTGGCAGGTACATCATATCATGGAAGGGAACACCTAACAAAACCAGATCAGTATCTTCTGAAGTTGTGGAATTTTAGGTAATAAATAATAAAGATGTCTGCCCTACCCACATCACAGTGTGGTTGAGAAGCTCAAGTAAGCTGAATGATAAGAAACTGCTTTGTTCAGTGCTATGCAAAAATGTAGTAGTATTAATTATTCATTGCATGTCGTAATTTGGGATTATGATGTGAGGGGCGCCTGCGTGGCTCAGTTAGTTAAGTGTCACCCCTGGGCTCAGGTCATGATCTCAGTGTCCTTGGATGGAGCCCCACGTCAGGCTTCCTGCTCAACAGGGAGTCTGCTTCTCCCTCTGCCCCTCTCCCCTTCCCCCCTGCTCATGCTCTCTCTCAAATGAATAAATAAATAAAATCTTAAGGAAGAAGAATACAAAAAGACTAGATTCTAGGCAATCATCCTTTATAGCTATTCATGCAAATGTGTGAAGATTAGTATACAAGGATGTTCTTTGTTGCATTGTTTATATTAACAAATTATTAGAAATAACTCCATTGTTCATCAGGGATTGGATAAGTAAATTATGATGTAGCCATACAGAAGAGTAAGGACAAGACCGCTGTTAAGTGATGAAAAGTTGCAAATCAGCATGACTGGTATGCTTCCGGTTTGGGTTAGAATTATGTGTTAGTAAAAGTGTGTGGAAACCCCTAGAAGAATATATATCAGACAGCTAGCCATGCTTCTCTCTTGGAAGGATAGGATGATAGGGGAACTTTTACTTTATGCTTTGTTTACTTCTGTACTGTTTAAGTTGTTTACCAGGAACTTACTATATTTGTCATTAAAAATACAAATAGAAGAAACACAAATTTGCCTTTAACCCGACTATCGTAATTAGCGGGAGGGGGGAGGTGTGTAAGGCAAGGGCAAATTTATACTGCACATGGCTTGGGAATGCCTCCCCAAAACAAACCCAACTGCAGGGCCTACAGGAAATGGTGGGAGGAGGAAGGGGAGGAGAAGGAAGAAGTAAAGCACACTCCAAGTTAAGGTCCCTTCTGAGTGTTCCCCTAAGACGCAGGACCTCCCTTAACATAGCTCTCATCAGATCCAGCCACGCTGGATCCAGAACAGAGTAAGGGAGGGGACTTGGTCTGCATTGTTGTATCCCCAACTCCTGGGGTGGGGAAAGGATGTTGAATGAATGTATTGATGTTTGTTGACTGTTGAACGCTCTCCATTGCGCATAGACTTTATCTGGAGTGGTTTACTTTTGCATCATAGGGTCATCCCATGGTTTAGAAGGCTGAAGAGAGCTTGTGGTCAGCTTGACCACTGGCGTCAAGTATAGTCAGCTTTTATTTTTGATGGGACCCTCCTGTGACAAACCTTTTCTTTCCCTTTCCCTTTCCAGATACAGCCAGAAGGCAGCGAGGAACGGCATGAAAAATCAGTTCAACCTCCATGAGCTGAAAATGAAGGGCCCTGAGCCAGTGGTCAGTCAAATTATTGACAAGCTGAAGCACATTAACCAGGTAAGTGGTACATCGAACAAAAATGGAAATGGGGAAGAAATGAGGGGTGGACAGGGTCCGCCGTTCCAGTTGTGTTCTTGGGCTTTTGAAGAGGCAGCCGTTCTTCATTTCCTTCAAAGATTCTCTGTGTTGGGGCGCCTGGGTGGCTCAGTTGGTTAAGTGTCCAGCTTGTGATTTCAGCTCAGGTCATGATCACACGGTTGTGAGACCAGGTCGCGAGTTGGGCTCCATGTTTGGCAGGAGTCTTCTAGAGATTCTCTCTCTCCCTCTTCCCACACTCATGCATCTGTCTCAAATAAATAAATAAATCTTAAAAAAAAAAAAAAAGATTTGCTCTGTTGAAAAGGATGTCTGACCCTTGTTTTTCACTCCATTTTTATTTTATTTTATTTTTTTGGTAATCACGACACCCAGGGTGGGGCTTGAACCCATGATGCTGAGATCAAGAGTCACACACCCTTCCGACTGAGCCAGCCAGGGACCCCTTCACCCCACTTTAAAATTATAAAGATAATGTTGTAATATTAGAGAAAGCTTGGAAAATAGAGGGGAAAATATTTCTCACAATCCCACTACCCTATCCTGTTTTCATTTTTAGCTGTTCTTTTCTAATGTTTGTCCAGAAAACCACACTCACACGGACTTGTTATGTAATTGGAACTATACAAGTGATTTATAGTTCTTAAAATTAACATTATATTGGAAACACTTTTTCATGTTGTCACAAATCTTCATATTAATCATTTTTTGTGGCCGCCTAAGATTTCTTTAAGTATTCATGATAATTAATCAGTTTGCTTTTGCTGGACATTGAGATTGTTTCAAATTTTTTATCCTCATAAATAAAGCTACGTCTTCGTGCATGGAGCTTTCTCCTGATCTTCAATCATTTTCTTGAAATATTGGTGTTATCAGGTTAAAGGATGTGAGCATTTTAATGCATGTTTCCAAATTGCTTTCCAACGGGGGCATGTATCAGCTCTCACTGCCACTAGGAAGCTACTGGAAGGCGAGCTTCACCGCACCCTCGCCACCTTCTGACTCACTGCCCTACACAGAGACACCCACAGATTCCCTTGACCTGTACACAGTTTTCCTCTCATGAGGAGTTTAGTAACTAAGACACAAATAGAAGTTAGTTGTACCATCTGCTTGTGATTGCTTTGTGGCCACAATAAAAAAAAAAAAAAAAGGCTACCAAAAGTGCCACTGTATACCAGAGTGACAGTGTTCCTGCCCCATGATCCATGAGTGGGAGGGCCCTGCACCACGGACTTCTATTTGTAGCTTCGAAAGAACTTAATGCAACTCAAATCCTTATGTAGGGTCAGAGGTTTGTGCGTGAAGACGTTCGCATGGTTTTATTTTTTAATACAAAGGTTAGCAATGACATTTTTGTGGTTCTTAGAAAATGTCTGGAAGGGCTCTCTAATAGTGGTATATTTCACTGCAAATGGCTTTGCGGAAGTATTTACAACACAATCGGGTGTGACCCCTCCCATGCTAAGAAAGTGCCCTGCACTCAGTGAGCATTGAATAAATAGTTGTGAGTGTGGCACATGGTAAGTTAGGCAGCGGTGTTGGGAAAGAGCCTTCTTTCTGTGAATTCACAACCTCACGACGTTCTACAGAACCTGGCGATATGTGATAGGATTTCTCCAGAACGCATCTCTGAAAGGTTCAGAGCACAGCGTAAACCACTCACGTGAGGGCACGGTACAGCTTCACCTGGGGACACCAGTGGCCGTTGTCCTCTGAATCCTCTCCAGATTCTCTCTAGCCAGCTCTAGCTGGGTGGCAACACTCGACTGGTTAGAGGAAGATCCAAGGCCTCAGTGGATGGACCCCCTCAGTAGAAAAAAGGAATGCCGCGTCATGTCGGACATGGGCTTCTATCTGACCTAACGGTCCCTAAAATGTCCAGCCTCATAGCAAAGACATTGAGTGTTCAATATTCCTACAGTGGGAGACCATGTGAGGTAGTGGGAAGAGCGTGGGTTTTGGATCCAGATGGATCTGAATTTGGCCATGGACCTCACCAGGTATAGAACTTTGGGCAAGTCATTGGACCTGAGCTGTAGTTTTCTCGTCTGTAGTACAGAGAGATATCAAAACCTCCCTTATAAGGTTCCTGTGAGGATTAGAAATTTTAGATATACCCCATTATAGAAAGCTTAAATCTAATTACAGATATAATGTATTTTATGTATTATATGTTTTTACCCATATATACAAATCTATGTAATTGCATATGCCCGGCAGATAATAAGTGGCAGTTGAAATGATTATAATTCAGGATTTCCTCTGTAGGCAGGACTTGAGTTTGAAAGGGGGCATGATTCCAGGTTTTTGTTTCGTTTTGTTTTGTTTTTTTTTTTGCCTGTCTATCTAGTCTGTTTCCCCAGTTTTGTGTGGTTGTAGTTTCCTTTGGTGTGTCTCTCTTCTCTGCTCTCCCATATTGTTTCCTTCTGTCCCCTTCCTCTGTCTTCCAGCCACAGAAGTTGAAACCACCTCATGGGTAGGGAAGTGTGTGAGAGTGGGAAAAGGCATCATTACAATTTCTTTCTCCCACCTCTGCCGTGAACGTGTGTGTGTGAACATTTTTGGTTCCCTTACAAATACCATTGAGCAACCAATGAATTCTCATTGATAGACCAGTTTTACCTGTTTAAGTAGAGCTCTTAACATTGCCTGGGCTTCAAACACCCACAGGGACTTCTTTTTTTTTCATCTGTCTTGCTTTATATGGCCCAAACACATTTGTTTTCAGGCCTTCAATAAAATTCCGATTTTGGCTGTGATTCAGTCCAAAAGTGAGACATTTTAAGAAAGTCAGAGAAGGATGTTACTATGATGCTAATGATGGCAAAGAAGGTGATGACCTGTTGTGTTTGTTTAGCACATAACCACATTTTGAAGGGATTTCATTGTGCTGAAAGTCTAACTGGCCGTACTGGGGGGAAAAAAAAATCAACCCGGCACACAGTCGTCCTTTTCAAGAACTCAGTGTTACCTTTGGACGTTAATTCATCCTTACTGACCCCTTTGGGGGTAAGTGATATATAATCGTTGTCCCTTTCTTTATAGCTAGGGAAACTGAGGCAGAAAGCCATCAAAGGCTGGGGGGGCATGCCGCCCAAGCATCCAGCGCATTCAGTTGAAGATTTGATCAATCATCCAGGTGTTGTTGCCTATATGCAGCCAAACATTTGCATGCACTGAATGCCTGACTCACTGGATCGCATGTTGTGGTGACTGGGCGGGGGGAGGTGGAGAGAACCAAGTTAACGTGCCTGAGTTCCCATGGAAGTGAGTGGCGAGTCCTGGAGCATGATGCTGTTTTCCTAGGCACCTCGCTTGGGGCTGCAGGCGTATACATCTGCAAATGTAGACTATTTCCTTCTCTCTGTCTGTGCTCGTAGGCCCACGTGCATCTGTCCAGATGGACCGTGGCTGGGCCACTTAGGAGTACTTTCCAAAAGTAACTCTTCACTTTCTTCCGTGGAAATTCTCAGCTGCCTCCTTTCAGGTTACAGTTGCCGTTGATAGCGCTGGAAATACTATACTCACTAAGGGAATAAAGTAACATTATTTCCATATTGAGGGTCCCGTGGTGTAACCTTGAGGGGATGGGTTCAGGGTCAGGCCCTGGGCCCCTTTCCTGGGAAGGCCTGCAGGTGTGGAATGGCCTCCCCGCCTCCTTCCAAGCCAGAGTTCACGTGTAACATTCCCACGATTGGAAATGAGGACGTTTTTATTTCCTTTTCAGTTTCTAATTTGTGTGAGGATTTATTGTCTTGTGCTAGCAGAGCCGTTGAACTCCTTTAAGCTCCCAGTGTCAGTTCTGAAATTTGCTGGGCCATATTGCTTTAAACACACGTACACACACACACACACACACACACACAGTTTTGTTTTTGTTAGTGTTCTGCTCCAAGGCTCCTGTGTGCAGGGAAGACCCCCCAAATACCAAGAATGATCACAATACATTCTTACCCGGATGATCCTGCGGGCCGTTTGCCCTCTAACCCGGCTCGGTCAGTGACATTTTCTCTCGCTCTGAGAGTAGCCGTGGAGTTAGTGTGAATTTTAGCGGCCCCTGAACTGTTCTCCCTTATTCTTCCCCAGGAAAGCCCTCACTGTTTTTTGTTTTCCCCCCAGTTTCAGTTCCGGTTCAAATGAAATTCCAGAAATTGTTTCCCTGCCTGTTATAAACAGCTGAAGCCAGTCGATACCTGCCCATTTGGTGTCCGAGCTTTTCATTCAAAGCTGGATAAAGTCTCATCTGTTTGGGCTGGTTGAAGTGTCCAGCTGAATGGCGGGGGAGGGGACAGGGTGGCCTCTTAAGATTCCGTCCAGCCGTGTGATTCCGTGATTTGTGGCTCAAGGTCAGCCTTTAACCCAGCACCCTCTTGTGAACAAGTCTTGTGACTTTATTCTCTGCTCTGCCACTCTTTTTAAAACACCCTGTTCCCAGGTCACCCCTTTCTACTCGGTAACCTCTCCTCTTTTCAGAGATTGTTCTCTTCCCACCAGTTTTCCACCCTGGGCAGATGGAACTTCAACTTGCCCTTCCCCCGCCCCCCACCCTACCCAATTCTTCTGTCCTACCGCCTTGTTCCCATTAGGCTATGAAAACATTAAACTAGAAAACCACGTTTGCATTTATCACCCCTAAAGTTTCCCTCCTCCGGGGTCACATAGGCCACTGGTCTTTGGGTCAGGTTACCCACGTGGCTCCATAGGAATGATGATAATTCTTCCACGTATAAAGCTCTTTCACGTACATTCGATTAGACTGATCTTCACGGTGACTCTGAGAAGGGGGCATCATTTCCTCCATTTAGCAGATGAAGAAATAGGGGGCACGGGAAGACCAGCTGAGCTACAGATTGTAAGTGGGAGGCCTAGACCTAGGATCCAGGGTCACTGATTTCTGGCTGTGCGCTCTGGCCCTCTGCTTCTTTGAAGCCACATCCACCTTGCGATGGTTAGCAAGATCATGCTATCTGGTGTGGAAACAGAGACCCTTGGTGACATGGCTCTGAGTTAGGCCCAGCAGACAAACTTTCTATCAGCTATCTCAAATTTATAAAAGGATGGCAGATGGCCGAAGAAAAATTTAACACGTAAAGCAGACAGCGGGACAGCGCCATTTCCATCCCCCTCTGTAAACACCTGAAAAGTATTTTTTTTTAAGATTTTATTTATTTATTTGACACAGAGATCACAAGTAGGCAGAGAGGCAGGCAGAGAGAGGAGGAAGCAGGCTCCCTGACGAGCAGAGAGCCCAATGCGGGGCTCGATCCCAGGACCCTGAGATCATGACCTGAGCCGAAGGTAGAGGCTTTAACCCACTGAGCCACCCAGGCGCCCCTGAAAAGTATTGTTAAGATGCCTGACAGATGACTCTGGTATCGCGAAAGGGCGCTGGCTTTTCCAATAGAAAGTTAAATTCTTTTTTTTTAAAGATTTTTATTTATTTATTTGACAGGGAGAGATCACAAGTAGGCAGAGAGGCAGGCAGAGAGAGAGGGGGAAGCAGGCTCCCAGCTGAGCAGAGAGCCCGATGCGGGGCCCGATCCCAGGACCCTGAGATCGTGACCTGAGCCAAAGGCAGAGGCCCAATCCACTGAGCCACCCAGATGCCCTGAAAGTTAAAATTTTTAATAAGTTAATTAGTAAAGTTGTTAAGTGTCAGAGAAGTTCCCAGGACATTCCTTAGCTTGTGATTTAAAAACAAAATCTGGAAACGAGTCTCAGGCATGATAGAAAACACTCTGAGGGAATTTTTTCAGAGTCTTCCCACAATAAAACCAGCGAGAGTCATAAAACACTGGCCTAGTCTGATGGTTGCTAGAAAAGCCAACATTGGTCTAAAATTTCAAAATAAAAGGAGAAATCCTTTGAGAGGCAAATTTAAATCAAAGGCCTTTGCAAATGGAATTATGTCCCAGTGTCTGTCACACTTCTTCACATACAAATAACATGGCAGAACTTAAGGAATAGCCATGTGTAGTGTGTGTGTATGTGTGTGCGCGAGTGCATGTGCGCACGTGTGCGCGCGTGTGTGTGTGTGTGTGTGTGTGAAAGGCAGGATATCTACAATGGCATGTTAACAAGAGCCAATGAATGACTTCTGAGTTACAAAAGGACAATGTGAGTTGGTCTTTAAATACCAGACCTAGACTCTGTGGAGCTAAACATTATTTCATGAAGTAAAAAGGAATTAGCCGATGCATTCCAAAACACATTTATCATTAAAAAATCTTCTGTCATTTTGCTTAATAGCCTGAAAAATAATTACAATGTCTGGTGGCTTTGGGGAGCATGTGTTTTTAATATCTTAATTACTATGTACAGTTTAATAACACTGCACCAAGACGAATTCCCAGGTATTTCATATTAAATTTATTGAAAGTGAACTATTCGCTATATTTAGAAAATACAGGATTAAAGGTACTTGAATTGGGTCATGTATTTTAGTCCTTGCATATGAAATGAAATTACTCAAAAACGCAAGATGAGTCGGAAGTGGCGGGCCAGAATGCTGTTGGTAACCGTGTTGGGGTAATCTTGACTCAGCAATGAAGGGAAATATGCTCTTTTTTCACTGCAGTACTGTACTCTCTGGAGTGTTTCGTTTTAGTTAGAAGTATTGGACCTATCAAGGGTGCCTGGTGGCTGGGTTGGTTGAGTGTCTGACTCTTGGTTTCAGCTGGAGTCAGGATCTCAGGGTTCTGGGATTGAGCCCCATGTCGGGCTCTGTGCTCAGCACAGAGTCTGCTTCTCCCTCTCCCTCCCCCTCATTCTTACTCACTCTCTCAAATAAATAAAATCTTAAAAAGGGGGAGGGGGACCCCTGGATGGCTCAGTTGGTTTAAGTATCTGACTCCAGCTGAGGTCATGATCTCAGAGTCCTGGGATGGAGCTCTACAGCGGGCTCTGTGCCCAACAGGGAGTCTGCTTGTCCCTCTGTTCCTCCCCCAACTCACGCTCTCTCTCTTAAATAAATAAATACATAAAATCTGTAGAGAAAGAAAGTATTGGATGCATCAGCTATGGAAAGACAAGCTCTACATACAACAGGAGAAGTCTATCAAACTACAAAGGTGACCAGATTTACAAAGTTAGAGATGTATTTCCAAAATATCTATGAAATTCATAAGGTCTCATATTCTATTCATATTTACCTCCTGGCCAAATGCAACACATTTGGTAAAGATTTTATTTATTTATTTGAGGGAGAGCATGTGTGCAAACACACCAAGGTGGGGGGGAGAGGCAGAAGGAGTAGAAGAAGTAGACTCCCCGCTGGGCGGGGAGCTCTCCGCTGATCCCTGAGATCATGATCTGAGCCTGAGCCCAAGATAAGACACTTAACCAATTGAGCCACTCAGGCTCCCTTGTAACACATTTTTTTTTTTTTAGATAGTTACAAATGGTTGCTCTCTACCCCATATACCTTCACTATAAACAATGTATCAGTAGACGAAGATTCAAATACTATCTTCAAATACTATCATTCAAATACTATCGGAGAAATTCAGAGGTAACTTTTTACACAGATATATTTATGAGTATGTATCTTGCCTCTGGACCGTCAGCTCCTTAAGTCTGAGATCATGCATATAGTTCTCCGTTTCCTATAGCACCTAACAGTATCACGCACAGAGTAGCCTCAGAACACAGACAACATTTTTTGGTGATCAATTTATCCAAAGGACTCAACCTTGGCTGCTCAATTTATTTCTAAACTTAGATTCAATTTAAGGCACTCCTCACATTCGACGTTAAACCAGTTTTTGTGCTAAAGGGCAGGGTTACCTAAGTGCAGGGTTAGAGCTAGTAGGAGCCTTTATGTCCCAGGGTCCAACCCTCTGGTTTTACCAATGAAGGAATTAAAGGCAAGGGAGAGAAATGACGTGTCCAGAGTTATACCGCCAGAAAACGGCAACGCCGAGCCTGGGAAATGAGCACATCAGTATTTGCTGTGCCGACGCTTCGCTTCCAAAGGCTCCCGTCAAACACGCAGGCACATTTTCCTGCATGGGACTCCTGAGCATGGCAGAAGCCCATTCATCCTTGGAACCCAAAGCAGAACAGCAGGAGGCAGGAACTTGCTAATTATTTATCTCTTATTATGGATATTAACCAGTGTTCGGTCACAACAAGTACCTGGAGGGGGGGGCATCCCTTCCCCACCCCATGGGGCAGTGGCCCTCGTGCCCCAAGGGGGATGGGCGCGGATGCTGGGATCACTGAACCCAGAGCCGGCAGAGTCAGCAGGACCTGCCCCTCACGGCCTTATACCTCCCCCCTTCCCCGCCCCCAACCAGGATCTGCCTTGGGCTCCCATGGGCGTTCAGGGGCTGGTCATCTTTTCACTTTCCTGCTCTGGATCTCAGCCCCCTGTAACAGTTTCTCTTAGTGCCTCCTCCCTGCTTGCAGAATGGCAACATTAGCGTCCTGTTAGTCAGTGGGCTCCTCTGCCAATTAGCTCAGTTTTTCAGGCAGCGTAGGGAGCAGGGATGTGGGAGACGTGCTGGGGGGGGGGGTTGTTCCGAGTCCCCCATTACTATTTTAACCAGAGCTGCTACAGTTTTAAAATCTGCTTTACATATCCGTCTTCTGAGTAAGAGTTCCCTTACACAGAGCGTTCTGACTGCGAACACAATAAAAATCTCAGGGTGCCCTTGAAACTGACAATAAAGGATTAAGCCCATACGAGCCATTTTTTCATTCGAGCATCCATCCAGGAGTCGGATCTCCTAAATATCTACAACCCGCAAGGCCACCTCCTAAAACGAACTGTTGGTTAAAAGGGGGACCGAATGGGTGGGTGCGAATGGCTTGGTGGAGATATTGTTCCTATTGGAAGTGCTGCTCTGTCGGAAGACCCACATTCTTGTACTAGGGAGCTAAAAGTGAGCTAAAACTTCCCTTGAAGTTCAAGACCAACACATCTCGGTTTTCCTTGCCGATGCCATCAGGCTTCTGACAAAATCCAATGGGAATAAAACTAGCTTGTCTATGCAGAGCCGACACCTTTGCCCCAGGATGGCAGTCCTTCGTTCATGGGCTCAACCAACTGTCTGGCCTCCAGCCCGTGTGTGCCTGGGGCTACGTGAGACCTAACCCTGTGCTGTAAACTTATTTGACACGTGACCAGGGGTGTTTCCATGTTCTGTGTGGGCTCTGTGTCAGCGCGTAGTAAAATGTAGAGTAACAATGAGTGGAGTCAAGTCTGTATCCCGAACTATACGCTTGTCTTAGATAGCCTCTCAAGTGATTTTGCGTGGCAACTGTTAAGTAGAATACTTCCAGCAGATTTCTGATTAATGTCAAAGTGAAAACCGCATTGTTATTAACACGTGCTGGAATATATCAGATAGTTTCCTAATGGGGTTAAATATGATCTTCTTTGTTTAAGGAGTTGATCCAAATAGTATTTTCTGCTAGGATGTCCCTTTTCAGAGGAAGATGTATTCTGTATTATGCGCAAGCAGCTGACAGGACCAAAAAAATCTAAGAGAATTACTATCGTGATCTACCATAAATAATGAGGCCCAAGTTCACATCAGTTATATACCAGGGCACTGAAGAGTCTCCTGGTTATTATCGTGGTATCACTGTTAGCAAATTTTGAGCCATCACAACAAACAGAGCAAGAGCCAAAAGACTGGAGAAAGACCTGATTTTTTAACCTTACCTTTATTAAGGGGTAGAGGGGCATCTGGGTGGTTCAGTCTGTTAGGCATCTGACGCTTGAGTTCAGCTCAGGTCATGATCTATGGTCATGAGATCGAGCCCCAGTGTTGAGCTCCACACTGCTGAGCATGGAGCCTGCTTAAGATTTTCTCTGTGTCCCTCTCCTTCTGCCCTTCCTCTGCACTTGCTTACTCTCTCTCTCCCTCTCTTTGTCTTAAAAAAACATAAGGGGTAGATATTCAATTGTGGAAACCACAAATCAAGGAGCCTGGTATCATATCTTAGTAAAATTCTAGACTGGATTCTTGGAGAGCATGAGCTTTTAGAAGCACCGTGATGATTCCTAGGAGCAACAGTGGGCTCACTCAGAATAAATCAAGCCATTTCCCTTTATGTGTGTGTATGTGTGTCTGATTTTACTAGATCAGGGGAATGGCACAGACACGGCATACCCACATGTCAGCAAGGTGTTTGACAGAGATTCCTATAATCCTTTTTAAACAGGTGACAAGTAATGTTGGCTAATTAAACATCATATCTGAAGAATATTTTCTTTTTTTTTTTAAATTTATTTATTTGACAGACAGAGATCACAGAGAGAGAGGAGGAAGCAGGCTCCCTGCTGAGCAGAGAGCCCGATGCAGGGCTCGATCCCAGAACCCTGGGATCATGACCTGAGCCGAAGGCAGAGGCTTAACCCACTGAGCCACCCAGGTGCCCCTGAAGAATATTTTCTTAACCTATCAGTGTCAGCCTGGAGAGTGGATTTTAGTTGTCTGCTTTGTACATGACCTTTATTGCCTAAAGTTTTTACCAGTGACTTAACTGAAGACAGAGAAGGCGTAATTTTAATATCTAATGATGGTATGAAGCTACGTGGGGTTAGCTAATACACAGATATCACAATCAGGATCCAAAAACATCTCAGTGGGCTGGAATGGCAGAGAAAATTAGCAAAGTGAAATGTTACAAGGATAAATGCAAAGTGTTATGTGTAGATTCCCAAACTTGACTACAAAAGCACAACGCGGGAAACCCAGCTTAGTAGACATCTTGGTTTTTAATTATGATGGAAACAGTAATAAGGAGCGATGAAATCTTCACTGACCCATGAGAATATATCTCTCAAATAGCGTGATAACTTAGCAGCTTTTTGGATGCTGTGGCCATTATTGGCGGCGTGAAGGGGAACCTGTGTGTGTGTGTGTGTGTGTGTGTGTGTGTGTGTGTGTTGGGTGAGAGTGGGAGGGGCATGGAAATAAGTGGCTGGGAAAATATTCTCTGTTCTGTTTAAAGGTTCAAAAGGACTATTTGGGGATTATAATGTTCACTGCTCTACCTGAGTTTTTGTTAAACCAGTACTATCTGCTTTCGTTTTTAAGTCTCATTGGTGTGTGATTTTAGGGTCAGGGTGAAAAATTTGGGAGCCACAGCACTGTGTAATCGGGTTTGGGGAAAGTACAAAGATCTTAGAACCAAAGATAGATCTCGGTTCAAATCTCAGGTATGTCACTCTGTGGTTGACTAGATTTAGGCCAACTTATTTAACTTCCTGGCACTCAACTTTCCTAATCTATGAAATGGGTATAGTAAGCTCTATCTTGAAGGGTTAGTACAAGTGTTAGAGAGAATAACACTCAATACGTTGTAGTTACTCTTTTTCTTGTATCATGATAGTACGGACAGTCAGCATAAAGGAAAATCCATTAAGGGAGTGACCTTTTGAGTGGCTTGATTCTCTGTGCCTCAGTTTATCAGTTTCTGGAATGGAAAGACTACAACTTTTCTAGTTTAGATTGTTACTTAAATGATTTAAAATTCTAAATATAATAATCTAAATCCTAAAGATTCTTGGAAAAATATAGCTAGCCAACCTTCGACAGATTTTTGAACTATTTAAAGTTTAGTTTGGCTCAAAGTAACTGAATGGAAAATGAAGACGATAAATTTTTTTAAAATTTTATATATTTATATGTATATGTGTGTGTGTGTGTATATATATATATGTATATGTGTGTGTGTGTGTATATATATATAGATAGATATATATATATACACACATATATGTTTAAATCAAGGTCTTCGGATTTTCCCAAGTTTGAACTCTGCCCTGAAGTGGAGGATCTATAAATAGGCAGTCTGCCCTTTGAGATCTTACCACATGATCCCCGAGTCCCATTTTATCTTCAGCCCCAGCAGGACCTTTCATGGAAGGATGGTATCAAGTGAAGATACTTCAGAGCTATAAAGTCGGGGCAAGTTAATCTGCATTCCTTTTGCATTTTGCTCCCTGGTTGAAGATGGTGAGAGGTTCCTATATTTAAAACCCGGCTGACATGATATCCTTATTGGCAGATGTCTCACAGGAGGTATTCAGAATGATTCTGAGCAGCATATAACATGTTCGTGAGCGTGTGTGTATTTCACATGCCGACAGAGCAGAAAGAATTCACAGGGCTTGGGACTGCTGGGCTTTCTGGAGACACCGGCTCTCTCAGCTGCTGGGACGGTGTCACAGATGCCAGGAGCGCTGCCTAGGCCCCAATTCCCAAAGCTCTATTTTGTGTCGCAGAGCCTAGGGGCAGACAAGACCCAGTCCATGGGCTCCACCATCAAAGAACTTTGGAATTTGTTAGCCACAGGCTGGGACCAGCAACCACTTGTTGTCTGGGCAAAAGGAAAGCTGCCCCCTGCTGCCTGAGCCTTTGTCCCTGCCTGGGATACCATGGAAAATGGGGAAGGAATCCAGACTCATTAATGAGCTAATACAAAAGATGAAGCCAAGCTAGAGGCAGTTCATTATAGCTGCGTATGGATTCTTGAAGACAGTTTGAAGGATCTCCAGCTCAGGACCCAGGGGCATAGCAGCCTCTTGTTTGCCAGACCCAAGGAGAGGATAAGAGCATCCCCGTGGGGAGCAGTTTCCATGTTGCCGATTTCCTTGTTTAGGGAATGCCATTCCTCGAGCTATTATGTGGCAAATTGGTTGATCAATAAACACAATCTGATAACCCATGGTACTAATTATTGTTCAAGCTACCGGTTTCATTATAAGATGCTGAGTTGGAGTTCAGCTCTGAGCTTCTACTCGGTTGAATGGCTTTTGTTCTTGCCTGTTGTTCCTGGAAGTCACTTAAATCATGACTACTGCTTCCTTTTTTTAAAAAAAAAGTTTTATTTCTTTAAGTCATCTCTACACCCAATGTGGGGCTTGAACTCATGACCCTGGGATCAAGAGTCACATGCTCCACCGACTGAGCCAGCCAGGTGCCCCTAAACATTGATTATTTCTATGATTCCTTTCAAATTGATACCCGTCAGGTGAGAAATGAAGTAAAATATAATGCACATATATATATGTATATATATATATACATATATATGTATACACATATGATGTATAGCTTATATATCATATATATAAAATCTCCTCACCATTTTTTGACAGTTGGTTATTAGAGGTCCATGTTGCATATAGTGCTGAGTTTAGTGGGCTCTAATGATAAGTGGACACACTTATCATCACATACACATATATCATTACCATTTGCATTCATTTGTTCAATACCTAGCAGCTCTGTGTGCCGAGCACTAGGGGTAGGGGCTGTGGACAATGGTCCAGACAACTTTAGTCCAATCCTTGCTTTCAAGAAGGAGGATGAAAACATACCAACAGGGGCGCCTGGGTGGCTCAGTGGGTTAAGCCTCTGCCTTTGGCCCAGGTCATGATCTCGAGGTCCTGGGATCGAGCCCCACATCGGGCTCTCAGCTCAGGAGGGAGCCTACTTCCCCCTTCTCTCTGCCTGCCTCTCTGCCTACTTGTGATCTCCGTCTGTCAAATAAATAAATAAAATACTAAAAATAAATAAAACTTAAGAAAAAGAAAACATACCAATATATCTATAATCCAAGGCCTAGTCTAAGTTTCTCATAAGAGAAATAGAAACCAAGGACTGTGCTAGCCCCAAGAAGAGAAGGATTAGTTCCTACCAAGGGAATTAGACGAGGCTTCAAAAATAGGTAGCCTTTAAGCCAGGCTTTGAAAGATGAGGAGAATTTTGACAGATAGCGGTA
Source organism: Martes martes (assembly GCF_963455335.1). Classification (NCBI taxonomy): domain Eukaryota; kingdom Metazoa; phylum Chordata; class Mammalia; order Carnivora; family Mustelidae; genus Martes; species Martes martes. Next base: position 104,846,855 of record NC_137897.1, on the reverse strand, counting down.
GGAAGAAAGGATCTTCCTGGCAGAGGAATGTGGAGTGAGCAGTGGCACAAAGACGTGAAACTATATCAGTAAGTAGCCTTAGTCTAGAAGAATCTGAACTTGACTCTGTTAGTGGTGGAGAGCCGGTAGAGGGATTGGTGGAAGAGAGTGGCATGGTTAAACCAGTGTTCTAGGATCTTAACTCCAGCAGGAACGTGGAGGGAGGTCTGGAGATGAGAAATTGGAGAAGAGGAGTCCATTTAAGCTTGTAGAGTTTGCGGAGCGGAGAAGTAAGGCTCTTTATGAAAATTCATTAACCTTCCATTTCCATGCCTGGTGGAGCAGGTTAGGGGATGAGAACTGCTCTGTCCTCAAAGTCAGGCCAGTCATCTTTTGGTCATTAACTGGGACATAGGAAGGGCTGTAGCTTGCAGTGGGTTGGGTCTCAGATGAGAAGGTAGATGGCATTACCTTCTCAAAGCAGAGTCAGCACCGTATCTGGGTCCCACAGCAGAAAATTAAAAGAAAATTCTAGTACCTCCAGAGATCTGTCCCTCACTGAAGCTTCAACAGAAGTTCTCACAATGAAGTATTTAGATTCCCCGATGAATGTGTTAACTATTATTTTTTAATCCATTTGTTACACACTTTTTTTAGTCAGGATTCCAATTAAAAGTGGCTCCTTGGCTGTTGAATGTTGAGTGCACTGAAGCCTCAGAAATTACCAAAACTGTGAGGAAGATTGAGAGAGATTATAGTGTTTTTCTTCAGCTGCCACTGTGGGTGCTTAGATGTGCTGGAGAGACGACTGTGTTTCGTGACAGCCTCACAAAGAGGAGTGGGGGGACTCAGGGGAAGCAGTGACTGTTCGCCTTCTCCAACCTTCTTAAAACACATTTTCCCATTTGTTATCGACTGCTGTGTTTTTCTAATTATGGCAGCTACTGATAGTTGGTGCTGTTTCCCTAGAACAGTCTCCAAGAACTTTAGAGCCTTTCTCTCTAGGACCCTGCTTGTGAATTTTCCCGAAGCGTCTGCTGACAATGAGCTGACCTGACCTTTCACAAGGACCAGCGGGCTGGCAGCCGGCCCCGCTGTTTCTCCCCACCGCACCAGTCCTGTGGCCTCGCTGCTCAGAGCAGGTGCTAAGAAGGCAGAGAAGGTGTCTTGTTCAGATGGCTTAGAAGCTCGTTTAGAGCACTTCCACCAAGGGTAGCGTCTTGTGTGCCCTGCTCCTCGCCATCTATTCTAGAACAGTGCCTGGCACATAGCAGGTGACCGATAACTCTTGCATGAATCTGGGAGGGAATCCATTCCAATTTGTGACTTGGCTGTTTTCCTCCAGTTTAGGGAGACATTCACCCTCTAACCGTGATGCTATGCCTGTGCCACCATTGTGTTTGGCAAGCAGATATCTCGCTTCCTAGTTTCATGGGTACACAGGTGGAGGGAAATTCTGCTCCAGAATGGACCCTCAGCATCTCAGCAGCATTTGATTTGGATGATGAGATTTGGGACTTTTCAGCTAATGAGATTTTGGACTGAGAGTTGACGCTGTAATGTGCTAAGATTCTGAGGCATGTTGTGATAGCATAAATATATTTTGCATGTGGGATAGAGATGAACTGGGGAGAAGATGTAAGTGTGTGTGTATAGAGCAAAAGCAAGAGAGTTGGGGGGATCCTTTCTGCCATTAAAACAATTATAGAATGCTACATTGGGGTTTCGTCTTCAAAGTATATCCAGAATATTTCAAGTCTGCCAAGAGTCATCCAGAATACTTCTTTCTGCCTTGACTTAAAAAAAGACTTTATTTCTTTTTTCCAGGCTTATTGAGATACAATTAATACATAACATTGTGAAAGCTGATGCGATATGCTTAAGCATTGCGATACGATACCATCGTAGCCTTAGCTAATGCCTCCATCATCTCACATAATGACCATTTCTTTTCTGTGGTAAGAACATTTAAGATCTCCTCTCTTCCTTCACCTTCTTGGCCAATATGGTGGAATGATACCATGTCTTCCCCATGAGTCCTCATTCCATTATGCAGCAGGTGCTCACCTTGATAGAACCTGGAAAATCCATGACCTCTCTACCTGTTCTTCTTTTTTTTTTGAGAACTTATTTCTTTTTAAAGATTTTATTTATTTATTAGAGAAAGAGGGAGAGAGCATGAAGAGGGGGAGGGGCAAAGGGGGAGGGAGAAGCAGACCCCCCACTGGGCAGGGAGTCTGACACAGGACTCGATCCCGGGACCCTGGGATCATGACCTGAGCCCAAGGCTGATGCTTAACTGACTGAGCCACCCAGGTGCCCCTCTCTCTACCTGTTCTGTCTCCCTGGTCTGACCTTCAGTCGGTGGCTATGCTGTAGCTCCCATCTAGTGAAATGATTATGGATGGAAAGCCCAGGCTATGGCCTACGCTCCCTTACTATGCCTGTTCTGTCCTGTAAAATATGGTAATAAGTGAAGATGGAAAACCAATTTTATCTGTCAAAGCTCAGTTTGTTGAAGTTGGAAGAGCTGAGATGAAACAGTAATCTGTGTGCCTATTTTATTTCTAGACTCCAGTCTTCCTGGGTCCCGAAGTCCTGCAGTGACTCATGTCTCAGCGTTAGGTAGCTAGATGCTGGGACACTTTCCTGATTTGCGGGTTATAACTGTGAATAAAGTGACCAAAATCTTCAGCACCACCTCCCCCGTGGACACAGATTTCTCATGCTTTTCACCAGGAAATAGTCTCTCTGAGGAAGGACAGATGGGTGATGGGTCGGTGATCTCGTCTACCTTCAGTGCATTCCTTTGAACCTACTGGGTACCACTTTCTCTGAGCTCTCACCTCTCTGGACATCACTAGCCCTGACCTCCCTTTCCTACAGCCAGTCAGCAAATGCTCCTTCTTCATAACATTACTTGTCCGAGATCCTTTGCCACCCCTACGCCGTGAACCTAGTATGGACATGTCTGACTTCACCATCCACTCCCCTTTGGGCGTGGAGACTAGAAAAATCAGTGAGACGCTTACCGCCCTGGGCTTCTTATGTCTCTCTTCTTAGAGCACTCTGGTCCCCGACAGCACTTACATTTTGCTTTATATTTTGCTTTTTGTTGATCTATTTGTATAACTTCTGTCTCTACCACAAAAATACTTACTTGCCTCCCTTTTTAAGTCCCCGCCTTACTTGCCTCCCACACTCTGAGGGAGACGTACCTCTTCCCCACAACTCTTCACCCCCTTTCTTCCTATCCACCCACTCTTATCTTCCACCTAATTTAGGAATTTCCCTTATACGTTAATTTTTTTTTCCCTTCTATGGCCTTAGTGATTCTGTCTTTAATGGAAAGTGGTTTAAAAAAATGACCTGGAGAAAGACAGTGATCAAGGCCAAGTGGCATTTATCAAGGACTTGCTGAGTGCTGATACTCCACTGGGTGTTTTGAAACATCAAATAAAGAACACCGTGCTTGTTATATGCTCCCTTCTAGATTAAAAAAAAATCCATAATCTATAAATGCTCTTGGCTAGTGATGATGAACAGCAGCACTTTTTTTTTTCCCCCAAAGCAAAAACACCAGAAGTTTGGAAAGGAATTCGCAAGTTGTGTTGTAATGCAACTGATCTCTTTCTTCCTGAGAAAGTTGGTCTCTCGCCAGACCGTTCAATTCAGGCCCACACAAACTGGGTGTATTTATAGAGGGCCAAACGAGGAAGAGAACATGATAAACTTTCCTCCCTAGTACAGCAGACAGTGGTAAACAATCACCAGGTGAATGCCACATAGCACAAAAATTGGGGAGCCAAATGCCATCTCGGTGTGGGGTGGCCTGGCAACTGTTAGGGGGAAGGACCCCACACCCCTGTAGGCATCCGATTCAGGTCTGGGGACTCCAAAGTGTTATTCTGGATGATGGCAAGCCCTCAGGGATTGGGGGGCCCCCTCTATCTGGGGGACATCTAGGAGACTGGACCCACTACAGCTGCCTCTGAATTCTTTTTTTTTTTTTAAAGATTTTATTTATTTATTCGACAGAGAGAAATCACAAGTAGGTAGAGGCAGGCAGAGAGAGGGAGAAGCAGACTCCCCCGCTGAGCAGAGAGCCCCATGCGGGGCTCGATCCCAGGACCCCGGGATCATGACCTGAGCCGAAGGCAGAGGCTTTAACCCACTGAGACACCCAGGTGCCCCTGCCTCTGAATTCTTAACATAAAGATGTTAATAAGAAAATGAGAATCTCTGCATTTAAGTGTCTTAACGTTTATGAGGCCCTTTTATTTACATTGGCACATTTATTTCTTCCTACCATCCTGCGAGCTAGCTATCGTGAATATTCTCTTTTCTAGATGAATAAAGAGACACTCAGATTGTAACAAAAAGGTTGACCTTACTCTAAATTCCATGATCTTTATTCTCCTCTGTTGAAGGACAAAGAACCATTAAGACAGTCTTATTATTTAGGAGGTCACTTGAAACCGCCTAGACCTAGCTCTCTACCTCCAGCAATTTCTTCTAAGGAAAGAGTAGGACAATCCATCAAGATGAATAAGGATATTTCAGTGGCGCTGTTGGCCAGAGCAAAGAATTAAAAGCAACCCAAATATCCACCAGTAAATTTATTATGTGATCAATGTCACTTCCATACAATGGAATAATGTACAGCCATTTAAAAATATTTTTTTAAGATTTTATTTTTAAGTCATCCCTACACCCAACATGGGGCTTGAACTCACAACCCTGAGCTCAAGAGTCAGATGCTGTACTGACTGAGTCAGTCAGGCACACCTCAAAATATTTTTAAATACTGTTGTGTACCGAAAGATATCTATGATATACTGTTAAGTGAAAAAGCAGCTTATGAGACAGTATTAAAGTGCAATCCAATTACTGTCCAATTTTTACCAAAACGGGCACACATGTATACGTATGCATGGGGGGAAAGCTCTGTAGGACTATGTGTCAAAACATTAGCAACATTATAGTAATTTTCTTTTTTTTTTTTTCTTTTACCTCTCTGCCCTTTGCCCCTATGCTTTAAAAAATTATTTTTAGGGGCACCTGGGCAGCTCAGTTGGTTAAGAGTCTAACTGCTGATTTGGGCTCAGGTGCTGATATCAGAGCCAATCCAGGCTCTGCCCCCAGCAGGGCGTCTGCTGAAGATCCTCTTTCTCTGCCCATCCCCCCCTCAAGTTTGCACATGTGTACTCACTCTCTCCCAAATAATCTTTAAAAAATTATTTTTAGGGGTGCCTGGGTGGCTTAGCCAGTTAAGTAACTGTTTTCAGCTCAGGTCATGATCCTGGAGTCCCTGGACTGAGTACTGAATTGGGCTCCCTGCTCAGTGGGGAGCCTCCTTCTCCTTCTGACCTCTCCCCCCCCCTCCTTCTCATGCCCTCTCTCAAATAAATAAAAAAAACTTTAAAAAAAATTAAAAATTAATGGGGCACTTGGGTGGCTCGGTTGTTAAGTGTTTGCCTTCAGCTCAGGTCATGGTCCCAGGGTCCTGGGATTGAGCCCTGCATCGGGCTCCCTGCCTGGCGGGAGGCCTGCTTCTCCCTCCCCCACTTTCCCCTGCTTGTGTTCCCTCTCTCGCTGTCTCTCTCTCTCTCTGTCAAATAAATAAATAAAATCTTTAAAAAGAGATATTTTTTAAAAAATAAAATCAATTATTTTTAAATCAGAAAAAGCAATCCATCTATTATGATTTCAAATAAACATTTTGAATCAGATGAGGACAAACTAAGACTGAAGCCACCATGGACCAAATACCAAAGTTACCTTCCCCATCGCCACCTTTCCTGGCCATGTCAGAAGTGACAGAGGCTAGAGAAGAGGCGGCAGGAGAACCATCAGGCCTGGTGGCCTCCTGACCAATGCAGATGGCCCCAGTGTTTCAGCCTCAGCGGCAGCACCAAAAACCTTCAGAGAAGTGGCTCTAGAGGCATGTGGCCCCATGACCCGACCCACTTCACCCAGGGCCTCTTGCTGACAGGCCCACCGATACACGTGTGCACAGTTAGAAGTGGCTCCCAAGCTTCTATGCTTCCCCGAATAACCCAACATTAGTCCGTCATTCAGAAACTGGCCCAAATATTTTGGAATCTATTTCTCCTTTTTGCCTGCCCTACCCCCGAGGGAAATGAATTCCTTAAGTTTAGTGTTTGATATTCAAAGTAGGGCCTCCCTTCATCCAACCTCAAATCATCTCTTTCAAGTTCAGGGGGGTAGCCCCCTAATTCCAGTGTTCTAGGACATAAGTTTGTGGTTACCATAGCCATCAATTGCACTTCTCTGATTTTCCCCGCTAGCCTTCATCTTTCCAGACTCAAGAGGCTGGTGATTTCAGTCTGTCGTATGGCTTTGCCTTGTTCTCTGCCCTTCATTATTTTATTTCCCCTTCTCTGGACAGCTTCCTTTTCCATTTTGTCTTCTTGAATACTCCATCAGCGGAATGTAGTCCCAGATATTCTGAGAATAAGGTGCAGTGGCTCTACCATCAGCACTGGGGCTTAAAATCACCTTCTCTCGGTTGCTCCAGGCGAACAGAAGTTCAGCTTTTCATGGGAGGAGCCTCATCATTAAAGAGCTGCAGATTCTAGTCAGTTTCATCCTCGGATTCTAGTCTGTTTCATTCTCACTAAGAGATGCGTCCAACGTCTCCACTTTCTATTGTCTGCTGCACCAGGACCCCACCAGACCCTAAGTTGACTTGGATTTGGGGGGGAACCCTCAAATCAACGCAATAAATGGTGCCTCCAAATGTAATCTTCGGATTCTGTGAAATAAGACAGCCATCATCTCTCAGAGACCGACGCAGAGGCCATCTGACAGCCTTGCCACGTCAGAGGCTTCCAGTCATTCTTTTAAACACGTGTAAAACCTTCAGACTTTCTGGAGAAAAGAACCTTTATTTCAGAAAGTAGCTTTGAAGTTTGAAAATCAAAGCAGACCAGCTGTTTCTCAGCACAGAAAGGACTTTTCCTAAACTGCTAGAAAGCGAATAAGGCTTTCAAAGGGCAGTGACAGCTTCCCCTGATGGCCACAGTGCGGGCAACACCAGGGCTGGGATGAGCTGTTCCAAGTGAGGAACTCGCCAGACCTTCCACGGTGTTCACCCCTTCCTCCTTCCTTCTTTCACTGCCCCCTGGCCTCTTTCTTTCCTGTTTCTTACCTTTCTTCCCCCACCCCCCCCCATCTCCTTCCTCCTCCCCGACATTTTTTTTTAACCTTTTCATTCCCCAGACTCACTGTAGCCTAGACCCGGAGTAGTTTGAATTCTTCATTATTTCTACTGAAGAGCATTTTCCTGTCCCTGTTCTTATTTTTTTTCAAAAGGAGGTGACGTGAAGATTTTCTATCTCTTCCCCACACGCGCAAGCAAAAACAAAACTAAATCAAGTGGCTTCTTATTTGCGTGTGGCCCCAGTGGATTTTTTTTCCCCCTGTGGGTCACCCACCCTCGACAGAAAAGAGGTCCCCACCCTTGCACCAAGGGGTCTTGCCAATTTCATTCTTCTTCAGAAAAGGGGATGAATCACAGTATGGACAATTAGTTACTGTGGGTGGGAGAAGGAATTTGACTGGAGGCAATTTTCTTTGGAAAGAGATAGGGAGGCACAAGGGATGGCAATAGTTGTACTTGTGAAAAATTGACGGTATAAAATCACTTGGTGGAAAGTTCAGCTGAGAACAGGAACATCTGGGGCTTATTCATGGTTTTTCAGAAGTTTTTTGAAGCTTTTTTATTAGCTGGGTTGACCTCAGATTGAGGAGGAGATTTTTCAACTGTTAAACAGTTTTTTCTTTGCATTCCTAAAGTCATATTGTGTTCAGCTTGTTAATATCTGCACAGGGGGCCTTGGGCAGAGTCGGGCCCCTAGCCGCATGCTTTCGGGACATATTTCCCCATAGCTGTTATTTCCCTTTCTTGTTGAAGATTTGCATGTGTCCCTTTCATCCAGGCACACAGCAGATTCCTCCACAAATAATTGCATTTGACATCACAGTTGTTAGAGAAAATTCGGGGGGGGTGGGTGGGTGGAAAGATCCCCATTTCCCTCACACAGAGGCAGCTGGAGGGAGGAAGCAGGTTAGACGGGGAAATGCATAAACGTACCTGGAATGTAACAGCAGGTAATTCTGTCTGCGTTAGTCACAATAATAGCTTGCATGTTGGAATATCAAGGGTGTAGATTCCAAGATGTCTCGAACTCAGAAAGAAAAGAAAAACAGCACAAGTCAACACCTCGCATCCCATCGACTTAAAGGGCCTGATGCTGGGAAAGTGCAGACTCTCGGAAAAGGAGTGGTTTGTTCGGGGTGTGCCAGTGTTGAGAAAAACAAACAAAACAAAAATAATCCATGCACTAACACTATGACCAGAAATAAGTTTCTATGTTCTGTAGCTAAAACTCTTGGAGGTGAAGTCAGTGATTTGGTTTTCCTTTTTCTATGAACTGGCAGGCCTACAAAGGTTCCGTGCAAGCGAAGGAATTTAAGCAAATTTCCAAAAATTTGACATTTGAAAATTTGGGGAGTTATTTGGACACAGATGTTCTGTGTTCTGTGTTGGGTTTATGGGTTATGCCGGCTCCTTGATTAACAGCTAGAAGACACACAGACAGTTCAATAAATCAACATGTAGTACTTGAGCTTCTATTCTAAATACGTTTATTGTTTATTTGGCCCCTGAGTGCCAGGCTCTCAGCTAGGCCCTGGGAATCTGGTGAGGCCCGAAAATGAATCCCATGCAGTTCTACCCTCAAAAAGCCTTTGGCCTCATAGAGAAGAGAGACGTAGGCTCCAATAATTACAATACAGGGCAGAATGTGATGGGGATTTTAAGACAGGCCCAAACAAAGTGTTGTGAGCACGCAGACGAAACAATTAGATTTGGCTGAAGGGACTGGGGAAGAATTTGTGGAGGAAATGACATAGGACTCCTGGAGGATAAATAGAATTTCAACAGAAGAGATCACTCAAGGTGCAGAGAACGGCGTGGGCAAGGCATGGCGGAGTGAAACCGCGGGGTAGATTTCGAGCATGGGGGGAAGCGAAGGTTTGCGGAGAGAATTGTGGGAGTCAGGGTGGTAGACGATGGGCAGTTATGAATTTGAGTTAGTGTTGCAGAACCTGGACTGGATCCTGGCGGAAGAACCAAGCGGCCCTCGGAGACTTTGGAGGATCGGAGGTTTATTTAACACGGGTGGGCTCAGACGAGGTTGTTCTCCCAAGGTCTGAGCCCTGAGCACAAGCAGGGAGGGGGGGTTATACCCTTCTCTACTTCCGCATACTTGGTACTTTGGGCGCACGCGCGGGAAACGGGGTAGGAAAGAAGAACCTGGAAGGGCTTTGGGACAGGGATTGGAATCCCCTTGCTGGTTTGCTCAGCCATCTTAGAGTGCAGTTTTCCCCTATCATTAGGAGCCTAAGAGAAAAGTCTAGACAACAGATTGGTCCAAAATTCAAACAGCATCGTTCCCTCGGAACCAAGTCTTTTGGGAACAATATTAGAACCCAGCCTCTGCTCTTTGGGGGTCTGCAGTTAAATTAAGAGGCAAGGCATTCAATTATATCTACCCTGGAAGGGGCACCTGGGGGGCTCAGTCGGTTAACCATCTGACTCTTGATTTCAGCTCAAGTCATGATCTCAGGGTCATGAGATCAAGCCCCACATTGGGCTCTGGTGTGGAGCCTGCTTGAGATTCTCTTTCTGCCTGTCCCTCTGTCTCTCCTTCCCTTCCGTTTCTCCCTGACCTTCATTTGCATGCTTGTGTTTTTTCTCTCTCTCTCTAATAAAATTTTTAAAAATAATAATATAAATAAATAAACAAACATATCTCTGGTGGGAAACAGAACAATCTATATATCATACGATACAGTACACATGGGCACCAGCTGAAGCATGGATGCAGGAAAGCACACGATATATTATTGGTGATTTATTGTTTTTGCGGCCAATCTGGAGACTTGGTATGCCCCCCCCCCCCCATTCAAATGTCAAAACCTTCCCAGACAAACACTGCCGCAAACCACGAACAGACTTTATTCATCAACACCAGTGGTTGGGAAGGCAGGGGACAGGGAAGAAAAGGTTGGCGGGCGAAGGAACAAGCAATTCATTTTTAGGTTGGAGAACGAGAAAATTAACTGATCGTAAATTCCAGGTGATTGGTTTTTCTCCTGCTTTATCATGAATAAAGGACCTGTTCACATTTTGAAAGTAACACCTCAGAGTACAGAATGGAATAAGCAAGCAGGGCAAGTTCTCCCTTTATTTTTATAAAGGTGCGAGAACAGGAAGTTTGTCTGACCCACATATAGACTCCCTAGGGGACAAAAACCCTTCTCATCATGTATGAACGCATAGGTATTTGACACTTCCTGCTGCACTAAAAATAGGTTCAATTAAAATAATTGAGTAACGACTCATTTTGAGTGCCAGGTGCCTACACATCTTTATTATTTTGCCTCTAAGAATTCCATAGGTTTGGAAGATAATCCTTGGGTGAATTAATGCTGCCACCAGTAGAGTTCCTTTCTGGATGCCATTATGTAAGTCCCTGTGGACGGCATTGAGGAGAAGCCCTGGGGAGAGTGTGGTTTACAAAGAGTGAACTTCCTTGCTCTCCCCTTGGATCTGGTTGGCTAATGCATCTGCTGCCTTTTAAAGCATTCTCCCCAGTTCCTTTCCATTCCCCTGTACCACAAGGACCAGTGCACCTGTCTTGTATTGGAAAGGAAATAAGTGTCAAAGTGAGAACAAAATAAGGACAATTGGCTCATTCCAAGTTCTTGTGGGAGTGCAGCACAATCAGTCTTCCCACTGTGGTAAGGGCGGGGGGAGGGGCTGGGGGAAGGAACCACATGTGGAAGGGGGTGAAATCGGGGCTTGTGTCCCCATCCACTCCAGCTACGATCTGTGTGTTTATTTATTTTTTGCAATTTTCATTACTGAAGCAGAGCTGACCTACAGTATTACATCCATTTCAGGTGTACAACGTGGCGACTTGACAAGTCCATATGTTAATTTAGTGCTCTTGCCACAACAAGTATAGTTACCCAGCTATCGTCCCTTTAAATCACCCCAAAGTGTGCCAAGTTCTCATTCTGAAGTGGATTTTCCAGAGAGCCTACCTTCTGAATAGTGGGGGGGGGGGGGTCTGCTGGTGAGAGCACGCAAGCCACCTCCCCCTCTTCAAAATGGGATCAAGGCAACAGCAATGAGTCAGGGCTTCAGAAGCCTCCATTTTGAATAAGATGCGATGCCAAGGGTGCAGTGACTTTCGGGCACTGAGGATCCTGTAGCATTTCTTAAAGGAATGTTTGCCCTGACCTCCTTGGCCCAAGCTCACATCTGGTAATTGCATCTGTTGACACTGGCTTCCCTTGTCCTCTCAGCTGCGTACAATATTGCCTCTTGCATCCTGTCTTAGCCTGTTGGATAGCGTCGCGATGTGCTGTTAAACAGCCCTTGCATTTCACCCAGCAGGGAATGCGTGTGGAAACCCTTTGGGAAGAGTGGAGCTATAGAAATGTCAGCTCAACAGCAGTGTTTCTTTTGTGAGCCAGGAAGTGGAAGTGTAAGAAACAGATCCAAACACTGTTCAGTGTAAACGTTAATGTGGACGGCAGAGTCGGCAATGACCAGACGCAAGGCCAGATGGACCAGGGGTCAACAAGACCCCTTATCGTTGGGAAATGAAAGCAGAATGTGTTTTTGGAAGTCCTTTTGGGGGTGCCCTGTGGGTTCAGAAGAACATCCTAGGAATTTTAGAATTTTCCAGAAAGTTGGTAGCTTCTATTTGTTGGGGTCTCTGCAGTTTATGAAGTACTCTTTATGGACACAGACACATTGAATTCCCATAGTCCCGTGAGGCTGGTATGACTGTTATTCCCATTTTGCAACACGGGGAACTAGGGGTTAGTGATGTTCAGAGATCTAAGGTCTCACTTCCAGCAAGTGGAGGAAACAAAAGAGATACAGATCCAGGTCTTCTGACTCCAAATTCTTTACCCTTTGCAGCATACCATCGCTCAGTGAGTGTGTTGGGTATGGTTTGATGGTCAAAGCATGGATCTGGCATGCTTTCTAGGTACATTTTAAACATTGAGTTACTAAAATTTAGGGGATTCTGGAAAGCCTGGTTTTTTTTGTTTGTTTGTTTTTTGTTTTTTGGGTTTTTTTTTTTGACCCCTGAAAGTTAGGACCAAAATTTCAAAATGCTAACCGTTTTAAAAAATAGAAACCTTTCTGAAATAGACATGCTCTAAGTATTCACTGCAGTGTCAAAGATTCTTTTTTTTTAAAAAAGATTTTATTTATTTATTTGACAGAGATCACAAGTAGGCAGAGAGAGAAGAGGAAGCAGGCTCCCTGCTGAGCAGAGAACCCGAGGGTGGGGCTTGATCCCAGGACCCTGGGATCACAACCTGAGCTAAAGGCAGAGGCTTAACCCACTGAGCCACCCAGGCACCTCAATGTGTCAAAGATTCTTTTTGGCTACTTGGGCCTTTGGCCATCCCAGAGGCCACCCGGCCTCAGAGAATAGCTCAAGTTAAGTATTGCTTCGCTGGGGCATTTTCATTTTCTGTTCACTCCTGTGTTGTTGGATAAACAATGGTATTTTGCATTCATAAAAGAGTCAGTGTAGGGACATCTGGGTGGCTCAGTCGGTTAAGTGGCTGCCTTTGGCTCAGTCCCACATTGGGCTCCTTGCTCAGCACGAAGCCTGCTTCTCCCTCTGCCTCCTTCTCCCCTTGTGCTCTCTCTCCCTCCGACAAATAAATAAAATCTTTTTTTTTTAAAGAGTGAGTATACATTGGAAATGACTAGTTCTATAAAGTAGTTTACTCATCTGTTGAGATCTGCCTGTTCCAATATAAATTTATTGCCATTAAATATTGGCTGTGGGAGCTGTAAGTATGGAATGAGGTGAGAGGTAGAGAAAAGAGCTCATGTGTACTATAGAAGAAGGAGAATACACTGAACGGAGAAACGTTTCCTAGGGGCCAAGGCAAAATAAAGCAAATATGGAGCAAAGTGAGAGACATGGGGATAGAAAGGAGAGCTTGCACAAGAGTAGAGTTTGAGTTTTAAAAAGTGTCACCTTGGGCACCTGGGTGGCTCAGTGGCTTAAGCCTCTGCCTTCGGCTCAGGTCATGTTCCCAGGGTCCTGGGATGGAGCCTGGCATTGGGCTCTCTGCTCAGCAGGCAGCCTGCTCCCCACCCCCACCCCCACCCCCGCCTGCCTCTCTGCCTACTTGTGATCTCTGTCTGTCAAAAAAATAAATAAAATCTTAAAAAAAAAAAGTGTCACCTTGAGCCTTATGGAGTTAATGTGTCTCCTGGCTGGTGGCATGATTATGGTGGCTGAAAGCTAGGTAGGATAAGGAAGGAGTCTGGCAAGACATTACTGGCTAAAAGATAACTAGCTTCCTCTTGGGTTTTGACCTCGGGGCTGGCATTTTCATCCAAGCTTGAGTTCCTCCCTTGTCACATTGACTAACATAATTTCTCCCTTTTTGCAAAGATATTTGTAACCATTTTATTGAGATATAATTTACAAGTCCTAAGATTCACCCATTATAAACATACCTACCACCCAAAGAGTTTTAGTCCATTCAGACAGTTGTACAATCAGTACCTCAATCCAGTTGGGAACATGTCCATCAACCCAACAAGCTCCACCATGCCTATTGGCAGCCACTTCCCATTCCCAGCCCCAGGCAACCACTCAACTACTCTATGTCCCTATGGATTTTCCTTTTTCTGAATATTTCATGCCAGTGGAACTATGCCAATTGTGGTCTTTTGTGTCTGTCTTCTTTCATTTAACATGTTGTTGAGGTCCATCTGTGTTGTGGCATGGAGCAGGACTTTGTTGCTCTTCATTGCCAAATAATGTGTCAGTGTCTGGATAGACCACACTTTGTGTATCCATTTACCAGGTGATGGACGTTTGGATTATTTCTAGATTCGGACTCCTGTGAACAATACTGCTATGCGCACTCACATACAAGTCCTTGTGTAGACCTCTGTTTTCATTTCTTTTGGATAGATACCTAGGAGTGTAACAGCTTGAGTCGTATGACAAATGTATAGTTAACTTTTTGAGAAACTGCTTAACTATTTTCCAAAGCGGTTGTACCATTTTGACATTCACATAAGCAATGTTTGAGGGTCCTAGTGTATCCACATCCTGTTCAACACTGGGTATGGTTCTTTGAGAATAGACTTTCTAGTGGGTATGTAGTGATATCTCGCAATTTCCATCTCCCTGGTGAGTCATGAGGGTAAGCATTTGTTCCTTGCTTCTCAACCACTTGTAGATCTTCTTTGATGAAGTGCCTGTTCAAATCTGTTTACATGGATATTTTATAGCATAAGTAATGGGAGGGAAGTAGGAAGAATGTGACTCTGCTAAGAGATGGTCACACTCCTTCCTTCTACACGTCAATTAGCCTTTGTTTCTTTTTATAGTTGTTTGGGGGGGTTGTTTCTTTGCTTTGTTTTGAACAACTAAAGGACTGAAGTGGTCTAGAGTCATTCACTGGCCTCCACAGAATTTCTGAGGACATGGATAATCTTCTTAGTGGCACAAGAGTTTCTGTGCCCCAGCGCAGAGGTCAAGTTACCTGAAACTGCTTTAGGTGGGATGTTACAAAGGGCTATCCTGTGTCTCCCATCTCATTAACTCTTCACAGTGGCTCTAGGAGGTCACTTCTTTTAATCAATCATCTTTTCACAGGGCAGACTCTAATTGAGCAAGTGACTAGTATAAGTGTAATCAGTTGGTCAATCAGTAGAGCTGAGTTGTGGCCCCAGCTCTGGCTCCCAATCCTCTATCCTTTCCGCTGTAATAGGCAGGCACACTTCAAGGTCCACTTTGGTTCCGTGTGTCAGAACTCCTGGAAAGCCCAGACCAGCACCTTCAGGATATCACATGTGGGAATGGCTGCTGGACAAACTTTCCAGAAGCGTTTCCTCCATTACCTGATTGAATGGTTTTGCCCATTTACCCTTGGCCCAGATGTCTGGGTCTCTGTGTTATGGACAACCTGATTGTAATCTGGAAACAATGAGGACTCAGAACATCTGTTGAGAGAAGGAAATCTAATAGATGAGATGGCATAGTCTGATTGGGGATTATTTTAGGAGCAAATCAGTTTACGTGGAACCAACCAAACAATGTTCAATTGACAAAATGCTGACTTGCGGGATCAAAATATTGTAAAACAATATGGAATGGAGAAATGAGAATACTAATGTATTTATTACTTGGGAAATTATTTTTTAATTTATTATATTCAGTGACCCCCTAAGGTTTTAAGAATGTTTCATTGCAGGGAGTGGTGAGTAATAGTTCTGTGTCAGTCAAGGGCACGTTTTTAAACATTTTGTCTGTTAGGACTCAGAAAACACTGAAAACACACCTGAATTTCAATATTGTAATGTCCATATGAAAACTCCCAAACTGCCTCACGTACTCAGAGGCAGCACGTGTGTGTGTGCACATGCACACACACACACATACACACACACACATCCTTTGTTAGACAATATGCCTTGGTTGGGGTTGGAAAATATGGTTATTATTACTGAGACCTGCAGGAGAAATAGAAAACACTGTCCCTTCCCCCGAAGAGCTCACAAGTAACAAAGCAGTTAACAGTCACACATAGAGAACAATTAGAAAATAATATAAGGCAGAACCTGAGAAACTGCTGAATTGAACACAAGAACAATCACAGTTGGAAGAAGGAAATGATCATGGGAAGCCGAGCGCTGTGGTCAAAGCGAGCAGCACAGAGGTGTCGCCCTATCTGTTCAGCATCACCTGTGTTCAGCTTTGAAAATTACATGCTACCGGGTCATTGTAGACATTGAGAAATTACAGATAAACAAAAATAAATTAAGCCACCCCTAATCTTACTACCCAGAAATAACCATTGCTTGGGCACATGCTTACTCTATATTGTGTTGCTTTTTAAAATAATAAATGTTAACTGTTCTTTAAAAAAAAAAACGATGAAAACCCCTCTATCCTGAACAGCAATCATTATTGCTCATTTGCCCTAGTACTATATCCCCTAGTGTGTTCCTCAGAATTTTTATTGTTTTTTTTAAAAGATTTTATTTATTTATTTGACACACAGAGAGAGAGAGAGACAGAGAGAGCGCGTGCATAAGCAGGCAGAGGGGCAGACAGAGGCAGAGAGAAAAGCAGGCTCCCCGTCAAGCAAGGAGCCTGATGCCAGGCTTGATCCCAGGACCCTGGGATCATGACCTGAGTTGAAAGCAGCCACTTAACCGACTAAACCACTCAGGCATCCCTTGGTGTGATTTGTTTTTTTTTAATTTAAATTCAATTAGCCAACATATAGTACATTGTTAGTTTTGGATTATTGTTGTGATTAAAAAAAAAATCCTCCACTAAGTATATGGAAAGACGCTCAAAATCACTGATCCTCAGGAAAATGCAAATCAAAACCATAATGAATTACCACCTCTTTAGATGGCTACCATCAAAAAAAAAAAAAAAGAAGAAGAAGAAAAAAAATCACAGAAAATAACAAACATTGGCACGAATGTGGAGAAATTGGAACCCTTGTGTGCTGTTGGCAGGGTTGTAAAATGGCGCAATCACGGTGGAAAACAGGGTGGTGGTTTTCCAAAAAATTAAAAATGAAATTACCATCTGATACAGCAATGCCATTTCTGGGTACAGAGCCAAAAGAATTGAAAGCAGAATCTCAGAGTGACACTTGTACACTCATGCCCACGGAAGTACTATTTATAATAGCCAAGAGGTAGAAGCAACCCAAGTGTTCATCAATGGATGAATGGATAAACAAAATGTGGGATGTACGTGCAAAGGAATGTTATTCAGCCGAAAATGAAATCCTGTCGTTTGCTACAACATGGCTGAAACTCGCAGACATGACACTAAGTGAAATAAGCCAGTCACAAAAGAACAAATACCGTGTCATTCTACTTGTGTGAGGTACCTAGAGTTGTCAAATTTCATGGAGGAGAAAGTAGAATAGTGGTTGCCAGGGCTGAGAGGAGCAAGATTGGGGAAGTTATGTTTTAATGGGTACAGAGTTTCAGCTCTGCAAGAGGAGAATGTTCTGGAAATTGGTGGCAGAACAGTGTGTACATGTAAAACACTACTTACCTACTCATTTAAAAATGGTTAAGATGGTAAATTTTATGTTATATGTAGTTAACCACAGTTTTAAAATTTCTTTCAAAAGCATTCCGGATGCTCAAATAAGGAAAGCGTGGATTAAACAAAATTTGTTTGTTTACAGCAGGATTTCTCAGAACCTTTAATACGCTAAATGTGTATTATGTTTCTCCAAGAAGAGATGTAGCAAAATGTGTTTTCCCAACTTATGTGACCAGGGATCTCTTTTTCCAAAGTTTTATGGAACTGGGGAAGTATATTAAGGAATACACCTTAGGAAATATTACCATAAAGCCTTGGTGATTTAACATCTGCCCCCTCCGATAGAGATTTCATTGCAAGCACA
Source organism: Martes martes (assembly GCF_963455335.1). Lineage (NCBI taxonomy): Eukaryota > Metazoa > Chordata > Mammalia > Carnivora > Mustelidae > Martes > Martes martes. The sequence goes on along the minus strand of NC_137897.1, from coordinate 104,829,335 downwards.
TACCTGGGGTGATCAGTGTTTATCCCAAAGGAATGTGTTACTAGGTACAGAATGGCAAGACCTGCAAGTGCCTAAGAAGAAAAAGAGTCGGGGGCACAGAGCCACCCAGCACCTCAGATCTCTGCTTGTCAACAGCCAACTGTTCTGCCTACTTGCAAGGTCAGCCCCGCGTTTTTGGCAGCCGCAAGAACAGGCCCTCAAATTTAGAAACTTCTTAGGAGGAATGATCTTCAGTATCTGATGATAAAGTTTCATGATTTCATGAAGGCATCTAGTCATTCCAGTACAGATAGCAGCCATTTCCAAGCAGGAACTTGAATGCCGAGCCAGAAACTTTGGATGGACAGAATTCAAGTCAAGGGAAAGATAATTCTCTGGGTTGAATATCTTCCTGTGTAATTCAAAACGCGAGGTTACCAGTAGGTTTAAATGTACTGTAGTGGAGCTGAAGGAGGATGTCATGGTTAAAAGCCAAGAATTTCCTCTAGGAGCAGGTGAAAAAACAGCTGACATTCCCAATTGTTTTTCTAAGTGTTTAAAATGACTTTTCCAGACGTAAAGCCTGTAAGCATTTTATTAACATTTGATTAGCAATTATTCCTTACTGTGTTGAAGCTGAAATTAGGATCAGGTTTCCTTACATTGCCGTCAAAAAAAAAATAAAAAGTCCAAATAACTCAGTTTGCACAAAGAATCATTCTAAAACAATTTCCCGTTTTCCTTTCCTTAGCAATCTCAAAAAATCATGGACTGTCGGAGCTGGGAAAGACTTCAAACTCATGCAGTCCAATTCCCTGCTTGTATATGTGGGGAAACCAAGGCCCAGAGAGGGGATGAGATATCCCCCAAGACCCAGAGAGTGGCAGAGCTGAGAACACTTGACTTCTCTAGTGCTCTTTCCAATACACAGATCAGTGGGGGCCCAATATCGCTATGACTCCAGGTCAAATTTGTTTATAATTTATTAAATGAATGAATAACAGGGGTTTTATTTTGAATGCCAGAATGCAGTTTCTCTTAGTTAATACAATTTGTAGACTAAGCATGAAACTTAAGCTCTGAAATAAATCAGTGTTCACATCATGTAAGAATGTACAGTCAACTATAATGTGACATTTTGTTTTATGTGTAAACATATGGCAATTAGGTCACATATATCCACTGGAATTACTTGGTGGCTTTGATTCGTGTGGATGCCCGTAACAGATTTATTCCAGTTCTGAAGGGAATTGTTATTGTGAATTATCAGGCTTTATAGGAACTCTCTACGCTATGCCCTATTTGTAAGTGATACACAGACCCTGTAGCTAAATGAAAAGCAGGAAATAGTTGACTTGATGGGAAAGGTTGCCTGGAATGTAACAGAGGTAAAAAGGTATGTTGCTTAAGGAACAAAGGGGCTTTTGGAGATGTTCACGTTCACTTGCTCGTTAGCATATTGGTGTGCTTGTACTTAAGGCCGTGTGCCATAAACCAGTTTTAAAGCCACCACCAATCAGCCAATTAGGGTGACAGTTCTGATCTCAACCCAATGTTTTATCTCCTAGTTCTCTCCAGGGGTTCTCAGTGCATCAGAATAGCTAGAATAGGAACAGGCTCTTTTCACCAGTTGCTCAGGAGAAGCTGTCAGCTCCATGAACCATGAACATGGAAAGTCAAACTGGTTAAGCCATATATTCCTTCTGTCCTAGACTCCAGGCTCCTGGTTGGATCGAGTAATGGTGTCAAAAGGTGCAGTGGAGCAAAGAGGATGCCTAGGCCCTTTCAGAAGGAGAATTACTGGCATGGTAACTGCAGTATTTGTAGTCAGCCTGGTACCCCAGGGTATTATGTTTCCCCGGGACCCACCAAGGTCATCTGCATTTTCCCGGAGGCGGCCCACAGAAGTGTTTGTCTTCCTTATAGATTTGGGCTGTGTTTGGAATTTGCCTTTTGAATGTTTTTTAAAAACAAGCTCCAAAATATTGCATGTGGTGTCCTCAGACACCTGTGGATTGGGGCAGATAAACCTGTGAATCACCTTGCCACGTCTCCAAGTAGGCCCGTGTTGAATTTGTACTCATCAGACAGAAACCAGCATCGTTCATTGCAAGGAAAGAGCATAGCTATGTTCTAAATGCCTTGGCTAGTAATGTTTCTTGTGGACAATGAAGCTGGAGATAGGATGGACGTTTTCGATTTAGTATATTTTTTCCATCTTTTTATGTTGAACTTAATTTTGTCTTTGTGAAGTGCAGCTCTTATAGGCAGCATATAATTAGAACTCTGCCCTTAGACTGGAGAATTTCATCCATTTATACTTAATGTCATTACTGATATAAGACTTACAGCTGTCATTTTGCTTGTTTTCCATATGTCTGTCTCTTTTTTGCCTCTATTCTTCCATTACTACCTTCTTCGGTATTAAATAGGTAATTTCTAGTTTATCATTTAATTCCCTTGTCATTTATTTCATTATGTTTTCGAAGTAATTTTCTTAGTGGTTGCCCTCTGGGTTATAATAAACATCATCATTTATAGCAGTCTAGTCTGGATTGATAACAATTTAATTTCATTAGTATATGAAACATCACTACTACATAACTTTGTTTTCTCTCCCCTCTGTGTGCTGATATCATTATACAGTTTACATCTTATACATTACAAGTACATCCACACATATTTATAATTATTGCTTTATGCAATTGTCCTTTAAAACCAATAGGAGAAAGTATTTGCTGAACAAAACATAGTAATATTATTTATGGAATTACCTTTACTGATGTTCTCCATTTTTTCCTGTGGCTTTGGGTTATTGTCTAGTGTCACTTCATTGCGGCCTAAAGGACTCCCTTTAGCATTTCTTGAAGGGCATGTCTAATAGTGACAAGATCCTCCAGCTTTTGTTTATCTGGGAATGTATTAATTTCGCCTTCATTTTTGGAAGGACACTTTTGCCAGATATAGAATTCTTCATTGACAGGTTTTTTTTTTTTTCCTTTCAATGTTTTGAGTATGTTATCCCACTGCCTTCTCGGGTTCTTGGTTTCTGATGAGAAATTGGCTGTTAATCTTCTGGAGAACTACTTGTATACAATGAGTTACATTTCTCACTGCTTTCATGGTTCTCTCATTGTCTTTGACTTTCAACACAGAGGTATGAGAAACAATAGGCTTGGATGATTATTTAACATAGAGCTAGAAAGTGAAATTTCACAAAGCAATACAATGAAAGAGTATGCTTCTCTAAAAGCAAGGTAATGTTTCTAAGTGTACAGGTTTGGCCTGTATAAAGGAGATATGATCTTAATGACAAAAGTGAAGGAACTATTTTCCCAGTTAAGTTTATGGAAAATAGCTCTCATTTCTGGCTGTTATACCTAGAATAAGAAACAGAAGTCAAGCTGGAGTAGAATAAAACAGGACATGTTTTAGAAAGGCGAACTGGTTAACATTAACAGCAGCCCCCTGAAAACCCCTGTGACCCTCCAGCTTTTATATTACTTATTAGGAGAGTTATATATTTGATTTCCATTAATAAAGGTATCTGCATAAGCATAAGTACCTAAGTGTGTGAATTTGTTGGGCACTTAGTCCCTGGTGTTGTGGGTGGCACATTTATAGCAGAAGGTCTCTGCACTGTCAACTCACAGATGGTAATGTTGGAATTTAGTTCAAGCTTGTGGAATCATTACATACAACTTTACCAATGGTTATACTGTATATGTTCCTGACTCTTTCTGGAAACATGAAAACACAAGATGTCCACCATCTGAAATGTCAGGGTAGTCCTTAAATATGGTTGCTATTTAAAGATGTATAAATTACAACCAGCCCACCAAATTTAATCTTTGGGACAGCAACATATTTGAAGTTTTAATTTTGTTGAAAGCCACCATGACTTAGGAATCCACCATTGAGTTTAACCAAATTGATCAAATGTTTAAATGTGTGTAAGAGAATAGGAAACAAAATGAAATTATGTTTAATTGAATGCAAATGCAAGGATTTCAGTATGATTATGTTTCTCTGAGATGTTTCAACTGGAATTACTTGGGAATAGACAGGAAGAGATGAATGGGAGAAAATGAAGTATATTTTGGTGGGTTGACTTATCCACTTAAGAGTAGATGAGATTGGGGTGCCTATGTGGTTCAGTCAGTTAAGCGTCTGACTCTTGATTTTGGCTCAGGTCATGATCTCAGGGTCATGAGATCAAGTGCCATGTCAGGTTCCCTGCTGGGAATGGGGCCTGCCTAAGATTCTCAATCTCTCTCCCTGGGCCCCTTCCCACACCTCTGTTCACATACACGTGCTCTCTCTAAAATTAATTACTTAAACAAGTGGATGAGATGAGGACTTTGGGAGATATTATTCCCCTACTTTCCCACACCTTCTCGAGAGGAACTCCTTATGAATTATATATTTCTTGAGGACAAGCTCCATGTTTTTTCACTGCCACTTACCCATGTCAACCTGGAAGTTGACTGCCACATCTCCCAGGGGCCATGTTGTCCTCTACCTAGCCTGTGATTTGACCGGATTTGGCTTAAGACCCAGGAAGAAGAACCTCACTGCCCACCTTCTGGACCTAAAGGCTTATTTGTGACTCTCAAGTCCCTTTGTCTCTTTCTTATCTTACCTGCCCTCAGCTGATTCTCCTATGATATCACCGGGGATTAGGCAGAAAGCCAGTGTTACTTGGGGCACTGAGAGGGGTGAAGAGTTCTACCAACTCTTGCCTTTGTGGGGTTGCTGTGCTCATTTGCAAAATGGAGCCATTGGAGCATATCACCTTGTAGGCCCTTTCTAACTCACTTACCATTCCAAGTCTATGACTTAAATCACTTAATAACATGTTGAATATAATGCTGAGCACTTCTGGGTCCTCAAGACACCTAAAACCTCCATTTCTCATACTGGACACCATTCTGTGGGAGGTGAGTTCTCTGCTTCCCAACCATCTCCTTCCCTGTTGTATCCAACTAGGACACACAAGCTGATTTCTCCAAAGATGAAAATCAACCATGGCTGTGTCCAGAAGTATGCTGACACAACATGACATTCAAAATGTATGCATATTACCTGGTATATCAAAAGAGGTTAAACACTGTGGAAGAGAGAAACAATTAATAAAGTGTTAGCTGTGACTAAAAGGAATCCCAGAGGATGGTGGAGAAGCCCATGTTAGAACTGGTCAAGACATTCTTACCTACTAAGCTCAGTGAAGAGAAATAAAGAAAGGTGGGACCATAAATGTGTGTTGGCCACAGTCTGTTATAAACTGTCTGTTTTCTCTCCCACACTTATATTCTCTTATTTCTGCAACTCTATCACTACTATCATCACCCAATAGTTTTGTGGGATAGGGAAGGCGTCCAGGTAAGACAGCCAGCCAAGCACTTCAGTCCCCAGAGTAAGCAAAATATGTACCCCATCCACCAAAGAGAACTAACAGAGAAAATAATTCATCATAATCTCGCCAAAATAGCACAGGATCAAGCTCTGCCTGGCACTGAGTACAAATTAGCTGGACTTGGTTCCATGATGCTCTTTCCAGACTTTGTGGTTAAATTCTAGTAAGCTTCTTAGGAAAAACAAGGGGCCTGTCTGAGGAATGGATTCCTAGACAGAGCCAACAGGAGAAATGCTTGATAGGGTTTGGAACTCAAGAATGAGAAGCAATGATGAGAGAGACCCAGATGGGAATGGAAGTGATTGTGTCTTTACTAGACTCCAACTCTGCTTTTTTCAGAGAAGTGAAATTAAGATATGCTACAAAATGGCAAGTATGCAGATACACTGAATTTAGTGAGTGCTTTACTTAAGGGATAAAGTGTGAGTTAGAAGGATAGTTTAGCCAAATGCTAAGTAGAAATTATTTTGTAAGCCCATACAATCAACCCAGCAGAAAATTCTGCAACTAGAATTTCTGAATGTAGAATTGCCTTACGTAGCTCACATTGGAAGAATGATCTCCCAATTACTGATGTTGGGATCACTAGTATCAAGAGTCAGTAAATATAAAATGTGATTTTTTTGTTGAAAGACCATTTCACCAAATATGGGAGTGTAACAAGGTAGTGAATAGATTCAAAGTGTTAATGGCCAAGTTTGAGTTGAACTACAATATTTGGTGATTTCCTTTAAAACTGTATCCTAAGGGCACCTGGCTGTCTCAGCTTGTTGGGCTTTGAACTCTTGATATTGGCTCAGGCTATGGGCTCAGCATTGTAAGACTGAGGCCCATGTTGGGCTCTGTGTTGGGCATGGAGCCTGCTTAAGATTCTCTCTGTCCCTCCCCCTGTTTGCACAGACTCCCTCTCTTTCACTAAAATAATAAATAAATAAATAAATAAATAAACAAATAAACCCTATCCTAAGCAATTACCAAAAAGTAGGGCTCAAGTTCTTTTGCTGTTGCCACTTCACATTCCATTGTTCCCTGTTTGACCAGTATGTTCAAACTACTCGCAGTACAGAAAGGCAAACCACACCCCGATAAGGAAGTACTTAATCATTTGGTAGCTGCAGTGTGTAACAAGGGTTGTTTAAGGCCCTCATAAAATTCCAAAGCCCTACTCGCCTTCTGTGACCAAAGTGTTACAAAACCTATACGTGGTGGGTCCAGAAAGAGCCAATTGTTCTAGCATCTTCTAGCAGCTGTGTTTACCCAGTGAAGCACTGTTTTAGAACACATCCCAACTTTTCATATTGGAAAGAATTACCCAAGCATTTCTTTTCTTTTAAAAAAGATGTTATTTATTGATTTATTTATTTGAGAGTGAGGGAGAGATAGAGACAGAGCATGAGCAGAGGGGAAGAGGCAGAGGGAGAGGGAGAAGGACCCTGAGATCATGACCTCATGGTCATGGAGCCATGACCAACCACCACCCGGGTGCCCCCTCCCCCCAAGCATTTTTTAAGTTCATCTTTGCTTGAGGAATAAGGCTAAAAAGTATGTAAGAGCACCATTCTTTGGCTTCTTTTATTTCAACCTTTCAAGGTAGGTGATTAAATAAGAATATTATTATAATTTTATTCATGTTTTCTATGGGAGCCCATTTCCCTCTTAAAATGCTGTAGCCTAATACTTAGAAAAGGGAAGGTTTGAAGCTCTCTGACCTCCAAGGAAATAATAACTAGAAACTGAGAATGTAGTTTTTCATCAAGTCCCAGCTAATTTATTTGTATCAGACGTACCAGTTCATTTATTATACTTCAGAATAATACAATTTTGCCATAATTATCTGCAACCTATTTCAAAGCTCGTATTTTTCAAATAGTATACCAGAGTAGGAAAACTGTTTCCACTGTAAACCTATTTTTAAATCCTTACCTAGACCTAGTCTTTAAAGGAAGAAACCTTTGACAGGAAAACTAGAGGTATCACAGTGATCCTCGGTGGGCCAGAGGCCTTCCAGAAGTAGAGTGAACCATCGTTCTTCAGTCATTGAGGTTGATTCTTCAAGCCCTGTGCTTGATGCCATGGCTAACTGTGTGGTTCATACACAGAGGTTATTTTTAGAGGCAAGAATTTTCATTTCCCAAAAGTATAACCACAAGATGTCTATTTGGAATGAATCAGATTTATACATTAAGACAATAGGAAAAGCTCAGACCATGCCCATGTAACCTCAGCTCCCTGAGGAAAAACGTAGTATCTCAGTACACCCTCACCCTGGGACCCTTGCCCTCTGGCTGGCTGAGGCAATTCCTTTGGAAACCAAGCAGGGCCGGGGAAAGGGGGGGTTTCGCAGATGTCTTGTAAGTATGGTTTCCTTACAGAAACAGTTCTATTTTGTCCTTGTGGCTTTTCACGGTGATTTAAAACTCACAGGGACAACAAGTCACTAATCTTTACCAGTGGTGGTAGCCGAAGTCAGATGCTTTGGGAGGGAAATTGGACTTGGTGGCCTATAGGGACACCCTGTTACATCTGTGTTTTGCTGCCACCACACCTGCCACGTAGGCCTGAGCTGGCCCCCTTCTCCAGTCTAGGCCCACCTTGACACCAGCCTTATCACTGGAATCCTACTTTGTGGGACTTTTGGCCCCTTAACCTGAGATTTAGTTTCTACGGCCGGAGACCTTAAGGGAAGGCATTACAGGGCCCAGAAAGAACACATATGGGCTCACTAATCTAGCAAAGATCCACCGAGGATTGGAAGAGGCTCGCTGGGTGGCCTTGGGAACCCCATCCAGTCACTTAGGGCATGGTTGGCCACATCCCTTTGGGTTAGTTGATTCATTTGCTTTAAAAGATCAATTTTCTGCCCTCCTCTTTGACTTTACCCCACTTTTTTTTTTAAGTAGGCTCCACGCACAATGTGGGGCTCAAACTCACGAGCCTGAGATTAAGGGTCACCCACACCACTACTGAGCCGGCCAGGCACCCTGACTTCAGCTCACTTTATCAGTGGAGGAGGCTCCCTGCACTGGGGCAGAATGTGGGACCTGCCTCTCCAGGTTGCCCTAATGAAGTGAAGGCTGATAGCCGGTCACTTAGCCTATCTGTACGTCTGTCTAGCCTCAGTGTATCCCAAAGGCTCCCTGGCAGGAAACAGGCATTTCCAGAACAGAGCAATAGCGATGGCAGATCACATTGGGGCTGTAGAGATGGAGTATTGGGAGAAATCCTAAGTTGGTGAAGCAATTGCTTATTTATTTTGTTAACCCATTGGTTCATTCATTCTTTCAGTTACTGAGCATTTCCTGAGTACCTACCACGTCTCAGGCATGGTCTGTGGCCCAGGACCATGCCCTTTCCCCATTAATGATGGCGTACGGACACTCTCTTCTCTGACCCCTCTCCAAATCCTACCAGCCTTACAGTAGCTACCCTTAAAGAGTTATTGTGGTAAAAATGGGTACATCTCACCCCTCTCTCTGCAACAATTCCCAGATTTGTAAAATGAAGCTAATAATTCTTGCCCTGCTGCCTCACAGGGGTCCTGGATAGATCACCTGAGAAAACAGATAAGAAAGTACTTTTAATTATATAAATAATAAAATGCTGATCGTAATGACAGATTAAGTTTTTTTTTAAACATATCTTTTTTTTTAATGAATTAATTAATTTATTTGACAGACAGAGATCACAAGTAGGCAGAGAGGCAGGCAGAGAGAGAGGAAGGGAAGCAGGCTTCCCGCTGAGCAGGGAGCCCGATGTAGGGCTCAATCCCAGGACCCTGGGACCATGACCTGAGCTGAAGGCAGAGGCTTTAACCCACTGAGCCACCCAGGCACCCCCAGATTAAGATTTTTTGAGGGCCTCTAGTGTTCGCCAGAATGAGCCCTACCCAGCTGTAACTGTCAACTAATACCAATAATTCAGAATTCGTCCCCTTCAGAGATTCAGATTTGAGAAATGTGTAGGTTTTAATGTACAACATTGTGCAAACACTTTCTGTGTGCCAGGTACTAAACTCATCACCTTACGTGGATTACCTCGTTTAATCCCCCACAGCAATGCCCGGCGGGAGGTGGGCACGGGTATTATCACACCCACTTTACAGAGTGGAAGCATAAGGCCCTGAGGGGTTAAAGAACAACTGGTTTAGGGGCGCCTGCGTGTCTCAGTGGGTTAAAGCCTCTGCCTTCGATCCTGGGGTCCTGGGATCGAGCCCCACATCGGGCTCTCTGCTACACGGGGAGCCTGCCTCTCCCTCTCTCTCTGCCTGCCTCTCTGCCTACTTGTGATCTCTGTCTGTCAAATAAATAGATAAAATCTTAAAAAAAAAAAAAGAACAACTGGTTTATAGTGACAAAGCTAGTAAATGAGAGAGTCTGGATTTGAAATCAAGTTTCCTGACCCTCCAGTATGAGCTTTTAACCACTGGCTTATACTTCCTCTTGGAAAAGAAAAAAAAAACAAACTCTGTATGGATCTAAGCTATTGATAATATTATCATAATTTATTTTATTTTTATTTTTTTAAAGATTTTATTTATTTATTTCTCAGAGAGAGAGAGAGAGAGAGAGCACAGGCTGAGTGGCAGAGGAAGAAGCAGGCTCCCTGCAGAGCAAGGAGCCCGATGTGGGACTCGATCCCATAACGCTGGGATCATGACCTGAGCCGAAGGCAGCCGCTTAACCAACTGAGCCACTCAGGCGTCCCAAATTTTTTTATTTTAAAGCGGTGGACAGCTTTCTAAAACTGCAGAGAACCATTTCTACCACAGACAGGGAGCCCCAGTGAAATAATTTTGGTTTGGGTTTTTGTGTTTTATTTTTTTTTAAAGATGTTAATTGTTTGAGCGAGAGAGAAAAAGAGCGCAGGGGCAGGGAGGAGGGGCGGGGGAGAAGCAGACTCCCCGCTGAGCGGGGAATCCGAAGTGGGACTTGATCCCAGGACCCTGAGATCATGAGCTGAGCCGAAGGCAGACACTTCACCGACTGAGCCACCCAGGCGCCGCTCCAGCCAAAATAGTTTTCGTTGTATCTCCAGTTTGCTTCCTTCACCTCCTGGCTTGTTTCACTCGCTAGACGTTTATTTCATTGGGAGGACTTACTTGCACTACTTGTGGCGCGGCGTTAACAAACATAAAGTAAAAATCGGGGGAGCTGGAGTGGTAGAGAAAGCGTGTGCTGTGAATAAGAGGCGGATGTGGAAGCAGTACCCAGACAAGAGCAGCTCTGGGTGTGGGTGGCCTCCTCACTGATGCTGTACGGAAGCCCAGCCTCTAGCGGGGCCGTTTGCTCTTTGTCGCTAACGTCTCTGTGTGCCCCCTTAGTGCACAGACCCTTCCCTTACTGGGAGCATCCAGATGGGTTTCCTCAGGGAGCTCTGGTGGTGCAATCGGTTAGCATGCGGTGCTCATGTAGAAGGGTTTCCTCAGACTCTCAAAAAACTCCCACCTAGTCTTCTTTCCGGTACCTCTGTGTCTGGCCACAGTGTGTCACTGGTTCTGCCTTACAAGGCTTTTGGAATAAGCTTTTCGTGTCTGCTTCTGGGAAGCTACTGCTGCTCCTTCTCCTCGCCTTCCTCTTCAAGATCGTTCTTAGCCTCAGCCGCAGAGTTAACATGTTCGAGAACTTGCTATCTCGCCAAGAAATGTGCTAAACACCTTCTACACCATCATCTCTTTATTTGTTCACTTATCCATTTACTGAATATTTTTCGAGTATTTACTTTGTACCAAACACTGTGTTGTATACACACTGGTCATCAAAGCAGACCATTATCCCTTCTGTTAGTCTAGTGGAGGTGCAACGGGTGAATTTCTCCTTAGAAACCGTGGAAAGTTCTGTGACAGGATGCCACACGGGACTCTGAAAGGTGATTGACTAGCATTCTCCTCCATTTTACAGGTAAGAAAACTGAAGTTCAGAGAGACTACATAACTTGCCCGAGGTAACACAGCTCCTAAGTAGGCGGAGTGGCGATTCAAATCCATGCTGGTCAGATTCCAAAGCTCACGCTCTTAACTGCGTGACTTTATTGCCTCTCCAATGTGTGAAGTGCAGATACAGCCATTAATTCTAGCCCTACGCGTTGGGGTTCTGGCTTCATCTCAAATGTGTGGACTTGCAATTGTTTCCAATTAGTTGTGGCTGTGGCTTGGTGCATTTGTTCAAAGAAAGCGTGCACACAAAACAGAGGTCACGTGCCCTCAGTTTTGTGGATGTGCACGACGTATAAACATTGGGATCACGGCATTTGTTTCCCATTAGCTTATGCTACTCGAATGCAAACAGTAAAGCATGTGTTTACATTGCTGTGGACATGGGAATCTGGGCCCCCCAAAGCATTCCTTGCAGGTTGTATAAAGCCGAGCATCCAAATCGTTCAAAATAAGTTTTGTAAGCCCAGCTTAATAGCTTTAAAATGTAACCTGGATTCCAGATATTGAAAAACCGCCCAGAGAGAGGTATGTGAGTGGCCCAAGGAGACAAGACCAGCTAAAGCCTCCAACTATGTGCCAAGCCCCATATTTCCAGTTCTCTATTTTGTTTCTGATCTTTTATTTTTAAAAAGCTCAAGAGCTTAAAGTCAAGAAAACTCTTAGCCATGTAGCAGCAGTCATGGAATTTTTCATTCTATTCTAACCAGCTGTCTGAAGCTTTTCAAAACAAACCTGTTTGTGATGAGATGGTTTGGTTATTTAAGGCACAGTAGATGGCAAGGCTGGGAAAAACAAGTGGGAAGCATCCAGTGCCATTATCTCTCCCCTCCCCGGGTCTCCCACCCAATAACAAAAGGCTTGCCCACCAAGCTGTTGTTCACCACCAGCATCTGTGAAGGTGGGAATGAACTCGAAACTATCATCTCAGGTAAAGCCAGTTCGGATGGCAAGAATGTGAAATGAAGGCCCCATTAGTTGATGTCTTCACTTAACACCGCATGTTGTTGTTGTTGTTTTAAGAGCTCTGGGCTTAGAAGCAGAAGCCCTTATTTTTAATGAGGCCTCCAACTCTTACTCACGGACTTGGTCGAGTTATGTCCTCTCTCCGAGCCTCAGTGTCCTCCCTTGATGGGGGAAGAGAGGGATGGCAGTCTTCCTCGTTACACAAACCGGTGGTAAGGAGTTGAGGATTCTGTTAGAGAACATATGTTGAGCCCTAACACAGTGTGTGGCTGCTCGGGTTCATCTCTTTGCAATCAAGATAATTTCAAGAGGCATGTTATTTATACCGTGTAGACAGATCAAGAGTGGCTGCTCTCGCTGACCTAATTTCAGCATATTTGATCCCCCTAAGAGCAACAAGTATGTTCTTTGATCTTAGTTCCCCCGCCAACCAGGCATGAACAGAGCTTTGGCCAAATCACATCGACCTGTGCTATGGTGTTCTTTTGGTATCCTGGTTATGGTTTTAAGAACATGAAATTGCTATATTCTAGGAAGCCCCCCCTTTTCCCCCCCTTACACTGTGGTTCTAATTTTCTTAAGTAATTATTCCAGGCTTTTTAGTTCCTTTTATCACACAGTCCCGGGTACCTGTTCCAAAGCTAACTTTAAATATTTTACTTTCAAATCAAACAAAGTCACTCACCTTTACCCAAGGGTATGTTCATTAACGACAAAGACAAAAAGGTCATGATGGGGGTGCCTGGGTGGCTCAGTGGGTTAAGCCTCTGCCTTCGGCTCAGGTCATGATCCCAGGGTCCTGGGATCAAGCCCCGCATCGGGCTCTCTGCTCGGCGGGAAGCCTGCTTCCCTTCCTCTCTCTCTGCCTGCCTCTCTGCCTACTTGTGATCTGTGTCTGTCAAATAAATAAATAAAATCTTTAAAAAAAAAAAAAAGGTCATGATGTCCATACTGAAGCGAAAAGGAAATCATTGGATTGAATTTACTTTAAAGAAAAAATGGTTTGAAGAGCCCGTATCGAGGAATTCAAACACACACGAGGCTGAGGGGACTCTTTACCAAACATGATTTCAGACGATTTCTGGGAAGAAGAGTGACACTGGAGCAGCCTTTCTTTAAGTGGGAACCGGGGTTCCCTTGGGGCAAGATGGCAGGAGACCAGACCAGTGTTGTCAAAAATGCAGGTCTGTGCCCCACCTCAGGCCTACTAAATTAGGAGCTCTGTGGATGGGGCCTGGGAGCCCGAGTTTTTAACAAGCATCCAGGGGGATTCTTACGGACATTAAAGACTCATTCCCACGGTGTATAAAAAAGTACACATCCTTTTCCTTATTTTTTTTAAAGTAATCTCTAGCGCAACATAGGCCTTAAACTCATGACCCCAAGATCAGGAGTCACACACTCTACTGATGAAGCCAGCCAGCACCCCTAAAAAAATGTATATGCCCGGGGCGCCTGGGTGGCTCAATGGGTTAAGCGTCTGCCTTCGGCTCAGGTCATGATCTCAGGGTCCTGGGATGGAGCCCCGCATCGCATCGGGCTCTCTGCTCGGTAGGGAGCCTGCTTCCCTTTCTCTCTCTCTGCCTGCCTCTCTGCCTACTTGTGACCTCTCTCTCTCTGTCAAATAAATAAATTAAGTCTTTTTAAAAATATTGTTTGCGCTTCTTGCTAAGGCCTGCCAAACAAGGCGTAGCACAAATGTCAGGCTTATGGAATGATGACGGTGGGGGGAGGGGAGGAGGTGTGAAATAATCAGACCTGTGTTTTGATAAGATAGTTTACCCTGATAATCATTATGCTGCCCCTTGACTTTTAAAAGGCTCACAGGATCGTGTCCTTTGAAAACGGTGAACAGTTCATCAAAAGCATTAGACACTGAAAATTAGCTGACTTGTGGGTAAGGCCCTCACAACTTTCTTTTTACAAAGTGAGTGTGCCGTCTGGAACACATGGTAAAGAGCGAGAGAGGGAATGAAAAGGTCAATAACGTGAACTGTAATTAGCTGATTTGATTTTGGTGCCAAATTCCACGCAGTACTAAATCGCAGTTCTCACTGGCAGTTCCCCGTCTCGGACACATCACCCTTCTTTCAACACTCTGAGGCTTCAGACTCTTCTTTAGGACTTTTGCCTTAACAATGGTTTTCTAGGTGTGGATTTGTTTTGTCAATGTGTGCGGGTGAGGCTCATCGGCAGATAATCCTTCAATGTCAAAGTCGTCTCCAAAAGGGAGCCATTTAAGCCTCAAGAAGTAATCTTGCTGGCAGTGTTTTAAAGTCGGTTTTTTTTTTTTAATTGTACTTGGAAAAAAAAAAAAAAAGAAGAACTACCAGAGGATACTGGGGGCATCATACACGAGGTTAGAAAATGGCCTCTCAGGGGCGCCTGGGTGGCTCAGTGGTTAAGCCTCTGCCTTCGGCTCAGGTCATGATCTCAGGGTCCTGGGATCGAGTCCCACATCAGGCTCTCTGCTCAGTGGGGAGTCTGCTTCCCTCTCTCTCTCTCTGTCTGCCTCTCTGCCTACTTGTGATCTCTGTCAAATAAATAAAATCTTAAAAAAAAAAAAGAAAGAAAATGGCCTCTCAAAGATTAGCTAGCGATCTTCGGCAGGGCTGTCCAAAAGCATTTAGCTCCTCATTCACATGTTCTTCTGTCATTAATCTGTGCTCTGGCTTTCGCATTTTCATGACATTATGGCAGTAGCTTTGAAAGAATTAAAGATACCATGCTGCTTTATTTTGCTTCCATGTAATAGCCCATTTATTGAGTGCCTACTGTGTGCCAGACACTGTCTTAAATGCCGTGAGGTTCAAAGACAAAGAAGACTCCACCCCTGGGCAGCTCACAGTCTAACGGTAGAGCGCAGTCACATGTCTGCTCAACAGTGCCAGGTTGCATACATAAAGCGCTATTTAAGAGGTACAGACAAAGGAAGCAGTGATGGAAGAAAGAGAGAGCAGGCCATAATGACCGTCTATAGCAGGAAGGCTTTCTTAAGGAAGTGACATTTGAACTTGGCTTGGAAGGATGGCATGCTTTCAACAGACGGCAATGAAAACAGCTCATATTAGGTGCTCAATTAACGTTTGCCGACGGGACGATGACAGGCACACATAGGAGACATTCTTGAGGAATGGCAAGTTCTCTCATCTCCATCTAACCTCGAGTTCCCCTGAAGGGAACAGTTCTTACTCAGGTACTCTGTGACACACATGAGGGACGTACTTTTGAAAATTAACCTAAAAATGCTGACGTCAAAAGCAATGTTCTCACATAAAATAATGGTAAATGGTAGTCAGTCAAACATAAGTGAGAATTTAGCCTAGATTGGTTTTGTGGACCCTGGTGCTCCAAGAAGCCTCGGGAGGCACAGGTTCAAAATTACTTGCACAACAGGACCAAGGTGTTATTTTGCCTTTTTCCCTGGGTGGATATCGGCACCAATGGTGAATACAAGTGTCAGCAGCACCAGCAGTGACACCAAACTCTACCAGCAGTCATTATATTCGTCACCGGCACATAGCTTCAGGAAACTAAAAGGCAGTTTCACTTGAGGATATCACGGTTGGCCATTATAATTTTTTTTTCATGGCTGGGGCATCTGGCTAGCTCAGGCAGTAGAGCACGCAATCCTTGATCTTGAGATCATGAGTTTGAACCCCGTGGTGGGCATAGAGATTACTTTTAAAAAAAGAGAGAGAGAGAGTTATGGCCAAAACAGTAAAAATGGCTAGTTGATTAAACTATAAGTCCTGAGTGTCCTTTAAAAAAATATTCTGGGGGCATCTGGGTGGCTCAGTGGGTTGAGCTTCTGCCTTCGGCTCGGGTCACGATCCCAGGGTCCTGGGATCGAGCAGGGATCGAGCCCCGCATCGGGCTCTCTGCTCAGCAGGGAGCCTGCTTCTCCCTCTCTCTCTGCCTGCCTCTCTGCCTACTTGTGATCTCTGTCTGTCAAATAAATAAATAAAATATTTTTAAAAATATATTCTGTGTGTATGGGGCTCCTGGGTGGCCCAGTCAGTTAAGTGTCTGACTCGGTTTCGGCTCAGGTCATGATTTCGGGGTCCTGGGATCAAGGCCCGCATCAGGCTCCCTGCTGGGTGTGGAGTCTTCTTGAGATTCTCTCTCTCCCTCCCTCTGCCCCTCTTATTCAGACTCTCTCCTCCTCCTCTCTCTCTAAAATAAATAAATACATCTTAAAAACAATGTTCTGTGAAGTACACATAAGGTGTTTCTGCTGCAAACCATATAAATGTGCGTGTCAAGGAAAAGCACTTGTAGGATTATTTCAGCTATGAGCTAAACTGACCTCATTTTCAGGCAATGCTATTTTTGTTTGAAATAATGACTGACAAATGTGGCTACCCAACCTTGAGCATTTGCTAGACATTTTCTTTGAAAGGAACAAAGAGAGCCCATCAGTTAAAGGAAAAGCTGATAGGATTTGTTGCCAATGATAAAATTTAAACTTTCAAGAGAAAATCAAAATTTTGGAAAACTTGTATCTGCCACCATGAGCTTGAGAGCTTCCCAATAGACTTTTCCTAATGAGGTTGGAGGTGAAGTAATTAATGAATGTGGTTTTTTTTTAATGTATCATATAATGAAAGGCATTGACATTTGGAAGAGCTGCACAGCTCAGTGAGCCAATTTTTGGATGACCCATGTATGATGATACAAAATGGGTAAAAGTCCCAAAGTTCAGAACACACCAATGGATTTGAACATAACAGAACACGAAACGTTGATTCATGTGGTTTTCATATCCCACGCTGCAACTAACTTTTCCCACTTGTTGTTTTTATGAAGTATCACTGAAAAACATCCACAGTTATCTGGAAAGGCTACTCAAACCCTTTCCTCTTTTTCCCACTACATATCTGTGAGACACTGGAATTTGTACAAATATTCCAATCAAAACAACATGTAACAACAGATTGGATGGAGAAGCAGATATGATAGTCGAGCTACCATATTAAGACAGAATTTAAAGAGATTTGCAAAAATATAAAACAATGCTGTCCTTCCTTCCAACTATTCTGTGTCAGGGAAAAATATATTTCATTTCCATTAGAAAATTTTATTTACATTAACACATCATGGGTTTATTACTGTTTAAACTAGTTATTAAATATTTTTTACATTTCTCAGTTATAATTTCTAAGACGGGAAATGTCAATAGATATGACTTATATAAACAGAAGTTCTCTGGGATTATGAACACGAGTGTAAAGGGTCCCTGAGACCAAGAAGTTGAGAAATCACTAGGCTAGCTGATCCTAGCCTAGGCATCTCTATTATACATTTTTTTAAAGCTTTTATGTATTTATTTGACACACACAGAGAGAGAGAGAGAGCTCACAGGCAGGGAGAGGGGCAGGGGGCGAGGGGGAGAACCAGGCTCCCTGTTGAGCAAGGAGCCTGATGCAGGACTCGATCCCAGGACCTTGGGATCATGACCTGAGCTGAAGGAAGACACTTAACCAACTGAGCCACCTGGGTGTCCTAATACATTTATTTTTTAAAGATTTTATTTATTTTTTTTGAAAGAGAGACAGAACGGCAAGGGGAAAGAGCAGAGGGAGAGGGAGAAGCAGGTTTCCCAATGAGCGGGGAGTCCAACATGGGGCTTGATCCCAGGACCCTGAGATCCTGACCTGCGCCGAAGGCAGACGCCTCCCTGACTGAGCCACCCAGGCGCCCCTATATTATACATTTAGATGTGTATGATGAGTTGGGGTGGGGAGGGTCGGGGGGATGCATTAGAGCAGCAGGGTGGAGATGGTACTAGATGGGATCCTGTAGGTGGCTTGGCTTCTCCAACACCATTAGAGGTTGCTGGACTTTTCTTTCTTTGCTTGAAAAAAGAAACAAACCCATGGCCACATTTCTCTATGGTATATAGCCTGTTCCAAGTAGGTCTTGGGGTAGGAGCTAAATTGCAGGTGGAGAACATGAAAGTGTACTTTGCAGTGACAATGAACATGGATAATGGAAACCATAGAAACCAAGATGTGTCCATATACGCATTTTTTTTTCCTGGATACCTCTTGTGTAATCACAGAAATCTCACTTTTGGTAGATCCAGCATCTCGTGTTGGCTGTTTTTTAGAAGTACGAGGGGAGCCTCACTTTGGGGGCTGTAAATGAGTGGTAGGGCAGGGATAGAGGACCCTGGAATGCAGCCGTGGTGAGAGATGGCAGGGGGAATTCATGGAGTCTGGGAACTGCCCTCAGAGACTGTGCTGTGAGCTGGGCTTCTGGGTCAGTGGAGAGATTTGGGGGAGGGAGGTGGGAGTCACCGTACAATTAAAAAGGCATTGGGAGGGGCGCCTGGGTGGCTCAGTGGGTTAAAGCCTCTGCCTTCGGCTCAGGTCATGATTCCAGGGTCCTGGGATCGAGCCCCGCATCGGGCTCTCTGCTCGGCAGGGAGCCTGCTTCCCCCTCTCTCTCCGCCTGCCTCTCTGCCTACTTGTGATCTCTGTCTGTCAAATAAATAAATAAAATCTTAAAAAAAAAAAAAAGGCATTGGGAGGGCACCTGGGTGGGTTAGTGGGTTAAGCGTCTGCCTTCAGCTTTGGTCATGATCCCAGCATCCTGGGATCCAGCCCCGCATCAGGGTCCCTGCTCAGCAAGGAGCCTGCTTCCCTCTCAAGCTCTCCCTGCATATGTTCCCTCTCTCGCTGTCTCACTGAAGTAAATAAATGAAATCTTAAAAAAAAAAAAAGGCATTGACTACGTAACTGAAAAGCCAGACACTGAGGAAAAAAACAGACAGGACTCTTAGCAGGCTTATTATCTACAATAAAGCAACATGAATTTCAAACCACCTTATGGAAATTGTGAAAGAGGGAGAGATTTTCAGTTTTCCTAGTGGTCGTGGCATGGCATGTTGGCCATTAATCATAAGTATGTATTTAAAATGTGTGTAAAATGCCACTGCTGGTCTCTTCATCTGATGGGAAGCATTTGTTGTTTGAATTCAAGGGAAATACCATTGTAGGAGGCTTCCATAGGGATGTTTTCTGACCTTGGTGTCCCCTCAGCCTATAAATATGTTTTGTCGGTCACATCTTAAGTTTCTCATCATTGAGGTTTCCTACCACAGAGGCTTTCGGGGACTTAAATACCACAGTATGGAAGGTCTGATGCAGTACACACTAGCTACTGGGTGGTAGATGTAGCAGGGAGGAGTAGAAAATCATGTCAAATGCTATAGAACGTTCTAGAAGTATAAAACTCTCAAGAACATAAGCAGTGGGGATGCCTGGGTGGCTCAGTTGGTTGGTTTCGGCTCAGGCCGTGGTGATCTTAGGGTCATGGGATCGAGCCCCACCTTGGGCTCTGGGCTCAGCACGGAGTCTGCTTGAGCTTCTCTTCTTTTCCCTCTCCCTCTGCCCTCCCACCAAGTAAATAAATAAATATTATTTTAAAAAAGAATCTAGGGGCGCCTGGGTGGCTCAGTTGGTTAAGCGACCAACTCTTGGTTTCAGCTCAGGTTGTGATCTCAGGGTCATGAGATTGAGCCCCACTGGGCTCCACGCTTAGCACAGTCTGCTTGGGACTCTATCCCCGCTTCTCGCTGCCCCTCCCCCATGCTCTTGCTCTCTCTCCCTTTCAAATAAATAAATAAATCTTAAAAAAAAATACAAGCTGTTTACACTTACCTACATTGGAAAAAAAATTTTTTTTTTAAAGATTCTGGCTAACTCATTCAATGTTTAATAATGCCTCCTGTTTGCAAGACGCTGTTTTAGACCTCCCCTCAATTGCTGCTACATTTCTGGTCATTTCTTTCAGCTCCTGAGAACCATGTCTGTGCCCAAAGGTAGAGTTCTGGATAAAAACCTTGACGAGGAAGGGCTGGAAAGCGGCGACTGCGGCGACGACGAGGACGAGTGCATCGGGGGCTCCGGGGACGGGGCGATGAGAGTGAGGAACCAGCTCCGCTTCCTTGCAGGTGCGTGTGCGAGCCGGCTGGCAGCCGAGCCGATTCAACACCAGTTCACTCTAACTTTGCAGAAGTCCCCACTACCTACAATACCATCAACTCTGCAAGGAAATATTATACTCTGGGGGGGGAGGGGTATTTTCAGGTAGTCTTTTTTATTGCTATTGCTTTCCCCTTCTCTGGACCTGGGTAGATGAAAAAGGTAACTTCCAGTTTTTGTTTTTTATTGTCTAAAATGAACTGACCAAATCAGGTGGCCCTATTTCCCGTTGGACATTCTTTGGTTCTTCTCAGTTATAAAAAGCCACACCATCTTGGGGGTCCAGTGAGCACCAACAATGGGGTAACTTTGGAAGGAAGCATAAACATACTGCTCTTGTTTCTGTCTTCATACCGTTGCCCATGTTTATTTCCGTGTAGATACCCCTCTTTCGTCCTTTTTTCAGTTAGACCCAACCCTCCACTGTATGTTAACTCTACTGGAATTAAAACTTAAAATATGCATTTTCAGTATGCTTCAGTGACAAAAAGCTGGCTTTGGGGATAGAGCAAACCTGTATTTGCATTCTGGCTCCCTTCCTCCTAGGTCTTCACTCCCTCATCTGTCAAATGGGGATCAGTACCCCAACCTCATGGGCCTATTGAAGGATTACATCAAGAGGGAAAGTCTGTAAGCATCTAGCCTAGTACCTAGCTCATACAGGGTGGTCCATAATTGTTAGTTTCCTGGAACAAAATCTTCCCCAACATCTCAGCATCCGCCATCCTCTCTGAATTGCTAAAACAAACTCTGCCACTGCTTTTCAAGAAATAGTCTGCCGTGGCTCCCAAGTTCCATTCCTAGGACATTACATGATCACGCAGAGGCTGGCATCTTATAATAAGGAAAAATAACAGAAGCCAGCGTTCTCTGGACATTAACCAGACTCCACGCGCCGTGCCAGAACTTTGCCAACATTGTCTTGTATTGTTTCCACCATGACCGAGGGGTGGTTATTATTCCCACTTTACAGATGAGAAAACTGATGCCGGAGGAGGTAGATTAATTTGCTTAAGATCGTACGGTCACTAAGGGCAGAGTCAGGATTCAGAACTGGCCAGTGAGATTTCAGAGGCCTCTCTCTGAATAACGCTACTCTGATTCTTCTTTCTCTGCTCATCTAGACAATTATAAAAAGCCTGAACTCTGCTTTGCATTTTGCCACCCAGAACAGCTTTCAGTCATCTAACGGTTGCCCAGATGAGTTGCCAAAATATTAAGTAGCTCCAGCATCAGTCCTTGGGACACATTGCTTTTCATCCTTCTCCAAAAATGTCCCGGCCTACCCCTCCTCTCGCTTTCCTGCCCATAAGCCCCATCCCTATCCATTTGAAAATGCTACGCCACAATTCCATGGCGACTTAACTTTTTTCAACAGTGTTTGGTAGGGGACCTTGTCAAGGGCCTTTTCAAAACCTAAATAGATTACATCCACTGGTTTCCCTTTGTCCACGTTGCACATTTATCCTCTCAAAGAATGCTAGTCAATTAGTTAGGCATGATTAACCCTAAGTGCTTTGTAAACTGTAAAACACTACACAAATGGTGGTTAATTTAATTTACAGGAAAAATGATGCCTTACTCCCAATAGGTTACACTCGCGTAACATGTTCAGCCATCCTTCCAGCCTGGTGCTCCCTCCGTCCCCTTTGAAATGCTTCTCGTGGAGAGGAGACTCACTGGCAATCCGCCAGGCTCATGGCACAATAGCTATTTGGAACGACAAGCTCTACACTTTGGTCAGCTCTTACACAATTTTACCCCAAATCTGGGTGGATGCCATCTGGTCCTGGTGATTCATCGACATCCACTTAGTCAACCAGACTTGGAACACTGTGTGCGTTTACTGCCATCTCACTCAGAACTTCCAAAGTTTTCCTCCAAAACACAAATTGGGAATTTAAAAAAAATAAATAAAAATAAAAACAAGGCTCAGAGGAGGTTCAGACCCTCTTTTTATCTCCCTTTTGTCCCGGAACAGACCTTTTACCCTTGTACACCATGACCAGCCAGCAGTCACCCTGGCTGGCTGCCCTGGCTCACTTCTTCCCTTGTTTTGCACTGGATGAAATGCAGGACACCTCTCTTCCCGTCTTTGCTTCGAACTCCCCTGTGTCCTAGGGCAGGCCCCTTTCTTCTTCTTGAAAGTCAGTTTCTAAAAAAAAACAAAAAAAAGAAAGAAAGAAAAAAAGTCAGTTTCTCCATTCACGAAACAGAGACTACCCCATGCTCGTGGGCCCTGCTAGGGTGGGCAGTCCGCAATTGTGTTCATCGATTTGGCCTGAGTCCCTGGCGGGGTGCCTATTGGAGTCTCGGGGATATCTTCTTTAGAGTTTTCTTCTTACCTTGTAGGTCCCCTGCTTTCTTACTTCACTTTTCTTGGTTATGTAAGGTTGTGGCAATTCAATATCATCATCATCGTCATCATCAACTCATCCATGCAAAGCATTTGGCATGGTGCCTGGCATCTAGGAAGCACTCAAAAAATGCTATCTACTCTTAAAGTGACGGGTCTGTTGCTGCCTTTGCTGACCTCTGGGAGCTCAAAGAGCCTGCAGATGTAGCTTAGAGTTAGCTTGTTTTATTAGTTTGTTCGCTTCAGACCCATAAAAGGCAGTTAAAACCAGGTGGCCAATGTTCAGCAATATCCCCGATATGCCTTGCTACTCCAGGTGGAATCCGTGGTCCAGGAACATCTGTATCATCTGGGAACCTGTTAGAAACGCAGACACTCAGGGCTCACCACAAGACCCACCCAGTCACAGGTCATGTTAATGAGAGCCCTGGGTGATTTGTTGGCAGCCCTTACCGCCTTCTGTGTGAGTACTTGCAGCATTTCAGTTTCATACCTGAAGCATCTAAGAAGCCACTAAGCTGTCCCACGGGGAGCTAAGTGTTTCAGGCAGTAGAAAAGAGGCCTGAGGCCCAGTCACCCACGTGGTAGGTTAGGACACTGGGATTCCAATTGTTTGCATGTTTCTTCCCAGTGGGACCTTGAGCAGGTCACATACTGCTCTGAGCCTCAGTTTGCCCAGCTGTAAGATAGGCCTGTGCATCCTTGCCAACCTCAGTGCATTGTGGAAATCAAAGGTGCTGATGAGTGTGGAGGTGCTTTGCAACCTGTTGAGCTCTACAGATATTTATAACAACCGGGAGACTGTTACTATGAATCCCCAGATCTCTGGAAGCTCTCTGGCTTTCTCAGCATCCCTAGCTTGGCATGTGTTTTCTGCAAAGATAGAACTGAGTCCATGAGTTAGAAAAGGCTTTTGCACTGAGCACCATGTTCAGACTCCCTTCCAGAGACAGACCATCCGCGCTGGAGCTGGTGCAGTAAATGGACGGTCTTGTTGCCGGGCTGCCATCAGCCTGGTTCCCAGTTACTGGCCTTGTCAAAGCCCTTATCTATTGTAAGCTGCTTGGGAAGCCGGCTGCTCCCAGCACTTTGGCCGGGGCTGATTCCTGAGAAGCTTTGCAAGCTCTGGCCAGGTGTCCCTAGCCAAGACATGATGACTAAGCATCTTAAGCATCTGGCCCCTCTCCGCCAAGTCCCCACTCTCACCCACATGGAAAACCACACGCACATATGCATGTACTCTTGTAGGCACATGCGTTTGGGCACGTGCGTGCACGCGCGCGCGCACACACACACACACACACAAACATACCTGCTCTTGAAAACAATCGAAACATGCTTATAAAGCAACCCAGCAAGAAAGACCCATCTCAGAGGTCCCTGTCACCACTCCCTCACCCCCTTCCTCCCTGGGCTTGTTCTTGCTCCAGCTTTCACTAGTCCGTGGGTACAGCCAGAACATTCTGGGGAGCCTAATGTCTTTCGCACTGCAAGTCAGAGAAAGCAGATGATCTTGACTCAAGCTGGGTCAGAGACAGGGGGAAGTGATCACAGATGCCATGGAAGCCTCGTTCTTGGGATGAGAGAAGTGGAAACAGGCCCGAGAAGATAAACACATTCCTAGTGGCTGCGCGGGAGTAGGGTAGCTCGAGCCGGTTGGTGGGGAGCTGAGGAGGAGGAGTCACAATCTTGGGCTCACAACTCTAGCCAGTATTAAAACCAAATGGATGTTTCTTAACCGTTTAAACAGATGTCTCTTGTGGAAGGGTTCACCCTCAAGAAACTTTCAGTTTGGCGGTGTCAGTG
Source organism: Martes martes (assembly GCF_963455335.1). Classification (NCBI taxonomy): domain Eukaryota; kingdom Metazoa; phylum Chordata; class Mammalia; order Carnivora; family Mustelidae; genus Martes; species Martes martes. The sequence continues at coordinate 104,804,892 of NC_137897.1, read as the reverse complement.
TGAGGACTAAAAAGAGAAAACCTTGCACTTGTTCCCGGGCTGGGGGTCAGGGAGAAGGTGAAGTCCAGGCCTAGGCAGGTCCCTTTTGCCACCCGGTGCTGTCGCATCCGGGCGTTGTGAGGGGAAGCAGCTGTCCGCTCTGCCCCACCAGTCACCTCCTCCCAGCGGTGCTGGAGCGAAGCCATTAAGACTCAACAGCTGTGGGCCCCATGAGTCTCTACACTCAACATTTCCTCCTTGCTGTTACTTTACAATCTGGAGGCAAAAAAAACAGCCAGAACAAAACAAAGCAGAACCAAAAAAAAACAGCATTTAGGAAATATTTTTTTCGGCCTGTGATTTTCATTCATATTCTTAGTTCATCAAGTGCAGCCTTATATTCTGACTCGTAGCAAGCCTGTCCACGTAGAGGAGGTGAAGGACCCTTCGCCAGCTTACCTCTTCTGAGTCGTCAAGTCAGACCTTCATAATGCTGGCTGGCAGTCACCTTGTATGAGTAAATTCATTAATGACTTGGTTTGGTGAGAAGGATAAAACCAATGGAGGAACTGTGTGATGGGTCTTTTCTCAGGGGTGACACCTGCAAGATGATAATATTTTAGACCAAATCATGTAGCCTGCAGAAGAATAAGTAGAAAGTTTGTAGAGGAATGAAATGTCCTGGGTTTTTTTTTTTTTTAATGGGAAGTTTGTTGAGTCCTGTTCAGAGATCAAAATACATGTGGATACAGTAATATATCTATTTATATGACCCTATTGGTCATAAGTCCAGGAATAAATTATGGCAGTTTTCCCAAAGTGTATTTTATAGTTTGATAGGCCTCCTTCCTCTGCACACTTTGCTTCTCGCTATGTAACCCACTCCCAGAGTTCTCAGGAAGGGCCACCTGGGGCTCAGTCGGTTGAGCATCTGACTCTGGGTTTCGGCTCAGGTCATGATCTTGGGGTCCTGGGTTCGAGCCCCGCGTTGGGCTCTGCGCTAGGCGGGGAGTCTGCTTGAGATTCTCTCTCTCCCTCTCCCTCTTCCACTCACCCCCACTCATGCGCTTTCTCGTGCTCTCTCTCTCAAATAAATAAATATATCCTTAAAACAAATATTTCCTGACTTGCCCACTTCCAAAATTTGTCAAATGAAACACAGATGATAAAGGACATAAAAGTGCTTTATAAACTGTAAAAGCAGTTTCTCAGTTAGGGTAATACTGTTAATATCGTTTAGTACCATTGGGTTATAAGTTTTAGTTGCCAAAAGCCTGTAGCTAAAATTAGAAAAATTAAGTCCCCAGTGTTCTGGCCAGCAACTTTCACTATAATATGCTCCTTTTCCATCCCCAAGATGGCGTTTTTTCGTTACTCATTAACTTGCTTCTAGCCCAGCGAGGAGGTATTTGAACAATGACAAATATGTCTGCTGAGTTGTGCAAATAACCACAGTGACAACAGTGGTAGTCACCTACATCTTGAAAGAATCACAGCTAGTTAAGTTTTGTTTTCTTTGGTGTTAGTGGGACAGTGAGGGCAAGGGTGCACAAGTTGGTGAAGGTCAAGAAAGGGCCTGTGATTTTTTTTTTCCATTATATCTGGCTCTTAGCTCTAAGCAGTCTGCTTTCATGCCTTGATCTTTTCGAGAACAAACGCCATAGGGAAGCCTAAGGAAGCAAAGCTTACTATAATAGCACTTCACTTGGATACAGACCAGGTGGTTCTTGCTCATAGACTGACGAGGCAGCCAATCTCATCTCTCCCCAGAGCTTTGGGCAGTTGCCATGGCTCCCAGAGACAGATTTTGATGTGAGCTTTAAGAGCGAGTGATAAAAGTTTCAGTACGTGTTCAGTACGTGTACCCAGAAAAGGCCCTTCTCCGTGCTATAGGGTCGCCTAGCAAATTAGTTCAGCTAAGCTGGTGGTAGATGAGAGTAAGGAAAGGTGAAAACTTTCCGTGAAGTTACCATAACCTGAGATGCTTTAAGGACTATGTTTCTTATTACTCGTGAGATGTTCAAGGGTACACTTTTCTAGGCCTACTGCCCTGGGAGACTTTCCTGCCTGTGCCATTAGGCTAGGAGGCTTTTATCAAGTGTAACACTATGGTAGTTAGACTTGCTGGTGGGCCTCACATGGAACTCCAAGAAGTGGGGGGGCCTCAGGGGGAGTGTGAACGATTTGCAGCCATTGTATTACACTTTATGATCAATTTCAAATGAAAAGGAAATGGTTGAATATATGAATCTGACTAAATGGTACAACTGATTTTCTCTGGATAAAGCCATGTTGGCCAATTTAGTGACTGCCTCAACTAGGTTGTGGTCTTCTAGTGTGACAGAAGCAAATGGGAAGGAGAGAGTGAACACTTTGCTGGTAGAACATGGCAGGAGGAATGGGCAGGAAGGTGGCAAGCCCAAAGGCTCCAGGTGAGCTGAAGCCAGCCCTGGAAGATAATGTCCACAGGGGATCTGGGAAAGCAGGGCCATATGCCATCAACTGGGAAGTACTCCCCTGCAGGAGGAAATACCATCCCAGAAGGAGAGAAAGACATGGTGTCCAGTTCAACCTGCTTAGTGGCCCTGAGCGACGGTCTTTTGCATGGGCCAAATCCAAGGAGCCCGGTGTAATGAGGAATTCTGAGCCTGCAGAGCAAGACAGCAAGTGAAGGTGTCAGGGGCCACCACCAGTCCCGGGGGCCACACACGGAGATCAGCTCCGAAGCCAGTCTGAGGTCCTGCTCTGATGGGAGGAGGGGCATGGAACCACCAGATGCTTCGCGATCGCCGACCTCCCACGAAACCTGTGAAATGCCACACATGGGCACGTACATCTGCACGCGTGCACATGTCCTCAAGGCTCTTCCCAATTCACACCATGCCGTCCTTTAACTTTGGTTGCTATGGCAAGAAGGTGTCGTCAATTATCTTTTTCTCCCCCTTATTTGCCTATGGCAGGTGCAAGGACAGGTCCAGTCTCCTTTGGTAGGAATGAAGTTACTGGCAAGTTTTTGTTTGATTAGTTGTTTGGTTTTTTCTGGCTTTGTGTTTGTTTGTTTTTCCAGTTTGGTTAGTTGTTTTGAAAAGAAAATTTGTTATAGTGCCTGCCTACATACACACCTGGCTAAGAGATGTTTAATGATCCGGTAAAATGATCCATGGCACTTATGGTTCTTAACATTTCTAAATATACTTGCCGAATTTTAAAAACTGCCTTTTGATCTTTTTTTTTTTTTAAAACAATCCTAATGGGTATGGGTGAGGGTAAAGGCTTATGTCTTTAAGGTGAGAATGGGAGATCAGTGGAGACAGGATCTTACAATTTATAGCTCGTTGATGAACTTGAGCAGTAATATAATTACCGAATAAATAAAAATCAGTAGAGGCTGTTCTGTACATTCTGGTGCCCGAGCAGGGAGCAATCTCATTAGCGACTTCAGAATAGACTTCAGAGCAAAGTAGTGTCCTTGACTAACAATGGGCTCCTCAGAGGGTAGAAAGCCAAGTCCTTTTCATGGTGTATATACACTTATCAGCTCCCAGTCACCAACCTCTGCTCCCCTCCCCTGCCTTGTAACTGTCACTTAGTAGGTGTTCAATAAATATTTCATTTATCCACATATTGTGTTTATTTCTCAGCATTTGCTTCCTTTTGCCTCCTATTTGGCAGGTCTTAACCTCCCTGCTTCTTTAATTAGCTTCCTCAAAGTAGCCTTGAATTCTAGCAGCTGAAATTGTGAGCAGAGAGATGGGCAGTCCCTGTTCCGGTCCATACGGGATTAGGAGCTCCTGTGAGGCGGGCAGGGCACACTGTGTGAGATGCTCTCTGTCTGTAACCTAGTGTACCTCTTGAGGAGAGTGAGCAGGATGGTAAAGAATCTGCAAACAGGCTTAGTGGAAGGAGAGTGAGAAGAACTAGCGATGTTCGGTCTATAAAGAAAAGAATTAGGGAGCGTGAATGTTGTCTTCTAATATTTTGAGGTCTTATGTGTGGAAGATGAAGGTAGATCTAGAACCAATATGTGGAATTTACAAGCAGATCTATTTGACTGAGAAATGGGTGAACTTTCTAACCCTTTGAGTTGTTTCTCAGTGGCATGGATATCTCTAGGGAACAGTCAGCTTCCTGACTCTGGAGATACTTGACTAGAGATTAAATAACCATCTATCAGAAAGATTGGCTGGGGAGGGTAGGGTGGGACGTCAGAAAGTGAGCAGATATCTACATCATGGGCTCTTGACTCCCAGGGTCCTGAAGAACTCAGAGATGCTATGGTTTGATATTGATTCCAACCATGCAAAGAGAGCGAAAGAGAACCAAGATGGTGGAACAAACCAATGAGGCCATTTTTCTGGCTGGGGGGACGAAAGAGAAATGGAGAAGCTATTCTCTCTAGTTGTATTTGAGCATGTGTCACCAATTATGATTTTCTGCAACTTTTTTCCTAAGCAAATGGATCCTTAGGAATGACAGAGATTTTTCCAGGGAGCAGTTCCTTTCCACATCCTCTCTGTCACTCATAGCCTTTAGAACTCCAGTTCTCATCTCTCCCCAATTACTTGCAGGCTTGTGGCCTCCCTGCCCCTATGTGAGAAAAACAAACTGGGCTACAACTCCTCCAGCCATGAGCAGTTAGCCCTAACGTCTGTACGGTCAATATCAAGGTTGTCCAGTCCACACCCATCTCCCACACCACTCTCTCACTTCTGACCCTGGCCTCCCAGAATAGACCAGTGCATCTCAAGTTATCTGTGGGGAAAGGACTGGGAGGCGGGGGAGTCTGTTCCTCCTGAATCTGTCATGGGCCAGTAATTTTGTAAAACATAATAAAAATAAATTGCCACCGAAAGAAAATCACAAAAAGGCCTACAAAATATAAGCCACAGTTTTTAACTAGGAGACTCAACAGACCTAAAAAATCTCTCTGTCAAATTGCTATAAAAATTGCCAAGTGCTTCCTTCCAATTTCTGTGCTTGTCTCCTCACAGATTGGCAAAAAATAGCAGAGCAGCAGACCCTACTCTGAGTAGGGAGGAGTAGCCTGCTGTCTGTGTCTCTGCCTTGGCTCCCCCTTCCCGTTGGAGCCAATGGTGGAACAGACTCCAAAGCAGCAGCTGAATGGGGGTGAGGGCAGTGGTGTGCGTCTAGACCTCCGTAAGTGCCATCATCCCATCGCTAGCTTGAGGTTGACTGGGATGGAAATATTTACACCGCAGAAAGCAGCAAAAATGACAAAGCAGGGCTTGATGTATTATTGATCGTCTAGACTCTAGACTTAAGAAAGTGATGGGAAAACATCAGCAGTGTGGATTAAACTCTAAATTGTGTGGGTTCTGTCACCATTATGTTGCGAGGAGCACAGAACGTTGAGGGTCCGCTCCTGCGTGTTCAGAAATGTCGTCCGACTTAGCGGAGGAGTGGCTGGCATCGTGGATGAAGGAATGAGATTCCGACATAGATCTTCATTATTTTCTCTTGTTTGCCTTAATGTAAACCAATGTAGCAGCCGCTGTTCGTGCACAAACTACACTCGCTTGTCAATCACGACCCTGGTTTGGCTACCAATCTAAGAGCCAGGGAAAAATCAATGAAAGGATTCTGTGAGAATCAATCGGTCATAAGGAATTTCTAATAAAGAATAGTGTATATTTTTTATTATTTGGAAATGGTGTGTTCCACCTCCTTTATTCCACCGACAATTGAAGTGAGCTAACATGCATGGGGTTTTTTTGTTTGTTTGTTTCTTCTGGTTTTTTTGAGAACCATTCATTACACAGTTACCAGTGTGGTGTGGGGTAAAGGGGGTACTTCGGAAGATTTGTTTTCTTTCCTTCATCCTTAAAGGTTCCAGGCTTAAATCAATAGCTTTTTCCACCACGAGGGATAAAAGGTTTCTCTCTTCCTCAGTTATGCTAGAAAATGCAAGAGCCCCTCATGTTCAGTTACCCCGAAATCTAGGATTCCTTTGGAATCTGAGACTTGGAAACTTTCCTAACTTGGAAACTGTTAACCAGAGCCATAAACTTCCCCCCCCCCAAAACCCTTTATTCCCTGTTGAGGTTGGTGGGCTCTCACTGCAGTCTTTCTGCTTAACCACTGGAAATCTCATCAGTCCCATCCCATGAGATGGGAGTCTTGTAGGGCAGCTCGTGGGGCACTGAGGCGAGGACCACTTTTAGAGGCCGGGGCAGAGAGAGTGGAGCTCCTAATATCGGGTTGCATTTTGTTGGCTTGGTAATCACTTTTTTAACCACCGACCATATGGGCAGAGGTTGGAAGGAAAGCTAAATTTGGAATACACCCCCACTCTCCTTTTCAACATTTCTTTCTTGTTTGTGCCAGGAGGCAACCTATTACTCATACTCCCATCCAGCCCCAATTGCTAGAGGTCTGCAGGAATGAGATTCCACACCGCTGCAGTGGGATGGGGGAGTTGGAGACTTTCTATACCTGTGTGCAGCCATGTGGAGGAGTGTCCACGCTCGGCTTCTGTGGGTGTCTGAACCTGTCTGTGACACATGGCCCTGGAAGGCTAAGTCCGCCCTGGTGAGGAACTTGGGGACTTGGTCTCTATGGGCTCATAACGTCTTCCTCATTTCTAGGCAACATTCAGAAACTGCGCCTTTCTGCACTAAATATCTTTCTGACTCGGGCTTTTTGGAGCATGGAACCATGAATCAATCTCTGTGTTTAGTTTTTTCTTTTTTCCTGTTCTAGCTTTCCCTCTCCCCATACACCTCCTCGTATGGAATGATAGAGCAGGGAAGATGGATGTGTTTGGGACAGGGGTAACGATTGGAGCAGTGTCCGCGGAAATCTCGTGCATTTCAGTTCAGGATGCCCTAAACCTGAATGCACAAGCAAACAGGTCCTTTTAGCACCTTGAAAGGTTTTAGAACCAGGTTTGGCTTATGGAATGAGAAGTAGTGTGCCTTCCTTCAAAGAGAGCTCGTGGCCTTCCCCCCGACCCCTCACCAGCTTGCAGTCCGACGGGAATTCTCCTGGCTGTCCCTGGATCGTGGGCATGAATAAGGGGTAATGAAGCCAAATCCATCAACCAGCCTTTCTGAATCTGACCCCGGCTGATTTCTCTAAACTTGGCTCCCACTAACCACTGCCCCATGCCCAGGTTTCAACTACTTTGAAATCCTCACTGTTCCCTGAACTTGTGGTTCTGCTCTTTAAGGCCTGCCTGGGCCTTTATAAATTCCCTTCTTTGTAATATCCATAAAGCACTCAGCCCAGGGCCTGCTCCTTAGTGGGCTCCAATAAATGGTTGCTGTTTATACTCTGCACATGCTGGTCCATTAGCCCATAATGGTTTCCCTTTCTCTACCTTTAAAACTCAGCTCAGATGGCCGTCCCTTCCTCTTCCTTGAAGCCTCGCCCTAGACTGTGTTAATACCCGTTCTAGCATTTATCTGTGAAGTCAGGCAGTTTTTTTTGGGGTTTTTTTTTTTTTTGCTATGAAGTCTGCAGAAACACCAGGGAAAAAGCTTCAAACCCAGACCAGGGTGGTGAGAAACTGAGCTGAGTCTCAAACAGTGGGTGGGAGTCAGGTGAAGAGGGGAGCACACTGCATGCTGGGAGGATAGTATGAGATAAGACATGGAAGTGAGAACGAACATGGTGGTTCTGGGGACAATACCCAGGTTGGCATGACTAGAGCAGAAAGAGGCAAGAGGTAAGGCTGGAAGATCCGTGAGGGGTCAGATCATGAGAGCCTTCTATGTGCTGTTGAGGAGCTTGGCCTTGATCCCGTAGTGGGGTCTATAAATTCCCAACATACAGCTCCTCAGCCTCCCCAACCGCCACCCGTCCCACAGCAGACATTGGTAATCAATCACAGCACCCCACCGCACGGGCCCAGATGTGACCTCATAATCCTTCTCAACATAGCGCTGCAGGGAACACCACCATGGGATGGAAGGCGGCACTCTGGTTAGCTGCTGCGTGTGTGTGCGCGCGCGCTTGTGTGTGTGTGTGTGTGCACGTGTGCGTGTGTAAGTTGGGAGTATGAGAGACTGCAAGTTATGGGAGAATTATTACTTGGTCAGAACTACATTTTGGAAATATTCATGAAGAAGAAATCTTTAAGAAGAAGAATCAACAGAGCCCGAGTGTTCAGAGGTGGCAGGATGAGGAAGCAAGGGTAGTCAAGGACAAGGTCAGTGTATCCACCTTGGGCAAATGGGCAGATGCTAGTGCCATTCAGAGAGAGAGAGCATGATGCGTTTGGCATGATAATAATAGCTCACTTTTTGAGTGCTTACTATGTGCCAGACACTGTTTTTAAGCATTTGATATGAAGCAATGGATTTTACCCTCCCAACAACCCTGTGGAGTGGGTACCATTATTATTACCTGTTTCGCAGATAAAGAAACTGCACAGACAGGTATAAAATACTGAAGAGCTAACAAAATCAAGGGCACTGAGGGACAACATAAGGGCAAGAAAAGCTGGAAACACGTCACTGAGTCATTTGGATGAATATGGACAGAGCCAAGCAGGTCACCAGGGACCCATGCTAGGATTTATCAGTTCATCTTAAATGTTTTAGAAACCAAAGGATTTATTATAGTTGGAAGAGGCCCACCACAATGTGTATAAATCCGTCCCACTTTCACCATGTCTGTTCTGCTCACGAGGGCAAACATCACTAGGAATATGAATTAAAGCAAGCCTATCCAAATGATGGCCTCAGTGGCTTCCAAACGAATTTTCAAACAAAACACGTTTAGCATTTGGCAAATTAAAAGGGCAAGGTTAGAGGAGTATTGAAATTTAAGAGACTCCATCACATTAAATTGTGCTGTTTTTTTTCCCCAGTGATAAACCTTTTCTTATTTCAGCAACTCTGCTGTATGTGTGTGTGTGTGTGTGTATGTGTGTGTGTGTGTGCATAAATGGATAGATTTGCTTCATGTAATAACTTTGTACTTTCCAAAGCATTTCCTCATCCTCTGTTGGAGCATTCCAATCAGGAATCTAGTTGCTTTAAGGGGCATGCTGTTTCAATGGCTGATAGATGTGTTCTTATTTTCTTGTTAGCTTTACAGTGTCTCTCACTATATGGGCCATGTCAGCGTCACAGCGGCAAGCACTCCCAGAGGTCAGGCACCTTAGCCAGGAAGTTACAAATGTCCCTGCCCTGCAGCCTGAGCATGCGGCTCAGCATTGGAGTCAAGGTGCAGTGAGGACTGTGCTGCTGGGGATTTCAGACCCCTGGGGCCATGCTGCCTATTAACCCTGAACTCAGACCATGAGACCATGGACTTGCTAATGATCCCACAGTGTCCTCTGGGATTTTTTATAGCTATAAATGAGCTATAAATGTGCATCTTTTGCCTGAACACGCCAGTCTCATTACCACCTCTTTACTTTCGCTCAGACCATTACGTCTGCCGGCAGTGCCCTCTGTTCTCTTGCCCTAACGCCTCCTGATTCTTCAAAACCCACCTCCTCTCCAAAGATCACTCTTGATGACCTCAGCCCTCCATGATTCTCTCTCCTTCCCTGAACCCTTATATCCACTTTTCTGTGTATAAAACAACAACGAAAACAACAACAACCGACCAGCAGATTGTGATTAAAAAAAATAACTTCCAGGTTCACCATCTGATTATATCCTTCTTACAACCCTGCAAGGTCAACTTTCATGTCAGCTCTTAGAGATAAGAAAACTGAGACTCAGAGGGTTAGGTAACTTGCCCAAGGTGAACGGATAGTCAGCGCTCAAATGGGAGCCCAAATCTTTCTAATAACAAAGCCCACTTTTATAACCACCTCATTCAGGGGCCAAAGCATATAGGTGATAAACATTTGTTGATGACCATTAACTTTTTCCATGGAAGAAAATAAGGACACATGGCATTGATGTTCAGAATCAGAGTAACCTCAACAAGGGTAGTTCAGAGCCTCTCTGGCCTTTTGGGGGTGAGGTGGCATAGGGAGGGGCTGAAGGAACAGTGCTCAGCCCAGTTGAGTTGAACTATTTTGAACTACCAGGGGAATTTTCTCTTTTTTTTCCATCTCTCTCTTTGATCTTTTTTATTTTAAATGTAAGCTCTCTGCCCAACATGGAGCTCAAACTCATGACCCCAAGATCAAGAGTTGCGTGCTCTACCGACTGAGTCAGCCATGTGCCCCTTTCCTGGCTCTCTGCATAGACATATACATTCCCCATATCTTTCTCATGAATCATAGTTCCTCTGGGGGCCTGAGCCTGGGCCCAAAAAGGAGGGACTGAAGAGCACATGGTGTTCAAGTAATTCACTCCCCTGCTGCACTTGAGAGCTGTAATTACTGATCCACAACACATTCTTGCACTCCGTGACCATCTGGCCTAAGTACATCCTAGGCTATCATTTGCTAGGGCGGCAGTTGGTTTGGACAGCTTATCCTGAAGGTAGCTTTGGAAACCTGCATAATCTTGGTTCTGGGAGACTGAGCAGGCAGCCAGGGTAAAGGCCCCATGCACTGTTCTTGGGCCCAGTGCCCCAGCTAAAATAATACATTTAGAATTATTCATTATCCCTGCAGACCAACTCTAAATTTTTAAAATTGTGTGCTTGTGAGCAAGCCTGGCTTCTTGTAGGTCTTTGGTATGTTTGAGAATTGCATGTTACAGAGGTTCCTAATGAATGTGAGAGTGAATCTTATTCCAGCAGTAGTAGTAACAACAATGATAATCGTAGCAGTCAGAAACAGAACAACACTCACCACTGGTCTCTCCATGCCGACATTGGCCTAAGTGAGTATGACCACGTTTATCTCTACAACACCCTGGGAAAGCCCATAATGTTATAACTCCCATCTTACAGATGGGGAAAATGAGGGTCAGAGAGATTAAGTAAATGTGTCAAGTCCACATAGCTAATAGATGGTTGAGCCAAGAGTCAAACCCATGCCTTTTGGCTCCAAAAGCCAGGAAACTACTGATACTAGCCTCTGCCGTGATGTCTCCCTTTCTACCTCATGGTCCTCTTACCTGTGCCATGTAACCCTTCCATCCGGCAGTCCACAGAGATGTACAGGCACTGTTTCAGCCAGTGCCAAGTTCAACAAAAGGGTAATGACCAACATTCAGCACTAAGGGCCTGAAACTGGTCGTTCTAATCATGCTGTGCTCCATTGGCCAACCCTTGAGCCTCATTACTCTCTGTTCTCCCCACAAAGAAGGTAGAGATAAGAATGCAAATGGAGTGCGTGGTGAGATGTGACTAAATTAATTTGATCATCCTGGACTTCTGTAAAAACATCAAACAGATCTGGTCTAGTATTGACTCCTCTTTTCCTTGGCCCAAGACATACAAAACTTATAGTCAGCTTTGCTGGCAAGACAAAGATTGGAGAAGCTCCATAAAGAAGAGGTCAATTTTTAAAAAAAATCTACAACCTTAGATAGAAAGTGTAAATTTGTTCATAGAGAAGCCTAGACCAACCTAGAAGTTGATCATAAGAAATGACCAACAGGTCTAAGCAACTTGAACCAGTGGTTATCTTTGGTTCATATAATGTGGCCAATGAGAATTGATAATTTCCTCTGCAGAAAGAATGTTGCTTTTGTTAATACAGGTGTCTTTGGAATCTCATTTTATTTATTTTAATTCATTAATTAATTATTCTAGCAATCTCTACATACCCAGCACGCGTCTCAAACTCAAGACCTCGAGATCAAGAGTCACACACTCTTCCGGCTGAGCCGGCCAGGCGTCCCTGGAATCTCATTTTAAATATGAGCTGATGAACTGGTCCTTTTGTCTAGTAACAGCTTTATTAAAACGTAATTCACCTGATGCTACATTTCAGCCATTTTAAGTGTAGACTTTTAGTATATTCACAGACTTGTGTTCAGTGCTTTAAAAAGCAGTGGAGGGGGGCACCTGGGTGGCTCAGTCGTTAAGTGTCTGCCTTCGGCTCAGGTCATGATCCCAGGGTCCTGGGATCGAGCCCCACATCGGGTTGCCTGCTCAGCAGGGAGCCTGCTTCTCCCTCTCCCACTCCCCCTGCTTGTGTTCCCTCTCTCGCTGTGTTTCTCTCTGTCAAATAAATAAATAAAATCTTAAAAAAAAAAAAAAATAAAAAAATAAAAAGCAGTGGAGGGGCACCTGGGTGGCTCAGTGGTTAAGCATCTGCCTTTGGCTCAGGTCTTGATCCCAGGGTCCTGGGATTGAGGCCCCCTGCTCAGAGGGAAGCCTGCTTCTCCCTCTCCCGCTCCCCCTGCTCGTGTTCCCTCTCTCTCTGTGTCTTTCTCTGTCAAATAAATAAACAAAATCTTAAAAAAAAAAAAAAGGCAACCCATATTCCTTCACCATTATTCCACCCTTCACCACCCCCTAACTTTAGGTAAATACTAATCTACTTGCTGTCTCTGTGAATTTGCTTATTCTTGAAATTTCATATAAATACAATCATATGTGGTCCTTTGTGACTAGCTTCTTTCACTCAGTATAACACTTCCTAGATCCATTCCTGTTGAAGCCCATTATCAGTGGTTCTGATGGTTTCTTCTGACTGCCAAAGAATATTTTGGTGTACGAATAGCTCACATTTTACTTAACCATTCATCAGTTGATAGAGATTTGGGTCATTCCCACATTTTGACTATTGTAAATAATGCTGCTATGAATACGATTTTGTGTGGACATGTTTTCATCCTCTTGGATATGTAACTAGGAGTGGAATGGCTGCGTCCCAAGGTAACTGTGTTTAATAGTTTGAGAACTGCCAGATTTCTTTTCAAAGTGGCTACACTATTTTACGTTGTCACCAGCAGCGAGTGTTCCAGTTTTTCCACATCCAGATCCTTTTCAACATTTGTCATTACCTGCCTTTTTTGAATACAGCCCACCTAGTGGGTGTGACATGGTTTCTACCTTGTGTTTGGATTTGCATTTCCCTGATAACTAATGATGTTGAGCATCTTTTCCTGTGTTCATTGGCCATTTGTATATTTCTTGGGAGAACTGGTCTGGGTCCTTTGCCATTTATAATGGAGTTCTTTTCCTTTTCACTGTTAGTTTTAAGTGTTTTGTTATATTCTGGATACAATACCTTTATCAGATGTATGACTTGCAAATGTATTCTCCTGCTCATGAGTTGTCTTTTCACTTTCTTGATGGGTATCCTTTGAAGCACAAAATTTTTAATTTTCATAATGTCCAATTTATCTATTTTTCTTTCGTTATTTGTACTTTTTGTGTCCTAAGAAACCATTGCATAATCCAGGTTCAGGAAGATTTACATTTATGTCTTATTCTAAGAGTTCTATAGTTTTGGTTCTTATATTTATGTCTTTGATCCGTTTTAGTTAATTTTTGCATACGGTGTGAGGTAAGGGTCCAAATTCATTTTTGTGCATTCCCCAGTTATGCCACCACCGTTTGTTAAAAAGACTACTTTTTCTCTATTTAATGGTCTTTATACCCTGTCAAAAATCAATTGATTGCAAATGTGAGAGTTTATTTCTAGACTCACGATTTTATTCTATTTATATATACTTATGCCATTTCCACAGTGTCTTGATTACTATAGGTGTGTGGTAAGTTTTTAAATGGGGAAGTGTGAAGCGTGCAACTTTGTTCTTCTTCAAGACTGCTTTGACTATTATGGGTCCTTTGAATTTTCACATGAATTTTAAGTTCAGCTTGTCAATTCCTGTAAATTGTAGTTCAATTTGGGAGTGTTGACATTTTAACGATATTAAGTCTTGAGTTCAAAAGGGTGGGTTTCCATTAATTTAGGTCTTCTTTAATTTCTTTCACAATGTTTTATAGTATTCAGAGGATAGGTTTTGTAATTCTCTTATTAAGTTTATTTTCATGTATTATTGATATCTTTTTGATATTATTATAAAAAATTATTTTCCTAATTTAATTTTCAGATTGTTCTTTGTAAGTTCTTGTATAGAAATACAGTTGATGGGCCCCTGGTGGCTCAGTTGGTTAAGCATCTGCCTTCAGCTCAGGTCATGATCCCAGGGTCCTGGGATCAAGCCCAAGTCTTCCCGCTCAATGGGGAGCCTGCTTCTCCTTCTCCCTCTGTCTCTGCCTGCTGCTCACCCTGCTTGTGCTCTCTCCCTCTGTCAAATAAATAAATAAAATCTTTTCTTAAAAAAAGAAATACAATTGGTTTTCGTATTTCTGCTTCCTTGTTGAACTCATTTATTAGTTCTAGTAGTTTTTTAATGATTGCCTCATAAGTTTATTCACATTGGATTATGTTATCTCTAAATAAAAACAATTTCGTTTCTTCCTTTTCAGTCTAGATGCCTTTTATTTTTTCTAGCCTGATTGCACTAGCTACAACTTCTAGCTCAAAGTTGAATGGAATAGGCAAGTACTGGCATCCTTCTTTTCTCTGATCTTACAGGAAAAGCTTTCATGCATTCACCTTTAAGTATGAGGTTTGCTCTGGGTTTGTTGTGGATGCCTTTTAACATTTTGAGTAAGTTCCCCTCTATTTCTAGATCACTAAGTGTTTTTATCATGAAATGATGTTGAATTTTGTCAAATGCTTTTTCTGTATGTATTGAAATAATCATGTGAGTTTTTTCTTTATTCTATTAACATGGTATTTTATATTGTTTGCATTTTGTATGGTAAACCAACCTTGTATTCCTGGGATAAGTTCTGCTGAGTCATAGTATATAGTCCTTTATACATGTTGCTGGATTTGTTTTGCTTCTATTTTGTTGATAACTTTTACACTCATAAGAGATACTGGTCTGTAGTATTTTTTTTTTAGTGTGAGACCTTTGCCTAGCTTTGGTACCTTAGCAATGCAGGTCTCTAAGAATAAGTTGGAAGTGTTTCCTCCTCTTCTAGTTTTTGAAAGAGTTATGAAGGATTGCTGTTAATTCTTATTTTAATGCTTGGGAGAATGAAACCATCTGGACCTGGGCTTGGTCTATTCAGATTTTCTATTTCTTCTTAAGTCAGTTTTGGTAGTTTATGTATTTCTGTGAATGTATCCATTTCATCTAGGTCATCTAATTTGTTGATTTACAGCTGTTCATAATATTCCCTTTATAATCCTTTAAAAACGTTATTTCTGTAAGGTCAGTTGTAATGTCCTTTTTTCACAGTGCCTGGGTGGCTCAGT
Source organism: Martes martes (assembly GCF_963455335.1). Taxonomy (NCBI): domain Eukaryota; kingdom Metazoa; phylum Chordata; class Mammalia; order Carnivora; family Mustelidae; genus Martes; species Martes martes. The sequence continues at coordinate 104,789,804 of NC_137897.1, read as the reverse complement.
CATTAAATGTCTGCCTTTGGCTCAGGTCATGATTCCACAGTCCTGGGATCGAGCCCCGTATCAGGCTCCCTGCTCAGCGGGAAGCCTGCTTCTCCCTCTCCCACTCCCCCTGCTTGTGTTCCTTCTCTCACTGTGTCTTTCTCTGTACTGTCCTTTTTTCATTCCTGATTTTGATAATTTGGGTCTTCTCTATGTTTTCCTTGTTCAGTCCAGCTAAATGTTGGTCAGTTTTGTTGATCTTTTCAAAGAACCAACTTTCAGTTTTGTTGATTTTCTCTGTTGTTTTCCTGTTCTCTGTTTCATTCATTTTACTTCTAATCTTTATTATTTCCTTCCTTCAGGTTGCTTTGAGTTTAATTTGCTCTTCCTTTTCCCATGTCTTGAAGTAGAAGACTGGGTTATTGATTTGAAGTCTTTTTCTTGTTTAATACAGATGATTATGGCCATTAATTTCCCTCTAAGCACTACTTTTCCCTGAATGCCATAAGTTTCAGTATGCTGTATCTTCATTTTCATTTATCTCGAAGCAGTTTCTAATTTTCCTTGTGATTTCTTCTTTGATCTAGGTTTATTAGGATTGTGTTGTGTATCTTCAATATATTGGTGAATTTCCCAAATAACTTCCTGCTATCGATTTCTAATTTCACTCCACTGTGATTGGCAAACATTCTCTGCATGAGGTCCATCCTTTTAAATTTATCGAGGCTTATTTTATGGCCTCGTATATAGTCTATATTGGAGAGTGTCCCATATACACTTAAAAAGATTGTGTATTCTGCTGTGAACTGGTCCATTTTAACTGCAGGGTTGATATAGAGATGTAAAGTACTTTCTCAGCTCCAAGTTCTTAGTTTAAAACAAGATTCAATCACTAATCCTTCCTCCATGTCCTTCTGAAGAGGGCCTGTGATTCACCATTACCATTTGATTTCAGGATTGAAAACGAACCTCCAGGAAGTCTTCTTTCCACTTCAATTTTTCTGCCTTTTTAGAAGCATATAGACAGCACTTAATTATCCACAAGGAGAGTTTTCATTTTGTGGTCTATCCAAAGGACTCTATAGCTTTCAGTCCTTCTGCCATCCCTTCTAGACTGAGGTTGCTGTTGTAAGCCAGGACAGAAGAAGGGATTTTGAGTATCTGAACATGGTGGTTTATTAGCCTGTTACCAAAGCCGTAGGGACTCCAGTAAGTTTGAAACCTACATTCGACCAATGTTCTCAGCCTCCTTGATGGCCAAATCAAATCAGCTATAGAAAATGGCTATCAGGACACCTGAAAAAAGTAGCCAGTCTAAATGTGTAGAGCACAATGGCTGAGTATGAGGGGCTGGATAAAGTCAACTGTGATGCTTAAATTGTCCATTGGTATCATTTATGCCATTTTTTTTAAAGCTGGCTATTCCTCAAAAAATAAGTTCTGGAACTAATTTCCTATCTTAAATGGTGTTCGATATTGCCTTTTGTCAGCGAAACCATTCTCACTTGTAGATTTATAAGGTATTGCAAATAAACATCAAAGAAATAAAAATATTATGATCCACCAGGATGTGGGTTTCAAGACAAAAGGGAAAAAAGACTTGATCTATTTTCATGATTCTAAATTCTCATACTTGTGCCATACACATATGTATAAGTTTATAAAGCTGTACAATAATAAAATCACAGACTTTCACAGTAGGTAAGTTTAAGATTGAAACACAGGAGAACCATTTCTTACGAGATTTTTTGAGTTCTTATATGAACGCTCTTAAAATCCAGCCATGGAATATCCTGTCTCTAAGTAATAAAATTGGGTACACTGGCTGCAGCAATATAAAGATGGCCAAGGACCAACATGGAATGGTGAATTACTTTAGGCATTTGGTCATGGCGCCAAAGACCAGGCTCTCGGACCTAGACTGTACATCTAATTATCTTTCAGTAAATCAAGCTAGTAAAGGCAGTGAAGCTCATGCTGAGAAAAGATAGAATCCCAAACTCAATGGGGCCTAATTCCACTGGGAGTTTGGAGAATGGATGCCTTTGAGGGAATTGTTTTGTTCAACCTGGAATGAGTCATCTGCAGATGTGCCCATTTCATATTATATTCATTAATACCTCTGTTTTAAAGTGTTCTCTTTTTTGTACAAATGATGTTTCTAGCATAACCGAAATGTATATAATCTAGAAATAACTTCCATCTGCTAATACTTATTATGCAATATGGAGATGGCTTTTAAGAGCTTACTGTCGATATCTATAGGGACACTACATGGATAGATGTTTATGGCCACATGTGTCTCACATTTAACCATAAAATGGATACCAACATCCATCCGGCACAGAGTGATTTGAAATACAACATTTAATTCCCAAATGTTAGTTTTGATCAGAAAAATATAAAACGTTTCTGGTTGGAGAAGAATTTACCAAATGATGTTTCAAGGCTATTGTAATTAAAATTGATCTTCAGTTCAGTTAAAGCGCCCAACAACAGTGATGATGATGAACAAGGTACACAGCCATGGACTGCCCTATAAGAAAAGACAGCTCTTGTCCCCAGCTTCCAGGAACTACTGTGATCACGGTTTCTGAGTATCACACATGCGTGCACGCACAGACATGCGCGCGCACCCACACAGGTACACACAAGCATCCCATTGTTGACTCTGAAATCGTCCTTATTGGCTGGAGACAGAAAAAGAGCAGAGACATAGCAGCTTTGAAAAGACTGTGGCTCTGAGGTTAAAAGCTCATCGGTACCTAACCACCGCTCTAGCTTGTTCATTCATTTCTTCATCTGTTGCTCATTTTTGCGTGCCTTCTACAATTTCACCCACTCAACTTTTTCAGTCCCATCTCTCGCTTCTCACACAGTCCAGCCAAGCTGTTTCCTGAGTATTTTCCATTTTTCCATGCCCCTATGCTCGTATATATGCCATTTTTTTCTCTAGCTGGAATACTTTTATCTCTCCTTCTACTTAGTCTTTCCCCTTAGCCTCCACATATCCAAAACTACCCGTGCTTTCCAGCCCCAGTTTAAATGCTTCTTGCTCCATGAAGTCTTCCGTGATCTTAAAACACTCCTACCCGTGTGAAAGTGATCACTCCCTCCTCAAAACTTCCTGTTTTGCTGTACCTAGTTGAGGCAGTGTGACAGTAGATAAGAGCATAGCCACTGACGAATTTTGTAGCTTTGGACAAGAAGAGTCTCGTAATCTCAGGCTCTCTGTTGGTAAAATGGACATAATAATACCTGCCTCGTGGGATTCTTAGAAGGATTCAAGGAGATGGTGTATCTAAGAACCCCCTTAGGAGATGGTCCATCAGTGTAGCTGTCCTCGAGAGCAGGGACCACATCCTGTCAGCATTGAGCATTGTGCCTGGCCCAGAGTGGGTACTGTGTCAATGTTTGTGCAGTGAATAGTCACCCATTTAGTAATGGTAATGTGGTGGAGAGGAAGCACAGGCTTTCCAGCCATCTGGGAGGTGATCTGCCATGTCTATCACTTGCCTTCCAGTGGCTTCCTTTTTAGCCTATAAAAGGGAGTTGCCCTTTGTGGATTGTAGCAACTTTCTCTCTTCCTAAGTTGGGGTTCAGGTTGAGCAACAAAAACTGGGTATTTAGTGCTTCATTTTAGCCTCCTGGTTATTGTCGGAGCATTTTTTCTTCTGTGTAGGGCTTAGAGCTCATCCTTTGCCTAAAGCCTGAATTCATTCAGAGTTTGCATTGTTATATTTTGAACCAATTGCAACCGGATTGGTAGTTTATCCTTGGCCAATGTGACTTCCTTTTCTCTCACAATCTCTTTGAAAGATTCCATAAAGTTTTTGGTACCTTCAAAGGATCCTGAGTTGTTTTATGTGTAAATAAATAAGAACTGCTTTGATTTTTCCCAGACTGCCCCTCTGGTAAAGTCAAGAGGAAAACATGTGTTATAAATGGGCCCTAGTTTTTATTTGTTGGATTTCGGCCTCTCTGCAATCCCTTTTTGGCAGATACATGGAGTAGGTTGAATTCCAAGTGGACTTTCAATTAAACTGCATTTCTATATTTCCTTTAGAAGAGTACCTACTTGGGGAAAGGGGAAAGAATCTTTAGGGCAAAAGACACTGGTCAATACTTCTTGACTACATTTTCAGGAGGTAAAGGCAAGGATTGATTCAAACATAAGTCAGAGAACTCAACTAACTGGAAGGTCTCTGCTATGGACCATTGGTCTGACTGCCAAGGAGAATGTGAGTCTGGTCCTTCCCAGGCAAAATGTGCAACTCTCTACTGTGTTCTCAGAATTGCAGGATGCTGTCCCAGTGGGGTGTGATTTGAGCACACCCAGACATTTGGCTGTAATTTTTAAGTGTTCAGGGCATTTAGTCTGTGTTGTTTCACTTTTCTTGGAGCCGTGGGAAAGGTCTAGTGGGTGAGACAGACTGGACATGCAACACTGTGTCTCGGTGCCATACACATCCCCTTCACTCACGATCACACCGGGATGGGAGAGACAGGGTTCACCTGGGAAACTCAGCCTTCTGGGGTGCCTGGGTGGCTCAGTCAGTTAAGCGTCTGTCTTCGGCTCAGGTCATGATCCCTGGGTCCTGGGATCAAGTCCCGAGTCAGAGTCCCTGCTCTGGAGGGAGCCTGCTTCTCCCTCTGCCTGCAGCTCCCCATGTTTGTGCACTCTCTCTCTCTCTCTCTCTCAAATAAATAAAATCTTAAGAAAGAAAGAAAGAGAGAAAGGAAGAAAGGAGGAAAGCAAGCAGGGAGGGAGGGAGGAAAGAAAGAAAGAGAAAGAAAAGGGAAACTCAGAGTTCTGCCCATGGCCTTGTGTGCAGTAAGCATGCACAAAGTATTTGACCAAATGGAAAGTACTTGCCAGGCAAGGAAGCTTTCCTTACATCCTTCTGTTGACATCAGTGTAGGAGAAGTGTTGGGGAAATACTCATTGGCCTTCCTCTGCCTTTCTGACTTGAGACAGTTCCTGCTTAGGAGTCACTGAGGTTGGAAAGGAAGTGAAGGCAAGGGGAAGATTCCCTTTTTAGTTTTACTCTATCTTCCCTGTCTCTACTTGGGAGCAATTGGCATCTGGGCACACTTTAAGGTTTTGGGGTTTGTTAATCATTCATTAGCTTGAACAAATCTTTTTCTCTGGCTTGGAAGCCAGATCACAGGGTACAGTGGAATTGCCTCCTTGGACTCTGTGTGTCTGGTGGTGGGAGGGGAGGTGAAGTTGAGGAGATGTGGCCCACTCTGTAGGAGGAAGAGATCTGAGACCATGTTTTGGCCTAGAGTCAGCTCACCTTCCCCAACATAAATCAACTGGTGAATATTTGTCTTGCACGGGACACCTGTAGCTATTCGTGTATGTTACATTCAATCTGCTACTCCACGTGGTCTTGGTAGGTTTCTTCGGTTAGTTGCAGCACAGCTGGGGATTTCGATAGTAGTGGTACCAGTCCATGTATAATTTCTGTATCACCACCATGTTGGGAGTATTATTATTAATTATTATTATTATCATTAAAAATTGGAAAGCCCAAACAAGCCCCAGTGCCACATGCTGTGAACAGAAGTGCCTGCGTATAGGTCAGGCTTCATGTGTCCCCTCTGTAGAAGGGCCACTCTGCTGGGGTCTGGGAGAGGTAACAATTCCAGAACTATACACCTGAATCCATCACTCCCTCTCCTGGCATCTATACTCTAGACAAATGGCCCATCCATCTTACTAGAAAACACAATGTTATCCAAAGAGTTGGCAGCCTTCAGAAGAATCCACTGGGCCAGCATTGCACATTGGGAGTGTTCTGACAGAGTCTGGTAAGCTTTTATGATTAAAATGGAAGCATTGTAGCTGGTCCAGTTCTGGGCCTGCTTTGTTTGGAAAAATTAAACACTCTTCCAGTTTTGATCAACAAGTATTTATTGAGATGCCACTGATAGCAGGTCTTCTGTGAGGGTCTTAGCATCAGTGCTGTCATTTAACGCCCTCAGCAGCGTTGAGGGCCAGGTCATCATGCTCACTTGAGAGATGACAAAACCAGAGCTAACAGAAGTAAAGCGACTTTCCCAGCATCTTACTGTCAGCGAAGGGTAGAACTTGAATTTGCACTGGGATCACTATCTTCCTTACACTCTCAGGAATTCTTTTTCCTTCTTACCTCAAATCATTTCATGGCTCAGCTCAACCAAAAAGCATAAATCTGTTAAGGGCTCCAGAGTTACAAGTCCCTTGGGGATGAGCTATTTAACCAGCATTCATGGTGACCTTCCAAGTTTCCCAAGTTCCTCCCTGGTTCATTGCATGCAGAGTGTGAGTGTCAAGGCCCTACTGATGGTGTGGGAAGCTTCCCTCATCACCACTAACTTGGGAAGGTGCAAGGCATGAAGAGAAGGTGCTCAGAGGGAGGGAATTCAGTTCAGCCTGGCATTTCAGCTCAGCTCTCAGATTTATACTGAGCACCTTCTTTGCACCTAGCACAGTGAGGATAAAGAAGCTAGGGATGGCAGTGCCTGCTCTTTAGAGGGAAGGAAGGCCCAAAAGAATCCAAGAGTTTGGATTTAATCCTACAAACAGCAGTGAGGCACTGGGGACTTCAGAGCAGTGATCTGACAGCTCCCAAGGTCTGCTTTTATTTGTCCCTACAAGGCTACTGTGGGGGGTCAGGAGCGGAACATGGGGTCTAGATGGGAAGAACGTGGGGCAGTGGGTGCTGGAAAGCCCGACTATTCTATAGCGGGGTATTAAAGATGGGACAGTTTCTGCATCTTTGCCTAGCACCTCCCATACATGTGAAATCCCACAGTTTAATGGAAAGGATATAAACCATCTGCGGCAACATATTTGTTGAAAAAGGAGACATCAGCATGAAGACTTAGCAACTTTGAACCAGTCAAAAGAAGAGCATCTGCCTGATATTTTCATAGTGGCTCTATTGATTGTTCATCTTCCATTCTTCTTGTGGTTGGTGTTATTAGCATATTTGTGTTGGATCTGCCAAACGAAGCACCACGAGGAAAAAGAGTTTGTAAATTGTTACCTTAGAAAGATGAAAATCGGTACCAGAATTAAAGGTCCCTAGAGCTTGAACCCACTGACATGCACAGTTAAGGACCTATGATTTTGAAAGGCCTTTTACACCTTGAGGGCCTAGGGAGGTTTGGACTCTTCCATCCCTGTCCACCTTTCCATGGAATGCTTACATTTATTAGACGCCTACTGCATGCCAGGTACCATGCTGAAAACTTTTGCATCTCCTCACAGCAACCCTGTTTTACAGGTGAGGTAACTAGGGCTCAGAGAAGTTATGTCACTAGCCAGAAACCAGAGTTGAGATGTAGTAAAGCCAGTATCAGCTGCTATGTCATCCATCTCCTGGGCTGGGACCTTTATTGGTAAACACTCTACTTCCCTCTCAGGTCTATTTTGTACTCTTGGACTGTGCACTGTATGATGTGAAGCCCTGGAAAGGCGTGAGATTCTCTGGTTTGCCCATGGCTGTCTGTTGCCACTTCAACAAAACCCAGGGCTTTGGGAAGGCCATGTTGAGAGAAGTGGGTACTGGTTGGGCAGCGCCAGCCCAGGAAGGTTGCCCCAATCAGCGAGGAATAGCATGAAGTCACCCAGTCTCTTCAGAGGATGAGGAAGGGCTATAGGGCCAGTCGGGTGAAGACGGGAGCAAAGATACACTTGTCTTCTCGATTTTGCCCCAGGTGGAAGGAGGCATTAATAGCAATGCGGCTATCAAATTTCTTGGTGTGTACGGATCCTAGTTACTTCTGTGGACCCATCTCTCCTAAGAAGCTGATGGGCTGAGAGCAGAGTTCAAGGTTGATAAATGGGACCAGACCAAAGTAACAGGGGGAGGTCACCAGAGGCCCAGATCCCGGCCTTGATCCTACCATCCCTCTCATCTCCTTAATTGCTCTACTAGGTTATGAATCCATAATCTGGGGGGCGCCTGGGTGGCTCAATGGCTAAGCATCTGCCTTCGGCTCGGGTCATGATCTCAGGGTCCTGGGATCGAGCCCCGCATCAGGCTCCCTGCTCAGCGGGAAGCCTGCTTCTCCTTCTCCCACTCCCACCCCCCCTGCTTGTGTTCCCTCTCTTGCTCTCTCTTTCTCTCTCTTTCTCTATCAAATAAATAAATAAAATCTATTTTTTTTTTAAAGAAAAAGAATCCATAATCTGGAGTTGGCCTAATCTCTCTAGCACACTCTTCTCCAAGAAGCAGCCTGGGAGTGGGAAATGGTTGGCCAGGGCCCTCCCAGTCCCTTGGCAGAGGAACACCTCCTCTGTGGAAATGGTCTGGGTGTGCACAGTGGAAATAGAAAGCTGGGTTGAGTGTGAATGAAATCCTCCCTGATGTCTGGACCCTGGGGTCCTAGCTATGGAGGAACCAAATTTAGGGAAAATTTATCAGAGAATGAAGAGCCAAGGAGACTGAACTGCCTCAAAAAGAAAATGCAAGTATTTGAACTTTGTTATTTCAAATATGCCCGAGGGTCTAGTTGTCATTTATTATGAATAATGAAGCTGTAAGTAGTAGCAACTTGATTTATATCTGAAAATCTAGGATCTGGCATTTAAAAATACCTCCTGGAACTTTATATAAGAAAACATTTTGGGGGCACCTGGGTGGCTCAGTGGGTTAAAGCCTCTGCCTTCAGCTCAGGTCATGATCCCAGGGTCCTGGGATCGAGCCCCGCATCAGGCTCTCTGCTCAGCGGGGAGTCTGCTTCCTCCTCTCTCTCTGCCTGCCTCTCTGCCTACTTGTGATCTCTCTCTCTGTCAAATAAATAAATAAAATCCTTTAAAAAAATTTTTGTTTTGGGGCACCCGACTGGCCTGGTAGGTAGAGTGTGTGACTCTTGATCTCAGGGTCATGAGTTTGAGCCCCACCTGGGGTGTAAAGATCACAGCCTGAGCCGAAACCAAGAGTCGGGTGCTCAACCGACAGGATCTCCCAGGCTGCCTGGGCCAGAATGTTTTTAACCTTTTTCATGTTACATACAAGCAACTGTGCATATTCAAACTCAGGCTATCTAGACACAAATCAATCGGACTGACCTTCTAAAAAAGGAAGTTAAATTCGACCAAAACAGCTCTTTTATCTTCTGTCCGTAGCATTAGATGGCCAGCTTGCTTTTTCTCCCTCCAGGGGTTTTGGAATCTTGTAGCCCACCTTCAAGTATTGGTTCCTGAACAAAGTTTAAATACACCCAAACTCAGCCTTGCATAATTCTCCCCTACTCCTTTTCAGAGACAGAGACAGATTTCGTTGTCCCTTTTCTTTCTTCTCGTTCCCAACCCTTTCCCTCTCTTTGGTCCACAAACTGGGACGCATGCCGTATCTCTTCATTCCCTCTACAGTCCTGTGAAGGCGGTGGTATTGTGCCCATTTTGCAGATTAGCAAACAAAAGCTCAGATTTAAAGGAGTGTGGCCACACGCGGGGCTGGTCCGATAGAGGTGGGAGAAAGAGGGTTAGAAACCTGGGAAACTCAGTCACTCCTGCTGCCTTTTCGGGGATCCTGACACCCGCATGGTGGTTCTGGGGTTCTAACTAAGCCTGTGGAAACAGACTGGTGTCTAATCAAAATGGATCTGCCCGTGCAAATTCCATCTAAGTCCTACTTTACTACATTAATGACACCGCAGGTGGACACTGAGGCACAGGCATGAGTGAATTTATTCTGCATCTTGGGACAATCAAGACTAGAATTTCCTGTCTCTCCGGGGAACTGAACGATACTCTCTACTTTCTTGAATGCTGCTGGAGAAGGTTCTCGGGACTCCCGTGCCTGTTTGATATCCTACAAATATCCCAAGATGCCCCAAAGTTTTTCAGGCACGATTTTCATTCTTTTTGAGTTCTCTGAAAGTTGAAACAGAAAGCCTCTGTGTGGGTGCGTGTGTGTATTTTAGAGCTCTGTGCTTTATGTACTGTGGCTTGAAAACCTCCCAGGCTAAGGTCTTACAGACTGCAGTATTCGATGCCACATGAGTCCTGTCATCAGCTATAAACCCTGAATTCCCTAATGGGAAATGCACTTGCTCTGGAACACTGCCAAAAAGAGTCCAAAGAAGACACTTGAACTTGGCTTCCCCAAATATCTGTGATGACAAATGATCAGGTGTTCAATTAAAACCCCTGAACTGATTTTTAATTCCTATTGAAACGGTCGCAAGGGCTCAGAGTTCCAGCCCTCGTCCATTTTACATGCCTTCCCCTTAATTAACATAAAGAAATTAACGTCTTACAAGCTTCAATATTTGACGCCATATGAGTCCTGAGGATATTTCAAGGGAGAAGAAATGTAAATAGAATGAAATTCTTAAGCAAGATTACTGATATGACAGAACTAAAGAGCTTGGGAGTGTGTGAAAGTAGCTCTTTTCTTCCCTTTAATAAGTCCATTACTTGCACTTGGGCATATTTTAAGGTCCTTTTCATGCTGAATCTAGAGTTGAGCATGCTTTGCATTTCAAGCTTTGTCTATGAATCAGTAGAAGCCAAAGTTATTTCTGCTTTAAAATCACAGGAGCCAGGAACAGCTAATCTCTTTTCATTCTGAGTTCCTTACATTATTTTACTGGACAAAGTTTGTGTTGGCTACAAAACAGGCCATTCATAACATCTATGAGAAGGAATTTAGGTAAGAATGGAGAGAGATTGTAGGATGTAGAAAGACTCCCTCTCCTGAGGCCATTAAGAAATTCCAAATTGGCAGAGTTTTGAATAGTGACATGGCATTAGCCTTGCTAATTTCAGTAATTCAAGCTCATAGCCTCTGTTTACCAAGCTACTAGATGAGAAACCTTCCCATAACTCCAGTACCGGGACTGGACGTGCTTCTCACCCAAGGTGAGTGGATATTTTAGAATAGGCGCTGGGGGGTGGGGTGGGGGGAGGTGAAGGGTGATCATGGCTAGCTCCGTAGGGCCTCTCCCTCAAAAACTCTTTGGAAAGTAGTGTATGTATTTACTTCCTCAGTCAGACCTGTCCGGCATTGTAAAAGTAAATTCTCATATCTTTCTTTAAACAGGGATAAGGATGTGAGACACAAGATTTGTTAGTTTATCACATGGCACCTAACCTCCTTCACTATCTCTGTCTGGCTTTTAATTGTGTTCCTTTCAATTATCGGGACTGGCAAAGTAACCCATCCAAGTTTGTTTGTGTGTTTTTAAGTGGGAATACAGTCACTCTGCAGTTTGTAAAATGTGCAAATAACCTGACAGATAGTTAATGGCAAAAACCCCAGGGGGAAAAGGAATTCCATTTTGAAGGAGTCTCCATTGAAAAGACATTCTCCTAAATCGCTCTTGACTAACCAGCATCTCACGTCATGCTGGAAAAAATGTACAGAGGGAAATCTTCAGAGCCTCGCAAGCTGGGAAAGTAGAAAGATTGCCGAGGGTTTGAAAGGGTTTAGGGTTTCATTTGAAGAGCAGCTACACCCTACCGTGCCCGTGCTCTGATACACGGAACACGGGCCAGGCGGGCGTGGCTGCGGTCGCCCCAGTGCCGCGCTGGGAACCCCAACCCGCACGTTAGGGGGCATGGCCGGCGACCCATTCCTTCTGCATGGGAGGCCCCCGGGTGACTGACTTGGATTTCCTGTCAGTCACCGACTAGAATCCTTCCCTGAACACTTCGGGTCACCAGACAATAAAGATGAGAGACAGACAGACAGAGCATGGGAGCATGGACGTAAAAAGGGAGTTGGGGGGGCCGTGTGAAGGCATGAGAGGTTTACTTGGGTTCCTGAGCAACGTTTCTTCTGAGAAAGGTCTAGCAGTCATGGTTTTCCCAAACAATAAAAATACCGTGCTTGTGGAGCCCGTGATGGTTTATAAATCACATCATACCTCTTAACGCACTAGAGAAGCAGTGACAACAGTGTTCTGCGCTTACAGGCCCAGCAGTCAAGGGTATCAAGGGTAATCAAGGGTAATCCCCGGATTCCCCTGCTCACAGCCCTCAAAACCCTCCCCTCTTGCTCCGAGTTGCCTCTGAACTTGGTTCACGCCTCTCTTGGGGCGCTCCTCGCTCCTCCCGTTCCAGCCTGGATACAAGTTTTTTTTTTGTTTTTTGTTTTTTTGGTACAACCATCTCATCCTCCCAATAGCACAGAGAGCTCATCGAGGGCAGACTGGGGGTCTTCTCCTGTCTCCACTGGCCTGCCTGGGGCCTGGGACATCAATAAACATTCCTAGCCCTCGCCCACCCGCGTATTTCATTAATGCATGACATTGACCCCACCAGACTTAACCCAGACACTCCCATTCCCCACTCCCGTGGCGGCCACCTCCGCTTCTAGGCCTTGCTTGTGAGAACACAGTTAAACCGAACGGCCTCGGAAGGACTCAGGTCGTGGTCGCAAAGACGAGGACCCAGAATCGGATCCATTTCAACGCTCTTTCCCCCCACCACACTCACAAAGCTACCCTGGAAATGGCAAGGTTCCAAGAGGTCTCAGGGAAGGAAGCTATAGAGAAAAGAGAACAAACGGAGGTGAACGGGGGAGGCAGAGGGAGACTGGCCGGTGTTGAATGCTGCTGGAGTCTGTGGTCCAGGCCCCTCACCCTCTGAGTGCTGCTTGTCCGCCTGTCCGCCTGTCCATCTGCCTGCCCGCCCGCCTGGCAGCTGGGGCATGAGAAAGATGAAACCAACAAAAATCAGGTTGAAAAGGAGGCCTCCTAAACTTGGTTTTAGGCTTAATGGGAAGGAGAAAGATTTGAGGATTAACTTACCTTGTTGTTAGTCAAAAGGGGGCTTTGGATCTCTCCCCGGGGTGACCTAAACTGTAATCTGTCTCTACGGCCCTCTGTTAATACTTCTTCCATTTGGGAGGAAATCATAGTGACGGGAGAAGCTCAATTTACTTCCTCTAATCTCTCAGCAGAGAAATGAAGCAGACAACAGAATTTCTTCAGGAACACGGGGAGACCTGATTGGGACAAATCAATTGAAGAAAACAAGCTCTATTTAAGGAGAATGCATCTTTAATGGTGCTAATCCCTTTAGTAAATTGCTTTCTCTGGTGACATTGCATACCTAATTACAGTTTGCTCATTTTGATTTTCCCTTTCCGTTGTTGCTTTGCTGCTTACGTGGTTGTGGGCTTGCCGGCTGAGCGATGAACTTATTGCGGCATTAAAAATTCTCGGCCCACTGGATCTTGGGACCGAAATGTCACTACTTTTGGAAGTGAATCACATGTCACTGCTTAAGTTTTAGAATATAAGTGAGGTTCAGTGGGGTGGAGTCCGGAGCCGATGACCAAGAAAGAATTCTTGAGACATCTTTGGTGCAAAATGGTGGTTTATTAAAGCACGGGGACGGGACCCCTGGGCAGAAAGTGTGGCTGCTGCTGGCCCTCGGGGTTGTGAGGAGTGGTCCATTATGTACTTCCAAGTTGGGAGGGGTTCAGGGATAGCTTAAGTCTCTAAGGAATTTTGGAAGCAAGGTTTCCAGCACCTTGAGGGGGCTAGCTGTTGTTGGGAAAAGGTCATTTATTACCGTGGAATAAAACCTTAGTCATGAGACCCTTTAGATGTATATCGGTGGGCCATATGCTTGGGGAATGATTGCCAGCATGTATCTTGGAGGGTTTAGAGATAAAGGAACTTTCCAAAGGAATGTTTATATGTTAAAGTAGACTTACAGGATCCTGGTGGGGGGGTGGTGGTGGTGGTCAGGCTAGGACTGCCTTTTGCCCTTAGCAGAATATTAAGGTGGAGGCAGTTGAGTCCCTAGAGGAATGTCACTCTGCCTGTTTCAAGGACTTGTCAGCGGGCTCTAGGTAGTAAGGAAATTTAATAACTTTTCTTCTGCCTCTGTTTCCCACATCAGCAACAGATAATTATCTTTTCTGTAGCAATTCATCAAAAGACCTATTTTCTCTGTATTCCCTTCTCTGAGATGTTTTCTCAACATCCACCTAAAATCGGGAAAAGCAAAATGAAAAACAACAGGAGGACGGGTACAACCAAGGACCGTAGGGAAGCGTGTGTATGAGGACATGCTCCACAACCCAGTTTCTGGAGTTCAGGGTAATCGGTTTTCGTGATGAACGCACTCCATTGCCAACTCACATTCACCCATGGGTCACTGGACTTCTAGCTTGTCTTTATGGCCCTCGTGCCCAGCCAGATTTGTCATAGCTCGGAAAGGCATAGCTTGTTTTAAATGAAATCAGGTCTTTTTTTTTTTTTTTTAATAGCTGTTGCATTCAGGTGATCACATTCTAAGATGATTTTTTTCCCCAAAGATTTCTTAATACCGTCCTATATCTCAATAGCCTCCACGTTATCTTTTTTTTTTAAGATTTTATTTATTTATTTGACAGAGATCACAAGTAGGCAGAGAGGCAGGCAGAGAGAAGGAAGCAGGCTCCCCGTGGAGCAAAGAGCCCCACATGGGTCTCGATCCCAGGACCCCGGGATCATGAACAGAGCCACCCAGGCACCCCTCCATGTTATCTTTTTAAAGAAAAATTCATTCATCTCCTTTCTCTCAAATCTTCTCCAGCCAGTCTTTCCCACATTCTGTCGTACTGCCCTGCAAGCTCGCTGCCATGTAGTCTCCATGCCAGCTTTCTCCTAGGAATAGACCTTCTGGAAATACACCATGTATCCAAGTGTGTGTCAGAGGATGCCCTCTGCAGCGTTGTTTGGACCGGAAAGGAGTGAGGGGCAAACAGAATGCCTCTCAGTGGGGAAACAGCTAATGATGATAATTCATACTATGGAATTTCTTGCAGTGATTAAAAGAATGGGACCATTCTATGTGTATTAATATACAAAGATTTCCGAGAGATTGCAGCATATGCATATGCATGGAAAGTACCAGTATTTCTTTATTTACCAGTCACTGCCCCTGGGGAGTTGTTGGCGGGGAGGTGGAAAGGGTGGAGGGCTTTCTTTGTTGCTCTATAGACCCAGGTGTTGTTTGAGCCTTCAGCTTCAAGAATGCATTCATGTGTTGAGTAGTTTAAAAATTAACAAAATAAAAGGACCCTATCAACTGTGCAAGAGGATGGTTTGCATGCGGACAAAACAGGGAGGCT
This sequence comes from Martes martes, assembly GCF_963455335.1. Lineage (NCBI taxonomy): Eukaryota > Metazoa > Chordata > Mammalia > Carnivora > Mustelidae > Martes > Martes martes. The sequence continues at coordinate 104,774,751 of NC_137897.1, read as the reverse complement.
GCTGGTCCAGGTGAGAGATAACGCAAGCCTGATCTAAGCAGTCCCAATGGCAATGGAAAGGGAGAGAATTCACAAAGTCGTGAGGACGTAGAACTTATCAGGTACATCATTAATTAGACCCGGAGGGTGAAAAAGGAGGAGGAATTAGGGAGCCCTGCCTGTTTTGGGCTTAGGCAACTGGCTGGCGGTTAAGAAGAAATCACCAAACCAGGAGGGGAAGGGGGGGGGGTGGGAAGGACAGGAGTCGGACACTTGAGAGACTAGAAATGCCACATAATTGGTGGCTTGTTGGGTCTGAGTTGCCGGAGAGTCGTCTAGGTAGAAATGGCCTGGGCGCAGTTAGCTCTCCAGAGAGATGTCCGAGAAAGAGAGATTTGGGAATCCTCCTCAGTGATACCTAAAGCCAGGGGCACGGAAGAGAACATTCGGGAAGACGCGTAAAGCAAGAAGAGCGAAGGGCCAAGGAAGAGATGAGAGAGAACACAGGTCTTTAAGAAAACCAGGTTCAGGGATTCTCAGAGGAATTTGAGAATGGTCCCGAGAGGCAGAGGACTGCCTGCAGGGAGGGGAATCCGAAACTAAGGGGAGGCCAAGCTTCAAAATAGAGAGTGGCCAGCAGTATTGGACGCTGGAAGAGAGCTCAGAGGAAAAAGACTCCATCGAAGGTTCAGCTGTAACCTGGCACAAGGGATCTTATTGGGTATTGGGCTGATGAAAATGCTCAGAAATGGAATTAGGATGTCGGTTGCACGCCTCGCTAAATTCACTGAAAATCATTGAATTGTTTGCTGGAAATGAATTTGAATTGGATGAATGGTATAGTATTTAAACCGTACCTCAATAAAGTTGTTGAAAAAGTAAAAAAAAAAAAAAAAAAGAGTGAGAGAGAGAGAGAGAGAGAGAGAGAGAGAACACAACAAAACAGTGCATGGGAATTTAGTTTGGAGCAGCCTGCGACTCCAAGGGAGAACTTCCCAGTCTACCCTCCTCTTCCTAACTGGCTGGGAAAGCCCCCATGAGATAAAATGACAGGAGTCACAAGAGACTACTGATGCCACATCCTGATTCTCTGCCACCCTCTCAGCAGTGCCAGAAACTACCTTGCATTTGATTTGCTTTTCACCGAGCAATGAATATTACCACCCTAGTCCCTGTTTCCCTTTGGATAATTCCAGAGGAGCTGCTGTGTTTATTTCCATCATTTTTTTTTTAGCATCTCTTTGCAGAAGTTTAGGGTGCCAGTCTCTAAGGCCTCAGTTTCCACCTTTTGTTGTTGTTGATTGCATTTTGATGTGTTTAAACATGGTGTCTTTATTGGCCATGCAAGGCCTGTTCACTCTGACATGCCATCATTCATTTTCTTTTCTTTTCTTTTTTAATCTTGGTTTTAATTCCAGTATAGTTCATGTCCAGGGTAATATGAGCTTTGGGTGTCCCACAGAGCGATTCCATGCTTCCACACTCTCCCAGTGCTCATCATGACAAGCGCCCTCCTTTATCCCCATTCCTCTTTTCACCCATTATTCATCTTCGGATGCCTCTATTATGCCGACACCTGGTTCTTCTCAGATGCTTTCCTGCTTCCCTCCTTCACTCCACTTGGCCAACAGCAGGATGCATTTGTCTTGGTTGACCGGCACATTCGGTGTATCCCGTAGGTAGGTAAAGACATTACGCCAAATTCCTGCCCCGTTCTCAGTTATAAAGAACTGGGTCCACCCTTGACTCTACTTCATTAAAATACTCATTTCTTGGGGCACCTGGGTGGCTCAGTGGGTTAAAGCCTCTGCCTTCGGCTCAGGTCATGATCCCAGGGTCTTGGGATCGAGCCCCGCATCGGGATCTCTGCTCCGCGGGGAGCCTGCTTCCTCCTCTCTCTCTGCCTGCCTCTCTGCCTACTTGTGATCTCTCTCTCTCTGTGTCAAATAAATAAATAAATAAAAATCTTTTTAAAAAATACTCATTTCTTGCTCAGTGCATCTTCTTTTTATTTTGGCTTAATATCTTCCTGCTTCCTCTACTCCTGCTTAGTGATCTGGCTGCCACCCTTTGTAGGAGAATTTTCCCTTTTCCTTCTTACATCTTTATAGCTGTGGGTTTGGACCACTTGGCATCTTTTTACCTTTCCTGGCCTCCCTCTGGATTTGCCTTCTTTGTTCTAAGGCCGACAGAGCTATTTGTATGACGATTATCCAGCTTTCTGTCCTCAGTTGCCTTCCCCCCCGGGTCCTTCCAACTTATGTCCTCATCATGTTCCCAAAATGAATTTTCTCCATCTGATGCCTCTTCTTTTCTTCCTGCGGATCCTGAGTGATCCCATCCTATGGCGGCTTTGAGCAAGATGTCTACCACTTGCGAATTACCGCTGACTGTTCGAGAGTGGTAGGGAAAAGATTCAGTAGAAACAGTTCCTGAGTTCAGCGCTCCATCTCTGCCTAGGCAGTGTCCTTTACTGACCACGCCATCCCATTCTGTACATTCTGTATTGCCTGATAAATATTCACATCATTTCAGACACTTAGGCCCTACCTTCGTAAGCTGGAGAGACGATGCTGATGTGGTTCTCTCTTCCCATTTTAGGCAGGTCAAGAGTTACTCCCTTAAAATGATGTCTTGGTTGATCAGCTCCTTGGCAAACTTAAAGCCCTCATCTCTAAGCCAGTCGTGGTCTCCAAAAGACACCATCCTTTTCACTGAGAGAGGTTCCAAAGCCGTCCCTTTAGATTCCTCTGCACACAGTATCTGTGTCAAAGGGAGGAATGCAAAGGTCACTTGAACCCAGTCCCTTCCCCCTTTATCCCTGCCATAAGACCTCTACAGAGCGGAATGAAATCTTAGAATCTCAGGGTTGGACGATCATCAGATACTATTTACCTCACCATCATTCTATGTTTGAACCCCCTTACTGATATCGCTACCAAATGGCTGTCCACACATTCTGAGACCACCTCCAGAGATAGAGCTCACTGTTTTGGGGCACGCTATGCAATTTTCAGATTGCACAAATTATTAGAATATTCTTTATTTAAGCCCAAAGCATTTTCCCCTTAAGAAAAAGACAAAGCCATGATATAGTGACTACACTAGCATGGTGGGCGCCGGGCCAGCTCAGGCGGTGGAGCATGTGACTCTTGATCCTGGGGGGTCGTGAGTTCGAGCCCCACACTGGGTATAGAGATGACTTAAAAATAAAATAGCATGGGGGCGCCTGGGTGGCTCAGTGGGTTAAAGCCTCTGCCTTCGGCTCAGGTCATGATCTCAGGGTCCTGGGATCCAGCCGCATGGGGAAATCTCTGCTCAGCAGGGAGCCTGCTTCCTCCTCTCTCTCTGCCTGCCTCTCTGCCTGCCTCTCTGCCTACTTGAGATCTCTGTCTGTCAAATAAATAAATAGAATCTTTAAAAATAAAATAAAATAAAATAGCACGGGTATGGAGTGTGAAGAAGGGAAATTACAGAGGGGGCGTGGGCGGGTGCAGGGGAGAAGTGGGGGTGGATCAGGCAGGACCAGGGAAATGGCCCAGAGTGGTAAACAGTATAAGAATAAGGAAGAGGATACTAGAACCACTTTTAAAGTAAACAGAACCCTGGCGAGAGGTTTCAGTTCAAAGTGGGAAGGAACAGAAAAGCATCTTTAAGACTCAAAATCCACCAGAAGATTCTAGCCTTACCCCTTGCCTGAGGGTATGGGAAACATCACAGTGGAGACGGCAGAGAATGCTTAGTGGAGCGCGGACTAGACAGAAGAGAGAGTAATTGGACACAGGCAATGAGTTTAAGGAGTGAATAGAGAAGCGGAAAGAGGGGGAATGAAAACACAGAACTTTGAGGTTAAGGCAGTGTGTTTATTCCCCTGGCCAGCATGTAACTATACTTTCCTGGCAGCCATCCTACAGAGCTCTGCGAGGGGTGAGGGTCCCAGCCTGCGTCGGGGCGGGGACACAAGGCTCATTACTTTGTCCTATCACGGCCAAGCAAAGGACTTCGGGAACGAAGCTCTACTTTGATGTCACACAGCTGGGCACTGAAATTCTAATCACCAGCAGTCCCCAAGGCTTAGGAATCAGTGGCGAGGAAAAGGGCAGGGCGTGGGCAGGGCGGGTAGATGGCAGTGCAAAGGCAGAGGTCAAAGGTATGGGAACCCGATCACGAAGTTTCCAAGTAAGAAATAAATGGAAACTGCTCCCCAGAAAACCTGTTTCCTGCCCAGCATGGCCCGCGGAATGCCGCCTTGTGTCAGCTGCTTACATAGCAAGGCATCAAATTCCAGGCAGCAAAAGGGAATAAGAAAGTAATCTTTGTAGATCCCATGCACCCCGAGTGCAGGGAACTGACGCTGTGGGTAAGGAGAAGTGGCTGTTGTCAGCAGGGCTTCGGAATCTAGAGGTCAGGGTCGGAGCCCTGCCATTTGCTGCCTGGGCCACCCCTCCCCACCACCGCCCTGCCTTTGTCTTGTCTTCATCATAGCTCCGCAGGTCTCTTTTCCCCTTGGACAATCATCAGGTCGGGAGGAGAGGCCCTTTGGGAAGGGTATCTGCTAAGGGAGTGGCCCTGCCCCTGCCTATACTCTCAGGAGAATGAGATAATGTGTTGGCTCAGTCAGTCAGTCAGTCAACAAACATGTCTGTAAGCATCCGTGCTTGCCAGGTTCTGTGTGGCAGCCACTGGGATGAATAAGACTTATTTCTTACTTTGATGGGGCTCACAGTCTAGCTGAGGACAGGAATGTAGAAATACTAAGTCTCCTATGAGACCGGCTGAGACATGCCATCCGAGAAGTACAATCCGGCTAAGAGCCAGAGACGGAAGGGATATTTTCTGGCAGGGGCAAGATGGGAAGGCTTCCTGGAAGAGGTATCATATAAGACCACCCCAGACTGAGGGAACAGTATGGAAAAGACATGGGAACTTCCAAGAACTTGCCTTTTACAGCAAACAATGAATGGGATGGTATGACTCTGGTACATGGCGCCTGGAGAAATACATGGGCAGTGGAAACTAGAAAACAAGAGAGCATGAGAAGCCGCTAGCGAAAGCCATTCTAAGGACATAGGACTTGATCTCACATCCAGTAGGGAGCTATCAAAGGATTCTGAGGAAGAGGCGGATGTGATTCAACCTGTGATTTAGGAAGAGGCGTTGTCTTGTTCCTGCTGTCACAGTCTAGAACAGTCCTGCTTCCTGGACAGCGGTGGGTCATTGGAGAGGAGAGAGTATCTTCTTCCGCTGGGAAGCTGAGGACTACGGTGGGGGTGGGGGGGGGCGGGCGTTAGGAGGCGAGAGGGGCCGAAGGAAAGCAAGAACTAGTCGGGATCGCCTGGGTGAATGTGAGAACAGGGGCATACTGGCAATCCAGACCCAAAGATGGGAAGGTAGGAAGACGGAGCCAACCTGATGATGTGTTCTTCCAAGTAAATTGAGGCGAAAGTAATCTCAGTTCCCCAAATCCCACCGATGATGAAGGAGGCATTTCACCATTGGAGAGTTTTTGAGGAAGAAATTCAGATGGAACAACTTAAGGAGGCTTTTTTTCCTCTTTCATTTATGAGGACACCTGCCTGCTGTCGATTTCTGGCCTGCAGTGTTCCCACAGCCGGGCCGAGTGTTTTTTAGGGACTCGAGCCATTTGGACCCATTCACTATTGTACTTATAATTTTCTCTGCTGTTGGGCATTGCCAGGACGTTGCAAACATGTTGATTCTTGGGTATATTTTTTGGTAAGATCCACCATGGCTTATTAAAAATGGAAGATTACCATACTCTGGGTCTTCCCATCGAAGGGGATCTAAAACCTTGTCCCCCCACATGCCATCACGGTGCTTTTCATTGAGGATCTTGGAAGCTGGGCTCGGAGGGACCATAAGGCCCTCCCTCACTCTCCTGACATTTCACCAGCAATTGGATTTGACTACAATGAGTGACATGTTGTGTTTTCCTTCTATATCCTCAAAGCCCAGGGATGCATATCTCTGTAGTGGCGTCATGCCTGAAATTTATATCGTAAACAGAGCTCCGTGAATCTAAACCATTAAGTTTTTGTTAAAGAAATGAAGACAGAGTGTATCTGTTCACTGATGTTTTTAAAATATGGTTTCAGCGTAGCATCATCTATGTGAGCCCCAGAAATACACGGACGTTTCCCGGGCTTGTATAAAAATTTCTCTTAAAATAGCCTCTGATTAAAATCCTTAACCCAAACTGCCCTCTTTCCACCATTCCCAACTGAGAAGTCACATCTGCAGTTCTGGGCTAGTATCTAAGTATCCATCCATTTTAATTCTTTTTTTTTTAAAAGATTTTATTTATTTATGTGACAGAGAGAGAGAGATCACAAGTAGGCAGAGAGGCAGGCAGAGAGAGAGGGGGAAGCAGGCTCCCTGCTGAGCAGAGAGCCCAATGTGGGGCTCGATCCCAGGACCCCGAGATCATGACCTGAGCCGAAGGCAGAGGCTTTAACCCGCTGAGCCACCCAGGCGCCCCATCCATTTTAATTCTTTTGGACAACTTGACTTTCAAAGCGCCGAAGGAGTGCCATGTGGGGGTGGATGCTTTGGTCTGGGGTACGTTCACACCGCTCTCTGCAAAGTAAAATACTGGAGTATTTTTTTTAGGAACTGGGATTTGCCCCAGAAGACATTATTGTTTGGTTTCTATAGGTTTTTTTTTAATCATGGTAAAACGTATATAACATAAAACCTGCCATTTAAACCACTAAGTGTACAATTCGGGGACATCAATTACATTTCAGAATGTTACCCAGCCGTAACCACTCTTTCCAAAAGTTACCTGTTCTGCACATTTCATATAATGGAGTCATATGCCATGTGGTATTTTGTGACTGGTTTCTTTCACTGAACATCACGTTTGTTTGTTTGTTTTTAAAGATTTTATTTATTTGACAAAGAGAGAAATCAGAAGCAGGGAGGAAGGGTAGAGGGAGAAACAGATTCCCCACTGAGCAGAGAGCCCAATGCGGGGCTTGATCCCAGGACCCCGGGATCATGATCCAAGCTGAAGGCAGACGCTTAACCCACTGAGCCACCCGGGTGCCCCCGAGCCTCATGTTCTCAAGTTTTATACATGCTGTGGCATGTGTCAGTCCTGTGTTCCTTTCTATGGCCGAATGATACTCCGTTGTACAGATGTACCACATTCTGTTTATCCGTTCTTACATTGATGAACACTTGGGTTGCTTCCACCGTTTGGCCATGGTGAGTAATCGGCTGTGGACATTGGTACACAAGTCTCTGACGGTCTAGTTGAGGTTGTCGGTGTATCAAGGGTCACAAGAATTCAGCATTTCCAAAGGCTGTCTTGAGTTGGCATTCTGGAAGCACCTTCTAATGAGGTGTGGTTGTACAGACTAGTGACGTAACGTGACGCAGTCTCTGGGGCACAGTCAGGGTGACAGTGCTTTGTTTCACTCATTCAAGTTTCTCCAAAGGCTGATCAGGACTCCGTGAACCCATATCAGCTCCCGCTCTCTCCTCAACTCCAGACGCTCTGTTCTCAGAGCGTACTGCAGCCGTACTGAACTTCTCTCCAGAGTCTCCTGTAAAGATCTAGTTGACACTTTCAGTAGCAGCTTCTTGGTTCCTTACATTGCTCTACCTCTCCATGAACGTCAGACCACGCGAGCCCTCCCCTCTTGACAATGTTCTCTTCCCTCGCCTTCTCTAAGCCTGTTCTCGAATCTTCTCCCCTGGGGCTTTGGGCCCATTGTCTCCATCCCACGGGGTGAAGTCATTTCTCCCGTGGGAAGTGAAGGCTGTGATGAGGTGTGATTCCCATGGAGCCGCCAGGCAGCCCTGGGTGAGAAGGATCTGCAGACACAAGAGGAGTCATCGGGACACTCCTGGGGAAGGTGGTGATAATTCTGGGGCCGGTGGAGGAGGGCCGGCACCCACACCACCCACTCCCGCTGTCAGGGTTTCTAGGACACAGTTGTTCTGTTTCTGGGAATATGGCTTGACTCATGATGTATCTAAATAAGTATAGTAGTGGCCCACGTTATAATAAGGTTCCATAGTAAAATGGTTTAATTTCTAAAGGGATTAGGTGATATTTTTGCTTGTTCCTTTCTTAATAGCTAAATGCAATAGTGAAGCATTAGTAGTAGTGAGATCCCCCGGAAACCATTTTGTATTCATTTTCTTTTTCTTTTTTCTTAAGATTTATTTATGTCAAAAAAAAAGATTTATTTATGTCAGAGGGAGAGAGAGAGAGAGAGACAGCATGAGCAGGGGAGGGGGGAGGGGCAGAGGGAGAGGGAGAAGCAGACTCTCCGCTGAGCAGGGAGCCCCAGGCGGGGCTTAACCCCACGACCCCAAGCTCGTGACCAGAGCTGAAGTCAGACATTTAACCTATAGAGTCACCCAGGCACCCCACCATTTTGTATCCGTAAACTGAGCGATTGGAACACCACGTAAGGGCAGTTACTGTGGTGGTCTCCCCTCTCAGCAAGGCAGTTGTCATAGAAAAGCCTACCTTAAGTCATTCACGAGGAACACGTGAGTCACAGTCTCCAGCGTTGCGTAGCATACAAAGCGCAGATGACCCCAGGATGCCTCCAGTGCTTTAAGACCTTCCTCCCCAAAGACCCTGGACATCGGTGAGGAGTGAGAGTGAGCACCTGTTTCTCAGCATCTGGACCAGAACCCGATGGTGCTAGTAAACGTGAGACATCGTGCGGTGTATATACCATGAGTTCGCCGAGAGTGCATTCATCTTCCATCATACAGCTTTGCATGTTTTAGTATAAGATGCGGGGGGGCTCTCCCCTCTTTGTCTGTAGGAAAAAGCATACCACGGCTTTAGGCAGCCCCAGTCCGCTGCGGTGTACCCTGCTGACACACACGGCCCGGCCTGGGCGACAGACGCCTGTAGGAGGAGAGGCCATGTCTATACTCCCGGGGAAACCCACCGTGATTGCTCTACAGCCCAGAGGGTGTTTCATAGGCTGGAACCGGCTGTAGGCAATGAAGTGGGCATCTCATTGCCGGAAGAGGCTGGCGGGTTCTTCCCCGAAACTACGGTCTGCAAAATCGGCAGCTCCCCTTGTTTGTCAAGAAGGGACGTTGTTGGGGCGCCTGGGTGGCTCAGTCATTAAGCATCTGCCTTTGGCTCAGGTCATGATCCCAGGGTCCTGGGATCGAGCCCCACTTCGGGCTCCCTGCTCAGTGGGAAGCCTGCTTCTCCCTCTCCCCCTCCCCCTGTTTGTGTTCCCTTTCTCACTGTGTCTCTCTGTCAAATAAATAAACAAAATATTAAAAAAAAAAAAGAAAAAGAAAAAGAAAGAAAGAAAGAAAGAAAAAGAAGGCACATTGTGCATTGGGTCCATTTGGAGAGGAGTCCCATTAGACCAATTAAAACTCAGAGTGCCCCCCCACCCAGGCAGCCAGCCTCCCCTCATCTGATCGATGAAGAAGAAAATCTAGACTCCCAGAGACCCCAGGGTCATTAGCAAAGTCACCCTCTTCTGCTTTCAAGTCCAAGGAGTCATTTCACACCTGAAAGTTCACAGAGGAGCAGGGGTTGACGGGGCCGGCGGACGGTGGTGTGGACACAGCCGGCCCGGAAACCGCCATCGGTATGGGACTCCGAAGTGAATGGTAGCGCCTGAGGGCGGCACAGTGAGCCGTGGAGATCAAGGCACATGATTCCTCCAGAGGCTTCCCCGCTTTTGGCCCCTGGGGCCTACCAAGCCATGTACTGAAGGTTTCACACATCCTCGTCCTGGGAGCCAACTGTGCCCCGCAAGCGGGAAACACAGGGCGAGCCGTGTCGCTCTGTTGCTGTATCAGGGCTGACTGAAGCCAGCTGCCGGCGCAGGCTTAGCAGGAAGAAACCCCCATGCTTGGCTCTACAGCAGGCTTCTCTCCCCGGTACCCAGATACCAGCTCTCCATGCCGGCTCGCCCGCGAGGTCTGCCTGGCGCTGTGGGCGAGGCCCCCATGGCCATGCCCCCACTCCTTGATGCCCCCCCCCCCGCACTGTCAGAGGACAAGCACGTGCATCCTGTTACGTGCCCAAGACCCCAGTGGCTTCGGAGGGCCCGCGGGCTCTTCTCGCTGGCTGCCTGTGCCTGCCGGCTTGATGCGCACCAGGTCCAGTAACTTCTCCCCAAAGCTCTGCTTGCGCAGGCCTCGGTGCAAGTTTTCCTGCCAAGGTTTAAAGAAAAGCCAAACAATCCAGGGCAGATTTATTGATTGCCAGTGTCTTTTATCCAAGCCTAGTGCAGCGCAAGAAGAAAGAGGGTTCAGGAATTTGGTAGCTGATGAACAGCGCAAGAGAAGCAACTCATTGCCGCTACTTGCTTTGGGAGGTTCTGCTGGGGACGGTCCCTGCGCTACTGTGAGCGAAGGGAAGATTGCAGCCTGCCACAGACCGCGTCCCTCCCTGGGCCCCGAGAGCCTGGGAATCGGAGAGAACTCACACTAGAAGGACATGTAGTCCCTGATGGGGGCAGAGGGAGCGACTGACAGCCAGAGTAGAGGGAAATGACTTGCCCAGGGTGAACTAGTCAGACAGTGGCTGAGCCAGGCCTGGAGCCCAGGGCTCCAGACTCTCTGGATGGGACAGCCTGCCCTGGGAACTCCACTAAGGTTGGAGGGTTCCCCACACAGTGCTTTGCCCAGCTCAGAAAAACTTCTCTTTTTTTTTAATTTTTACGAAGATTTTATTTATTTGAGAGAGAGTGAGAGCTAGAAAGAGTGAGAATACACACAGAGGGAGAGGGAGAAGCAGACTCCCCGCTGAGCAGGGAGCCAGACACGGGGCACAATCTCAGGACCCTGGGATCATGACCTGAGCTGAAGGCAGAGGCTTAACCCGCTGAGCCACCCGGCGCCCCAGGGTTCTTGTTCTTGCCATGTCTCCTTGAACCGATACCATCTGATCCAGAAGTATGGCCTCCCCATGTGCCGTCACTGTGTCCGTCAGTACGTCCATCAGTGTGTCCATCAGTACAGTAAGGAAATGGGCGTCATGAAGTTGGATTATGTGACCCTCCTTGATATCTATCCTTCCAAAATACCTACCTTAACTGCAGCTATCCATGGTGCCTACCTTAATGCCAACTCATTGCATGTAAGATAAAAATATTTCAGTGATGAGTGTTCCAATGTGAATAAATAAATAAATATAAAGAGAGCATCTGATGTGCAGCACTAAGGAAGGCAAAATGAGAGTCAGGGCTGAGCGTGTAATGAGTATAGATTGTTGGGTCTACCCTCTGGGTATAGGCAAACTGATAACAAATAGAAACCGATTTTCGAATTTTGTGTGAAAATCTCTTTGCTGGCCCCAAAAGCTCTCACTGACAATCAGCTGTAAGGTAGAAACAATTTATGTGCTTTTACAGTATGCACATAATGCAGCAAAGATATGTTCTGGAATATCACTGATAAACATAAAAATATGAATGACTTGAAAGAGAATGGTTTAAGATGATTCCCATAATAGATCTGGTTTGTAGCAAAATAAGAAAGTTTTGATTTGGTGTAGATTTAGCTCCTTTGTAGGTTTGTTTTTTTTTTTTTAATTCATATTTGCTACTGGCTGATCCCCAGATACTGTTCCCACAGGCTTGTTTTTTTCCAAGACAAGATGTCTGACAAGTCTCTCCCACCTAGGGCCGTCCTCAAAACTGTTAACAACGATCTTTCTAAAAAAACACCAATCAGCAGATTTCATACTTAAAAACCTTCAGTGGATCCCTGTTGCCCACAGAGTAAAGTCTTGGCATTCCCAGTCTACCGTCCTTTAGCCCTTACTTGTCCTTCCTGCCTTACCTGTTATCACTCACCATGCAACACACACACACACACACACACACACACACACACCCCCAACAGCATATACCCAATGTTCCCCCCATCATAGAGGCTACTTTCTTTTACTGACCAGGCCCTGCCTCCACTCTCTGATATTAATGGTTTTGCCCAAGCTCAACCTCAGCTCATTGGGCTCCGCCATGGTCCCACCCAACCTTCGTGGTGTTGACTATATCCCAGTTGTTCTGAGAAGTCTTCCCAGATCCTTCTAGTTGGAATTTTTCTCTCCCCACGGTGTTTTGCTTGTGCCTTTGTCTGAGCCCTTACAACCTTCTGCCAAGTATCTAGTTGGTTCGTCTATCAGTCCATTTTCCTTGTCAGAATGTGGGGTTCCTGAAGGCAGGCCCTGAGTCTTTCTCCAGCCTTCCGGCTCCACACTTGGGACACTGTAGGCTACCATTAAGTTTGTTGAATTAAACTGGGTCATATTTCCCTTGTCCAGGAATATATCCACATTTATTTTTGACCCAAACCCTATTTCCTCTGTCTGTCATAATGCTTCATTGTCATGCTGAGCTGTCCCCTTCATCTCGAATCTCCATGATGGTGGCCCACTACTGATTTCTTCAGGGAAATGGAAGGGACGTAATTTTCCTTCTCAGTCCCCAAACCCAGGATTTCGGGATTGCACAAAGCTGAATAAGGCTACTCAGTCAAGTACGTGATCACTTTTATGTGGAAACACTGACTTTTCTCACGCTCTTGAGTTCTCTTTGGCAATATATATTTTACTGATCAAGGTGACATTTTTTTCCAAGAAAAAAATCCATTACTACTTTATCACTACAGTTTATTTGATATACAGAATTGTTCAAGAGACGGTATAGCTTCATGTGAGGTTCCGAGTCCGACCCGCATTCAAACAGCCCCTCTGCACTTACCAGCTGTGTAAATATGGGCCAAAAAAGGAACCAAAAAAGCTGGATCTTCCTGTCGGTAAAATGGGAATTATAATGCCTACCTCGCAACATTGTTGAGAAGGTTAAATTAAATGAGATAATGTATATAAATAGCTTAGCACAGTGCCTGGCCCATGATGAGGACTCAGTACCTGGTCGCCATTTTTCTTTTTCTGGTCATCATTTATTTATTTATTTATTTTTCTTTCTTTATTTTTTTCTGGTCGTCATTTTTATAACTCCAAAACATAGGGTCCAAGAGACAGAAATAGAAAACAAGGTCTTTGGTGGCAAAGAAGATTTGAAACTTCTGGGCTTAGCATCTGCTAGGTTTACCGTAACTGCTCTAGGATGTGAAGCTGTCCAGTGTTCGCGGATTATTTGAGGAGCAAGATAAATAGCACACGGGCTGAGTGGTCACGTGAATAGATGTTGTTTCATCTTGACGTTGGACAAGGGGCATATCCGGAAAAGGAATCCGAAAGCAAGGCTAAGAGTTCGCTCATTCAGGTCAACCCTAAAAATACTCCGCATTGAAGTTGAGAAGTCGCCTCGCGACTCAAGGCTGGGCTTTCAACAGCTAGAGCCATATGTGTTCTCAACTTGGGTGAAACCCGATCGTGACCTGAGCCTGTGCTGACCTTGGCCTTCGCTTGTGCGCTGCACGCAGCTCACCTTTCCGAGAGAGAGGTCTGACTTCCAAATAGAGCGCGGCTCTTTGTTCTCCTCTTCTTTTTCTTTGCTTCGTGTGTATTTATTTTGTGGGGAGAGGGAATCCAGATTAGAGTCAGCCGAGTCGCTTTTCCCTGGGTAAGAGGGTTCTCTGGAAAATCTGATTTGAATTCTTCTTGGCGCTCCGGGAGAACAACTTCCTCAGCTATAGAGAAGCAAAATGTAGTCAGATTCATATATATTAAAAGGTAGGACACGGTTTCTTTGTACAGCAATGAAAACTAGAGTTAACCACAAAATAGAAACATAATTTGTACTAAATATGACAAAAGAGGGAAAACCTTAATACCTATCAGCTACAGGGGTGCCTGGGTGGCTCAGTGGGTTAAAGCCTCTCCCTTCAGCTTGGGTCATGATCCCAGAGTTCTGGGATCGAGCCCCGCATCCGGCTCTCTGCTCAGCAGGGAGCCTGCTTCCTCCTCTCTGTCTCTCTGCCTGCCTCTCTGCCTACTTGTGATCTCTGTCAAATAAATAAATAAAATCTTTTTTAAAAAAAAGAAATACCCATCAGCTACAAAGACAAGGCATATGAACTGTTATGCATTAAGAAATGTAGTTAGTAAACTGAGAGAAAAAGTTGATCTGTATAGGAATCAAACACATGCAATTAAAGAAATCTTGAAACCCAGGAAATTTCTTTCCCTCATCATTGCTGGGGGCCGCCAAAACTACGGTAGCCCTTTTCGGAATGTTCCTTTTGCTTTGCAGCCTGCTCTAACCATTACCAGCCTCCCAACAGCCCTGGTCCCAGGCCCTGCTCTGTGTGCATCCTGGGCCAGCCCTCACACTTTATTCCTGTGACTTACTGCGTGTTTCATCCCTTGTAAGAGGAGCCCTTCCTTCCCCTTCCTTCCTTCCCTCTGTAGCATCCCAGTCATTCCTCTGGGCCAGTTGCTCTTTATCTCAGTGTCCCCGAGGGATCCTTCCGGCTCCGTTGGCCACGGGACAGTTGGCTGGTGAGGGCACTCACATCACACCCCCTTCCCAAGCTATTGAAATAGAAACACTGGCAACTGAGTCTAGAAAAGCCAAGGGAGTTGATCTGAGTTCTAAATCTGGACAAACAAAGCTGAAGGATGCTGACTTCTGGGCCGGGGCTGGCCATCTTGGATTTCCTGACAAACCACCATCTCCTCAGATGTGCCTTCTGAGAGACATTTGCCTTAGGCCAGCACCAACATCCGAATTTCTTTTCAGAATCTTGAACATATTTCATAAATGGAAGGTGGTCAAAGAAGAAAAACCCTTACCCATCAGCCCCTCCTTGGTCTTTGCTTGGTATCAGTTTAAATCCTATGCGTTAGGTCAGTTTTGCTGTGTGTGTGTGTGTGTGTGTGTGTGTGTATGTGTGTGTGTGTACATGTGTGTGTTGAAGGGGGGGGACGAAAAGACAACATAAATAAAAAAAGAGATATTTGGGAAAAATGAAACCACTTTCAATGGCAAACTACCCTATCTTCGATTCTAATTCAAGCAAGGTTTCAAGGAGAAAATCTGGGGGGCCCAGGGTCCAGGAGAGACACACTGGGAGTCTACACCATCCCCCCTCTCCCCACCACGTCCCGACTGACACACAGACACACAAAGGCACACGCAGAGTGCATCCACCCAACACCTTACGTTTCCATACCAGTGAGATTTGGTGAAAGTGATCTTCACGCACAGCCTTGCCTGGGGGGGAGGCTTCGGGGAACTCCTAACCTGCACCCTGGGGTGTGAGTGGGCAGAGCCAAAGGACAGAGGGGAGCAGCCAGCCTCTTGCCATTGGTGCCTCCTCGGGAAGGAGCCCCTCTGACCATCTCCTTCCTCTAGCGGACACCCCACTCACCCAGCCCTAGCTCCTTCTCAGCCGGAGCCCTTCCTTTCCATGAAAGCTGGGGCACCCCAGTGGTCCAGTCCACTTAAGCTGTGACTAGCGGACCCCCAAGGCTGTGGGGCATCCCGAATTTCAATTGCTTCTTTTCTTTTTGGCAGAGCTGGCTTATGATCTGGATGTGGACGAGGTGCCTGGAAGCAAGCAGCATGTGAATCAGAAGGACAACGAGATAGCAGCCTCTCACAACCTGGGGAACGGCCACTCCCCGCTGAAGGTTCTCACCAGCTTGGCCATCTACGTGGTGGGCTTCTTTCTGCTGGTGCACTGACTTCCCAGTGCCCGGCGCCCGTTCTGCCTGGCAGCACCCGTGTTGCCCGGCAGTATCCCGTGGCCTTCCTCTGTAAAGGGAGCCACCTTCTTTTTTTTTTTTTTTTCTATTTTTTTTATCTTGTATACCTCCAGCCATCAAGTAGAAGACCAGCTGTGTGTTGTGTTTTCGAAAATCAGTGGTGTCTTTGAGGGAGGTACATTTTAGTGGTAGCATAGATCGTCTTTTTGCAAAGAAAAAAACTCAAGTTGTGCCAAATTATTTTCCTATGTTTGGTTGCTAGACCATGGTTACCATGTCTCCTTTTCTCTTTCTCTCTTTCCCTTTGCATGGATTTCTTTGGAAAAAAAAAATAAATAAATGTTCAAATAAAAATGCACTGGGTCTTTTTTTGTAAGCCCATGCTTTTCCCTCCTCTTGCCTAGCTTTCTGTTCAGTATGGGAAAAATCCCATCAGGCGTCGATAAGGTCCTTCAAGCCTACTTACCAGCCCACCTGTCAGTGGGGGATCAATCCTCACCAGAGCCCCAGTCAACCCCCCTGCAACACACTCCCAATGCCTAAATGCCTAATCTTCACGTGGAAATCTTGAGTTAGAGTGTCCTTGCCAATGAACAAAAGGTATCTCGAAAAGTTCCGTTGCCTACTCTTTATTGGGCTGAAAATACATCCCCCAAGAGAAACCCTCCATGTGGCTTGTCATCTGTCACCCTTCTCCAAGGACAAGGCCATGGCAGGACCAGCAGTCGCCCTGGGTCAGACTGCAAAGGTGGGCATCGGGAAAGCCATGATTTAGGGGAAGCAACCGCATCCACTCGTAGCTACATGTGGGTTTCTTCGACACGTGTATCCTCAACAATGAGGTTTTGTGTACTGTTGCCCATTGATACTGTACCAGATGCTGGAAGCAGGAGAAAACAAAGATTTGATCCCCATTCTCCTGGAGCGGACAGTCTGGCACCAACACGCCATACCAGCTCTTTGCCGATTGGAGGCTGGTGTTCCCACTGAAATCAGGGTTTATACACCCAACATTACAAACCATCATGGCGCTGATGTTGATTTCTGGGCATGCTGCTGCCAAAGAACCTGAGGAATAACCAACTTGCTACTGTTACAATGGCTAGCATATGGCTCATTTGCCAGGTCAGGTCAACAGAAACGTTGTTTTTTGGTTTTTACTGTTGTTGTTGTTGTTGTTTTCCAACAGAAATGTTATTGATTCTTTCCAATGAGCAGGAACTCAACTCCTACCTGAGGACAAGGATGGGAGAAGCTGAATGAGTATGAGAAAGAGAGGGTGAGCCACAGTGAAGGAGTGTGAACAAAGGTCAAGGAAGGGACCAGAGAGTCCCCTTTGATTCTAGAAGGTGGTCCCAGCCAGGATCTCCAATTTCCGTCCAATGGCCAGAGGTCACCATGCCAGATGCGGGAGATGTCATTACTCACAACTTATCAATCCCCCCTCCTGCTGTCACCAAGACACTTCTGGCATGGTCCCGTGCAGACCACAGGGCTTCGATATTTATTTTCGTCCTCTGCAGAAATTCTCACAAACACAAATTGGAAACGTTTGGTTTAGTGTTTCCTTCCATCGCTTTCAGTGACAACTACAATTGGTTGTATTTGTTAACGTGATTTCAGTGACTTGTAGTGATTGGTAAGACTGGAAAAGGAATTATCTTTGTTTTTCAAACCGTCATCACTTCTATGTTTCAATGGGATTTGTGCAAATCTTGGTTCTTGGAATCAGGAGACCTAAATATGGGCCAGGTTTGCTCCTGGGCCCCAGAGTCTGGTATTACAATAGCATGGGGGCCCGAAGAAAGAGCTAGAGTTGACTTCACCCCTAATAATTGTCCCTGTCATTCTGCAGGAAGGTTTTTATTTAATATGGCAAAAATAATTCATGTTTCTGAGACCAGGTTTTAGGCCTGCCTCTGGAGGCAAGGGGGATTATCAGCTTTCATTTTTTTATATGTTTGTTTGGGAGATTTTATTTTGTTTTATTATTTTCGTTTTCAAGAGGGAAGGGGAGGGGCAGAAGTGGAGGGGGACAAAGACTCCCGAGCAGGCTCCCTCTGGTAAACCAGAAAGTCAGGACCAGATGCGGAAGCTCTTTATTGTTCCAATTCTGTAGCATCATTGTCTTACCCAGCACTGGTGACACGTATGTGCTGTTCCTGTGGGCTTCTCAGGACCTCTCTGGCCTGAGGTCATATTTGGCATACTTCAGCGCCCAGAACATGGCCCGAGCCAGCCAGTGTGTCTGCTGTTTTGGTACACTGCCTGCCAGCTTGGGTCCACCAAAGCTGAATGGTGGGGGCAGAAGACACTCCTGGGATACGCATGGCCTGCTCGCTTCAGCTAAATGGTTGGGATGAAAATGGATAACCATACCCCGTTACAAACCATGGACCACTCCGCCATCTTTTGCCGACATTTCATTTTGCCCAATAGCCGGTCTTGTTTCACTTTCCACGCATGCCGTTCCCTGCCCTTCCCTATTTTTTTCTTCCTCTAGTTCAGAATCCAGTTTCACAGCTAGTTAGTGGCTTTTCATTTTTGAACTGTTTATTCTACCCCCTGATTTAAACTTCCTACACGCGAATTTTGGGAAGACGACTATTTTGTCCTTAGAATAGCCCTGGCAGCTGGAAAGTTGTCCCATCGTGTTGGACGTTTCCAGGCTTCCTTCTCATCTGAATGCACGTGTGAACCTCCAGCAGCTCAACTTATGGCACTTGAACAAGGTTAAATCAGGGCATAACCCTTGGAATCCCTAGCCTGGAAAACACCTGCTGGCTCGTCCCGCCAGCTTGGTTTGATGACTGCCTGAGGCAGGGCTCTCACGGGCTCATCAAGCAGGCCATTGTTGCTGTCCAGCAACACTGTCCAGTCCATTGTCCACCCCTGTTGCTGGACACCTCCAATTTTTAGCAGATTTATTTTTTTCAAAAGAAATACATATAGACAATAAGAATTCTAATAAGCATTATATAACGTTTTAAAAAACCACATATATTCCATAATTCCATCCCCCCATAGATATGTATTACTAAAGATTTCATCTATATCCTTCTAGGCTTTCTTTCTCTGTGTACGTATATTCACACCCATGAGCTTATACCAAACATACAATTCCGTAACATGAATTTGGCCTCATTAGGTTAAGCCTAAATCTGCCTTCCTCGAATTTTCACCCACAATTCCTGGCTTTCCCAGGAAGGCCAGCAGGAGAGGAAGCGAGCGCCACTCTTCACACAGCTGATCTTCAACGCTAGTTTTCAATCACTGACTCTTGCCCCTTCCTGGATCTGTTTTCTTGGTGTCGTTCCAAACAGCTCCTACGGCCGGGTCAGGCCCGCTCGGTGCTCTGGCGGGTGTGGTCCTGTGCTGTCCCGCTGGTCGCTGAGCCCACAGGGCCGCTGGAGCCCGAGCACAGTGGAGCCTGGGGGTTTATGTTTCCACAGAAGCCCAAGTCCTCCCCCAGAGCAGTCCTAGAACTCGGACACTTGCTTGGAAGCCGCGGTACCCACTGTCTGGAGGGTGAACTAGGGGCCACCTGGACCCCCCCAGAGGTTTGTGCAAGAATGGCGGCCAAGCAGAGTCTCTTCTATCCCCTGCTTGTGTCACTGATTTTTTAACTTTTGATTTTACTTGTCTGTATATTGGGGCAGACTCTATACACCGTGTGTGTGTGTGTGTGTGTGTGTGTGTGTGTGTGTATGTGAGAGAGAGAGAGAGAGAGAGTGTGTGTGTGTGTGTATATGTGAGAGAGAGAGAGAGAGAGAGACAGAGAGAGAGAGAGAGTGTGTGTGTGTGTGTGTGTGTATGTGAGAGAGAGAGAGAGACAGAGACAGAGAGAGAGAGTATGTGTGTGCAGTGTGAGTGTGTGTGCGTACTAGGGTGGAGACATCTTTTTCTTGCCAAGGCCACATGTCTGAAAGTCCTCTTTTGAAGTTGCTCTTGAGCCAGTTTATGTACCATATACAAAAATTAGCCTCGTTTCTTTATAGTCACACCTTGTTTGGAACCGAAAATAATGTTCTTCAGCTTCGTCACCCACCTCATTCACGAGATTTGCTGCCAAGTGGCTTTTAGCTGTTTCCAAAAATCAAATCTGCCTCCAGGAAACAAAGGCCTTCCTGAGAAGATTCCAAAGAATGTGCTATGGGCTATGGAGGGTTTTTTCCCAAAGAAAAGTTCTAGAGAATTTGAAGACAATGTCTCACTGGTCTGGATACAGGTCTGCTAAGGAACTAACAAAATAAGCTTATTACTTGTCGTTCACTTTTCTATATTTAGAAATGAATATATTGACTTTGATTCACAGTAAAAGTAGAATACAAGGGGCCCTTGGGTGGCTCAGTCATTAAGCGTCTGCCTTCGGCTCAGGTCGTGATCCCAGGGTCCTGGGATCGAGCCCCGCGTTGGGCTCCCTGTTCAGTGGGAAGCCTGCTTCTCCGTCCCCCACTCCGCCTGTGTTCCCTCTCACTGTGTGTGTCTCTCTCTGTCAAATAAATAAAATCTTTAAAAAACAATCGAATACAAGGCTGGCATGCCGCTGGTGTTTAGTAAGTGTTTGATGAACGCAGTATTCATTATATAAGCATTTATTTAGCAAAGCTTTGTGCCAGACCCCATGTCATGTGGGTTTCATTCACATCTATTGAAGGAGACAGGCAAGAAATCATGGTACAGGGGGCGCCCGGCTGGCTCTGTTGGTGGAGTGTGCGACTCTTGATCTGGGGGTTGTGAGTTTGAGCCCCACGCTAGGTGTAGAGATGATTTAAAAATAAAATCTTAGGGGCGCCTGTGTGGCTCAGTTAAGTGACTGCCTTCGGCTCAGGTCGTGATCTCAGAGTCCTGGGATCAAATCCTGCATTGGGCTCCCTGCTCAGCAGGGAGTCTGCTTCTCCCTCTCTCTCTGCCTGCTGCTCCCCCTGCTTGTACTCTGTGTGTCAAATAAATAAATAAAATCTTAAAAAAAATAGTAAAATACAATCTTTTATGTCCAGTGTTTGCAGAAAGCATAGAAGATGACTTGAAGAAAGTGTCAAAGTTGTCAAGATTACCAAAGGGGCAGAGTGTCTCGGGCAGAGCAGCAGGTCCTAGGTCCATAGTGGACCACACCCAAGGCCCTTCCTTGGTGAGCCATGCAAGACACCAGCGTGCCTGTCCTCAGAGAGGGGAGAGGCAGACTGTGCGGGGTGCACGGGGTTTTACCTAGTGCCTTGAAGCAATGACAATATGTACACCCAGCAGTGTGGCTATTTCTTAAAGTCATATATAGTATGAGTAAAAAAAAAAAAAAAAGGCAAGAAACAGAATGGACTATATAGCATCTCACCATAGAAACGAATTAAGATATAGTCACAGAGGACAGCACACATTTCCCAAAAATACACGCACGCCGAGGGATATACATGGGCCACGTTAAACTGGTTGGCTTGGCGCGAGTGGGCTTTGGGCATAAAAAGAAATAGCGACCAAAGTCAAAGAAGGAAGAGACAACGTGTTTAAGAGCTCTTTGGGGCAGGTGATAATTAGATGGCTTTCTTTTGGGGTGAAAACCCCCAATTCCCAGCACCGTTAGACAATGAAATTGTTACACTTCTTGTGCTTCGTTGGAGTCCTGAACTCACCATGATACGCCAACACCTTCATTTTACAGATAGAAACTGAGGCCCAGAGAGGCTGAGAGATACAACGAAAGTCACACAGCAAGGTGGGTGCCAAGTCAGGACAGACTCAGAGCCTTGGCCGTCACATTACATACAACGGCGTCCCCTTGAGAGCAGAATTCAGAAACGGTGACACTGGGGAGCCAGAGTCAAGGCCGTCTTCGGAAATCTGCGTGCATACGAACAGACTTAGTTGTACTGATCTACATTTTGATTCTCGTGGCAGTTAAAAAAAAAAAAATCTCTTATCTAACAAAACACCTTGCCTTTCCAAATGAATGCGTTCAAGCCAGGGCCTGCTTGGAGACGTTGAACGTTGCCCTTACAAATTGGAACCCGGGCTGCGGGAATTCCATCACCCTCTTGAAGACTCCGTGTCACAACAGAGGCATTGTTCTCCTTCCTCATGCCATTTGGTTCCGTGCCTTTTCTGTAAGATGTTAGGTATTTATTTTGTTTTGCTGGGGCTTTTGTAATCAGTCTAGACATGGGCCTACACCGACCCATCCAGGAGGCAGATAAAACTCCCACAGTGGGATGAGGTAACCCCCTTCGTGCTGTTTTCTCGGGGGAGGGCAGGTCGGCAGCTCCCCTCAGCCAGCCCCTAAGCCAGAATGTTCAGGAAAACGACCACGGAACGCACTGAATTCGCTAATGAAGCTGGGAGGACGTGTTCGGTCTCAGAAAATACTCCCAGTCCCACGGTAATCTTGATTCTGTACCTGAGATGAGTCGGCTGCCCACTTGGTTGTCTACATGGTGTCTCGCTGCCAAGGAAAAGTCTCTCTCTGCGGGGATCAGAGCGACGGCTTACTTGCGAGCTTCCGTGACTGAGGATTTGTAGACTTGACTTTACCCTGAGTAAGCAAAGGTACATATACCAAGACAACAAACCAGGAGGGCAATGGGGCACAGGTTACCTGGATTTAACAGAGGTGGGTTTCCCCTACCCTCTTTATGCAAATTGTTTTTGAATTATTTTTCTTGTCGCAGAGCGAATAGAGGCCTGACTTATGTTTCACAGTTCACAGGGCTGATTACATTTACTTCATTGTCAAGGGATAGTAAGGCTGTTTCAGCCTTCTGGAAAATCTAAAAACATTCATCCCTCCCGCAGAGCCTCCCCGACACCATCTCTGTGACGGGAGAAGCTTCTGGAACACAGGCAATTTTGAATAAGAATGTGTCTTCATGGGGCACCTGGGTGGCTCATTTAGTGAAGTGTCCAATTCTTGATCTCAGCTCAGGTCTGGATCTCAGGGTCATGAGTTCAAGCCCCACGTTGTCTTTAAAAATTTTTTTTAAATTCTAAAACGAGAATGCGTCTTCAGCTTGCAGTCAGTGAAACCATTCAGCCCAGGATCTCGCACAGCCCCGAGCTCCACGTCTTACACAAGGCAGTGCCACCAAAGCTCGTGCAATGAATGTCAGTGGCCGCCAAGCACTAGCCAAATGGGAAATCTGACCATAATCCTCAGGTCTGACCGACTGCCAATAGAGCGCCTATTAGTAACCTAACTTTGGCTTGTTTCATTTGGACTGGTATCATAGTGTTTCCTGCCATTTTTTACCGACAAGAAAGTTTAGTCTCTCGCAATTTCTAGAACTTGTATACGGCTATGGTTGCAAAAATGCAACAGGGCAAAAATGTTATCTAGGAACAACAGCAAAAACAGGCTCTTTGCAAGCGGCCACGGACTGTCTAAACTTCCAAGTGAATGTCCTTTCTAACAATCAGAGTCCCAAACTGTCCAAGAAAGATTTGGTGCTTTCCCAATATGTTTTGTTCAGTGTATCTGGCTGGATTTTAATTCTGGGAATATTAGTAAACTGTGTATGTCTTCATACAGAAAGCCAAGGGCATTTTTTTTTTCCAAATCTGTTGGACTATAAAGAGTTTGCCACATTACATTTTCATCCTGGAAGCTCCTCGTTAAAGGTTGTCCTTCTATTATCATGAATATTTATAACTCAGTTTTGGGGTCCTAACAAATTAGAATCTGTCCCAAATTGATCAACCCAAAGTCTCCTTTCCAAGGGTAGGTTTGCCTCCCCTCAGCTCTTGAAGTGCTGATAAACTTTGGTAGTTTCTCTGTCATCAAAATGGTTCTTTCTAATGTCAGTGATCTCAGTTCCTGTGATTTCAGACAACCATTTAGTCCTGTAGCCCCTAACCACAGAAAATCCATGGTTCCCCGGCATGGACCCCTCATGTGAGTTCTGAGAAAACCTTAGAAAAGTGTAGAAGTTTTAGTCAGTATCCTCTCACTGCCCATCATCGGGTCAGCCAACATATCAATAAGAACATTATAAGGGCGCCTGAGTGGCTCAGTCGGTTATGCATCCCACTCTTGATTTTGGCTCAGGTCATGATCCCAGGGTCCTAGGATAGAGCCCCACATGGGGCTCCAGGCTGGCGCCTGCTTAAGGATTCCATCTCTCTCTCTGTTCGTCCCCCCACTTGCACTTTCTCTCTTTCTAAAATAAATAAATAAATCTTTTTTAAAAAGAACATTATAGTAGCTTTGCGCAGTGGCAGTATCGTAGCCAATGAGGTTTATCCGAGGCGCGATTATTGCTAATTGAAAAAGAACATTATAGTAGATTCTCATCACAGGGAAAAAAATGTTCTTAACTATATGAGATGATGGATGTTAACTAAATTTCTCGTGATAATCATTTCATGGTCTTCACATAAATCAAACCATTATGTTGTGTACCTTAAACTTATGCAGTGTTAGAGGTCAATTGCATCTCCATAAAACTGGGAGAAACCATTATATATTATGTTCTTAAGTTCTGTACTGCTTAGTCAAGGCTTGTCCTGAGGCTTACATGAAGGGATGGACAGGACAGCATTTGGAATGGTTGGATCTATCCACTAGAGGATTCAAAAGAACAAGTATCCGATTTTCTATGTGATGAATGCTAGGTCCGCAGAGTGGGAAGCCTCAGCTGTGTGGGGCCTTTGCACCTGCCCAGCACCCCCTGACCTCACACAAGACCCTCCTGTCTGGGTGAGGTGTCTCCTCAGCCTCAAATGGACAGTGGTCCTCACATCAGGAGAATCTCTCTGAGACATCACAAGGAAAGGCTTATGACTTCCAAACCTCCTCCCTGGTCACCCTCTTCCAAGCATTTCATGCTTAAACCTGGAAGGTCACCTTGAAGATAGAGATGAGGATGGATACTAAGAGTTGAAACCGGCTTCCCTGGAAGCCAAGAATCAATATTCCTTGGACGGGAGCGTCACTGAAAATGGTTGGCGGAGGCCAAGAGCCCACATGACCCCTGCGAAAAAACGGTTGTTAATCTGTCTTATCTCGTCGCTTATTTCTTCTGAAATGGCCCTTTTACAGCCTTGTCAAGGCGGTAGGAATCCAGTCCCCCCGCCTTTTGCATCTAGACACCCATGATTCGTTTTCGGTTGTCTTCCAACACCTATCTTGCTGGTCGCTCATGTTTCATCCCTTTGTTAGGGCAGGACGTGAGGCCCAGTGGGATCCCACCCATGACAGTCACCCCCAGGAGATATCGAAATCCAGCCGAAGTCACCAACCAACTGTTAGTCACAACTGAGATTTCTGAAAGGGCCTGTGCTCAGTACAAAGATGAGTATCGCTTACAGCCCAGCAGGGACCGGGGAGCGGAACGCGGATTGTCTAAAGATCAGGTTATATATAGCCAAACCGTGAGGGGAGCTCAGGCTTCCCAAGAGTTGACCAGAACAGCTGAAGCCTGTGCTTTGAGCCGGCCACAGACCTAAGGAAAAAGGTACTCATGTTCTCCGAGGCCCTGCCAGGCCTGTCCACCCAATTAATCCTAACGAGAGCTTGAGTTACAGGGTGACTTTTCCCAGCAGTGAGGCAGGAAGTCCACGCGCTCACGTACCCACATCCGACACCCCCTTCCCAGCAGGAGCCTACGGCTCGCAGGGGGAAGCTTCCCAGTGATTCCTGCCTGCGTGTGTTTGGGTTTGGCTGTGCTGATGCTCAGCCGGCTCCCCCTCCTCATCTCGAAGCCACAGGCCTTGCTCTCGTTGCTTGAGAAAACACCTTTGGGCCTGGTCTGTGCTCTGAAGCGCAGTGAGTCACAGGCCTTCTCACACGATCTGTCCCCAGCCCTTCCAGAAGTCTGGATTCGCAAGCGGGAGGGAGCCAGCAAGCAGATGCGGCTCAGCCTGGAGGTCCTCTGAGGGTCCGGCCTTCCTCTTTGGCCTTGGGCTCTGGGGGGGGGGGCGGCACACGCAGAGCGGCTGGGCCCAACCTCCCCCACTGCTGAGCTCCCCAGAAGGGCCATCCGTAATGTTCCCTGGGAGTGCAGAAGCAACGGGGAGCTTCCGAGCAGGCAACCAGCCAGGACTGGTTTCCAGTGCCGTCCACATTCTTCCTCTCTGAGTTCTCCGGAAGCTGCAGAGCTTAGTGTTTCTTATCCAAAAATCTTCTGGCATTTTTTATTTGTAATAATTCCAAACCCACCGAACATTCTTATAACAGCTGAGATCGGGGAGAGAGGGTGGGAAAAAAGAATCGGTTAGATGATTAAGGGCACACTTACTCCTAGGTGCTGATTTTCAAAGGGAAATGGATTTGAGCTCTCAGGGGTGTTGATTTCCTGCCTGAGCCCCCACACAGCTTTTCTCTTGTTAATCAGGGTGGCTGCTTTAGATGGTGGAGGTGTGGGATTTGGGGTTGTGGGTGGGGGGTGGTGGTGCTGGGATCTGGCAAGGCTGGCCAGGGTCTGGGGGCAGCTGAGCTTAAACCTCTCCCACAAGGGCACTGGCAGAACTCGCTCCTGCTGCTAGCCCAAGGCCCGGAGGGTGGGTTTCCTCACTCTTGGCATGGGCTGTTCTGCATGCTGCATCCAGAAAGAGATGGAAATCATCCAGGGGCAGAGTAAACAGACCCTCGAGGTCAACTAGCCCAGTCCCCTCAGCCAACAGATGGAGAAAGTAAGGCCTCCGGGTAAATGAGGGACAATGGGATGGTTCTAGAGCCTAGGGCCTCCTGGCTCTCAGTCCAAGACTCATCTGGTCCTAGCCCATGAGCAGGATCAGAAACAAGACAGCATCTGGCAGGCCAGAATTTGGAACTTTCTCCATATCAGAGTCCCTGGTTTCTTATCTCTAACACCCCCCCCCACCCCCGTCACCAGGGCTTGTGACAAAAATCAGACCAATAAATACCTTGCAGAACCTTTAAATTGCCTGAAGACTGGAAGACAAGTACTAGAGCAGTCGGCAGGGAACCTATTAAAATAGGCCTTTCCTATGAGTCCTGAAAGACTTGAATTTTCCTTAGAGAAACAGACGGAGATTCATTTCAAGGGCCAAGGAGAAGAAAAAAACACATTTACTTAAATGGCATATGGTCTCTTCCTTCTTCAGTGACTCAAGGACAGGCTCTTGCCTTTGCCCCTGGGAGCTTAGTAATGCACATATCTGGAGACCTGCTTCTCACATGTCTGCTCAGTCCTTCATTACAGGGAGGGAGAATTCAATTGCTGCTTCCAGAAACCATTTTCCAAGAATAACAGCAGATCTGGCCCAATTTAATGCTTTCACTTCCACTTGCTGGCAAAATAAAGAGGCTGGGCATTCCCTTTTATCCACCCCCATCACTGAGGTTTGGCTAAGACCCTTCTCTGGAAATCTCAGCTCAAGAAGAGGTTCACACACTTGGTTTTTAAAGTCAAGTGAGACATTGACAAAGGCAAGTAGGTGTAAGTGAAGAGAAACTAATACCCTCCCTACAGTAGGAGCTAATAAGATTGGAACCATAGGGACACCTGGGTGGCTCAGTAGGTTAAGCAGCTGCCTTCGGCTCAGGTCATGATCCCAGCGTCCTGGGATCGAGTTCCACATCAGGCTCCTTGCTCGGCAGGGAGCCTGCTTCTCCCTCTGCCTCTGCCTGCCACTCTGCCTATGCTCTCTTGCTCTATCTCTCTCTCTCTCTGACAAATAAATAAATAAAATCTTTAAAAAAAAAAAAAAGACTGGAACCATAACCCCAACAATGCTAAGTGATGGGGCCACAAGGACTTGGCTCAGCCCGGGCCTCAGTGCACCGTTCCAGAGGCCCTGGTGTCTCTTTGAGTATAAAGAACACTGCCTGAGAGATTGTGGGGAGGAACTGAGCTCCCCTAGAGAAGGGTCAAGACACTATAGAACCATCAGGACTAGAGAAATGTATATATGCATCTCAACTCTCCTGCCACAGAAAACCATGGAGCCATTTATCCTTCCTGAAACATGAATACTGTCGGTGGGAACACAGAACATTAGCAGCTCAGAAACTCTAATGCGCCTGGGGGGAAAACTATATAAATTGTGGAAAATAAACTTTGTGATCATTTCACTTATGTATACATTGAATTTTTATCTTAAATGGGTCCATCTCCATATATATGTGTGTGTGTGTGTGTGTGTGTGTATGTGTATATATATATATACACACACACATATATATATATATATATAACATGACAGAGTGGTTATATCTTGTATTTAGCACTGAAATTTTGGAAGAAAATCTCTTCCTTAGTCAAAACCTCCATTTTAGTTCTCTCCAAACTAGTTCTTGAACCGTTTTGGCAAGAGACACTGCGGGTCTTCCTTATGTATATTTCCCCATAATAATGATGATGATGATGATGATGATGATAAAAGACTGTGGCCTCCATCTTGCTTGTTCGGTCTCTTGCTCACTTGCTCACTCACTCTGAGGAAGCCAGCTGTCATCTTGTAAGCTGCACTGTGGAAGCAAAATCTAATGTCTCTGGGCAATCACTAGCAAGGAACTGAGACCTGCTAACAGCCATGTGAGTAGGAAGAGATGCATGTTCAAAAAGTTCTCGGATGAATGCAGCCCCAGCTAAGCCACACCTGGATTCCTGACACAAAAACCTTTTGATAACATCTGGTTTTTTAAGCTGTCACATTTGGGGATCATTTGTTACACAACAATAACTAACTCATGCACATCCATGCATACGAGATTTTGCACAGAGGTTCAGGGGATTCCAAGAGATCCTAAATCTCAATCCATGGCTCTGCCACATTAACTCCGTGTTAAAAATCCCTAGACTGGGACATCTGGCTGGCGCAGTCAGAAGAGTGTGTGACTCGGGGCGCCTGGGTGGCTCAGTGGGTTAAAGCCTCTGCCTTCGGCTCAGGTCATGATCCCAGCGTCCTGGGATCGAGCCCCGCATCGGGCTCTCTGCTCAGCAGGGAGCCTGCTTCCCCCTCTCTCTCTGCCTGCCTCTCTGTCTACTTGTGATCTCTCTCTCTTTGTCAAATAAATAAATAAAATCTAAAAAAAAAATTAAAAAAAAAAAAAAAAGAAGAGTGTGTGACTCTTGATCTCAGGGTTGTGAGTTCGAGCCCCACATTGAGTGTGGAGACTACTTAAATAAATACAAACTTTTTAAAAAATTCCTTGGGGCACCTGGATGGCTCAGTTGGTTAAGTGTCTGCCTTTGGCTCAGGTCACGATCCCAGGGTCCTGGGATCGAGCCCCGCATCAGGGTCCCTGCTCGGCGGGAAGCCTGCTTCTTCCTCTGCCTGCTTCTCCCTCTGCCTGACGCTCCTCCTGCTTATGTTCTCTCTATCTCTCTGACAAATAAATTAATTAAATCTTATGAATAAATAAATAAATAAATAAATCCCTAGACCAGTGATGGTCAATAGAAATACAATACAAACCACACAGATATTTTTAAATTTCCAGTAGCCACATTAAAGAAGTAGAACGAAACAGGTAAAAATACTTCTGATATCTTATTTTATTTAAACTAACATATCTAAAATATCATTTCAATGTAATCAATATTAGTATTATTTATGAAATATTTCCCATTTTTGTTATAAATCTTTGAAATCAGTCATGTCTTCCAATTTACAGCACATCTCAATTTAGACTAGCAGTATTTCAAGTGCTCAATAGCCACAGGTGGCCAGTGGCCTCTGTAGTGGACAATGCAGCCCGGGACTAACATGATATTCAACTAACAAACTTTGACTTCAACACACTCCAGCTACCATAGTACCTGCTACCTGATAGGTAGGGAAGCAAGGCCCATTGCTGTTGAAAAAACACAAGGGGGTGAAGGTGGTAATACTCTCCAAACTGATCTATAGATCCGACACAATTCCTATCAAAATCCTAAGTAGGGTTTTTTTTTTTTTTGGCAGAAATTGACAAGCTGATCTTAAAATTCATATGGAAATGCAAAGGATACATAATTGCTAAAACAATATTGAAAAAGAAGAACAAAGTTGGATGAATGACACGTCCCATTTCAAAACTTACTGCAAAGCGATGGTATTCAAGAGGGTGTGGTACTAGGGTGCTTGGGTAGCTCGGTGGGTTGAGAGTCTGCCTTCGGCTGGGGTTGTGATCTCAGGGGCCTGGGATCCTGCTTCCCCCTCCCCCTCTGCCTGCCTCTTTGCCTGCTTGTGATCCCTCTCTGTCAGGTGAATAAATCTTTTTTTTTAAAGATCTTTTTATTTATTTGACAAACAGAGATCACAAGTAGGCAGAGAGGCAGGCAGAGAGAGAGGAAGGGAAGCAGGCTCCCTGCTGAGCAGAGAGCCCGATGTGGGGCTTGATCCCAGGACCCCGAGATCATGACCAGGACCAAAGGCAGAGGCTTAACCCACTGAGCCACCCAGGTGCCCTGAATAAATAAAATCTTAAAAAAAAAAGAGAGAGAGAGAGAGAGAGTGTGGTACCAGAACTGAATTGACATATAGATCAACGGGACAAAATTGAGAGTCCAAAATGAACCTATACATCTATGGACGTTGATTTTTTTTTAAAAGATTTTATTTATTTATTTGAAAGAGAGAGAGAGGGAAAGAGAGCATGAGCAGGGGAAGGGGCAGAGGGAGAGGAAGAGAGAGAATCTCAAGCAGACTCCCGGCTGAGCCCAGAGCCCAATGTGGGGCTTGATCCCACAACCCTGAAATCAAGAGCAAAAGTAAGGGTCAGATGCTTAAGCAACTCAGTAGGAACTGAGCTACCCAGGAACCCCAGGGCGTCAAGACCATTCCATGGGGAAAGAACAGTCTCGTCAACAAATGGTGCTGGGACAACTGGATGTACACAGGCAAAAGGGTGAAGTTGACCCCTACCTCACACTATATACAAAAATTAACTCAAAATGGATCAAGGACTTAAATGTGAGTGCTGGGACTCTAAAGTTCCTAGAAAAAAAAAAGAGTAAATCTTTGTGATATCAAATTTGATAATGGTTACTTAGATTCAAATGGTTATTTAGATACCAAAAGTACACAAAAGAAAGAGAGAAAGAAAGAACGATTGGATATCATAAAAATTTACAAGTTTGTGCTTCAAAGGACACTATCAAGATAATGAAAAGACAACCCACAAACCCACAGAATGAGAAAATATATTTTCAATCCATATGTCTGATAAGGGTCATGTATCTGAAATAGATAAAGAATTCTTAGGGGTGCCTGGGTGGCTTAGTTGGTTAAGCATCTGCCTTGGGCTCAAGTCATGACCCAGGGGTCCTGGGATTGAGAGGGTAGTCTGCTTCTTCCTCTCCCTTTCCTGTCATTCTCTCTCTCTCTCATGTTTTCTCTCTCTCTCTCTCAAATAAATAAATAAATAAATAAAATCTTTTTAAAAAAATTCTTACAACTCAATTAAAAGGCAACCCATTTTAAAAATTGGGCAAAGGTTCTAACAGACATTTCTCCAAAGGTGGACAAATAGCCACTAAGTGCTTAAAAAGATGCCCAACATGACCATGAGCCATTAGGGAAATACACCCCAAAACCACACTGAGATACCACTTCACACCCACTGGGATGAATATAATTTTTTAAGAAAGGAAAACAGCAAGTGGCAGAAAGGCTGTGAAGAAATGAAAACTCCTCTACGTTGCTGATGGGAGTGGGAAGTTGTGCAGCTATTTTTGAAAACAGTCTGGCAGTTCCTTAAGATGTTGAACAGAGAAGTAATCTATAACCCAACCATTCCACACCTGTATATACATAAAGAATAATTAGAAGTAGGGACTCAAACAGATACTTGTACACCCATGGTCACTGCAGCATTGTTCACCATAACCAAAACGTGGAAACAGCCCAAAGGCCCATCAATGGATAAATGACAATGGATAAATGGCTAACCAAAGTGTTCTGGCCGTGTGATGGACTAGTATGCAGCCATAAAAATGGAGATATGGTAACACATACTCTAACTTGGATGAACCTTGAAAACATGATGCTGTGTGAAGGAAACCAGTCACAAAAGGCCATTGTATTATGTGATTCCATTTTTTTTTTAAGATTTTATTTATTTATCAGATAGAGATCACAAAGTAGGTAGAGAGGCAGACAGAGAGAAAGGGGGAAGTAGGCTCCCTGCTGAGCAGAGAACCCGCTGCGGGGCTCGATCCCAGGACCCTGGGATCATGACCTGAGCTGAAGGCAGAGGCTTTAACCCACTGAGCCACCCAGGCGCCCCTGTGATTCCATTTTAATGAAATGCCCATAACGAGGGACATCAGTAGAGACTGAAAACCAATCAGTGTTTACCTTGGACGGGGGGGCAGTGGGGAGAGTGGGGATTGATGGCTGATGGGTACAGGTTTCTTTGGGGGATGTTGAAAATATTTCAAGATTTATTGACTTTATTTTAGAGGCAGAGAGAGCAGAGGGAGGGACAGAGGGAGAGAGAATCCCCAAGCAGACTCCATGCTGAGTGCAGAGCCTGATGCAGGGCTCGATCCCAGGACCTCAAGATCATGACCTGAGCTGAAACCAAGAGAGTCAGATGCTCAGCCAACTGAGCCACCCAGGCAGCCCCCCAAATGTTATAAAATTAGACAGAGACAATGGTTGCACACCACTGAACATGCTAAGTTACTTTACTGTACATCTGAAATGGGTAAAATTTACCGTATGTCAACTGTATCTCAATAAAGCTATAAACAAAGCTCTAGTGGCTGTTCAAGTGTCCTTGGTGACCCTGCATTGCCTCCATTCTTTTTCAGGGCCATCTGGAGAGGCTTCATGGTGCAGTGGAGAGAGGGAGGGGTGAAAACAGTCAGAGTTATGAGCCCCTGCTAAATGCCTGTCCGCGTGCCATCACATACCTCATCTCCTATAATCTGTGCTCTGGTTTTGCTCATTTTACACACGGGGGAATCGGTTGGGTCAAAGCCATACCACAAGGTAAGGGGTGGAGCCAGGACTGAAACAGAAGCCCTCCATCTCCAAGTTCACGTTCTTTCTGCTCTCCCAGTTTCTCTGGGAAACGAGCATTGCCCCTAAGGACAGGTTGCCTTAGTCAGTATTGCTGGCGCTGCTTGAGTCTCAGCTCCATGGCAGGTCAGTGGGTGGTTTGAACCTTGGCAGCGGTTGCAAACTCAAACGCCCCCTGGGGCTTGGCGGGTCACGACGGAGGCCGGGCTCGGGAACGGCTGTGGGGAATTGGAGACGATGCTGCTCCTCTCTGGAGAAAGGTGGGTACTGGCCCCAGCTCGCTGTTGCCAAAGGGTCCCCAGGACCGGCGATGGCCAGATCCTGATTTTTCACAAGAAACCAAACCTATGGATGCTAAATGCCGGCCACCGATCCAGAGTTTTTAAAACCATCTCTGGGGCAAAGCAATCGTCCAAGGGCCCACCAGTTGGCAGGTCTGAACTAGATCATCTCTGCTCATTCTGGCTTTCTCATCGTCTCAGTCTCTCGGCCGCAGACTTGATCCTGCGAGCTCTGGTCAAGGCAGGGTTCAAACACTGGTTTTCTGGAGGCCCCGTGGCGTTATCCCCGTGGGAAATCAGACCACAGAGAACAGCCTCTATGGGCCCCGGCTCCTGTTCCCCTGCGGAAACAACGGCCGAATATGGAAGACACTTTTCCTACCCGACGTGGGCGTGACTTGTCCTCGCACTCTTCCCCGGGCAAAGTGGGCTGGTGGGTAAACACGTGGGCGAGCTGTGAGCTGCGTGGATGGCAAGTGGTGTCTGGGACTCCAAGTTTTCAAAATAAGAGGCCCCGGTTGAATGTCTCCTACGGAGTCACACCCAGTGTGGTAAGAAGGCGGCTTTTTGAAGCACCCGCTCTTCGCTTTCTCCAGAGACTAGGCCAGAGCTAGGGCTGTGGACAAGGAGCTCTTTGAATTGTTACGTTTTCGTGGTGGATGCTGTCGTGAATTTTGTGACTACCTTATCCTTCTGGTGGTTTGGAAGGGATAATGAATTAAATGTGATATTAATATTTGGCTTTTAAAAACATACATTCAATGGCTACTGGAAAGGCAAAATGAAAGAAAAATTCTTTTGGGCCAACAATTCCCCAGGGCATCAGAGGGGTCACTGGAAGCATGATAAAGTCCAAAAATGTAAAATGTTTTCACAGAATGCTGTTTTTTAAGGTTTTATTTATTTGAGAGAGATAGTACAAGTGGGGAGGGGGGCGGAGGGAAAGGGAGAAGCAGGCTTCCCACCAAGCACAGTGCCTGACATGGGCCTCAATCCCGGGACCCTGAGATCATGATCTGAGCGGAAGGCAGATGCCTAACCGACTGAGCCACCCAGGCGCCCTCCTTCCCCAGAATGTTTGATATTGATTCATCTTCTTTGCTATGAAGAGAGAAACCTTCCAGTAAAAACTAAAGGGTCGGGGTCCAAGAGGGCTCTTAGTTGTCATAGCCAAAGTCTTTCCTTCCTCCCTGCCATTGACTGACCTTGGAAAGGCTGCACTAGAGGCCTGGGCGTGGTCAGGGACAGGGGCTGTGGGTACCAGGCCTGCTCCTGAGAGGCTGGTTCTGCTCGGGGCGCTCGTGCCAGAAATAGGCACCAACCCAGTTGTAGGCATTGCTTGGCCCTCACGACCCCTGTCTCCCCATCTCCCAACTCTGCAGAATTGTCCAGACAAAACCCTCGTTGGTCTTCACTCCAGACTCCGGCCCTCACACCTCCCTCTAGCTGGGTACCCTCGTTCCTTACCCAGGCTTTAACAAACTTCGGGATTTGCTCCTCTGACAGGACCAGCTCGGGCTCTCAGTGGCGCCCATTCTTGCTCTTTGGAGGTATGGTGGGCTGAATGAAATAAGGCCTCTTGAAATATATGCCATCCTAATTGCCAGAGCCTGTGGATATTCCTCATATGGAAACAGGGTCTCATATGGAAGTGAAGGATCTTGACATAGGGAGATTATCCCAGATTATCTGGGTGGGCTCTAAATATAATGACAAATGTCCCTAAAAGAGGGAGCTCACTGACATTCAACAGGCAGAAGAGGAGGAGGCAATGAGACCTGCCACGGGGGCAGAGAGTGGAGGGTTGGGGCCGCGAGCCAAGGAATGCTGGCCCCCACTAGATGCCGCAAGGCTAAGAAGCAACTCTTCCCGAGAGCCTCGAGGGGTAGCACTGCCCTGACAACACTGTGATTTGGGACGAGTAGCCCTGATTTTGGACTTCCGGCCTCCAGAACTGTGAGAGGAGAAATTTCTGTGGTTTTTAAGGCACCAAGTTTATAGTCATTTGTCACAACAGCCCCAAGAATCATGTATTGACAGGCTCCTGGTTCCCTTGGATTGGAAATGATCCCCCTGGGGTCCTGGGATTACTTGGTTTAAAATGGCAGAAGTCCTCGAGCTGACAGGGGCATCCCTGGATTCCAGTTATCCTGAGAGAAAACTCGTGTGGGATGTCATCAGAGCAATGACTGACCTCCTCCTCCAGCAGGAAAGGACTAAAGACAACCAACTCTCCTTTCTCCTCCCCTTCCAGAGTTTTCTTCCCGGAATAATTAGGATGTCTGTATAGAAATCTGACTAGTCACTGTCATTTCCATGAACTATGGATCATTTATGTTTGGTTATCATGCCCCGTAGAACCAAGTGGAAAAACCGTCACGCGAGTCTAATGAACCATGTGTGAGCCTTGATTTCAACATGAAACTCTGTTTAGCAGCCTTCAATCGCTGCGCACTTTCATAGTGCTGTCAGAAGTCCCGCATCCTCCGATATTAGAGGGAACATTTCTTCCCGGTTCTTGGCTCTCTTGAGTAAGGGATGCTGTCCATGAAGCCACCAACACACAAAGCAGAGTTCTGTGTCTGAGAAACTTGTAACTTTGAAAAATGCCAGCTGGGCCTCAGAGATGAGAAAAGGGGGGCCTCAGAGCAGGACTGTTGGACTAAAACGGGACCAAATTTGCACCTTCCTTGCGTGTTTTTATAGCTACCAAATTCATGGTCCCCAGGGTGCTGGGTTCTCGTGGAAATTACAAATGCAGCAACGCAGCTGGGAACCAATATAACGAAAAGGTGGATTTGGGTTTGCTGCGGCCGGCCAAAAATAATGAAGCTGAAGCAGCCCTCAGAGAGGGAAAGGGCTCGGCCAGGAATGTGTGGGAAAACAAAACCACTCTGGGCCGCCTCAGCTCGGCATGGGAGAAGAGAGCGTGTCAAGAAGGTCGAGTTCCGAGACTCTCCCAAGGAACTCATGGCAGGCCCACTGATTTGCTCCGAAGACACTGTCCAAGAGGGAACGTCAGAGCTTTGAAGACGGAGGCAAGAAATGGGATGAGGCCTGGCTCCGTCCAGCTCCTGACTAGACAGGGCAAGTGCAGCCACCTCGGGCCGTTGCCGCGTCCTGGGGGGAGATGGGTGAGGAGAAGGGCTCCTGGAGGGGTGAGAGGGGGAGGGGTGGGGCCGAAGAAGCAGTTGGAATCTTTCGGTAACAACTTAATGGCATTCCCCTCCGCTGAGGTAAGGGGGTTCCTGCTAGAAGCAGATGAGACGGCTCCTGGCATGTTTACACAGCTAGTGATTTTGTTGTCTAAGAAAGTTGCCGTTAATCAAACGGAGCATATTTTGTTCAGAGTCGGATCCTTTTGAAAATAAACATCTGATCTGATTTCACTAGAAACCCACTGTTGGAGCCTACTTCGAAGCTATCAGAGTTGTTCACTCTTTCAATGACACAGGAAATAAATTGTATTTTGGTGGTTCACCACCCACAAAAAAATCCAAGCAGCGGCCCCCGCACGAGACCACTGAAAATTGTGGCCTTCGTGTCTGCTGTGGTGGCAGCTGGTGGGGCTTCAGAGACACGTTACGTTGGATGACCCTCAGCTCTCCTCCTGCAACCTGAGGGTCGGAGAGCCCGTAACACCTTTGAAATTCAAGGGGGGGGGGTGCGCACTGGCGATAATGTTTTCCTCGTGGACATCACCAATTTTAACAGATTTTTCTGTACTCAAGGACGCGCCATCAGCCCAAAGTTCCCCCAGAGTCGAAATAAATAGAAGTTGAGCTGCTACATGCATGTTTTTTTAAACGTTTCAAGCATTTCAGCTCCTATGGAAATATCCACAATCCATTTCAAAATGCCACTGAAGGGGAAGAGTACAAGCTCAGCCCTAATACCACCCGAGAGAAACATTCTAATGAAGTTAATTAAGAATTAATGAAGTTTACTAATTAGTAATTAATAAAGCTCTCCCAATGTGACACCTGACATTTAGTTCCATCATTTCTTTTTCTGGTTCCAGATGTTTTTTAATTATAAAAAGAGCACCAGCCCCATAAAATGATGCTCTTCTATCTTTCCAATAGCCTCTGTTGATCCGTGGGCATTTTTTTCTCTCAGTGACTCACAGGAAAGGTCATTTTTCCGTATTCCTTTGATGTTTGCAGATGCATTTACATTCACGCAAATCCACAAAGTACCAGGACCGGCTACAGAAAGACACACGTCTTGGGAAATATATTTCAGATGGGGTTGTTTTAGAAAACACTAATATACAAATCAGCCCAGCCTAAGATAGACCTTCGCTGAGCCTCATCGGCGGTCTTAGACATAAACAGTGAGGGCAACAAGCCGCCTGACCCAATCAGACATCCAATACACAACAAATTAGTTTCGCACCAAGGGAAAGGTCATTTCTTTAATCCATGTCTTTGGGGAATGTACACAAATGTCATTCTTCCCAACCTACGTAATTAAACAGTTTAACTGGTGTGGCCATTCACTGTTTATTTTCCCATTGGGGAATGGGAGGATGTTAGCATCAGGTGACGAGGAGAGAATAAAGACAGTTGCAAATGTGGGGATGATCCGCTCCCCAGGCCTTGAGGGTGTGTGTGTGTGTGTGTGTGTGCACGCGTGTGACAAGTTGCTTTCCCTCTCTCTAAGGGGTCCGAGAAAGGCTTGCTGTAGACCCCAGGGCAAGAATCAACATCAGAGAGCCTCTTGGCCAGGGAGGATGGGCTGCTCCAGCTTTCCTGCTTCCCTACGTGCAGCCCCTGGCTTTAGTGCTGGGAGGAGCGCTCACCGGACAAAGCCGGCAACACAGGGCATTCCTGGGCCCTCGGCCGGGGGGGGTGGGGTGGGGTGCAGCACCCGGTGGGGTGGAGGAAGTAAGCACAGGATTAGAAATCAGAGGTACTGGGGTTACTGTCCCGGCTTCGGTC
Source organism: Martes martes (assembly GCF_963455335.1). NCBI lineage: Eukaryota > Metazoa > Chordata > Mammalia > Carnivora > Mustelidae > Martes > Martes martes. The sequence continues at coordinate 104,736,997 of NC_137897.1, read as the reverse complement.
ACCATGTGACCTTGGATGCGCACCCACTCTCGACTGAAGTTCAATATCTGCCTCTCTACAAGGGGGTAATGGTACATAAGGCAAAGTCTTGTCCTGAGGGTTCCGTGAGAGGATCAGCATGAAGCGAGGTTAGTTAGCACAGTCCCGGCAGGAGGTGAGTACTCAGTGCTGGGCGGGGGGGGGGGGGGGGGGGGGGGGACGGGAGGAGCTGTGATTGGGATGGGGCATGTGGAAGGACTCCTCGGGGGGCTGGCAGAGTCCCACACTGTGACCCGGGTGGTGGTCACGAGGGCGCTAATACATTGCAGTAAATCGCTGAGCCGTGCGTTTGTTCTGTGTGTCGTTCTGTATCTGAGTTTTAGTTCCTAATAAAAAGATGTCTATAGATAAAGAAACAAACATTTGTCTTGAAAGGAAGGAAAGAAAAAGAAAAAGAGAAAGAAACAAAGGAAGGCAGGCAGGCAGGCCTTCCCTCCGTGACTCCTGCCTGCCTCCGACTCAAGAGCACAGCCGACTTCCCATTTTACCCATGAAAAAACCTTTTCCCCCTCATCCTAGACCACTTTGTCACCGCTGACTACCCCCTCCCTCCTCCGGCCATTCCAGGCACTGCTTCTCTTGCTCCCCTGTCTCAACCGGCTCTGAAACATCCATGGCGCCCACGGTGGGACCTGGGAGCTCATCCCCTCCCAAGGCTCCCGTGACTGGCTCCACACCAGGGCTTGCCGACACTCTACCTCCAGTTCTGGTCCCTTCCTTAGGCCTCAGACTCCTTCTGAGCACCTCACCTGGCCATCTCCTCCTGGATATACAAAGGCACCCAGGCTTCATACGCCCCTGTGCTTCTCGGTCTCCCATGTAAGGCGCCCCTGGCCGGCACCTGGACGTGAACTTCGGTTTTAAGTCATCTCTACTCCCAACAAGGGGCTTGGAGCCATAATCCCAAGATCAAGTCACACGCTCTACCCATAGAGCCAGCCAGGTGCCCCTTTATTTATTTACTCAACTATTTATTTTTTTAAGTAAACTCTGTCCTTGGCCGTGAACTTGTAAGCACACCAACCGGCTCTTGCTCCACCCTGCCCGCACCCAGCCCAAGTGAGCCCGGAGCCTCCTGCCACTGTCTTCAGCCCCGATCTAGTTTCTCCTGCCACTTTATCCTGTCACCACTCTGGTTCCAAAGTGTCCCCACCTTCCCGAATTCTTGTCTTTTACCCTGATTCAGACCTCATTCTCCCAAGGACATTGCTGTCCTGGCAGCCCCCACATTGCCTTGAGTGAGCTCCGTTATACCAGGTGCCTCATGGGTCTGAACCAACCCAGGTGCCTGACACCCGCAGATAGGCACGGTGTTCTCTTTCCTTTTGCCCTGGCTCCGTGATTGGGAGAGAGGCGCTCTTGCCGAGGTCGCAGGCCCTGCTGAGAAGGGCCACCACCACCGGCCTTCCAGAAGAGGTATGAGGGACACTAGTCAACAACTTACCTACGTCTTAGAGCTATGCAGCTGGCCGTTACAGACGGAGACTTTAGTCTGGGTTATGCAGAAGGCAGAGCGACGTCTGCAGTGCTGGGGAAGGACGATCATTCAAGAAGCATAAGCATGCTTGTGTTAAGGAAAACTCTGTATCCATGACTGAGCAATGCCATCACCTACGGGTGGGGGGCAGCGAGAAAAGCACATCTAGTCCCAGCCCTCCCCATCTGACCTGTCCTGAGCCCTACCAAAAGCCAGAGGCTGTTTTGAATGCCCCTAGAATGACCAGAGGACCAAGCATGTACATAGACCTGTGGAAATGGACTTGGGTCCAAGAGGACTCATGCCAAGGTCCCCTACTTCATAACCTCACCCCCCGCCTAACCACTTCAGACTCCAGGCACTCTGGACAAACACCAGCCGATCCCATTCGTCTCCCTGTTCCACGCTAAGCAGTCAGGGTCCCCACCTGCTTCTCCCTAGCACCTCAGAAGAAAGATCTTGGACTTATTTCTTTTTTCCTTCACTTCGGTCTTAGAGGCCCCTCAAAATTTACCTGTTGAATGGATACATTTATTTCCGCCAGCCCTACTGTCTGTTCCATCCCAGTAAATAACAGCACCATCCCCCCACTCACACAATCCAACCAAGGCACCATTCTTTTTTCAGTTAACAGCTTTATTTATAACAGGCATCATCCATAGGTCATAAAATTTAAACTTTTCAAGCATATAGTTCAGTGGTTTTAGCATATCAACCGTGTTGCCCAACAATCAGCATAATCTAATTCCAGAACACTTTCATTGACCTGAAAAGAAGCCACATACCTATCAGTGGTCACTCTTTATCGGGCCCCACCACGCTCACTTGGCTGACACAGGAGTCTGCTTCCTGTCTCCATAATTTTGCCTATTCTGGGAATTCCTTGTACAGGGAGTCATTACATGTGGCCTTTGGGGTGTGGCCTCTTTAACTTAGCCATAATGTTTTCAAAGTTCACCCATGGGGTAGAATGGATCCGTATTTATGACTGAATAATAGTCCATCGTATAGGTATAAAATTTTGCTTAACCATTCATCAGTTGATGAGCATTTGACTTGTTTCCATCTTTTGGTGATTGTGAATGCTGCTGAGATGAACATTTGAATGCAAGTGTTTCTTCGAACGCCCATTTTCAATTCTCTTGGGTATACATCTAGGAGAGGAATTGTAGGTTACATTGTAGGTAACATGGTTAATTCTACATTTAACTTATTGGGGAACCACCAAACTGTTTTCCATAGTGGCTGTGCCATTTTGCATCCTACCAGCAACATGTTAGGGTTCCAATTTCTCCACATCCTTGCCAATACTTGTTATTTTCCTTTTTTATAAAGTTTTTTTTTTTCAAATTTTAAGTATCATCAACCTCCCAACACAGGGCTCGAACTCGCAACCCCAAGATCAAGAGTCACATGCTATACCAACTGAGCCTGCCAGATGCCCCTTTAGTTTGGTTTTTAATAAAATTGTAGCTTTCCTAGTGGGTGTGAAGGGGTACCTCATTGTGGTTTAGATTTGCATTTCCCTAATGAGTCATGATGTCAAGCTTCTTTACATGTGCATGTTTGCCATTTGTATCTTTTTTGGAGATAAAATGTCTTCTTGAGTCTCCTCCCTTGTTTTGCCATGTTTCTCCTTTGGATCTCTTGCACATCCTCCCCCCTGCTTCTCAGTCCTCGTCTTCTTAGACTCCTTCATGAGCTCCTTCTGTTCTGTCTGCCCACCCCTTAGATTGCCTCTTCCCTAGGGTTCTATCCAAAGGACTTTGTTCTCACTCCACACACTGTCTTTGGGTGATCTCATCTGCCCATGGTTTCACCTCTGTCTCCAAGTAGGCAACTCCTGGATCTTCCTCTTCAGCCCAGATCTCTTTCCTGGGTTCCCAACCCATATATCCAGCTGCCTCCCCTGTGGTTCAACTTGGGTGTGGACCTCACACACTCAACGTGCCCAGACAGCACTCACCCCTCTCCCATCATTCCAGAGCTACTCCTCCTCTGCTCGGTCACATGAGCCCAAATCCCTGGAGTCTTCTTGGGCTCCTCGTTCCAAATTTCTAATCGGTAACAATAGCCTACATATCCTACTTTGTGGATGTCTCCAAATAGACCATATGCCCAACAAAGACTTCGAACACTGAATTATTTTCTGGCCAAGCACTCTAGGTAATAAACTGCTCAAATAGAGCATGCTCATAAAATATTTTCAACTCGGGGAACCTGGGTGGCTCAGTGGGTTAATCTCTGCCTTCGGCTCGGGTCATGATCTTAGGGTCCTGGATGGAGTCCCGCATCGGGCTCTCTGCTCAGCAGGGAGCCTGCTTCCCCTTCTCTCTCGGCCTGCCTCTCTGCCTACTTGTGATCTCTATCTCTCTGACAAATAAATAAACAAAATCTTTAAAAAAAATATTTCAACTCGCCTGAGTGCTTGACCTGTCTGAAATATACTTCCTAGGTTAGGTACGAAAGGTGGGGCCCCTATTTCTGGGATCCATTCACTTCTTTCCATGCGTACTACCTCTTCCCTTGCTCATGACCTTGTTATCTCTCACCTAGACCATGACGAGAGTCTCCTAATGGGTCTCCCTGCCTCCAGTCTCCCCTAGTTCTGAAATCTATTCTCTACACTGACAGCGGGGTAAACTTGCAGAAGCACAGCTCTGATTATGTTGCACCCATTAAAAATAAAAAAAAAAACTCTTCAGTGGTTCTCCTTTAACTACACATATAAGCTAAAAATCTAAACTCATGGGCAAGTATTAGAGTGCCTGGTGGGCTCAGTCAGCAGAGCATGTGACTCTCGATCTCAGGGTTTTGAGGTCGAGCCCCACGTTGGGTGTAGAGATGACTTGAAAATAAACTGTTTTAAAAAATGAATACGTAAACTCATAGGCAAGTGTTGACGATCCTTTGTGATTTGGCCCATACTGATTCTTCCAGACTCATTTATTGTTCCTTCAGGGGCACGCCAAGAACACACTCTTCTTCATTGCTCTCTGCCCCTGTGGTCATGTTCTTGTTCTATGTGTCTCCTTTGTTCCCTTCCTGTCCCACTCCCACAACAACTGACAAACCTTTATTCTCCAAGACCCAGTATAAATATAATCTCCTCTGTGAAGCTTTACTGAACTTTCCTGACAGAGTTAGTCACTCAGTTCCACTTAGTTCCGCTAGCACACACTCAGCCCCTATTACGTGTCATGCGATATTAGGCACAAGGGTACAATAATGATGACATATACAGGTCCAGCCATGAAGGAGCTCATAGTACTGCGGGGTGGGGAGGGCATGTTAAGAAAAAATGACCAGACAGCGTGGTCAGTGCTGTGGAGAGAGGGTTCTACAAAAGCAATGGAAATACCTACAAGGCAGGGAAAGGTATTGTCAAGATGTGAATCGTGAGCTGTGTCTCAAAAGAGGTTGTGAGGTGATCTAGAGGATGCAGAAGAAGGAGTGAGCTTGAGAAAGAAAATTCTGAGTTTGGTTGAGTCTGAGGTACCTGTGGAACCTCCCAAAGACACTGAGAAGGCAGGTGGAAACACTAGGGGTCTGAGCTCAGGAGACACGTGTGAGCGGCTGATGCAGATTCAAGAGATGGCAGCGTTGGTGCCATCAGCCCCGAGTGTGCTGAGGTCAGGCAGGCAACAGGGAATGAGCTCCAGGGGAGCCAGGCCTCCACTGCACCTTTGGCGACTGGGTCATGAGAAGACTAGGGAGAAAGAGAACCCCACTTTGCCCCAGAGCCTCTCAACTTGTGTCCAGTGCACTGGACCATGGGCTTTGACAAATGTGGACTCAGGGAAGCAAAGAGGTCCTCTGCCAGCTGGCTGAGAAAGGCTAACGAGGACCAAATGTCTTCTCACTTGGTTTGGGGAACTCATCACTCAGGACCGGATCAGACTGTTGATGCCAAGTGCCGTGGGCTTAGGCATTAACCTGCCCGAGTAACAGCTTGATTTTCAGTCAACATTTTCCTCTGTTTGCTTTATATCGCGTCGTATCCACTAACCCATCCCTCAATCCAGCCATCAGTCCATCATATTTTGGGAGTTTACTTCCGCATAAGCTGTGGACATGAGTACACTCTCCTCCCGAACGCTTGCATTCACACAATTAACTAGCATGAACGGTGCATTTGGTCTTCTTTCTTTGAGGGAAAATTTGCACACAAGAATTGCACAAAGCTTCTGTATACCTGTGACGAATTTTATTTTGATGATTATACACCTGTATCTCCCAGGTCCTATCGGAACGGGAAACTTGAGTTACCCATGCAGCCCTTGGCAGACCCCACTGTCGACTGCGTTCTGAGGTCATCTGACCGAGGAGCTAATGCATTTGCAGCAGAAGCTACGGTGATCCTTGTAGGTGAAGTGGACACTAGTGTGGAAAGACCTGGTGAGCTTTATTGAGTACAACAAATGCTAGAGAGGGCACAATTCTCGGGCGCCTGGATGGCTCAGTTTCAAACCAACAACTCTTGATTTCGGCTCAGGTCATGATCTCGGGGTCCTGAGATCCAGCCCAGCGTCTGGCAGGCTCCCTGCTCAGCGGGGAGTCTGCTTCTCCCTGTGCCCCTCCCCTTGCTGGCCCTTGGCAGCAAACCTTAGAGAGTGGGGAATGGGAGGAGAGAAAACGGTGAGGAAGTCATCAGGTTGAAATTCAAGTGTAAAGAGTTGAGCTTTTTTCCCTCCCACCTCCCTAAATCTGGAGTTAGCGGTAGTTTCAGCCAGACCGGTGAAGGTTGACCTTTAAACTCTCTGCAGAAAAAGCAGGGATGGACCAGCAAGGTAATGGCTAGACATCTGGAGGGGCCTCAGAAGGCAGGTCTCCACCCTGGAGACACCCAGGACTTGGTGTTTAGCCGGGATGTGCTCCCGGCTCTCAGGACAACCACTCCTGTCATGCTCGGGCTGATGAAGATCTTTTATTTTTTTAAAAAAAGATTTTATTTATTTAAATGCCAGAGAGAGAGAGAGAGCACACAAGAGAGCACAAGGAGGGAGAGCACAGGCAGAGGGAGAGGGAGAAGCAGGCTCCCCACCGAGCAGGGAGCTCAACGTGGGACTTGATCCCAGGACTCTGGGATCATGACCCAAGCCAAAGGCAGACGCCTAACCAACTGAGCCACCCAGGTGTCCCCGATAAAGATCTTTTTTTTTTTTAAGATTTTATTTATTATTTTGACAGACAGAGATCAGAAGCAGGCAGAGAGGCAGGCAGAGAGAAAGGGAGGAAGCAGGCTCCCTGCTGAGCAGAGAGCCCGATTCAGGGCTCGATCCCAGGACCCTGAGATCATGACCTGAGCCGAAGGCAGAGGCTTAACCCATTGAGCCACCCAGGCACCCCCGATAAAGATCTTTTTAAAAGTATTTGAAAGTTGAATTTTTCGCCAAGTCTGAGTGCCCTTCCCTCCTAGTTTTGGTGATTCAGGGCAGTCTGATGTCTTGTTCATTACAGAAGGAATTCTGTCCTGGAGAAAACTGAAGGCTGAAATGTGGTTAAGGTCAAGGCTTTATATAGCTGGCAAGGCACTCCCTTCTCTCCTCACAGACTCAAGTCTCAAGCTACACATAAGATGCCCCCACCCAGGCCGGCTATCTTTAGCCGTGCCCTGCTGATGGCCTGAGCTAACCAAGTGGGTCAGATGCCACAGCCAAGGGCAAGGAGCCTCTCCGCCATGGTGACTACTGACCCACAAAACAAGTGCCGATTGTAGGTCACACACAATTATCAAAAGTGACTTCTGTTGCCAGTGACTGCTTCTTAAGGGGAAGGAGAAGGTGTTGGGGCCCTGTTTTTGCCGTCGAGCCACCCACATCAGGTAATTAAGAAAGTGGACCTAACGCTTGATTCCACACGTGTTCTATTTTACGGATAGGCTTCCTTCCTTCTGGTGGCTCGAACGAGGAAGGGTACGGAAGAGAGTACCAAAAGGAAAATGGCTGGGAGGGAAAGGAAGATAGAAAATAATTGGAGGGGCACCTGGGTGGCTCAGTTGGTTAAGCATCTGCCTTCAGCTCAGGTCATGACCCCAGGGTCCTGGGATCGAGCCCAGCATCGGGCTCCCTACTCAGCAGGAAGCCTGCTTCCCCCTCTCCCTCTGCCTCTGTCCCTCCGCCTGCTTGTGCTCACTCTCTCTCTCTGTGTCAAAATAAATAAAATCTAAGAAAGAAAGAAAGAAAGAAAGAAAGAAAAGAAAAGAAAAAGAAGGAAAGGAGGGAAGGAAGAAAATAATGAGAAACATGGGGCATCTGGGTGGCTCAGTTGGTTAGGTGTGTGACTCTTAGTGTCGGTTCAGGTCATGATTTCAGGGTCGTGAGATAGAGCCCCTCACCAGCTTCCACACTAGGCGCAGAATCTGCTTGAGATGCTCTCTCTTCCTCTGTCCCTCCCCCTGCTCTCGATCTCTCTCTCAAATAAAATAAATAAATGAAAATCTTTTTAAAAAAATTATTGAAAAAGATCAAGTTGGGGGGGCACCTGGCTGGCTCAGTTGGTGGACCGAGCAACTCTTGATCATGGGGTCATGAGTTCGAGTCACACGATGGGCATAGAGAAGACTTAAAAAAAGGTAAAAGATAAAGGGGGAAGGAAGGTAGGGGTTGGCAGCAGGGGTACTGAGAAAAAGAAACTGGCAGAGAGAAAGGTAAATGGGTAACACAGAAATGGGAGATAGACACAACAAGGGAAAGAAAATGAGACAGAGATCGGGGTATCAGCCAGGCCAATCCTTTAATTTTATTGAGGGGGAAGCTGAGGCCCAGAGAAGGGAAGTGATTTGGCCAAAGACCTGCTGCTGGTTAAGGCTTGAGCTGAGGCTAGAAGTCAGTCCTCCAGACTCCTGGGTCAGGACCTTGTCCGTCCCAGCATAGGCAGCCTACATCACAGTCTTTGTTGGAGAGCCCTGACATCGTTTATTCAGGCAAGAAGTTACATGCTGAATCTGAATTCAGGGAGGAGAGCAGAAGCCCCAGATCCCACCTGACCAAGTCCGGGCAACCGAGAGCCACCGGTGTGGTCAGAGCCAGAAGCCTCCAGCCCACGGGCACTGCCGAGCAAGGGGGTGTCCAGCAGGGGCTTGCTGGGGTCCCGGGGCCGACGGGGGCCCGTGGATGGATTCCCTTCGCCGGGAGGAGAGAGCTGGAGCCCGGGGCCACTGAGCAGTTCCTGCTGGGAGCTCAGCTGCTCGCCCACTGCCAGCTCCCGGCGCAGAGGCGGAGACCGGACAGCGGCCGGGGCTCCTGGGACGTCAGACACAGAAGGGGTGAAGTCTCGCCGACTGCAAGCTGCCCCTGGGCTCCCTCTGGGTTGGCCTCTTGGCTCTGTTGATCCAGAGCAAGAGAGAGATCCAGGCCAACCCTAGATTTGTCTTTCCGTCAGGGCCCCTCAAGCATGACGACCCCAGCAAGTACTCTGTGGTGGCCCCGAAGTACCTGGCAATTCACGAGGAAGCCCAGTCTAACCTGTCTCCCTCCCGCAGCTTCGCAAACTTTTTACTGAACTTTTGCAGGGCTGGATATAATTAGGCACGGAACCAGAGATTCCTGAAGCCTGCCATATGCCTACATATATACCCACACGCATGTGCAGAAAATGCTTTTGATCCCCAAATCTTATATAGAAAAGCTGCTTATAGTGAAGTTGCTTAAAAAGCCCTCATCTAAGTGGCACTTATCTTTTTCAGGAGTAAATCTGGATTTAATTCCCGCTCAGCCTCATCCAACCATACAGGCAAAGATCCTCACCCGCCTATTCTGCTCTCAAAACCCTATGGAGTCTTCCTTCAGATCAAGCCCAGGCTTCGAGTCATATGATCCGGGCAGGGCGTGGTGGACATGACAAAGAGTCAGTGCTGCGAGTAAGGACTGAAATGTCCTAGGTGGCAGGAAAAGCTGAGTAGAGTGACCAGCACAAAACAAATGCTCAGGAAATATCTGCCCTAGGAGTCCTTGCTATCAGTCAACCCAACCTCATTTTGTTACAGCACAGAGAGACGCAGTGACTGGTCCACGATCAATCAGCTGATCGGTGGCACGGCTTCCACTAGGTCATGGGTTGTTCATACGAAAGAGGAATTTTTCAAAAGTAGGATGCCTCTAGAATCACGGTCTCCTAGGATTGCCAAAGCCATCTCCTTGGATCTGGCCCCCAGTGATAGGCTGAAAGTGCTTGCGATTACCGCCCACTGGTGTTAGTCCCGCCCCCTGGCTCAACCCGGAAGAAGCCACATGCTCTTACGTGAGAAAGATTCGATGCGGGTCAACGCAGCCTCTCCCAAGCCGCGGATTCTTCAACCGTTCTCCACTCTCACCATCCCCATCACCCTCCTCTGGTTCATCAAAGTCCTTCGGACATTATCAGATTGTGTTGGCTGTTCCAGCGGTCACGGTCATGTGGCACAGTCCGCCCTTACTTAACGTGTGGTCACCTCAACCACTTCCGCCGAAGGTCTTTTTCATAGAACTGTTGTCAAACCGTATCTCCCTCATCTGCTCTTTGCACAACTGAATCTTCGTAAACTCGGCCCAGCACTTCATGTGTGTGGTCCACTATCCAAGCTGCGATCACCGAAGGAAGATACCATTAAATTCCTCTGGGCTGGAAGGCTTAGGGCTCAATGTGGAGCCTTGAGCTCAGTGATCTTCCATATTGGCTTTTTTCCTACCAACTATATTTTGATCTTTAAGAAAATTGGGGTAATTTCTGCAAACTGCTGGCACTTAATGGTTTAACAGTGAGCATGCCCTTGTTGGGAAGATCGGCATTTATTAAGTGACTACTGTGTGCCAGGCACTGTTAAGTGCTTTATGGATACTACCGCATTTGTTCTGATAGAGGTGGGATTGTTTTCTCTGGTTTACAGACAAGGAAAATGAGGCTTAGGAGAGTCCACTGTCATCAAGGGGAAGAGCTGGGATTAGAGCCTAGTCCTGATGAACTTGAAAGGCCATGTTTTTTTCATTTACATTAGGGGGTCTTAACCTTGGCTGCACATTGGAATCACCTGGGGAGCTCTGAAGCCTCCCAACACCCAGGCCCCACCCCAGGCCAATTAAAACCGAGTCCCGGGAGGTGGGGTCTGGGCCTGACTGGGTTGTAAAGGCTCCCCAGATGATTCCAATGGAGCCGTAACAGCGTACTTTCCACCACCGTACATGGGTCCGGCGTGGCCGGGAGTGCACTAGTGAGGCTCTCCACATTTTTAACACTGGCTGCTTTGAGAAACAAGAATGAAGTTGTGGAAGGTGCTAGCATCTTCACAGGGCGACAGAGGGCCTAAGCCTGGGGCTTCCTGTGCTGACGGAGGAGATGGGGGCTGCCACGGAAGCTCCAGTCTAGCCTGGACCTCTCGAAGCTTCTGCGGTTCATTCCTCTGAGCCACGTGCCTTCTCCTGACTGCCATCAGCTCCAGAAGACAGGCCTGGCCCATCTTCTGCGCACCAGCCTACAGGTGGGTTCTCCACATTCTTTGCTGTGGTGGGGGCGGTTTCTGTGTTTCTTTGACAGATCAGAACCAACGTCCCGGGGTTTGGGTTCCCTCTGGGAGGTTGGCCTGCAGGGACGGAGACTCTGTGTGTCATCCTTCCTGTCCTCCTCGGGCTGGTCCTTCCAGGGGAGAGCTCCTGATCAAGGGTTTTCAGAATTAGGAATGGACATGATGCAACTAAGAAAATAATTTGTGTATTAGTAGGCCGTGCAAATCCCCAAAGAGCCCAATGGGAAAGAAAAAAAAAAAAAGAAAGAAAGAAAGACATTCTGAGTCAATGGGAAGTTGTAAAATCCAGCACCGTGAGAACAAAGGGCACAGCATATGGAATAGCTTAGGGGAGGGAGGGCAGCCGAGCCCGCGTGGGAACAGCGCAGACTCCGGAGAGATACCTAGATCTGCTCAGAGAGAAGCCAGGAAGCCTTGGGAATCCGAAAGCACCAAAGGAAACGTGGTTGGAGTAAATCCCCCAAAGATGGTAGAGTTAGACTAACCGTCTTCTTCCTGCTCTTAATGCGCTTTCTGGTTTTTCCTGGAGGTCTCGTGGGCACACGGGGTGACTTGCTCACCGCCCGTGGCACCCCATCCGGCCTCCGGCCCCCGCCGGAGTGGTTCTTTTGTCAGCAAATCCTGGATGTTGGTTTCCCCTTGGACAGCAGTCGGGGCCGTGTGAACAAACTGTGTATGTCTCAGAAACCTGAATGTGATCCCAGAGTCGGCTCCCTGTCTAATTTAGGTGAAATACACAGGTTCCCTTGGACTGTGGAGAAAAGGGGACCATGGAGCGCCTGGCTGGTTCAGTAGAGCATGCAACTATTGATGTCAGGGTTGTGGGTTCGAGCCCCACGCTGGGTGTGGAGGTTGCTTAAAAAAAATAAAATCTCCGGGGCACCTGGCTGGCTCAGTCGGTTACCCATCTACCTTTGACTAGGGTCATGATCCCAGGGTCCTGGGATCGAGCCCCATGTTGGGCTCCCTACATAGGCAAGGAGTTGGCTTCTCCCTCTCCCTCTGCGTGTGTGAGTGCTCTCTGTCTCAAATAAATAAATCTTTAAATACACTAAAATCTTAGAAAAAGAGGGGGAGTACCAAGTGGTATTCTTTTTTTCTCATCCTTCCTTCCTTCCCTCCCTCCTTCTGTTCTTTTTCCTTCTATCTTTGTCTGTGGCCTTGAAGGAGTCAGGTAATGTCACCCCCGCAGACCTCCATTCCCCCCCTGTTTGCATGGGCAGACGCCAGCAAGAGAGACTTGGAAGATAAACATAACATGTCAACACATTCAAAATGTTTCCCTCGCATGGCTTTCCTCTCACACTTCTTTCTAGCACTGGAGACATGCGACATTTCCATGGGAGGAAGGTCTCAAAATAGCAAGTAGTAAACAGCGTCAGGGAGCCGGATACAGCTTTGCCCGGTGCCAGCCCTCAGCCCTGCTCCTCTCCAGAGGGAAGCCAGCTCTTTCCAACCCCATACAGCTAAGCCAGGAGACAGGGTCAGATAATCAATGGCAGGTGTCACACCCCAGAATAAACCTGTAGGAAACAAAGAGGAGCATACACAACCCTCGAGGTTCGATTGCTCAAGGGGCAGCGTTGGCTGGCGTGCTACGAGGAAACCCTGCCTAGGGGACCGGAGGGTTAAATCCCAAGTGTCCTTGGATCAGCGAGGAAGGTGAGAGGGGGAATGGAAGGGGCCCTGGGAAGGGCTAGATCAGGGAGCTTCCCAGCCAGGAGGGACTAAGGGAGACAACGGCACTGTTTATTCAACATGCAGCGTTCATTTTTCCTAAGTAATCTAAATGAGTTAAAGAGAAAAAAAATCATCCTACTGGATTGAGTCCATCACTAAATATTTGGGACACACGCTGAAAGGTTAGAAGCAAACTCCTGCAAAGAAATGATTGCTGGAATGAGGGAGTTGGCTACCAGAGGAGGCCTGGGACGAAGGCCAACAATGACCCGAGAGAGAATGGGGAGCAGTGAAATGATCCATGAAGTTTCTTGGCATTTTCCAGCACTCCTGGAAAGAGAGCGGCTCATCAACTTCACGGAAGAATCTCCAAACAAATAGCTCAACTGTCTCCAGAAATGGGCTGGAAAACGGGACTGAAAGTTGTAGAGTGACTATTTCAAGTCTGGTGTCTGGGGCTTTCTGCTGCGGTTTGGGGCACCTCTGACCCCGTTTGCCCGGCGACATCCCACAAGTGGTTTTCACCAGCCCCACCTGGACCTACCTTCTGTCCCAGCTTCCATCGTGGTGAGGGAGCGGGTTTGAGCCGGGGATCTCCTTTGCCTCAAAAACAAAAACCGAAAAACAAAAACCTACCGAAATGAACCCAAGTGGCATTTGACCAATTTTCCAACAGAAACCTCATGATGAAAGGGGGAGAGGGACCAGCATAGTCGACGTCCAGTTAGACCGAATTTACACCAAAGTTAGAAAAAGTGTCCAGATCACACTTCCTAGTTGGCCCTGGGGTCATCCCATGGCTATGGGAGTGTCCCTCCAGAATTCAGGGACCAAGGTGCTATGAGCCAAGGGCTGAGCGGAGCACAGGGAATAGCCCGGGGCTGGCACAAAGAGGGGGACAAAAGTGGGTCCAGGAACAAGGACAGGTCTGGACCCCAGCCGTGAGCCAGAGTAGAGGCTAGAAGGTGTACGAGAAAAAAGCGGAAGAGGCCCCAAAGACACTGGTGCCTCCAGACATGGCCCTACTCATGGGGTTGTCCTCCAATCTGTAGATAAAATTGTGCCCTGAAGGATACAATCTTGGTTAGGACAATAACATCACTGGCATATTATTACATGTGGTATAGGCTGAAGTATGTACTCCCAGATCTCCAGAAAGAGATCAGTTTCTTGTCCAAAGCAGCTAATGGAAGACTAGAAACGGAGGTGCGGGCACACAGGGACTGCTCACCAGCGTTCCTGAGACCAAAGCGAAGCATCACCGTGGGGCTATTTTCATGAAAAGAGGCTCTTGTGCACCTTTAATCCTGAAGGAGCAAGATGAAATATCCTTCGATCTCTCCTCCAAATCTGAGCTTAAAATTTACTTTAAATGTTTTATGATAAAGGCTACAGCCTTATTTAGGGCAGTTTCCAAGGATTTCTTCTACTGAAGCAATTTGTAAATGTTAGAGGTCTAGGCTTTAGCAAAGCAAAACAATTATGTTGGGGTTTTTTCCCCCAAAAGATTTCATTCATTTACTTGACAGAGAGAGAGAGAGAGAGAGGCTTCCCGCTGAGCAGAGAGCCTGACGTGGGGCTCGATCCCAGGTCCCCAAGATCACAACCCAAGCCGAAGGCAGACCCCCAATGGACTGAGCCACCCAGGCACCCCATCAATTGTGCTGTTAAACCCCAAGTAGCACAGAGCTAGCGGGTACCACGGAAAACATCTGATGGGAAGAGAAAATTTCTCACTTCCTCAAGGCTAACCAAGACTGTGAATTCGGATTGGGAAACTCTTAGCAACGGGGCTTTGGGGTTTCAACTCAAAATACTCAAGGGAACAGACCATCCACTTTGGAGTTCTTCTGTGTCAACCAGGGGTGAGCTAGAGGATGAGAGGTGGACTCCTGAACGTGGGGGAGCGTGGGCCGGTCATCACACTCTGCCCTTTCTGGGTCACAGCCACCTTCAGTACAAGCGCAGAGGGTTAGGACTAAAGCAGGAGCCAGTATACGTTTTCTAGGAAGGACCCACTAGTAAATTATTTAGGAACTACGGTCTCTAGCATATTCTTTCTTGTCCTTTTGTAACAAATTTATTGAGATCAAATATGCACCGAGATTGTATGGTTTCTTCACTTAAATATATAATTTAGTGGCTTTTCTGGGCATTCACTGTGGTACAACCAGCACCCTAATCAATTGTTTTCAAGTTTTATTTTATTTTAATTCCAGTATTGTTAATATACAGTATTGAATTAGTTTCCGGTGTACAATAGAGCGATTCAACATTTCCATACATCGCTCCTCATGACAAGCGCCCTCCTTAACCTCCATCCCCTATTCCGCCCATCCCCCCACCCACCTTCCCCCCGGTAACCAGCAGCGTGTTCTCTATGGTTAAGAGTCTGTTTCTTGGTTTGCCTCTCTCTCTCCCTCTCTTAAAGTTTCACCACTACAAAACATAACAAACCTGTACACATTAGTAGCCACTCCCATTTCCCCCATCACCCCCAGCTCTAGGCAACCACTAATCTATTTTCCATCTCTATATGTTTGCCTGATTATACATGGAATCACAAAATATGTGGTGTTTGGTAAATGGCTTCTTTTACTTAGCATAGTGTATCCAGATTCATCATTGGGGCAGGCTATATCAGTACTTAATTCCCTTTAATGACCACATGATACTCTATTGTATGGATGGACCATACTTCGTGATCCTTCCATCCACTGATGGACATATGGGTTGTTCCACCTTTGCACTATTCTGAATAATGCTGCTGTGAACACCCATGTACAAGGCTTGTGCAGACCTGTGTGCTCAGTTCCCTTGAGGATATACCCTAGGAGAAGAATTGCTGGGCCATATGGTAACTGTATGTTTAATCCTTTGAGGAATGGCCAGACCGTATTACAAATTGCCAGCACCATTCACCCATCCCACAGGCAACCTACCAGAGTTCCAATTTCTCCAAATTCTCACTGACACTTAATTATTTGTCTTTCTGATTGTAACTATCCTGAGTGTAAAGTAGTATCTTGCTATGGTTTTGATTTGCATTTCCCTAATGACTCATGATGCTGAGTGTCTTTCCACGTGCTTATTGGCCATTTGTAGATCTTCTCTGGAGAAGTGTCTGTTCAAACCCTTTGTCCATTTTTAAACTGGGTTACTTGTATTTTTATTGTTGAGTTGTAAGTAGGTTCATATATATTCTAGATACAAATCCCTTCTCAATCATATTATTTGCAAATATTTTATACCATTCTTTGGGTTTAAAAAAAATTTTTTAAACCACTGGGTGGCTCAGTGGGTTAAGCCGCTGCCTTTGGCTCGGGTCATGGTCCTGGGATCGAGCCCCACATCGGGCTCTTTGCTCAGCGGGGAGCCTGCTTCTCTCTCTCTGCCTGCCTCTCTGCCTACTTGTGATCTCTGTCTGTCAAGTAAATAAATAAAATCTTTAAAAATAAAAAAAAATAAAAATAAATTTTTTTTAATGTAAAAACCAGGGCGCCTGGGTGGCACAGTTGGTTGAATGTCCAACTCTTGGTTTCTGTTCAGGTTGTGATCTCAGGGTTGTGGGATCAAGCGCCGCATGGGGATCCGTGTTCAGCACAGAGTCTGCTGGAATTTCTCTCTCCCTCTGTCCCTCCCTGCCACGTGCTCCCGCTCCTGCATTCTCTCTCTCTGAAATAAATACATACATCTTTAAAAATAAGTAAATAAATGTAAAAACTACTCCAGGCGCCTGGTTGGCTCAGTCCATGAAGCATGCGATTCTTGATCTCAGGGTCATGAGTTCAAGCCCCACACTGGGCATGGAACCTACTTAAAAAAAAAAAAAGTAAGTAAATAAGAGTATGAGCTAAGTACTTTTTTTCTTTCTTTGAAGATTTTTATTCATTTGAGAGAGAGAGAAAGCATGAGCAGGGGAACAGTAGGCAGAGGGAGAAATAGACTCCCCACTGAGCAAGGAGCCTGATGCGGGGCTTGATCCCAGCACCCTGGGATTATGACCTGAGCTGAAGGCAGATGCTTGACTGACTGAGCTATCCAGGTGCCCCAACGATTTTTCTTTAGAGCAGAATAAAGGGAAAGGTAAGCTATCCAAAACAGTCCTTGTTAATGGTGAAAAAACCTTCCACACTATACCTTGAGTTTAACTTTCTCTCTACTGACCATTCCATAGAAGTATCATGTTTGCCCAGAAATAAACCCTCACATCAATAGTCAATTCATCTTTTTTAAGATTTATTTATTTATTTGAGAGAGAGAGTGTGTGTGTGCATTCAGAGCAAGGAGCGATGGGAGAGGGACAAGCCGACTCCTAACCCTGACCCCGAGATCATGACTTGAACCAAAATCAAGAGCCAGATGCTTAACCTACTGAGCCACCTGGGCGCCCCATATAGCCAATTGATTTTTTAAAAGATTTTATTTATTTGAGAGAGAGAGAAAGCATGAGAGACTGAGAGATCAGGAGCAGAGGGGAGGGGTAGAGAGAGAAGCAAACCATTTGCTGAGCAAGGAGTCGGATGTGGGACTCGATCCCAGGACCCTGGGATGATGACCCAAGCTGAAGGCAGACGCTTAACCTTTTGCACATGTGCGTCCAAAAGAATAAATTTGTACCCTTACCTTCCATCACATACAAAAACAAATAAATAAGTAAATAGATCAGAGACCCAAATTTAAGAGCTTAAACTATAAAACTCTCTGAAGAAATCCCAGAGGGTTCTTTGAAATGACACCAAAATCACAGGCAGCAAAAGAAAAAAATAAATAAATTGAACTTCATCAAAATGGAAAACTTTTGTTCATCAAACAACACTGTCAAGAGAGCGAAAAAACATGGGAGAAGACATGGGAGAAGAGATTTGTAAATCCTACAGCTGATGATTCTAAACCTCCAGGAGGATCTAAAAATTCCTATAACTCAAAAACAAAAAGGCAGGGGTACCTGGGTGGCTCAGTGGGTTAAGCCTTTGCCTTCAGCTCAGGTCATGATCTCAGGGTCCCGGGATCGAGCCCCGAATCGGGCTCTCTGCTCAGCGGGGAGCCTGCTTCTTCCTCTCTCCCTCTTTGCCTGCCTCTCTGCCTACTTGTGATCTCTGTCTATCAAATAAATAAATAAAATCTTAAAAAAAAACAAAAAGGCAAACCTCCCAGTTAAAATGGGCAAAGGACATGAAGAGACATTCCTCCAAAGAAGATACATGAATGGCTTATGAGTACATGAAATGATGCTCAACATCATGAGTCATCAGGGAAATGGGATTCAAAACCCCAGGAGACACCAAATCATACCCAGCAGGGGGACTAAAATAAAAAGGGGGTAATAAGTGTTGGGACGGATGCGGAGAAATTGGAATCCTCATATATTGCTTGTGGGAATGGTCCAACCTCGGCGGAAAATAATTTGGTGGCTCCTCAAATGTGAAGCCTCGCATGACCATTGGATCCAGCGACACCACGGCTAGGTATATGCCCCCAAGGAACTGGAAACAGGGACTCAAACAGCTATCTGTACCCCCATACCCATGGCATCCTTATTTACAAAGGTGGAAGCAACCCAAGTGTCCATCAACAGGTGAGTGCATAAATGGAACCCATACAATGGGACATTGTTCAGCCTTAAAAAGAAATGAAGTCCCTACATATGCCACAACCTTGGATGAACTCTGAAAGCATAGTGCTATAGGGTGCCTGGGTGGCTCAGTCGGTCAAGCGTCTGCCTTTGGCTCAGGTCACGATCCCGGATTCCCGGGATCGAGCCCCGAGTAGGGCTCCCTGCTCAGTGGGGAGTCTGTTTCTCCTTCTTCCTCTGCCCTACCCCCCACCCCACGCTTGTGTTGGCTCTTTCCCTCTCTCAAATAAATAAATATAATCTTAAGAGAAAAAAACATTATGCCAAATGATATAAGGCAGACAGAAGAGGCTTGGAGGATTCCACTCATATGAAATATCCAGGATGGGCAAATTCGTAGAGACAGAGAGGAGATTAGGATGACCAGGCCCTGGCAGGAGCAGGGGAATGGGGAGTTATTGCTTCATGGGTACAAAGCTTTTGTCTGGTATGATAAAATATTTTGGAAATAAGAGTGGTGTTAGTTTTACACTGTGGAATTAATTCATGCTACCGAATTATATAGTTAAAATGGCTAAAAATGTTTGCTTTTTTACCAATTAAAAAAACAACAGTAAAAAGAAGCATTCTTTTTAGCCCCCACATAGTGAGTTGTAATGGTAAAGAGGGTCTGAGGGGCTAAATGAGCAAGTCCCTGGGTCAAATTGGATTAAGAATGTCCAAACAAAGAAAAAAGAGGAAGGTAACCCTCACAATGAGGCGTATCCATCAGGTAAACAAGCAGACTCCTGGCGAGTCTGGGACCCCTGCTGACCATCAGTCTGGAGGAAGTCGTTCAGGTCCACCAAACACAGCGCAGGTTCCTCAAGTGCTTCTGGTCCACTGTCTAGGGAACACCCGTCCTCCAATCTTTGGACAGAGGGGTGCTGCAAAGCTTACAAGTCACAGCTACCATTCAGCCCCAAAGAGACGTGGGAGGCCAGACCAGTCAAAGGCCATGAACCGAGTCTGTGTACCAGATGAGCCAGCGCCACTGGCAGTGGGGGTCTCATGACCGTGTCCAGCCCCTGGTTACCCCTCGGGCCCTGGACTGTCCCGTGGTCTCAAGTGGTTTGGACAACCGAGAGCTACAATATTCATTCTCATCTGTGTTTTGGATGAAACGTGTCTGTTTCCGTGTGGTTCATGAGACCAAGGGAGTCCGTGTCCTTATCTTCTCGTCTCCCAGTCCCTCAGTTTCCCTGTTGGCGACTCTGCCACTTAACTACTCGCACCTGCCTGTTTGGAGTGGCCCACATCCTGGGACTGGGTCCTGCAATGCCAGGGAATGGAACACACTTCCGCACAAAACTGGTCTATATTCTCTAGGTCTTCTGGTTTGAGTCTTGTGTTTGTGGAGCCAAATGCTTACCAGCTTCTTACCTTCTCCCCTGTACCACCCTAACGGTCCCTCCCCCCATTTCCTTCTTTTCGGTTTCGGGAACGGTCTTCCCACCTGCTCTTAGTCTCACCGCTTACCTTCACCACCAGGCTTGTGTGGTTCCTGATCTGGGCTCCCTGGGCTTTGCCCCCCTGCTTTATGTAGGCATGTTGCCCCGGGGGTCTTTACTCCGGGTCTGTCCACCTGCTTCAGAACACCAACTCTAATCTGACTGTAAGTTTCCTCTCTCCCAACCCACTCCATGATCACCTTTGTCTAGAGTCTTAGCTCTGATGGATAATACCCTTCTTACTCCTGGTGGCAATGAAACCAAGGTGTAAGCCCAGCCCTTTTAAATAGAAAATAGATCTCTTAAATGTTGTTCCAAGAAGCCTAAAATTATAAAGTGATGACGAACATCCCAAGAACACATTTTACTCCCAGTTACTTTTGGAGCTAAACACGGTCACAAAACATTCACCGGCAACAACAACAGCTTACCCAATAGACAAATTCAACCCGTGCTTAGCGCTCCTATGAAGTAAGGCACCCCCGCCCAAAATAGTTGAAATCATTTGTGATTTGGTATTTCACAAATAGAATTGAAGGAGTCATTGTGGAAAACCCAGAATTTGTTGGGTTTCCTTATACTTATTTTTTGTTGAATATTGTTTTTAGTTTATTCACATATACCGGCAGGCATCAGAATTTCTCCACACGTAGGGTCTCTAAAGGTTTTTTATAAAACCCCGGATGGCCACCTTGTGACAGAGATATGTGGATTCCCCATAATCCCAAGGGATAAAAATGATCAAGTTCCAAAATGGGTAAGGTCTAGGTTGGCACATTTGCTTCAGGCCATCTCTTGGGTGCAGAAGCTGAATAATTGAAATTCAAAGCCAAAGCAAGGCTAAGACTAACAGATGTCCGGGTTCAGGTTTCAGCGAGTCACAGAAAGGCAACTGAAGTTCAAAGAACAGGCATTTGGTTCTATTTTTTTTTCTTTTTATAAAGAGCTCTTATGAAAAGAAAGTTAATTTCTGTGACTCATAAACAGAAGATCTCCAAAGCTCCATAAGGCTTCTATGCAATTATGTCGGAATGACTTGATGAGAAAATCAATAATCCCATGCTTCCTATGCGTGCATCTGTGAACACGGTATGCACTTCATGAGAGCAGGGTTAAGGAAATGGTGTTGCTTGTCAAGAAAAGAAGGGGACTCCCTCTGGTTAGTAACGAGAGCATCTTCACGTGCACCAGGGCGCCCAGATCTGACTTTGCCACACGGCAAGAGCATTTGTGAGAAACAGCAGCTCATTCTCCAACCCCTAGGTAGGTCCTAAGTTGGGCTGCTAAGAAATTACGGAGGTAAGCCATGTGGGGGGTTCCCAGGTGTGGAAAAGCCAGTGACCCTCTACACCAGGAAGAGCTGAGAGCAGGGAGGGCCCCCTGGGACCTCACAGCACTGAGATAGAAAATACAAGATCAGAAAAGAAGACTCAGGCAAATGTCCAAGAAAGACTCTAATATTTACCCACTAGCTTACTGGACTTCTACATGTTACCACAGCATCACAGGGGAAAAAAAAATCCTTTCTGCAAACATGAGAAAGGTTACCTCCAAAGAACATGTCAGTTGCACATAAAGGTTCAAAGAACACACACATTGCAGTATCTCCAGCGTCTTATTCTTACAAATTGTTTCTGAAGGTGATGCCAATGGCCGGTGACCCCCGAGGAAGCTCTCGGCTGACTTCAGCCACCTTCCACCCAGCTTTGGAGCCCAGCCGGCTCCTCGTCTCCGAGGGCCTCCTAAAGGAAAAGGAAAAGGGCCTCCCCAACTCCGAGGAGCCAGAGCAGTGCAGGGAGACCAGGGTCTGAGGAAAACAGACAGACCAAGACAGGCCGAGGGGACAGCAGCGGGAGGAGGAAGCACCATTTCACTCAGGAAGGATGGATCCTATTTTCCAGGTCCAGCTCCGGCCCTGAGAACAGAGATGAAGGAGGAGAGACCCAAGCTAGGTAGGGCCCTGCCTCCACATGCTATCAGAGTGCCTTCCCTCGGCCAATCAAAGGTCCACTCAGGCCTCTGCCATAGAGTCCAAGTTCCTGTATCCAACTGTCCGCTCAGCTCCTCCACATAGATGTTGGATAAGTTTCTCCGACTGACCACACCAAACCCCAGATTCCGGGTCTTTGTCTGCCTTCTTCAAACCCACCTGCGGTGCTCTCAACCTCTCTGAATGCAACTCTATGCTTCCGGTTACTTGGATCGAAGACCTGGGCCCCCTTCTTGACTCCTCATTTTCTCTCAAACCCTACATCCACTCCATCAGCAAATACTGTTGGCTCCATCTTCAAACTATACCTGGAATCTGATCACTTCTCATCTCCACCACCTCCATGGTGGGGCCACCATGGTCTCTGCCCTGGATGACGGTGATGCCCCCCTCCATGTTTCTACTTTTGTTCTCCTATACTCTGTTCTAAACATGGTGGCCAGACTAATCTACTTTAACTGGACTCAGACCATGTCACTCCTGCTCAGCACCCTGCCATGGCTCCCCATTCCATTCACAGTCAAAGCCAAAGTCCTAATTATGGTCCAGGAAACTGTACTTGATCTGGTCTTCCATTGCGCCGCCTTCTACTGCTTCCCCTCAATCATTCCACCCCAGCCACAACTTTCACATGGTTCCTCGAACATGCCAAGCACACTCCTACTTTAGAGTCTTTGTTCAGACTCTTCCCCCTTTCTGGAATTCTCTCCTCCATCCCAGATCCATTTCTTCCTTCAGTTCTCCACTCAAATGGGACCTTATTTAAATGACTGCCCAGTCCCCCTCTGGAAATTCACAACTCTTTTCTTCAGGCTCCTTTTCCCTCTACCTGCAATTACCACTTACCACGTAGCTAGTTTAGCTTTGATCCCTCTAGTATATTTGGGTCTTGAGATGGGAAAAGTTAGACTTTCTTCTCTGCAGGAGGTAGGGGCAGGGAAACCTACTCTTTTCTCCAGAAATATTCCTCAGTGTCTCCTGTTCCTCCTTGAAAAGCAAGAACCATCGAGAAGCTTAGAGTGGCGTAGGGGTTGGCCCTACTACTCGAGACAGATCACAACTGACGCAACTGAGCTGAACAGCTGCTGGGCCCCCATTCAGTGGGTTCTGCAGTTCAGGTGGGCCAGCTCTGGCCTCCAGTACTACTGGCCCACCCCCAGTCTCCTCTGTTGCCTATCGCCACGAGTCTGTAAATGCTACTGGATTAGGGTCCTCCTCTGTTTGGTTCACTGCTGTTTTCCTAACACTTCTATCAGTGCTTAGGGCAGAGTAGATGCTCAGTAAGTCTTTGTAGGATAACGAACGAATGAATCCATGAAGTGAGCCAGTACCAGAGTGACCTTGCCTCCTGACTGTATCTGAATCACAGCTCTTTCTGCATTCTTCTCTCCCAACCTGTTGACTCTCCCTGGCTTGACTTCCTCAATTCTTTTTTGTGTTCCACCTCTTACTTTTCCATGTCTCCTCCCCATTCCCAGTCCACAGCCCAAGCGCTGCCTGGACCGCCAGTATGGTTGGTGCGGACCTCAACAATGGCCATCCTGTCCTGTTCACTGGAGCACCTACTGCAGGACACGTGCCATACTCAGTGCATGGAACACATTCTATTTGAGCCCGAGAACGATACGTGGATGGCATCTCCAAACAAAGCCAGCTACCCTCCACATGGCCTCAGATCAGGCCTCCTCCCTCTGACCAAGGGAAAGGGGTGCTTTTTCTGCCCTCGGTGCCTTGACTGTTGACCCGCCCAACTGTCTTTCCTTGGATTTGCTTCCCACGATCCCATCCAAGTGCCTTCAAGAGAAATCTCCCAGAATCTAACTCACCCCATTCATTGTAAAGCCCAAGTTCTGACTCTCCAGGACACCTCGGCCCGAGCCCACCTCGGGGATGACCCCCAGGAGGACTGAGGCCCGGATTTCAGCTGCCAGTTGTAGCGAATTCTCCCAGACTCCCAATTCCCATCTTGTCCTCTGACAATCCAGCCCAAGGGACCCACATCACTGTGGAGCGCATTCTCTGTATGTTTTGTCTCTAACCAAAGATTTAAAAATCTGTGCCTGGGAATGGAGTGAAAAGCATTTTTGGAAATATTCAAAACATGCATCTCTGTTCCTCAATGAGAACCAAAGCCGAAGATGTGACGTTTATAGGACCTGTCAGTGGAAAAGATTACTTTTCTTAAAATACATTTGTTAAATGATAGGTAAAACAGCAAACGGATGGGAACCTACAACTGGGAGACATCACAGGAAGGGGGAAATATGATTTTTATTATAAACATATGCATTTTATTATTTCTCCCAGTGAGGATGGGGATTGAGAGGCTGCAGCTGTGACAGGGCAGGGAGAGAGCCGTATTTTTAGACCTGTCACTTTAAAATATACCTTCTCCTGCTTTGCAGCAGCCAATCTCTAAACAAGGCCCTCTCGGAACCTGAACACAGGCAAAGATGAATATACACGGGAAACAAATGACTAGCTCCCCTGGCCCTCAAGAACCCCTGGGGCCACGTGGGCCGCCCTAGAACTTGGCTTGGCCCCGCCCCCCACCCAGGCCCCACTCCAGCCAAGGCCTCAGGCCTTTGGGCTGCGGAGCAGCCCCTCCGGAATGGTGGGAAACACCAGTGACTCCCCCACCTCCCCTCTCTAGTCCTACCTGGGACCAGGTCCTGTTGGTTCTTTCCCCAGAAGCCTCTTCTGCTGGGAACAAACAAGGGGCTACAGCTTCGTGGGACCGCCTCTGTGCTGTGGACACATCGCCTTTCATCTACTCCACTTCCCCACGAGCCAAGCACGGGCATCGGCCCAGTTTACAGAGAAGGAGACGAGATAAGGTTTCCCACTCCAGGTTAGGGGGTTTGTAAGTGGTGCGTGGAGGAATTGAACCCAGGTATGTCTGGCTCCGAAGCCCTTGCCCACGCCCTAGGCCGCGCTGTGGCTCCAGCGTGCCGGCTGCCAGCCTGGGCGAGGTGCTACCCACCCCAGGGCCACCTCGCTGCCATCCCCCCCTGCCCAGCCGCCCCAACACCAGGACATGGAGCCACAGCCCAGGCCACAAATGCTTCTTTTTCCACCTCCCCGCCTTCCGAGGGTCCTGTCAATTCCCTGGGAATCTTATTCCAGAATCCTCACCCTGGCCCCAAACACTCTCCCTGAGCTCCCCTTTCTCTCCAGCTTCTCTCCACCAGTTACCCTCCCCCGCCTCCCCCTTGCAGGCCCTGGTCATTCCAGCCTCAGTGTCTCTGCTGATGCTGTCACCCTCCACCCCAAATGCCTTCTCCCCACCCCCACAACCCTGGCTTCAGCTCCTGCCCAAGCCTTCACCAAGGACTCTGCAAAGAGGCGAGCCCTCTCTCACGGTCAGGTCCACTTCTTGAGTCTACCCTCCATTACAGCTTCAAATTTTCTCACATGGCTCTCTTCTGCCCCCAACACGCTGACCTACTCCTCCTCTGGTGTGTGGTCTGGGCACCATATCTGGGCACAGAGCAGGTGCCCCATGGTTTCGGGCCTGTTTTGACTTTATACTACTGAGTTCCGGACTAATGGGGTTTCCCCAAAGCAGGGTGCCGCAGGGGAGCGAAGGAACCCTTCAGGAAGCCACCACTTAGTTCACAGCCCTGCGGCCATCTCCGAGCTGGCTGTCCAGGGAGCTGAAAAGCACTGGGTCAGGCCTTTCCACCAAGTGACTGGTCTGTTCGCGTCCTGATGTCAAGCAGTGCCTTTCTTCCTTGTGGCATCCAGAACCAAAGGCCTGCTGGCACAAGTAGGAGTGACAGGCACTTTAGTACCAACATGTCATCGCCTACAGGGGACGGCTCCGCCAGCAAGAAGATGAGTTCTCCAGCCACTTTGCAATGCCTGAATTATGGGTTTACTCAATCTCTCACGCTGCCAGGCTCAACATTTTCGTTTACTGCTCTTGTTACCCTTGGCGTGGTTTCCGCGCTCGGAAAGGCAGAATTCTCCCAGGCTCGCAACTCCCTAGGGACTCCAAAAAATACCTTGCCTTAAACTCCAGCTCTTCCTTGGTTCATAGGCATCTCTGCCCCTACCCCCACCCACCTGCCCACGATGCCATCTGGGTTCTCAGGCCTGCAGAGAACGATGCAGTCCATGTCCACGTCTGGGTCCTTGTTTTCAAAACCATTTCCTAGTGAAATATCGTCATTTTGGGAAACGAGTCTGTCAGGAAGTCATTTCAGGCAAAAATCAAATCCACGGCACTCTACACAAATAAAAAACAGCCTGCAAAGCCCTTCAGTGGGACTCCAAGGGCTGCTATTTGGAATGGAGGTCAGGAAGTGAAGCATAAACATCTCATGTTCTAGAAGGCTGGCCTGGGGGCTGCGTACAGATGTGAGAAGCCACAGGCTCTGGGGCCTGGCCTCTGAGTACCTTCTCTTTATTTTATTTTATTTTATTTTTTATTTTTGGGGGATTGATTTTTGGCCACCAGGACCCTGAGTCACCCGGACCTCAATTAACACTGGAAATGCTACTCAAACAGATTGACTGTTTATCAGGGTGATGGGCCATTTTCACTGAGTATTTATTTTTTAATTAGCCAAAGTGCTAATTTGCTTAGCGTTTCTTGGCATAATGGATGCTGAGAGGTCTTTGAATCTTCAGATGGTCCCTTTCGTCACTCACTTTCCAATTCACGCTGGCTCCTTGGGCATTTTGCAGAAATGGATTAACTCTGTGTAGTCCAACACCTTTGTTTCCTGAAACTAGTGTGAAAACAAGCACTTTGACTCCTGGAGTGTCTCAAAAGGAAGATGAGTTAACAATAGTAGACTCTTCTCAAAACACCTTTCGTTGAAAGAGCACACCGTGTTTCACGAATGTTAACTACTTAAATCTCCCCCCACACCTGCATCCTGAATCTGGGCTATCCAGCTAGTTCTCCCTGGATGAAATGTAGTCCTATCTAGAATAAAATCCCCATGCAGAAGCTATAATTGCTAGAGTTGCAAGTTGACAGACAGTTTTTGGTTAACATCCAAAAATTTGCTAACGCCATAATGGGATCTTCATTGGAGGTCCCATTGGATCAAGATATCCTTCCGCACCGCCTGCCCCCCCCTCCGCCCCCCATCTGATTGGAAAGGTGATGCTTCCAGGCCTGTGTTTCTCAAATGTAACCCATGGGCTGTAAGGTGCCTTCGCTTTTCCAGGGGCTGGCTTGAAATGCCAGAACAGGATATGCTGATGGTTGGGTGAAGATTCTAGCCAGAGCAAAAAGCAAATGGGAAGTGGAGGCAAAGGCTGGCTGAATTCATTCTGACTTGACTGCTAAAAATTCCCCAGAATTTGTAACTAAGAGAAGTGGGAGTTCTACTCTACCACCGCCGTCACTGGCCTGGGAAAAAAAGGATGTGGCTGGTATGGGAATCCAGCCACTTGGTGTAAGAAGGAAGCTGTGGGACTTCCCGGCTGGCTCAATCAGTGCATCTCTTGATCTTGAGGTCATGAGTTTAAGCCCTATGTTGGAAGTAGAGGTGACTTAATTTAGAAAAAGAGAGAAGGACGATGTGACCACAGGAAGGGGTGGGCTCATTTCCTCATTCAATTTATGATACATGAAGACATCTTCTGGTCCACCTAAAGTTCCCTGACACGCCTTTATAGGAAGGCCAGGCTCAGGAAGTTCAACATGAAGTGGATTTCTAGGGTGTTGGCCCCAGGGGAGTGATTCGCTTGCTGGTTTGTTTTTACCGTGGCTCCCTGTCCCTTGAGGAAGCTTGACTTACTTGGCAGCTGGCCTTGGTAGAGTCTTCAATGCTACTCTGCAATCCTATTTTGGTCCTTAGTCATCTAAGATAATGATGATGATGACGACGAATCTAAGACTTGTCACTCTTCAAATCTCTGCCCCCCTCTGCTTCCCCCACTCTTAACAGCATTCCTTGCAGATGCCCTTACAGACGTACATGCTTTGGAATAGGAACTTTCTTCTTCCCTCCCTTGTCTTCCGATTTAAATGTAGGTATGTGTTTCCCAAGATGAGGGTGTCCTACCTCATCTCCAGTGTCTTGATGTCAATCCCTCCCGGCTTGGAGCCCTTGAAACGTGGCTCATGGGGCGCCTGGGTGGCTCTGTGGGTTAAAGCCTCTGCCTTCAGCTCAGGTCACGATCCCAGGGTCCTTGGATCGAGCCCCGAGTCCAGCTCTCTGCTCAGCAGGGAGTCTGCTTCTCCCTCTCTCTCTGCCTGTCTCTCTGCCTACTTGTGATCTCTGTCTGTCGAATAAATAAATAAAATCTTTTAAAAAATACTTTATAAAAAAATTAAAAAAGAAACGTGGCTCATGGTGTCCAATTTCTGTCTTCAAACTTTCCCTCTCTGCTCACTTCCTCCCCCCAATCCATAATTGTGCTTAAGTCTCAATTTGGGGGAGTCATCTTCTTTCGCTTACCCTTAAAAGATTAGGTTCCACAGAGCTCTGTCCTCAGCTGGCTCACAGTCTCCCTGCTGATCCGACGTACTCCCATTGTTCAAACACCTTCAAAACACCACATTTCCCTCTGATAAGATCCACAGCTCTCTCCCTTCATTTTCTTATGAGCTCCAGGCCCGTGTTTCCAAATGCCTTCCGATGACAGAAAGCTCCACCTAGAAAGGTTGAGAGAAGGCCCGTAGGCCTTTCAACACCTGTCCAAAGTGAAAACACCTTCCCTACCTCCCACTCTCAACTGGGTCCTTTACCTGTTTCCCCTCTCTCGGTTGATAACAACAGCCACCAGGCACCCGGGTCCAAAACATGGAAGTCACCAGCGATGGCTCCCTGATTTTGTACATTACATCGGATATTTACATGTCCATTCTACTTCCTTAATATCGCCGTCTGGGAATTCCATTCCCTCTGTCCATATTGTAGTAGTCAGGTAGTCACGTCATGTCAATTCTACCTGCTTAACAATTCCCGTGGCTTTGTTCTTTATTCGCCTCCCAATTTACTGATTTTTATTTATTTATTTTTTAAGTAAGCTCTACGCCCAACACAGGACTCAGTCATGACCCTGAGATCAAGAGTCACAGGCTCTCCTGACTGAGCCTGAGAGGTGTCCCTGCACTATTTCTGCAGTCATGTGACTGGGCTCCTTGTTCCCTCTAGGCCCCTCCAATCTGTCCACCCGAATGTAGAACGAGCAGACCAGCCCTTCCTCTGAACTAACCCAGCACGTTATCTTCCCTCTACTCTAAGTCAGTCCTCAGAGTAGCACGTGTTACATGCTGTGATCATCTGTTCGCCTGTCAGTGAGCCTCCCACTGGATCTAGAGCTGCTTGAGGGCGGGCTCACTCTTTACTCTGACCCACCTTTAATTCAGAGTGAGTAAATGTGATTCTGTTTAGCTGCATCCAATAAAAGACATTGTCGCACCTACCAGAATGGCTAGTTTTTAAAAAGGCAGATAATACCAAGTGTTGGAACAACTTGAACTCTCTTACATTGCCAGGCTGAGTATAAATCTGTACAAACACATTGGAAAACCGGTGTGGCCCTAAGACAGCTAGGTAGGTAGATGGGGAGAGAGAGAGATAGTCTATGAATAAGCCAGATTCACTTTTAGGTATATTCCCAACATAGATGTCTACATACGTGTACTCAAAAGACATAAACAAGGGCATTTACACAGCACTATTTGTAGTAGTTCCCAGATGGACACAACACAAATGTCTGTTAACAAAAAAAAAAATACAATATGGCATTGAGAAGGAAGGAATGATTTCTATTAAAAACATGGAGAAGGAGCGGCTGGGTGGCTCAGTCGTTAAGCATCTGCTTTTAGCTCAGGTCATGATCCCAGGGTCCTGGGATCGAGCCCCACATCCGGCTCCTTGCTTGGTGGGAAGCTTGCTTCCCCCTCTCCTGCTCTGCTTGCTTGTGCTCCCTCTCTTGCTGTGTGTGTCTCTCTCTGTCAAATAAATAAATAAAATCTTTTAATAAAATGCTTGGAGAAATCGCACAATGTTGTGTGAAAGAAGCCAAACCAAGGAATGTATACTGCGGAATTCCATTCACAGAGAGTTAGAAGTTGGGCACAATTCCTCTATGGCCTCAGTTGTCCAGTTAGTGACCACCCCTGGAGGGGACTGCATGACTGGGTGGGGACCCGAGGGACTTCTATGAAGCTGGTAATGCTCCCTTTCTAAGCTGGGTAATGGCCACGTCACTACATTCGGACTAAAAATTCATCAAGCTGCCACATAGGGGTCGTGTGCTTTTTTATGCATATGTTATACTTCGTTGAAAAGTTCAGTTTAAAAAGTGTCTTGAACAATAGTAGCCTCATCTTTGAAACTTCTCAAGAGTTCTTGGGGCTTCGAAAATTTTAAGGTATTTCACGTCCGAGTCATCTCTTGAAATCCTCTCCTCCGTTTCGAGGACGGCTTTCATCTGTCGCACGGTCTGTTGGTGTTCTCCAGATGGGGCTCTGCACTGGTCATCTCTCCTCCTCTCCACCCTCACTTGGTCTCTCCACTAACACCCACATCTGCTCACACCCTCCTCCTCTACTCGAAATCGTTTAGGGGATCCTCTTCGTGGAACGAAAGGCACGGAAACATAGCCACGGACGGGAAGACAAAGGTCTAAGAGAAAGACAAGTGGGGTAAGGAGGAAAAAGCTGGGAATGGACAGCTCAGGTCAGACCTACACGAATGGAGACAGATTTGAAAGAACAACGGGTGATCAGGAGATCCGGCCCCGGAAGAAGTTCTCCCTCCGCTGGAGTCGATCACAACAGAAGACTCCAGTCGGTGCAGCAAACCACGGCCGCGCCCCACTAACTCCGTGCTCACTGCTCACCAGCTCCACGGGCGTTTAGCTCTGGTCAGGACGCACGGCTGCGAGGGCCACCCAAAAGCTGCAGGGACTCCCAGTGTCCCGCAGAGCTATCTGTGTGGCCCGCCTCACCGCCCCCCAACCCCGCACCCTCCAGGGCTGGGACTTCCTTCCATCAGAGTCGCCGAGAGCCAGGAGTCCGCAAAAGAAACCACAGCCCTACCCCAGATCTCAGCTCCTCCCCAAGTGCATAGGGCTGAGACAGAGACACTGTCCATTCGACTCTGTTATGGCAGCAAGGGCGTGGGGCTGAGGCCCTTCTGTGCATCTTAACCCAGAAGAGGTACCGCCTCCTGCCAACCCCTTTTCTAGCAAAACTCTCATTTTTCAACCTGTCTTTACTAAGTTCACCAACCCTTTACTCTTGAGCCCACAACAACTCTTTCTTGGTGTTTATTATACACTGCCCAAATGGGTTCGTGGGAGAAGCAGGTGATCATACACCCATAGTATGCTCCTGCTTATATGATATATATATATATATATATATATATATATATATATATTTCAGTGGTTATATAAACACATTTGGATATATACACATGAAAGTATGTATGTGTATATATGTATATACATATACATATATATATATACACATATATATATATGAAAAATATGGGGCACCTGGCTAGCTCAGCTTGTAGAGCATGAAACTCTTGATCTGAGTTGTGAATTCAAACCCCACATTGGATGTGGAGTCTACTTAACATATATATATATTTTTTTAAAGATTTATTTATTTATTTATTTGTCAGAGAGAGAAAGAGAGAGAGCAGAAGCAGCCAGAGCAGCAGGCAGAGGGAGAGGAAGAGGCAGGTCCCCCGCTGAGCAGGGATTCCTGACATGGGGCTCGATCCCAGGACCCTGAGATCAAGACCCAAGCTGAAGGCAGACACTTAACTGAGTCACCCAGGTCCCCCTAATTAAAAAAAAAAAAAATATATATATATATATATACACATATATATATTTATATAAATATGAAAAAATGGAAGGAAATATACCAAAATGTTAATTGTAAGTGCCTTTTAGAAATGAAATTATGGGTAGTTTTATTTTCTTCTTTGTGTTTCTCTATGTCCTATCATTTTTAAATGCACATACATTATTTTTTTTAACAAGGAGAAAATCCCCCAACGTCTTCTTTTACTCAAAAATTAAAGGGGTCACCTGGGTGGCTCAGTGGGTTAAGCATCTGCCTTCAACTCAGGTC
The DNA here is from genome assembly GCF_963455335.1 of Martes martes. Classification (NCBI taxonomy): domain Eukaryota; kingdom Metazoa; phylum Chordata; class Mammalia; order Carnivora; family Mustelidae; genus Martes; species Martes martes. The sequence continues at coordinate 104,705,181 of NC_137897.1, read as the reverse complement.
ATGATCTTGGGGTCCTGGGATCGAGCCCTGCATCGGGCTCTCTGCTCAGCGGGGAGCCTGCTTCCCCCCTTTCTCTCTGCCTGCCTCTCTGCCTGCTTGTGATCTCTGTCAAATAAATAAATAAAAATCTTTTTAAAAAATTAAAAAGCATTTCCACTTCCAGGATGGCGGAATAAGCTGTTAACAGCACAACCTCCCTGAAGATAACAATTACAAATTACTCAAAGAGAAAAGAAAGAAACCTAGAGATTCTGCCAAGTAAAAAGCAAAACAAGGGGCACCTGGCTGGCTCAGTTAAGAGAGCATGTGACTCTTGGTCTCAGGGGTGTGACTGTGAGACCCATGTTACATATAGAGCTCACTCAAAAAATAACTAAATAAAATATTTTTTTAAAAAACAGGCAGATTTTGGATGGGAACTGAAATGGGGAAGAAAAGACTGCTTTGGGGTAAGTTTCCATTTTTCTAGCTTATAGCCAGAGCCCACACTACTGTTACAGTGTGACACAAGACAGCTAAAACTCCAATAGGAAACCTTTCTGGGGGTGTCTGGGTGGCTCAGTCGTTAAGCATATGCCTTTGGCCCAGGTCATGATCCCAAGGTCTTGGGATCGAGCCCCATGTCAGGCTCCCTGCTCGGTGGGAAGCCTGCCTCTCCCTCTCCCACTCCCTCTGCTTGTGTTCCTTCTCTTGCTGTGTCTCTCTGTCAAATAAATAAATAAAATCTTTGGGGAAAAAAATAAAAAACCTTTCTGGCCTGAAGAACCAGATGTCGGAACTCAGGGTAACTACAGCCACTTGAAAATGCCAGGAGAATTCAAAGGAGGGAAGCAGAACAGAAAATCTCCATATTCTGTGCATAAACTTATACGTAGCCAAGGTCTCTGGCTGACCCCAGGACCCTTGAACCACACATGCCTAGGGCAGACTCAAATCACATTACAGCTCGGGCTAAAAGATCTGAACTGATAACTGAGCTGAGCTGGCCAGATAGAGTTTGCAATCTGAGCCTAACCAACTTAATTCCTCGCTAAAACAAAAAACATGAACACTTTTGGAGGACTATATGAAAATCCAGAGACTCTATACAACCCGACAATTAACAATGTCCTGTATATGATCAGAATTACCAAATATACAGAACAAAAATAAACAAAAAACAAAAACGGGGCACCTGGATGGCTCAGTCGGTTGCGTGCCTGCCTTCGGCTCAGGTTGTGATCACAGGGTTGTGGGATCGAGCCTGGCATGGGATTCCCTGCTCAGTGGGGAGCCTGCTTCTCCCTCGCCCACTCCCCCTGCTTGTGCTCGCTCTCTCTCTCTCTCTCTGTCAAATAAAATTCCAAAAACAAAACAAAAAATAGGAAAATGTGACCCACCCATTCTAAGGCAAAACACAATCAGTTGAGCTCAACACAGAGATGACCTGAAGTTGGAATGACCAAGCAAAGATTTTGAAGGAGGTATTCTAATGATAGTCAATGAGTAGAAGAAAAATATGCTTGTAATGAATGTAAAAAAGAAGGAAATCTCAAAAAAACGGAATAGAAACTATAAAAATGAATGAATTTTTAAAACCAAAAAGCATAGTATTGGGGGGAAAAAACCCTGAATGGACTCAAGAGCAGAGTGGGAAAAGACAGAGAAAAAGTGAGCAAACACGAAGAGATCACTAGAAATTTTCCGGTCTAAAGGAGAGAGAATGAAGATCAGAAAATAAAATGACCAGAGCCACAGGGATCTGTGAGACAGTGTCAAAAGACCTAACATCAGGGAATTGTCCAAGAAGGAAGAAAAAAAATTAATAATGGCAAAAACATCCCCAAATTTGGTGAACACCAGACCGGATAAATATGAAGAAAACCATACCTAATGCATCATAATCAAGTAGATGAAAGTCAAGGATAAAAGGTAAATCTTGCATGTAGCCAGAGAGAAACAAAATATTATATATAGAGAGGAATGAACATTCAAATGACCGTAATCTGCTTTCCAGAAACCATGAAGGACGAATATAGTTGGAACATCTTTAAAGTGCTGAAAGAAAAGCTGTCAACCCAGAACTCTACAACCAGTGGAAGAATCCTTCAAGAATACAGATGAAGGGCACCTGGCTGGCTCAGTCACTACAGTGTGTGACACTTGATCTCAAGGTCACGAGTTCGAGTCCCACCATGGGTGCGGAGATGACTTCAAATAAAAAATCTTTTAAAAAACAAAGTAAAGGGGCGCCTGGGTGGCTCAGTGGGTTAAGGCTCTGCCTTCAGCTCAGGTCATGGTCTCAGGGTCCTGGGATTGAGCCCCGCATCAGGTTCTCTGCTCAACGGGGAGCCTGCTCTCCCCTCTCTCTCTGCCTGCCTCTCTGCCTACTTATGATCTCTCTCTCTGTGTCAAATAAATAAAATCTTAAAAAAAATAAAAATAGTAAAAATAAATAAAAATAAAAATCAAAGTAAAGACAAAACAAAGACATTTCGAATGAAAGGAAACTAGGAGAACTAGTTGTCAGGAGGCCTGTGCTATAGGAAATAAGTTCTTCAGACAGATGGGAAATCATACCAGAGGGAAACTCAGGAAAGAATGGAGAACAAAAGCAATAGTGACCAAATATAAACTCGGTAATCAAAGTATTTATTTAGCTAAATGTCTAGGTATAAAATACTGCAGGGGGCTTAAGGACTTACAAAAGATATCAAAAGAATTTACTGAGAAGACAGGATTCACATAGTATCAGTAAAGCCATACGCAGTTTCCTACTATTAAAGACATGGGTAGTCTCCGGTCTTCACTATAAATATGTGAAGGCTTTAACCAGTGTGGCTGAAGGAAGTGTCTCAGAGCTGATCAAAATTGGGTCACTTCGTATGCGTCTCAAGGAGGTCTTTGTTTCCCAGTGGCTGGTCTGTGCTGGGGTAGTGACTTCTCTCTTCTCTCTCCGCCATTTTTAACAAAATGCGTTGCTTTGCTTTTCTACTTGTCCACAGGGGATACACGTGCACTGCTGGATACCTGGAAACTTCCAGTTTTATCTAGAAGTGTGATTTACATATACAACTGCAACGAAACGTGTTTGTTAAGTTTTATTGGATTCAAAACTAAAAATTGTGGTGAAATAGTGTTTGAAAACAATTACACAAATAATTTTCAGCTGCCCACATGTCCTGTCCCCGTGCTTTAATAAACCACCATTTTGCACCAAAGATGTCTCAAGAATTCTTTCTTGGTCATCGGCTCTGAACCTCACCCCACCGAACCTCACTTGTATTCTAAAACTTCATCATTTGGTGCCCAAATGTGGGGCTTTGAGTCTTTACACTGGGACTCTGAGCTTTGGGGCAGAGTTGGGAAATCATGGGCTAAGGTCTTTTTTGGCACTCGGCTGTGCTACCTTGGATGAGGGGTGGTGCAGATATCAAGCAAACTCTTCTTCTGAGGGGCGCCTGGGTGGCTCAGTGGGTTAAAGCCTCTGCCTTCGGCTCAGGTCATGATCCCAGGGTCCTGGGATCGAGCCCCGCATCGGGCTCTCTGCTTGGCAGGAAGCCTTCTTTCCCCTCTCTCTCTCTCTGCCTGCCTCTCTGCCTACTTGTGATCTCTGTCTGTCAAATAAATAAATAAGATCTAGAAAAAAAAATTTTTAAAAAAACTCTTCTTCTGGCCAACTTTAACATAGAGCTCTAAAAGTAAGGAGATTTTGGAAACTGTTCTTAACAAAGATGGAGAGTACAAGATACTGAAATGAGTATGTGCCATATTAAGACTACTTCTTTAGTTTTGATCAAATGAACAATGCATGAAATGGAACCACAGCTGAGATAGAGCTTCAGCTAATTACCAACTCTTACACAATATGAACAAGAAATAAGTATTTAATGTAGTAAGTCGCTCTTGTAATTTTAGCTCACTTGACAAATAGTGAAACTGATACTGGAAGTGAGGGGCTGTCTAAACCAAAAGCCAAAAATACGTATCACTTCTTTTATTGTTGGCTAGGGAGGAAACAGATCTAGAGAAAGAGTAACCAGTGTTTTCAATGGTATTTCATAAAATGCACAATGGATAACTTGGAAAACATATAATGACACAATAAAATTGAGGTTTTACATGAACACTTTTGAAAAAGAAAAAGAATAATTTTCGAACACAATACTCAAAGAATTGTGGTTATAATGTTACTTCTGTACACTGTTAATGCAAATTGGCATGATCTTCTTGAGAAGCAAAATGTTAGCAAGAACTCTTAAAAATGTTCATCCCACTTTTGGAAATTTCATTCACTAAAAAACCCAAGAAACAGATACCTGGCTGGCTCAGTCGGTTAAGTGTCTGACCCTTGAGCTCCGCTCAGATCTTGATCTCAGGGTCATGGGTTCAGGCCCTGTGGTGGGCTCCAAATTGGGCATGGGGCCTACTTTGAAAAAAGAAGAAGAGGAAGGAGAAGAAGGAGAACCAGCAGCAGCAGCTCTGCATATGAAAGTGTTCAATTGAGTATAACGGCAAATAGTGTGAGGCTGAAAACAACCATTCCCAAGAGGAGGGAGATGACTCAGCAAACAACTGTCCATTAATAGGATAGAATTCTGGGGAACATTGGGGCACCTGGGTGGCTCAGTCAGTTAAGTGTTGGTCTCTTAATCTGGGCTCAGGTCATGATCTCAGCGTTGTGGGATCAAGCCCGGCATCAGGCTCTGTGCTGGGCACGGAGCCTGCTTAAGATTCTCTCTCTCGGGGCGCCTGGGTGGCTCAGTGGGTTAAAGCCTCTGCCTTCGGCTCAGGTCATGATCCCAGGGTCCTGGGATTGAGCCCTACATCGGGCTCCCTGCTCAGCGGGGAGCCTGCTTCCCCCCTCTCTCTCTCTGCCTGCCTCTCTGCCTACTTGTGATCTCTCTCTGTCAAATAAATAAATAAAATCTTTTAAAAAAAAAAAAAGAAAAAAGATTCTCTCTCTCTCTCTCTCTCTCTCTCTCTCCCTCCCTCTGTTCTTCCCCTTCCCCGCCCCCTTAAAAAACTTATTAGGAAACTCTTGAAATACATTATGTGAAAAACAAATAATAGCATATAAAAATGTGTGTACTCTGATACTCACTAACAAAAGCACATGCTTATCATGATCATGACAGTACACATAGACATATGAATTCATTTGAAAAACTTTATTGACCATTTACTTTGTACCAGGTATTGTACTGTGTGTAGGAGACACAAAGGTGAAAAAATATGGTCCCTGCTCTGCAGGAGATGTGGTCTGAGTGCAAGTCATACAATCCAAGTGCAAAGCGTGGGGCACGTGGCTGGCTCAGTCAGCGGAGCATGTGACTCTATCTCGGGGATATGGGTTCGAGCCCCACGTTGAGTGTAGAGATTCCTCACAAATAAAACCTTTAAAAAAAAAAGTGAAAAGTGTTATAACCCACAAACTGCTTTTGGATGGCAGAAGGAACATCAAAGCCTGCTGAAAAATAAGGGAAGACTTCACAAAGAAGCTAAGACATAGGTGGACAAGAATGAAAGGGAATATAAAGAACAGAGATCGGCTGTATCGGGGTGGAATGATTAGGAGTCATTTACTTTTCCACTCTCAAATTCTTTATAATATTAGATGTGTTCATAATAAAAAAAAAAACTTGAAGCTGTAAAAATAAAACTTTTTATATCTGGCCACTGTGGAAAAGCTGTGTGCGAAATAATGCACAAATATATTGTAAAAATAAAATACGTTTTTTGTAAAGATTTTATTTATTTATTTGAGAGAGAATGAATGAGAGAGAGCATGAGAGAGGAGAAGGTCAGAGAGAGAAGCAGACTCCCCAAGGAGCTGGGAGCCCAGTGCGGGACTCGATCCTGGAAGTCCGGGATCATGACCTGAGCCGAAGGCAGTCAACCAACTGAGCCACCCAGGCGCCCAAGAAAATACATTTTGAAAGAAAATGTGAAGGTTCTCTGGACATCTTTCTCCTTCTCACTTCACACCACGATGGGCCAGACAGCTCTCCAGAGGGGGCAACGACATTTCCTGGCCCCCTGCTCATGACGCTAACACGACATCTACCCCAAATGGTGGCCAACTTACCTCCATCACTGGGATTAGTAATAGTCCAGCGTCTTCAGTTCGGGGGTTTTTATTTTGTTTTGTACCTGAAGCTAGGAAGTGGCCAGATTTCCAGGGGGCAATACCAGTTTCGTGGGTTGAACGTTTGCCCCACAAAAAGATGCGTCAGTGTCCCAACCTCCAGAAACTGTGATTACCACCTGACTTGGAAAAAGGGTCTTGGCTGATGTAATTAAACTAACGATCTTGAAATGAGATCATCTGAGATTTAGGTAGGGCCTAAGAGACAGAGGAAGAACTGGGCCAGGAAACTATGATGGTTAATTCTAAATGTCAACTTGGCCGGACCACAGGATACCCAGATGCTTGCTCAAACATGATTACTCTGAGCTTTTCTGTGAGGGGGTGTTTCTGATGACATTAACATCACATCAGAGGGCTTTGGGTAAAGCAGATTGCCCTCCATAAGGGAGACAGGCTTCATCCAAGTAGTTGAAAGCCAGAGTAAAACAAAAAGATGACCAGACTCTCACCCCCGGCAAACTGACTTTCAACTTGATCGGAGATATTAGCTCAGGTCTTCAGCCTCTAACTGGAACCCTGGTTCTCCTGGGTCTCCAGCCTGCCAGCCCACCCTGCAGGTTTCGGACTTGTGAGCCTTGTGTTCCTTATGATAAATCTCTCTCGCACTCCATAGAATACACATATCCTATCAGTTCTGTTTCTCTGGAGAAGCCTGACTAACACCGAAGGATAGTCCTCTAAAGGCTCCAGAGGGGGATAGCTTGGTTGACACCTCGATTTCAGACTCCTGGCTTCTGGAACTGAGAGAATGCACTCGCATTGTCTTGAGCCTTCCACTTGGTGGTGGTTTGTTATGGTAGCCCTAAGAATCTCAGAGAGTCCCCCTGGCCTCTGACTTTTCAAGGATCTGGGCCAAGTGGCCTTTGGACCATGTTCAGAAACAAGGACTTCCATGGGCATTTTAATTTTTTTAAAGATTTTATTTACTAGAGAAAGTGAGCACATGAGCAGCGGGGAAGGACACAGGGAGAGGAAGAAGTAGGCTCCCAGCTGAGCAGGGAGCCCCATATGGGGGCTCGATCCCAGGGCCCTGAGATCATGACCAGAGCTGAAGGCAGACACTTAAGCAACTGAGCAACCCAGGGCCCCCTTCCATGGGCATTTTTACGTCCAACACAGAAGTCAGGGACATGTGCAAGAGTTAGAAGGCACAACGTCATGGAAACACCCACACAGACCTGGATTCAAATCCTGACTCTAGCACTTACTCTAACTCTCCTGGCAGGGAGGTCGTGGAGAGCGTAAGAGCCTCACTCAACCTCCATGAGGCTATTTCTTCATCTAAGCGATGAGGGGCCCTATGAGGAAGAGACATCATGTAGGTCACGTGCCTGGCCCTCAGTACTAATGATAAATTGTGCCTCTTCCCCCCCAGCCCCAACCCCTCCTTCTCTCCTTTGTGAGCTCCATAGGCAATCCCAACTGGTCTGACATCCCTTGACCCCAGCCAGAATGCATGAACCATTTCTCCCGGCTTGTGGAGTGAGCACCCTGTTCTTGTCTTGGAAGAAGGCACCCTTTTACCACTGCCCCCCCCACCACCAAAATCCTACTCTTCCTGAAAGCACAGCTCATGCTCCCCTGCCCCAGGAGGTCTTGCAATGCCCAGGCCAGTGTCCTCCCTCCTTCCTCTGAACTTCTAGAACACATTCTCTGAACAGGTCCTCTGACTCTTAGTGGCGTCTACCTTTTGCTCCCTCTCTTCTGTCTATGCAGCCAGTTCCCAGCATGCAATCAGGCAGTCTGGGAACTAGAAAACATTTCCCATAGAAACAATGTCATGGATGATTGTCAAACTAGCAGAAAGAGTACTCAATATTCTATTGGGCTTGGAGCTTCTGGAAGGCAGGCCTCCCACCCATTCCAAGTATTATAATTACGATCCGTTCTGCATCAGGAGAAGCAAGCTAGACGGTGCCCCTCTGTTCTGGCGGTACCCTCTTGCCTAGCCGCCTCCTGGGGCCATGGCCCTCCAGCCTCGGCTTCCCCTGGGGTCCCACCAAGGCGGCCTGCCTGCCGCCCAGGGCTTGCGGGACCCTCGGGAAGTCTGACTCACGGTGCAAGAAGGGGCCTCAGACAGTCACCGGGGCCCGTGTCCTGTGGTCAGGTGGGACCGGGACCCGACCACCCACCCAGGCGGGGGCTGAAGATGTCAAGGCAGAGGCCAGCGGCCCCGCCAGGCACCGGGCACAGAGCTGAAGCGGCCCAACAGGTGCCGCCCCAGATGCACCAGGGAGGGCCCCAGGGAGGAGGCGGCCTCCTTGCCTTTGTCTGTGGCCTGGTGGCCATGGCCGCATGCTGCAGAGGGGCTGGAGAAGCCGGCCTGGTCCACGTGTGGGCCAAGGGGAGCCTGGGCGTCTCTGCTGGGACAGGGCTGCCTTTCCAGCCCCAACTCGAGCCTGGACAACCACTTGCCCTTTCACTGAGATGAGGCCCAGAGAAGGGAGGCCCCTCCCTCTGCTGCTCAGGGTTGGGGGCTCTTCCTCTGGCCCGTGGGGAGACGAAGAGCAGCTCAGCACTCCGCCTGAAGCTGGACGGACACAAATGGCATTTGTCCTCTGCTGTCCCATGGTCTGTCTTAACTCATTCATTGCTAGAGGGCAATATGATATAGTAGAAAGAATCCTAGACTTGGAATTGGGTAACCTTGTGTTTGCATCTTCTGCCACTTGGTTCATATGTGATCTCGGGAAAGTTATTTCATTTTTCCAGGCTTGTTTCCTAATCTGGAAAATGGGAATAAAAATAGTATCTTCGTCAAAGGGCGGTTGTAAAGATTAAAAGTATCTTTTAAAAAAAAATGGGGGGGGGGCGCCTGGGTGGCTCAGTGGGTTAAGCCTCTGCCTTCGGCTCAGGTCATGATCCTGGGGTCCTGGGATCGAGCCCCGCATCGGGCTCTCTGCTCAGCAGGGAGCCTGCTTCCCCCTCTTTCTCTGCCTGCCTGTCTGCCTACTTGTGATCTCTCTGTCAAATAAATAAATAAAATCTTTTTTAAAATAAAAATTAAAAAATAATTTAAAAAAAAATTTATTTATTTGAGAGAGAGAGAGCAGGAGCGGGAGAGGCAGAGGCAGAGGGAGAGAAAGAAACTCAAGCAGACTCCATGCTGAGCACAGAGCCAGATGCAGGGTTCCCTCTCACGCCCCTGAGATCATGACCTGAGCCAAAACCAAGAGTTGGACACTCTACTGCCTGTACCACCCAGGTGCCCCAAGATTAAAAGTATCTTGAACACAACATACAGATGACAAATATTAGCACCCTTCCATTTGGGGGAGGTTATTTTTTTAAGTAAACTCTACTCCCAACATGGGGTTCAAACTCACAACCCCTGAGGTCAAGAGTCCCATGTTCCAGTGACCGAGCCAACCAGGTGTCCCAGCTCCCTTCCTTCTTTACCTTGATGAGCCGGACCGACTTTCAAAAATCCATGTCAAAACATATGAAGGGTGGATCTCATTGTCTCAATTGCTCTAAACACTGCTTTCAGTAAATGTCCCACCGCCCAGCGTTTTTGCCAGTATTTTGCTATAGGGACAGGTGGCTGTGATGTCATGATTTATATAATAGGCTGTCACCTTTTTTTTTTTTCCTGTGTCCTCTTCAGATTTGTTTTTCACCTTCCTGCAGAACCCCAGGCTGGACTCAGGCCTCTGGGTAAGTTTTCGTCACTGCTAAGCGGAGTGGATGAATGCTTACTTGTTTCAGCTGACAGATGTTTCTGAACAAATAAAAGAGAGTACGAAATAACATATGTAAATCGCCCAGCATAGAACAGGGCTTTGATAGTGAGCAGCTGCTGTTATGATTATTATTACTTTTATTATTACTATTATAAAGCAGGAAAGGATAGGGGAAGACCCTTAAGAGGAAAGCTTTATCATTCCTTTCCCTGCCCGGAATGCTGAGCTCCAGATGGGTGGACCTCAAAGGCCTATTCAGTCATCTCAGCAAGATATTGAGATATCCCCATCTAAAGTCAATGAAGTCCGCACAGTTGTCAACTTGATCCCGGAGCCAGAGAGAAAGAGGAGGCTGGCCAGCCTGAAGTTCCTTTTAAAGGCTCCAGACAAAAGGTTAATAAGGAAGTGGGGAGGCCCTTCCGGGAGAGACACAAAGGCAAGGCCCTCCCCTCAAGGAACTTAGACTCTCCCCTTGGCTCACTTCTCTCCCTATTATACCCACTTGTATGTTGTTTTGTAAGTGTCCTTAAATCTTTTCTCAAGAGAGTCACTTGGAGATCCCTAATTAGGTCTGTAAACCGGGCGGGGACAAGGGCCCCTGGCTTTTACTTCTTTTGTTCCCTGTGGCTCTCACGGCAGCTAGAACAGTCCTCAACGCAGGGCATAGCCTCCATCGAAGCAGCGGACTGTCTGACCTTGGGGACCTGGTCAGCAGGCTAGTTAGAAGCCTCAGCTTAAGTTGGGTTAAGTGGCATTCACTGGTGACTGGGGCTGGCCGCCAGGCTGGAGCACATGGGGGTGGGGGTGGGGGAGGGGGCCGAGGGGGGGGAGGCTCAGTCATCTCCGGCAGTAGACGGGAGATAATTACCTCTACAACACGTGCCCAGATTACCTTCTGTGGCATTGAGTCTTTGACAGCAGAATGCCTGTTAAAAGTGATAGAAGCGGAAGGGAGGGGGCAGGAGGAGGAGGGGGGAGGGGTCTGTTCACGCGCCAGCACACTTGGAGCCTTTCAAAGCCTGACCTTTTCAGGTGTGCTTAAGACTGTAACCAGCTGATACCTTCTGCGTGCTCCTACCACCAACGCAGTAAAGGCACTCACTCTACGGGACTTGGTGTGACATCTACTTCTGGTGGCTGAAGATTCATCAACCATACGAGCCAAAGCACAACATTCGGTTGACACAACAAATTCAGGGCCGCCTTTTCGTCTTGGGGTGGAGGAGAGCTCACCTGGGGTCAGGAAGGACTCCCAGTGGCAGCCCTGAGATGGCATGTGATTTAAGGACTGTCGCGTCTTCTCTCCGGGGCCAGGGAACAATGCTCCTCAGGCCTGTTGGGGGGGGTGGGGGGGCACAGATTTCATCCCCGTGGTTCCTGAAGGAGGGACAGTGGAAACTACAAGGAGGCAGATTTCCACTCTATATAAGGAAGAGCTTTCTAACCCACTAGAGCTGTTCAAACCTAAATGGGTTGCCTGCTAAGGTAATGAGTTCTCCATGTGGGTGAGTGTTTAAGTTTCTGATTTTGTCTTCCTAACCACATATCCTGCTGCTTTGCCCAAATTTGCAAAACCGAGGCCCTAACCGCCCACGATTCAAAGGGACTAAGCATGAGACCGTGGCATTGTCACCTCGGTGGCCCGCGGGTCCGCCGCCAGTCCTGGCCCAGAGGGTGGGGAGTTCCCCCCCTAGAAACCGAGGCTGGGTCTCCTAAGCGGGGACCCCGGAGGAGGCGAGGCTCAGACCCAGCACGTCCTGGGGTGAGTTAGGATGGTCCTGCTTTGACCTGGGGGAGTTGGGCACTCCAGGTGTGGGGCCTTTCTTCTGATGTTGGACTTTCTGAGTGCCAGGCGGGCACGCTGGGGAAAAGTGGTTTGGACTTGCATTCTTCGGCCCCAAGGAAGAGCTGCCACCGAGCAAGCTTGACAAGTACATACAAGACATTTATAAACTCCCAACCATTTTTCACTAGCTCACCGGTCCCCTAAAGGATGTGAAATTAGCATTCTTGACCTTTGACCCTACACAAATCATCATTCCCTGAAAGAGTGGCTATTCACAAAGCGGAATTCAGCCACTCCAGCCAGATAGACTCCATCTGGAGATGTGGGCTTTGAGAGGCAGATCTGGAGCTCTATCTGGAGCGCCATCAAGTTGTAAATGCATTCGGCCTCTAAATGACTATTTTAAAGAAAACATTCAAGATTTTTGGGTGCTACTTTCAATAATAATGCTTTACACTTGGGAGGGAGTATCCATCTCCATTGACAATTTACAAAGAATTTTCAAGAACCTGGACTTATTAATGACAGGAGCAAAGACTCAGGCCACCACTGGAACATACGTGACGTGCTCCTTGAATCTGAAGATCTCAACCGCTAACTCACCGAGGCCCCTTGATTGTTTATATCCTCTCTTGCTGGCTCAGGACCCATTGCTATGCACTTCCATGAATGGGTACAAAGACCCTGTGGGTCCCCTCCCGGCCACCACCCATCTCCCCTTTGGCCATCGAGAACATCACGAGTGCCCTTTCCATGAGACTGTCTGAGAGTATCAGGGCTAAGGTGGTCGTCCAGGACTGAGCCCTTTGCGAGGGGAGCTGAGAGAGACCCCAACTCACCTCTACTCGGGCCCCAGATGCTAATGCGCAAGGGGAGGGGACAGAAGTGGGACAACTGTCTTGGGGCGTAACTGGAAACAGACTCAAAGACGAGAATCAGGGGAGAATCTACTGAGGAAGTTATCCCCTTTCATCCTCCCGCCAGCCCCGTGAGGTTGATGTTACTAACCCTAGTACACGGACAGATGAAGAAACAGGCCCTGAGAGGCACAGGCACCTGCCGGGGGTCACACAGCCGCTTGCTTTCCAGACCTTTCTGTTCCTGGGGCTTTGCTGCAGCTCGCCAGCTGCCCCAGCACCACCTGACAGGGAAGGAGGAGGAGACAGATGACAAGAGATGTTTCCCTTCCGGAGCGTCTGCGGTTCCCACGCACGACACTGAGCCAGGGACTCAGCCTGGGAGCGGCTCTGCTCCCCCCACCCCCGCCTCATACCTGTTGCCTCTTCCTGCATCGACTGCCCCCCAGGTACCCCAGGAACACACAGTCTTTGGTTTGCATGGCTCCCTCCTCCCCCTCCCCCATCTGGGACAAGCTGGAGCTCTTATCCTAGAATTCAACCCTCCCCGGAAGCAGGAATCTATGTGCTAATGTGTTAATCCTCCTATTCAAAAGGTCGCTACTTCCCTACTGTGGGGACCAGCCGTGGTGTATAACCCGCCCCATACAGTATTTCTGTCCTGGGGTGAGCCTTGTTCCAGCCTAATTATAGCACAAAGGGGAGTTTAGACCCACTCATGCAGTTGTTTAAATTTACTGGGAGCAAACAGGGCTAGGGGATTTGGAAGGGAGCAACAGGGTCCCGACTTCCAAGTTACTGGAGACCACGAGATGGCCAGAGCGGTCAGGGGAAACTAAGGGGACACGGGAGAGTCGTGCCTGTGTGGCCTCGCCAGCAAGATCCCCTGAAGGGGCAGGGGAGCGTGGGCAAATTACCCTACCGCCTCGCTGGGGCCACAGCTGGCCTCCTGGAGGACTGTGGCCCTCCGTCCGGAGTGCCCCGGGAGCCTGTGAAAAGGTTGCCTCCATTGGGCTCGGGTTTCAAGCAGGCCATTCTGAGAAGGCCTGGGAGAAAGAAAGCCCAGGAAGAAGGGAATGGTGGGAGCCGGCCAGCAGGCTTCTCCGAGTGATGGTGACGGTGACCTCCCTTACTCACTGGCTGGGGCTTCCAAGTGACACAGGCCAGGTACAGTGACGGGCAATGGGCACTTGCTCCTACTTTGCTCAACAAACAGAACAGAGGAGACTATCTGGGAGAGGATAAGTACATGGCATTTGCCCCCCACCCCCCCGCAGCGGGTCCGGTCGGTGGGGAGGGAAGCAGTGGCCCTCTTCACTGGGCCTGGAAAGCTTCTGAAAGGACCAGTGATTGAGGGGAAGGAGCCCTGGCCTGGGAGTCAAGAGGCAGGGATCTCATCTCTTTCAGTCCCTGGCCCTCTGCTAGGGAACGTCACAGCTCCACTATTCCAGAGTTTACCTCTTGAAGAGAGTCTTTAGAAGTTAAAAAACAGGACAGGACATGAAACTAGAGCACACAGAGGACTCTCCCCACCCCATCCTCCACCCCTCACCTCAGAACTAGGAGCGCCATGATGGTTGGGCTTGCGGTGGTGAGCAGCCTCACCCCCACGGACACACTTGTGTCCAGTCATAGATGATCAGCCCTGGCTGCTCCTGAGGGTCCCTGGGGGCCGCTGAAGAACACAAGCCTGTTGTTGCCCTGTAAGGACCTTCTGACTGACAAGAGACAAGTGCCTTTGAAATCTTAACTCTGGGGGTGCCTGGCTGGCTTAGTCCGTAGAGCGTTGGACTCTCGGTCTTGGGGTCATGGGTTTGAGCCCCGTGTTGGGTGTAGAGATTACTTCTAAAAAGGGGGGAGGGGTCGAGATCCTCAGGAGCAAGCCGGGCAGAGTGGGAAAAAAATGCACCAAAATGCATCAGCGGTCATAACAATCTTGCGATGGGGGATAAAGAAGTTTTCCATTTTTCCTTACCTTTCCAGCTTTTTCAGGAAAGTGCCTCTGTCAGTTTTTCTAAAAACTGCTTTGCTCGAAGAAAGCTGGCCAGAGGCCATGATCTATGTGGCAAGGTGACTGGGGCCTTGACAGGGCTGGCCTTTAATTTGGAATTGTAGTAATCACTAGCTGCGCATAGCTAGTTAAATGTAAATTAATTACAGTGCAGCAAAATTTAAAATTCAGCTGCTCTGTTGCACTAGCCACACTGTGGGGACCTAGGAGCCAACTGTGCTAGTGGCTCCCGTACTGGATAGCACAAATATAAAATATTTCCAGCATCTCAGAAAGTTCTACTGGATAGTGTTGCCTTGGAACATCTATAGGAAATGGGTTTGAATGGAATGGGTTTGACCTTACTACAGAGACAAAAAAAAAAATTTTTTTTTAAGATTTTATTTATTTGACAGAGAGAGAGAGATTACAAGCAGGCAGAGAGAGAGAGGAGGAAGCAGGCTCCCTGCTGAGCAGAAAGCCCGATGTGATTCGGGGCTCGATCCCAGGACCCTGAGATCGTGACTGAGTCAAAGGCAGAAGCTTAACCCACTGAACCCCCAGGGACCCCCAGAGACTAAATGTCTTTAAAGCATCTACTTAAGGGGAGCCTGGAGGGATCAGCCACTGGAGCAGGTGTTCCTAGATCTTGGGGTGGTGAGTTTAAGCCCCATGTTGGGTGTGGAGGTTACTTAAAAATAAAATCTTAGGGGTGCCTGGGTGGCTCAGTGGGTTAAAGCCTCTGCCTTCCGCTCAGGTCATGATCCCAGGGTCCTGGGATCAAGCCCTGCATCTGGGCTCTCTGCTCAGCAGGGAGCCTGCTTCCTCCTCTCTCTCTCTGCCTGCTTGTAATCTCTGTCTGTCAAATAAATAAATAAAATCTTTTTAAAAAATAAAGTAAAATCTTAAGGGGCACCTGGGTGGCTCAGTCCGTGAAGTGTGTGCCTGCGGCTGAGGTCATGATCCCAGGGTCCTGGGAGCCTGCTTCTCCCTCTTCTTCTCCCTCTGCCACTCCCCCTGCTTGTGTTCCCTCTTGCTGTATCTCTCTCTGTCAAATAAATAAATCTTTAAAAAACAAAACAAAATAAAATAAAATCTTAACAAAATAAAGCACAAGGAATCATTTGCTTATAGTAATGGATTGTTCCACTTTATTTTCTCGTATTTATTCAAAGAGGCGAACTCAACCTCTTTGGGCAACACTTTGTTAGTTGTCAGTGTATGATCGAAAGTGGTAAAACATTAGTTGCTGAAAGCATGCTCTTACTGCTTTTCAGATAGTAGCTGGCCTTGGCACATCCTTCTGGATCCCAGCTTTCGCTCTCAGTTTAGAAGACAATCAGTCCGTTCCAGAAGCTGCTCTTTTGCAGGATGGGTGAGATCTCCTGAGAGATCCTATAATGCCTGATAGGATTCCAAAGCAAACTGTTGCCCCCACAACTTATTCACAGAAAACTAGGCCTTACCGTGGGGGTGGAGGTAGGGGGCAGAATGGAGGTAGACAGGAGGGATGGGATGGGTAGGGGGAGAAGCCCAGGCCACAGTGACATTTTGACTATTAGTCGAATGTTTCTAGAAAATGAAAAAAAAAGAAATCTTCCTTCTATGGAGATCTGGAGTCCCTAGAGATCCTAGTCTTTCCCTATGGCTCCTCCTGCAAATAAAGATGCTGGGGTCTCACCCATTAAAACTCCTCCTCGGGGTAGGTTAAATGTCAGTAGCTGGGCTAGGCTACTCTGGCCAGGCACTGTACCAGGCACCAGGGACTCAGAAATTATCAAAACTCAGTCGTTGCCCCCAAGGAGATCCCTCTTGAGCAGGGGGCACAGACTTTTCCTACTGCATCCAGTATGCTAGTTCTACATACAGACACCGACAGAGTGCAGGGGAGCAGAGAGGAGGGAATGCCGCACTCGGCATGCCAAAATGAGAGAAGGTTCCTAGAGGAGATGCCTTGAGAACTACATAAAAAAATGAGTAGAAGGGGGCACCTGGGTGGCACAGTCGGTGAAGCGTCAGACTCTGGGTTTTCGGCTCTGGTCGTGATCTTAGGGTCGTGGGACAGAGCGCTGCATCAGGCTCCAAGCTCAGTGCGGAGTCTGCTTGGGACTCTTTCTCCCTCTCTATCCGCCCCCCTCCCATAAGTGTGTGTGCTCACTCACTCTCACTTTCTCTCCCTCTCCCTCTAAAATAGATAAATAAATCCTTAAAAAACCAGATGAGTAGTGGCGCCTGGGTGGCTCAGTGGGTTAAAGCCTCTGCCTTCAGCTCAGGTCATGATCCCAGGGTCCTGGGATTGAGCCCCACATCGGGCTCTCTGTTCAGCAGGGAACCTGCTCCCCGCCCCTGCTCTGCCTGCCTCTGCCTACTTGTGATCTCTCTGTCAAATAAATAAATAAAATCTAAAAAAAAAAAAACAAAAAACAGATGAATAGAATTTAACTGGCCAAGAAGGGGTTAGAGGTGGGTATTCAAGGGAGAGGCCTGGAGCCATCTAACTTCTGGCCTTGGGGAGTGGGGAGCAAAGACGGAAAGCCCAAGGCTTCAGCACAGGGCAGAGGTGGGTAGGAGTGGGGGGGGACACCTGGGTGATGGGGTAGGCATGACAGGCCACAGAGGACCCTATGTGGACTTCGGACTTGATCCTGATGAGAATGAGAACCTACTGAAAGTCATACTGGCCAGAATGGACCAGAGGGGAGTAAGTCTGGACAGAAAATGCTAGTGGAGTGTCAGGCTCTGCTTCTCCTCCCAAGATACTTACTGGAGTCACTCACTCAAGGTCTCCCAGCTTCCAACCCAGTTCTATCTGTCTCTACGGTCCATTCCATTGTCTCTGAGCATGTACGGCAGGAAATAGCCTAGGAATTAGCCAATAGGCTCATTTCCATTTATTTAACTAGTTTATACAATTGGTACAAGGTGCCAGGCACAGAACTATAAAAGAAGAATAAGGCATGGCCACTGCCCTTAACGCTCCTGCTTTTTAAATTTAAAAGCAAAAATGAAAACAAAACCCAGAGGGGCACCTGGGTGGCTCAGCTGCTTAAGCATCTCTTGATTTCAGCTCTGGTCATGATCTCTGGCCTGTGAGATGGAGTGGGCATTGGGCATGGAGCCTGCTTTAGATTCTCTCTCTCTCCCCCTCCGCCCCGTCCCCTCTCCACATGCACAGTTGCATACTCTTTCTCTTAAAAAAAAAAACAAAACAAAACCCAAAACATGACTTAAATAATGGAGAAATATATCAGAGGGTTTGACTGTAATTTCAACAGCAGTGAGTGTGACACTGCTCTAAGACCTCTAAACATGTTCAGAATTATAATGACTTCTAACAATAACTTTGGTAATACAAACACCTTTAGGTATTTAGATTTTCTGATTCGCCCAGAGAAGTGAGCCCATAACCAGAAATCCAAGTTAGCCAGTTCCTTCTCTGGCCTTGGGCATATTCCTTCCTCTGAGAAATGAGGACAGATCTAATAGCACTTCTATATCTGACAAGGCTATGCTAGAAAGTTTACTATCGAGTCCCATTAACTATTTCCATATACACTCATATACGCAAAACATTTCGCCTTTGTTCTTTTTTCCTTTAACCAAAAAATTCCCCTTACTCTATTTCTCAGGAGGATTTGGTTCTCTTTCCCCCTATGATTTCCAGAACATTTCAAAACTCTTCAAATGAAAATATGCGAGTCATGACTTGTGGGTAGCAAGCTAGGACTTGTGGGGACAGTTAGGGGGAGGGCAAACTCTGAGATCTGCCAGCAATTGTTTTCTCTCTTGATTTGAATGAAGGAAAAGATCATGTTATTTATACAGCATAAGGTTCCAGATTTTCAGGAATGAAATCTGAGCCCAGCATGTTAACATATTGGTCTGGTCTGTCTTGGAATCTACAGTAGATGGATTTCTTTGTGCTGGGAAACATTAGGAAGGTCAATATTCTTTTCGGATTTTTTTCTTTTAAGAAAAGAGTTCATTCTCACACTCTAAAGTGGTGGTATTAGATATCATCCAGATAATACGCTCAATGGTTGTGCAGACTTCAGTTTCAAACATAAAGCCCCAGGGCAAACAGCTTTTACGTATTCAGTTACATGTTCTTTACTTTACCGATAATGTTTTTCCACAAATACTCCCAGCCTGGGAGGAGATACAGAAGTGAACAATCCAATGAAATAAAAATAATCGTGCCGTTAATAACAGTGAGTCCCAAATCGCAAAGAACCCAGAGAGGCACTGAGACCGGGGCTTCCCGATTAAGGGAACCTGCTAGAAGCAGGTAGGTCAGAGGCCTTGGAGGGCGGGGCGGGGCGGAAAGAGCGCTGGGTCCGGATCACAGGACAGGACTTCCAGGTCCTGGCCTCTTTCTGATGAGCTCTGCAACAACGTGTATAATCACTTACCCTCGATGGCTTTCAGTTTTCTCATCTTCAAAAGGAAGGGGTTGGCCCGGACCTAGAGGAAAGGGCCCCCGGAGCCCAGCACAGCTGGAGGCCTGCCCCCTGGTGCTGCCACTGACCAGTGTGGAACCCTGGACAGACAGACGTCTCTGAGCCTCAGTTCCCCCCTCGTCCCTGTAATATCAAGAACAATAAACTTTCCTGACCGAGGTACGCTGGGTATTAACGGGATAATGTTTTCAAAGCGTCTGGCCCACAGTAGGCAGCACTCTGGCTTCCTCTAGAATTCCCTTCCAGCGCTCAAACACCCCGGGCCCCCATCCAGTTCCACTGTCTCCGAACTCCGGTCCGTGGCTTAGCAACAGCCCTCATTCGCAATCACGGCAGGGGCACACACACCTGAACTGCTGCTTTCAGTTTTCCAAATTGCCACTAAAACTTGCTTCCCGCGAAGTATTTGCCCCAATTGGGCATCCCCTGAAGTGCGTCGCCACACTTTCTTGCTTCCCGGACTCCGCTTTCACTTCCCTTCCCCCAGGCAGTGGCGGAGCGCGGCGGAGGGCGCCCGGGACGGGGCCGGAGACCGAGTTCGGCCACCCATTTCCGCCCCTCCAGGTGTTTCGGGTCTGGCCCTGGATGGGGCGAGTGTTTCCCACGTCCGGAGGGCGCAGACCCGGCACATCTTCCGGGCACGGGCCTTGGGATTAGCAGATCCCAAAATAGGGTCCCTTGGAGGGTTGGTCTGTTGGCGGTTTGACTGACGTGGCCCGGGGAGACGGCTGCTGCCTGGTGGTCCTTCTTTGGGACGGGAACTCCTTGCTCGGAATTCCTTAATTCCAGGGAGGCTTCAGATACATATTTATAAAAGTAACATATATGATTTACATATATTTATAACAGGATTGTAACCACATTAGAGAAACTTTGAAAAGCAGAGCAAAAGAAAAACCCTTCCCCATTTATAATTACAACTCCCAAACGCAGAGGCTGGTAGTATTTTGCTGTGTTAGTTCTGTTGTGTTCTTTGAGTCCTTTCTCAAAGCTTTCATTTTCTTAGCTCTATATTCACACACACACACACTTTATGTACCTTGCTTTTCACAGTGTAAACTTTTCTACCTAGATGCATCATGGTCCTTATTATTTTAGTAACTGCAGACTACACCTAAGGGATTCAGTAGGATGTATGTTACAATTTCGTTGTTGTTGGCCCTTTGGGTGGTGGCCGATGTTCTTCTATTGTAACTAACACAAGCAGGAATGCATATTAGCATAACATCTTGTCTTTTCACCCAAATTTCTTTTTTTTTTTAAGATTTTATTTATGTATTTGTCAGAGAGAGCAGGAGCAGGAGGATTGGCAAAAGGAGAGGGAGAAGCAGGCACCCTGCTGAGCAAGAAGCCTGATGCAGGACTGGATCCTAGGACCGTCCCCCTCCCCATGATGACCTGAGCTGAAGGCAGACACTGAACCCACTGGGCCACCCAGGGGTCCCTTCACCCAAATGTCTTACCATTTCCTTAAAGTCACCTCGTAGAAATTGAAATATAAGGTTAATGAGTATGAACATGTTCATGGTTCCATCACTCTTGCCCGGATGCGTTCCTAGGGGTTGAACCAATGTAGACTCTTACCTAATGGCGGGTGAGCATCCTCTCAGCTCCCGGGTCCTGGCGCGGGCTTTCACCTCTGTAAAAATGTTGGTTGATTTTTTCCTTCCAGGGTAAATATGCTGTGATTTGCAGCGAGAGGAACACCTTTATCCCCTTTGAGTTTGATTACTAGTTTTGTCTGTGTTTTAAGCAAGCCTTTTGAAGTGAGTGGGATTTGAATGAAGAAAGATGGCTTAGTGAATAAAGCCTGGGAGGTTGTCCTGTCTTCATATTCAGGGAGACGTGGTGAGTGGAAGAAATGGATGGAAATTCTTCGTGGGGAGGAATGGACCAGGCAGTGCGGGATGAGTTTGGGAGGGAAAAATGGCAGTGCCAACCTCCTCAATGTGACCCAAGTCACGGGTGCAAGAAGGATGGATATAGAAGCAGCAGGTTGGACCAGTTAAAAGAAAAAGAGCCTGGGCTCCAGGCATAAGATCAGCATCAAGGATTTGGTGAGGGGATGGAGGAGGTGTGAATTTTGGATTACAGAATCTGTCAGGCACAATGGGGAGGGAATCCTGCACTCTCTCATTTTTTGAATACTTCCCCTGTGCCCATGGTTTGGAGGCTATCTCAATGAATAACAACCCAAGGAGGGAAGTAATATCATTATCCTCATTTTACAGATGTAGAAACTGAGGGTCTGAGGGGTTCCCTGTCGCAGCCAAGGCCACAGATGTATATTACAAGTGGCAGAAAGGAGGATTCGAAACCATGCCTTCCTACTTCAAACCTAGGGCCTTCAGGATCAAGAACAAGATTTGGACAAAGGACAAAAGAGAAACAGCATTTATCCAGGCCATGAAAGCCTGGGGTCAGGCCCTAGGTGGAGAAAGACCAATGGTCAAGAGACATGCTTTCCTCTCCCCTCGATCAATGAAAGAATGTGTCTCCTGCTCCATTTCAAGTACCTCCTCTTTCTGTCCCAATTAAAGTAGAAACCGTGTGGGCTTAGAGGGCCTGTACTAGACAAAAGCCAGTGTTAAGTTTTTTCTTTTCTTTCTTTCTTTCTTTTTTTTTTTTTTTTTAGAAATTGCATTTTATTATTTTTTTGAAGCAAGTTCTCCACCCAACATGGGGCTCGAACTCATGATCCTGAGATCAAAAGTCACACGCTCCACT
Organism: Martes martes; assembly: GCF_963455335.1. Taxonomy (NCBI): domain Eukaryota; kingdom Metazoa; phylum Chordata; class Mammalia; order Carnivora; family Mustelidae; genus Martes; species Martes martes. The sequence goes on along the minus strand of NC_137897.1, from coordinate 104,683,548 downwards.
GAATGAGCCAGCCAGGCGGCCCCAGAGTTAAGTTTTCAAAGGCACTTGTCTCCTAGCTCCTTATTTCAACTTCTTGTTATTTCACTAGAAAATGCCTTTGGGTTTGAAACATGGATTGTGTCAGACGGGTCACCTGTTCAGATGTGTTCTTATCCCCCTGCTTTCTATCCAGCGTATTGTCTTCGAAAGCACGGTTATGTAGCACATACCACGTGGAGATCTCAGGGAACCGGGGAAATGTCTTAGTGTGGCTGGTATCGAGGCCTGGGTTTCCAGAGCAGAGGGCTCAGTGCTCAGGGAGGAAGGAAACCCAGCCGGCCCCATTGTCTTCTGAGACCAACAAACTTTTATATAATATAACAGTAATAACAGGTAATTATTTTGATCTCCATATTCAGATTCTCCCTCTCCTTTTAAAAAAGTTTTTTTTTTTTTTTTTAGTAATCTCTACCCCCAAGGTGGGACTGGAACTCACAACCCTTGAGAGTTGCTCCCTCCACCGACTGAGCCGGCCAGGTGTTCCCCTCCACCGCATCTCTCTTTATTTCTATTCTATAAATATCAAAGAGATAATAATATATTATTTAAATATAAGAGAGAGAGAAATAATGGAAGGAAATATTCCAAAACGTTCGCATCAATATGGTCTGTGGCTGCCCGGTGGTATTATAGCAAATTGTAGCTTTTGTTTTGTTTTTCCTTTGAGGAACAAGAGCCAACTTTTTCATTTGTTCATTTCTTGCATTTGAAGTAGCCCTCGATGGCATCCTTGGCCTGAGACTCTTTGCCCTCGTCCTTCTCTATAACACAGCTGCCAGCCAGCCCTTTGCGGGGGGCTCTCCCCCTGTGTCCCTTCCACCAAGACCTCCTCTCTCCCCTCGTCTCTTGTTGTCATCAACCTTAATTAGGTTGATTTGGTGTTCAGCACAAAGGGCCTCCCCCAACTTGACATACAGAGGCTCGTCACAGTTGGATGCAAGTGCACAAAGGTGGGCTTGGCCTTGTGGAAGGCTCTGGCAGCTTTTGTGAATTCCCCGGGCTAGGGCCATCCTGGACCAGGGCAGTCTTCCGCACCCGCTTGTAAAACAGTATTAACGTCCAAGATGCCTGCAGCTGCAGAGCCTTCCTCCGGGCCAGGGCTGGAGCTGAGTCTTGAATGCAACAGAGTCCAGGCTTTGGATCTGCAAGGAGAGAGCTAGCTCGTTATTATACTTTCCTGTGTTTCCCCAAACTGTCCATAACAAGGACGATGAGCGTTGATATTTGGAAAAACAGTTACGAAAACGGTAAGTTATTTTTTTTTCAAGATTTTATTCATTGACTTGAGAGAGGGAGAGCAAGCGAGAGAGAGCATGATGTGGGGGGAAAGGCAGGCTTCCCATCGAGCAGGGAGCCCAATATGGGGCTCGAACCTGGGACCCCGGGATCATGACCTGAGGCAGACGCTTCACCTACAGAGCCACCCAGGTGCCCCGTAAGTTATTATTATTTTTTTTTTGCAGATTTTCAACATGTTTCATTTTATCAATAAAAAGATTAATAATAAAAATAAGCTTACTAGCTACTGTGTCTTTAATTTTGTGCAGAAATTTGAAGAACTTTCTAGATTAACCTTAGCCTATAACCTTTTTATTTGCATGATTTTTTTCTAGTCTTTTAAAGTTGTCTATCATCCTGACACCCAAAATATGAGAAAACATTTACATCCGTTTTCTAATTTAACGTACACAAGAATGTTAATATGCCGTATCATGGCTATCTTGAAAATATATTCTAAAATCAGTCACTTCGCTACACCTCCTGTCACGACCTGAGTCCAAGCAGTTGTAAACTCTCACCTAGACTGCCTTCATAACCCTATAGGCATCTCCGGCTAAAACTGGCTCAACTCCCTTGAGTCCTAATCTCCTCAGTGCCTGAAGGCGCTTTTCTTGTTTTTTTTGTTTTTTTGTTTTTTTTTCATTTAAATTGCATTACACCAAAATTCTGCTCAAAAGATTTTTTTTTTAACCAGAGGAGTTTTTATTTAAAATGCACTTTATTAAGCACTATCTAGGGGATCCATCACCTAGCCTATTTTTTGTTACCTAGCATCTTTTTATTTACCTGGTCTATTTTTTAAAAATTTTTAATTTTTTTTAAATTTTAAATTTTTAATTTTTTTTACCTGGTCTATTTTTATTTAGCATTTAAAATGTGCTGGCCTGGAGCTAGGTACAGGGGGGTAAGGAGATTCATAGGGAAATGTGTAACTGTTTCATTGAGCGCCTGTTATTTTGGTACATCTTTTAACTTATTTATTTTATTTTTTTAGATTTTATTTATTTATTTGACAGAGAGAGCACATGAGTGAGTTGGAGGAGGGACAGGGAGAGGAAGAAGCAGACTTCTCACTGAGCAGGGAGCCTGACACTGGACTCCATCCCAGAACCCTGAGATCACGACCTGAGCCAAAGGCAGATGCTTAACTCACGGACCCACCCAGGTGCCCTATGAGGTACATTTTTTTTTTTTTTCAAAGTAATCTCTACACGCAACATAGGGCTGGAACCCACCACCCCGATATCAAGAGTCACAGGCCATACCGACTGAGCCACCCAGGCACCCCTAAAAGGTACATTTTTGATGCTTACTCATTTCATCCTCCAACAATCCTGGGAGATCGGTTTTTACTACTACTAGATACGGATGACCACACTTGGGGTCCCAAAGACCGTGTGCCATGGCTGAGGCTAGACAGTAAGTTAGTGGAAATTCTGGGCCAGGAAGGCGGGTCCACCTAGTTCAAAGCTTGTGCTAATTATATGCCGTTTTTCTCCCATAGTATATACACTCATACAGTATGATTCCTGGCCTTTTAGACCTTACAGTCTAGTTGATGATGAGATAAACACACACAACAATAGCCAGCAGCCGCTGGTTACGGACACTCATCACCGAAGTCCTTGTGTAGCCCAGCGGGAAGTTCCACCTCGTGAGTGTTTAGGGAGGTTGCGCTGGGCTGCGGTGAATTTGGCTTTGCTTGACCCCGGCCTGGCCTCGGAAGTTTTTAGGCTTTGACCGTGGCTGGAACCACCGTTGCAGTCCCAGATCATCCAATTGCAAATGGAGGTTTTATTCCAGTCTGCCTTTAACAATTCAGGCAGGGCTTCTCCAGCTGGAATGCACATACCAATCACCTGGGGATCTTATTAAAATGCAGATTCTGAAGGAGGTGGTGTGGGGGTGGGGGCTGGGAGTCCGCATTTCTTTCTTTTTTCCTTTTTTTTTTTTCCAAATACCAGGACTTTTTTGTTTTGTTTTTGCAAGACTTTTTAAAATTTTATTTACTTATTTTTAAAGTAAGCTCGATGCCCAATGTGGGGCTTGAACTCAAGACCCCTAGATCAAGGTCACATGTTCTATGGGACTGAGCAAGCCAGGTGCTCCTGGGAGTCTGCATTTCTAGGAAGTTCCCAGGTGATGCTGGTAATGCTAGCTTGAGGGTTGGGGAGCAAACACTAAATGGAGCTAAGCGGACTAATCCAGACCCAGACCGCCATCCTGTCTCTGAGCCCCAGGCGGAGTGCTGAGCTGCTCTTCGTCTCCCCACGGGCCAGAGGAAGAGCCCCCAACCCTGATCAGCAGAGGGAGGGGCCTCCCTTCTCTGAGCCTCATCTCAGTGAAAGGGCAAGTGGTTGTCCAGGCTCGAGTTGGGGCTGGAAAGGCAGCCCTGTCCCAGCAGAGACGCCCAGGCTCCCCTTGGCCCACACGTGGACCAGGCCGGCTTCTCCAGCCCCTCCGCAGCATGCTGCCATGGCCACCAGGCCACAGACAAAGGCAAGGAGGCCGCCTCCTCCCTGGGGCCCTCCCTGGTGCATCTGGGGCGGCACCTGTTGGGCCGCTTCAGCTCTGTGCCCGGTGCCTGGCGGGGCCGCTGGCCTCTGCCTTGACATCTTCAGCCCCCGCCTGGGTGGGTGGTCGGGTCCCGGTCCCACCTGACCACAGGACACGGGCCCCGGTGACTGTCTGAGGCCCCTTCTTGCACCGTGAGTCAGACTTCCCGAGGGTCCCGCAAGCCCTGGGCGGCAGGCAGGCCGCCTTGGTGGGACCCCAGGGGAAGCCGAGGCTGGAGGGCCATGGCCCCAGGAGGCGGCTAGGCAAGAGGGTACCGCCAGAACAGAGGGGCACCGTCTAGCTTGCTTCTCCTGATGCAGAACGGATCGTAATTATAATACTTGGAATGGGTGGGAGGCCTGCCTTCCAGAAGCTCCAAGCCCAATAAGAAGAGTACTTTAGCTTCTCAGTCAGTCTCTCACACACAGAGGCACGCACACACACTTTAAAGAGCAGGCCAAAAAGTGTTATAAATAAAATTCTAGAACATGAGTGGGAGGAATAAACAGGAAAATTTCACTGTAAAAGATGAAAATGCACTAACTTCTTGAGGGATGGCATCGCTCAGCCAACCCACAACTGTGCTATTAACCAGAACCCAGGGGGCGCCTGGGTGGCTCAGTCGGTAGGCGTCGGCCTTTGGCTCAGGTCATGATCTCAGCCCCACATCCGCACCCTGCGGGGAGCCCGCTTCGTCCTCTGCCTGCCGCTCCCCCTGCTTGTTCTCTCTCTCTGTCTGTGTGTCAAATAGATAAATGAAATCTTTAAAAAAAAAAAAAAAAAAAGGAACCCAGGCTGTGTATGCTGTTGCTTTGCTCGGGTTCTTTCCTTTCCTTGTCAGTATGTGCTAGAGACCATGTAAACCCTGTTGGTTCTCAGGGTAAGGCTAGCAGGAAGAGAAAGACGGCCTTTATGGGGACGGTGTACCCCCATGGCTCACACTTACGTTGCCAAGCATTCTTTTGGTCCAGCCGGACAGGGATCTGAGCTGCCAACCACATAGGTGTGGCTCTATGCTCTTCCCTCCGTCTCTTTCCACTCTTCCCCAAGCTGACTGTCCCCCACTCTCCCCATTCTGCCCATCTCCCAATTCTCAGCCTCTAGACCTTTGTGCAAGGCATGCTGTTTATCTAACAGGCCCACCTAGCCCTTTGAGATCTTCGGTGTGGCTATCTCCCCTCGCCTGGACCCACCCCCAGAAGGCCCAGTGACCTCACCCCTCCGCCGATCATGAGGACCCCCAGCTATCTGGAGCCAACACGCCCTGCCTGCCTTGTGAATTAGTGGTGCGGTCCCTGCCGACAGTGGATGCTTCTGGATTACAGTCCAGCCCTGTGGCTTATTCCCTGTTCATAATGTGTACTTGACACGTGACCTTTTAAAGAACTTTAAAAAGCAGGGTTGTCCAGGAGGCAGTCCTTGTTTTGATGACTTTAATTGGAGAAGTGTAATTCACTAGATGGCTGTGTAGATGATTCATAACTCCTGTGACATTTCTCCATCAGCTCATTCTCCTCTTGGTCTTTTCTCTCCCCACTCCCCCCATTTTTGGTTTAGTGTTTGTTATGGGTTAATAATTCATATTTTGGGAGCCAAGGAGTATTCTCCAGAATAATATTCATAGTTCTAGAACTGCTTTCGATTCTTCTACAAGCTCAAGAGACGCACCCACAGAGGTTGCTAGGAAGGAGAAAGGCTTTTGCATTGGCCTCCACAAATTAGAAATAAAAGAGCCCTTGGGAAAAGATTGGTTCTGAACAGCTCAGAAGAACTCTTAGAGAATCTGCGAAATAATATTTTTGTCTGCTGTTTGTAAATGTGACTCGCTTTGAAACCATCTGTCATGCAGTCCTTTGCAGAGAGCTGAGAAGTATTTAAATCTGTGAAAATGAGTATATTTTTGTATATACCAAAGCAGGATTTTAATGGGTCCCTGCTGCATGCTGTCCAGTGCATTCTTTGAAACATGATTTTACCCAATTGTCAAGTAACATTGAAAACGGAATTCAAAGAAGGGATGTGGCAGTGAATGGAGAGGGTGTGGTGCGGGTTGTAGCTGTGTTTCTGCACAGACGAGCCGAGAGGCTGCAAGGCAGGTGGGGGAACAGGGTTTCTTCATGAGTCAAGGGGCCGGGTTGGAGTTTTTGCTGCTTTTCCTCCTGCTTAGGGAAGCGGCCCTTCCCCAGGTTGGGGGGGGGCGGTGGGGGGTGGGGAGGGAAGTGGGGCGGGACACTATGGCCAGCTGCTCCTCATTTCCTAGTGAAGTTCTAGCTTTGTGCAGCCGGCTTTGGGCATTACTGGCAATTCAGTGCCCCCACCTTTAATGACATCGCTGTTTTCACTGTTGCCCTTGGTCCCTGTGGCTAATACCCCAACCGAACAGAATCCAAGACGCCTAAATGACTGGCAGTGGCTGCAGCTGTTGCAGCAAAAAATTGGAACATCATTGAAAAGGCTTCCTCATGTTGAATGGAGAAAGTAGGCTCAAAGGAAAACTCTCTCCAAACAACTGTGAGGCGAATCACTGGTGTTTCACATGTGCTGTTGTGGGTCACGAGTTGTCTCTCGGGGGCTATGTCTTGTCTGCCCACTAAAATTGTAAGTTGCAGGGTGCCCAGCTGGCTCAGTCAGTAGAGCACACGACGCTTGATCCGGGGGTCATGAGTTCACGTCCCATGTTGGGGGAGTACTCTTTACTTGACAAAAAATTTTTTTAGATAAAATTGTAAGTTTCTTGAGGGCCAGGATCTTGTCTAGGGCAAAAATCAAGTATCAGAGCTGGAAGGAACTCCAAAGCCCCAGTCGCACATGTGAGAAAATTGGAGTCAAGAATAGTAGCAAAGTTAGGACTCAGTCGGAGGACTCTGATTCACAGCCCAGTGACTTCTTACCGTGCCATTCTCCAAGCTCTGCCAAAGACAGCCTACTTCACCACTGCCATACCAAAGGCAACAGGATAGAACCTTTTCTTAACAATACCCAGCTATGGGGCACCTGGGTGGCTCAGTCATTAATCCTCTGCCTTCAGCTCAGGTCATGATCCCAGGGTCCTGGGATGGAGCCGGAGCCAGGCATCCTGCTTCCTGCTCAGCGGGAAGCCTGCTTCTCCCTCTCCCACTCCCTCTGCTTGTGTTTCCTCTCTTGCTGTGTCTGTCTCTGTCAAATAAATCAATAAAATCTTAAAAAAATTTCACCTCTAAAAAAACCCCCAAACAAAAAACAATACCCAGCCACAGTCCGTGATAAAAAAATAATATGTCAAGGGGCACCTGGATGGCACAGTCGGTTAAGTGTCTGATTCTTGGATTCAGCTTGGGTGATGATCTCAGGGTCATGAGACGGATCCTTGTATCAGGCTCCACACTCAACATGGAGTCTGCTTGAGATTCTCTCTCCCTCCCCCTCTCCCTCTGCCCCTCGTGCTTGTGTGAGCGCAAGCTGTCTCTCTCTAAAATAAGTAAATAAATCTCTTTAAAAAATAGTAGGTCAATACCCAAAAGAATCGGAAATCAGAGGATGAATGGATTAACAGATTATAGTATATAAACACACACTGAATAGCCTTGTAGCTAATGATTTATGCACCTCCTTGGTTATTTCCTTAGGATAAATTCCCGGGTATGCAAAAAATGGAAACACAAATATCCACCAAGCAATAAATGGATAAATAAAATGTGTGTATCCACATGACAGAATATTATTCCGCCATAAAAAGGAATGAAGTATTGATGCCTGCTACAACACGAATGAACCCTAAAGGCATTGTGCAAAGTAAAATGAGCCACACAGGGACCAATACTGTAGGATTCCACTGCATGAAATGTCCAGAACAGACAAATTTATAGAGACCCGAAGTAGGTTAGAGGTTGTAAGGGGCTGCTGTGGGGCAGGGGGAGGGGGTAAGGGGGAGTGACTGCTTAATGGGGATAGAGTTGCTCTTTGTGGTGATACATATTTTTTGCACCTTAGTAGAGGTGGTAGTTTTACAACCTTGAATACTTTTATTCATAGTACCTAAAATATCGACTAAAACCAGCAATTTTTCAAGATCATACCATTTGTATACATTTATTAAAGACAAACAAATTAAAATGAATCCAAACTCTAAAGGAAATAAAGTCAGGAGTATAGAAATTAGATTTGATTATTTAAAATCCGAAATGGGACTTCTGAAAATTAGTTCTTTTCTTTTTTTTTTGACTTTTTTTAAAAAAAGATTTTATTTATTTATTTGACAGACAGAGATCACAAGTAGGCAGAGAGTCCGATGCGGGGCTTGATTCCAGGACCCGGGGATCACGACCTGAGCCGAAGGCAGAGGCTTTAACCCACTGAGCCCCCCAGGCACCCCTGACTTTTTTTAAAGTAGGCTCCACACCCAGCACAGACCCCCCCCCCCAGTGTGGGGCTTGAACTCACCACCCTGAGATCAAGACTTGAGCTGAAATCAAGAGTTGGAGGTTTGACTGAACCCTCCAGGTGCCCCAACTTTTTTTTTAATGTAAGGTCTGCACCCAACATGGGGCTTGAACTCATGACCCTGAGATCAAGAGTCACATGTTCCACCAACTGAGCCAGCCAGGCACTGCTACAAGTTTCTCTTGATAAATTTTTCTTTTAAAGCTGCCTCCTTCCCTTGACCCTGAGAAGTCAAGGGGAAGAAAGGCAGGGTTCTCTTAGAGGTAGTGGAAGTGAGCGGGCATAAGCCCCTTCCTGGGTTCTGCCGGCTTTTGCCATCCTCCCCTTCCCTCCCCCCGCAAGCCCTGCATGCTGGAATACGGCACTGGGTACTCTGAGAATTAAGACCATGTCGGTTTGAATTATCCAAAGTCAGGCTGGGTAGGAGAAGTGTGTATACGTGAGCATGAGCAGGGAGGGACATGGGAAAATCCAACCCCCACCCCCATGCTGTGTGCGCAGCCTGGATTCAGCTAGATGCTTGGAAAGTCTGCGCAGGTTCCTAGTTTCCTCGCTCATTTGAATTCATTATTGTTATAGCAACAGTGCTGTAGACATCACCCATCAGTGGTTAGAAAATGACAAATGTCAAACTATGTCTGACCCTGACTCTCTTCAGCTCTTTTTATCTGTGGTATCTCTTTGGAATAAAAATGCCTACTCCCTGCTGGGTCTTCTTAAAAATGCACATTGTCTCTTCACATAAAGGCAGGGATGATGGTGCTATGGAAAAAGAAGAAGAAAAAGAAGAGGAGGAGGAGAAGAAAAAAGAAAGGGAATGCCATCTGACTTTGCAGGTTTAAAGTGCAAGTCTCATTACCTGTAGGGCTCAACTGGCATTTCATTAAGGACTTTCTTATGTCGCTTAAAACGTTCTGTCACTTTCTAATGGAGCCTGGGTTTTGTGGCTGGGTTTTCTGATCCTCACAGCAGGGCAAGGGGGTGGGGTGGCGGGCCGAGACAAGGTTTCATGATGTTCAGGGCTGGAGTTGGGGAGGACACCCTTCAGATCCTCGGAGTCCTGGAAGTGGGGGGAGGGGTGCTGCCACCAGATCGCTTGTCTGTTTTTCCAAACAAGGTAGAGAATGAACATAAAATGCAGCTCATGCTACCACATGTAACTACGTGTCCTTTGCAATCTCGAGGCGCAATGTGCTTGAAACCTAGAAACCCTTGTTCCCTCTGAAATCCTGACTAGAAGGAGCAAGGATAGAAAACACCATCACTATTGCCCCCGTTCTAGTCAGAACCTATGTTTTGCCTCTGACGGTCTTTCCCAGGCTTGAAATTTCAAATGCAAAAGGAAAGGTCAAGGTTGAGGTGGATGGACCAGACAAATGTCAAGGTCCCGTCCAGATCTCACATTCCAGTAGCCTCTGTTTGGACAGTGCTGGGCCGCCGGCCTCTCCTCTGTCCTTTTGCTCATGCAATTTTCTCATTGGCTGCTTGCGATGTGAACAAGCTGTACAAACAATTTTGAAAAATGAATGTTTCAGAAGTACCTTCGCGTGTACTGGTAGTTTTATTGAATCAAAAGGATATGAAGAAATAATTTTCCTTCCACGAATGTTCCATTTATGTCTGATGGGCAAATTAGAGAAGAAACTCTCCCAATTACATTGAAATGCATGTTTTACATCTAAAGCCGCAGGTCAAATCGTAGGCCACAAGCTAGAGTAATGAATATCTATGGCAACTGTTTTTGCTGTCATCAGGAAATGCACCCACTGCAAAGTGAGTCCTTTTTTTCAGTACTTAGAAATGCCCTTTATAAATAGACTATAGATAACAGCTTAGGGATGTTCTCCCATGAGCGTGAGATGTGAGTCGTCATTTTTTACAGAAGTTACAAACTTCCTGAAACCTTTGCCCCAGTAGTAAAGTATGAGAACATATCAGTACCAGCGACATGAGAATGTCCATTTTACTCTTTGGGCCTCTGGTATCTCACTGGGAAAATGGGCACAAGAAACACCTTTCCTATAGTGAAAGAACGCTCACAGACAAAAATAACTCGATCCTTTTGTGTTCAACAACTTGTATCATACAATGCTAACTGTGGAGACCAATACGGATATAATTCATGTGTTCCGATACAAAATTATTAGACCAAGGGGCGCCTGGGTGGTACAGTCCATTGAGTGTCTGGTTCTTGGTTTTGGCTCAGGTTGTGATCTCAGGGACGTGAGATTGGGCCCCGCATCGGGCTTCACGCTAAGTGGGGAGTCTGCTTAAGTTTCTCTCTCCCTCTGCCCCTCACCACACCCCCCCCCATTTTCACTCTCTCTCAAATAAATAAATCTTCAAAATTATTAGACTAGGGGGTGCCAGGGTGGGCTCAGTCGGTTAAGCATCTGCCTTGATTTTTTTTAAGATTATATTTATTTATTTGACAGAGAGAGAGAGAGAGAGAGACAGCAAGAGAGGGGACACAAGCAGGGGGAGAGGGAGAGGGAGAAGCAGGCTTCCTGCTGAGCAAGGAGCCCGATGCGGGCCTCAATCCCAGGACCCTGGGATGACCTGAGCAGAAGGCAGATGCTTAACGCCTTCGTCACCCAGGCACCCCAGGCATCTGCCTTCAGATCAGGTCATGATCCCGGAGTCCTGAGATGGAGCCCCATGTCAGGCTCCCTGCTCAACAAGGGAGTCTGCTTCTTCCTCTCCCTCTGTGTGCTCACAAGTGCTCTCTCTTGCTTTTAAATAAATACATACATCTAAAAAATTATTAGACAAATATGCTATCATACTAAATAGCATTTCAGTGCTGGCAGGGCTGGGTCTGAGCAAATTGTAAAGTGGATGGAATGTCTAATAACTGTAAGGAGAGTATTAGCTAATATTTACTCTATTGAGCCCCAACGTTTAGGCCCCATGAGAGAAGGGATACTGTTTTATTCGTAACTGTGCTCCCAAAGCCTTAAAGAGTGTCGATCCCAATAAATACTTGTTGAATAAAGGAATGATCGGATGGATAGCAAATGAGGGCTTTGTACTGGGCAGGGTGCTAAGTGCTTTCTGATAAAGTCCCTGTAGTTTCTACCCCATGCCTTGTGCTGAGGGCACAGAAAGCGCTAGGGGCCAAGAGGAATGCTTTTCATATGTTTTCTCTTGTAATCCTCGAGGAGAGGTAGGTGTGAGAAAAAAAGTGAGGCTCTGGGAGGGTAAGTTACTTACCTAAGGACACATGGTCAGTAAATGGCAGAACCAGGGCTTAACTCTCGTGGTGGGTGGGGGGTAGCCCCACTGCCTCACCTCTTTCACTGCCTTTCCCTTCGTGTCTTTTATGCATTTGTTTTTTGGTCTTCATCTGGAATCCCTGGATGAAGAAATGCTGGGCCCTCACCACGGCTGCGGCTGCTTTCAGTCCATTCTGTGCCCCCTCGCCGCCTCCCCAGATCATTGTTTCTAAGGCACCACTTCTGTCTTTTCAGTCTCTGTTTATATATCATCAGTGTTGACGGGATCAAGATAGCACTGTCATCCCAGGGTAATGTGTCCCCGTTATCTGGCACCTTCTGTCGTGCTAGTCTCCGAAATGAACCTGGACTCAGCTAAAATCGGGTCTTCACTGGCCCCCTACATTCCCACTCCTCTGCCTGGTAATTTCTCCCCGTCCTTCAGGGTCCAAAGGCAGTCCTGACTCTCTCCAATCTTTTACCCATTAGTGTTGCACTGTCTTCTAAGTTTTCCTGGGTCTGTTTTGGGCTTGGGGCACAGTGAGAAGTGACTGTAATTGAACTTGGACTCCGAGGGCCTCAATTTAAGGCTCTGAACCATTTTCCTCACCCATAAATTATGGAAAATAGTACATATTTCACAGATAATACACGTGGAAGCAATTCCTAAACTCTGTAGTACTAAGCAAATATCAGTTATTATTATGAGATTGGCTTCCCACGGAAGAGTTTTTAGGCAAGGAGTGGGAAGCTTATAAATGATGCTATCAGGCTGAGTTTGTGACAGCCCCTGGGTGGATGGATGGAGAGAGAGAGAGAGAGGTCAGAGGCCAGAGGACCTGTTAGGAGGTTGGCTCTACAGTCCAGACAAGAGATAATGGAACCTGGCCAGACCCTGATGGCCATGGAGTGAAAAGGAAGACTTGAATTGTCCAGGTGATTACAGAAGAAAAAGAGAGCACAGTGGGGACCATAGGCACAAACAGGAAGTAAGGTGGCTAGGTACCCGCTGCCTATGTTTAAAGTTGTAAACACAGATGAGCTCTCTGAGGGAGAAGGAAAGGTAAGACAGACTTCAAGTATTAGAGAAACTGAAGGGAAGTATGAAATTAGGAGCCAGGAACAGACTACACACATCAACCCTTTCCAAGTGACTGATCCTTCAATTACTGGTACTTCTGCAAATTTCCAAAGGGACCAAGAGGAGGCTGAACAACCATAGAACAAGGAGTGACTTGGGATGACCGTCCCGGGGGACAGGCATTGCCCTGTGTTACCCTCACCACTGTCTTTCTGCATGCACACACAGATCCCACCTCCCCAAGCAGACAGTCAGCTCGTGAAATGCCTCCGGTCTTCCAGCTTTCTAGGGCCTTCTCAGAACCCACCTTGGTACGTAGCAAGTGGTCAGCAGGTATTACTCTCTTGGCTGCTTAAAAAGGAAAGAAAACCCAAGAGAGAGCTTGCAGAGAAAACATGGACAACGCATGGTCATGCTGGTGCTGAACTGTTTGGGAATTGATCTGGAAAGCGATGGGGTACCATGGGGGGAGGGGCAGGGCTCAGCAGTGGAGGGCATCGTTCAGGGGTTCGGGGTGGTGTCAGAGGCTTGCTCTGATGGCGGGGGAAAGAAGGATTGTGTAAAGGAAGAGGCTGGAGGGCTGTGGGAGAGCACCTATCCTAGGAAAGGAAGTCACGTTCTACTCGCCATCCCTGTGTTTGGCAACCAATCTAGCTCCCCAGCAGGCCAGGAGATGTACCCCCAGAGCCAAGAGAGTGGACCTGACTGAGCTTGTTCTTGGCTTGGAGGAGCGCAGTGGGCAGTGCATACGTTGTTCTCTGCTCGCCGGTGAGCGTACCCCAGTGCCTTATCAGGAGAAATGCCTTGCCTGGGAGAAGCAGGTATACCGTTAATGTATTCTACCGAAGCGAGCCTTTGCGTGTGGGTCTGACCCAGTGCATTCGACTGTAAATGCCTTGTGGTGTGTATGTCTTCCCTCCCTCTAGGGATGGGCAGCATTTGGCACATAGTAGGTGCTCAGTGAACATTTAATTGTCTGAAATAGGGATGCTCCTGCGGGATCTGGGTAGTTACACTTTCACAGCTGACCCTAAATGAGACCCGTGGGATTTGGTCAGAGGCCTTAACATTTTCAGTCTTGGTTCAGCTACTCAAGATTTCCGGGGCTGTGAATGAGCCACGTAACCTTGCCGAGAATGTTTGCTCATCTATTTTTATTTATTTTTACTTTGTATTTTATTTTATTTTAAAGGTTTTATTTATTTATTTGTGAGGGAGGGAGAGAGAGAGAGAGGGAAAGAGAACAGGAGCAGTTCAGGGGAGAGGGAGAAGCAGGTTCCCGGCTGAGCAAGGAGCCCGATGCTTGATCCCAGGACCTTGGAATCACGACCTGAGCCAAAGGCAGAGGTTTAACAACTGAGCCACTCAGGTGCCCCTATTTTTATTTTTTAAAAAGATTTTATTTATTATTTAGAAGTAAGAGAGAGCACAAGCAGGGCGAGAGGCAGAGGGAGAGGGAGAAGCAGGCTTTCTGCCTGAGCAGGGAGCCCGATGTGGGGCTTGATCCCGAGACCCTGAGATCATGGCCTGAGCCAAAGGCAGACCAGATGCTTAACCAACCGAGTCACCCAGGCGCCCCTGCTAATCTATTAAAACACACACACACACACCCCCACCCCCCAAAATTTTCTAAGAACAGAGGAGTGCACCTGAAGGCACTCTGCAAAGGGTAAAGTACTATATGACCCAATGTAGCCTATCTATAAAATGGAACACCATCCATCCACAGAAAGGAAAGAAGTCCTAATATCTGCTCCCACATGGGTGAGTCTTGAAGACCTGATGCTAAAGGAAAGAAGCCAGACACAGGTCACATACGACAAGACTCCATTTATACCAAACGTCAAAATAGGCAAATCCATAGATCCATATAGCAGATTAGTGGTTTCCGTGGGCTGGGGGGTGGGGAGAAGGGAATAGACTTTCCTTAATGGGTATGGTGTTTCCTTTTGGGATGATGAAAATATTCTGGAGCTACATGGTGGTGATGATGGCACACCTTTGTGAGTGTGCTAAATGCCACTGAATTGTATACTTAAAAATTGGTGAAAATGGTAAAATTTACGTTTGCGTATTCTACCACAATAGAAAAGCTCCCCCAAAAGTGCTATATGAGAGTTGATCACCTTGAGAAGCTGTTGGTTCTTATATTCTAAGTGCAGTATCCAATCCATTTTTTTGGCATTCAGATAATTTACAGAGTAGAGGCATCTCCACTAAGGAGCCTCTTCCTAAGAGAAAAGCTGGAGTGGGGGTGGGGGGAGGAAAGGAGGAGCAAGGGGCCATCTGAAAAGGGAAGCTGGATGGTATTTGTTTCGTAGATTGCCAGTTGTTCACCCTGTTTGTATTTAAATGAAAGGAGGCTTTGAAGTGGGAGCCGCCTCTGAGCAGGGCTTGGGGTTCCTGTCTTGTGTGGTAAAGTTCAGACTTGTCCAGATCCGTTTCTAGCCAGGGGTTACTGTTTCTGGTGGAAAAGACTCAAGTTTTGGTTAATAATACATGAGCAGGAAAAACAGGAGTAAATTGGGTGGGATGAGGAGGGGGCAAGGAATGAGTTCCCCCTGGACTTGGGAAAAGCAGCTTTCAGATTTGGGCTCCATGGTTTTTGGGAGGATCTTTTTTTCACTTACGGTCACTGGATTTCATTTTGTTATTACCGTCGGCTGCATCTCAGATCGTATCATCTTTGGTAAAGAACATCTTTCAGTAAATGCATCAATCAGTGAAAGTTAAAAGGGCTGGGCTAAGCCCTAGCCATAATCTGAATGGTATCAGTTTGAGAAAAAGGTGGACTAATTGAAAGTCTCTTGAAAATGGCAGGAAATTCACCTGGAGGGGAGTTTGCATATTTAGAAAAACTCCTCTGCTAGTTGCAGGGTTAAATGTTCTGCCCACCCACAGAAATTGTAAGTTTCACTAATAGGTCATGGATCTGTTTACCTTGATGATCTCCAAGAGTTAATAAAATCTAGAAGAGTGTGCAGTGGGCATCCAAAACAATAGCTGACCTAAGTTTCTACAGCTCCACAGAGCCAACATGTCAACGTGGTTTACAAACAGCAGTGGACGAAGTCTCAACAAACCCTATGAGGGTGATAATTGTAATGATGGTTCATATCTTCACCCTATGTAATTTTATGGGAATTGAGAGTCTAGCCAAATAATAAGTTCCAGCCCCTTTTATCTGCCCAGTTCCCAGCACACTCCCGAGGTGTCTGAGGCACTTCTCACCCTAACCTCTTAAAGCAGATTGTAACAATAACAAGGGTAATGACAAGTTCCCAATCTGCACAGTTCCCTTCATTAAAGGAGCCCTGGGAGCTTCAAAAACACTCATTAATGGAATCTGACAAAGCTGGGAAGGTGGGAAGACTCGCCCATTTCCAGTTTTCTGGTGGCTAAGTGGAGACTGGGTCCCAGAGAGGTGTGAGTCTCTCTCAAGAGGCTTGAGGGCAGAAGGGGCTTGGGGTCTTGGGCTACCTTTACTCCACGTGACCTGGGAGAGTAAATCAGGGTTCTGGACCCACATCCCAGCTGCATGCTATTAACAAGTCGCTCCCTTTCTCTGCGCCTCAGTTTCCCTACATTTACGACGAGGATTTGGGCCAGGTTTCCAAAATCTTGGAGGTCATCCCTGAATGTCCCAACGCCTCTATCCTGGGGTGATGGGGGAGGGCACTCCCACTTCAGGGTTTGGTTAAACTTGTAGCAGAACCGGGCGTGGCAGAGGGAAGGCGGGGGAGGAGAATGCCTGCCGGGGTTCGGAACAAGTCGGTGCTCATGGAGCACCGTTGGATGGGAAGCAGGTCTGAGAGGGCCAGGTGAGGGTCTAGTGCCAGCTGGGAGTCCGAAGTCCCCTGGTGCCTGCAGCGAAACAATGCGAGTCATGCTAGCGCCTTCCGCTCCTGGCCCAGGAGCTGTTAGGGGCGTCCTCGGGGCTGCGGGGCGGCTGGGAGGGCAGGTATCGAGGCGGGAGGGCTCCCCCGCCTTTGGCCCACGGTCAGCGAGTCAGGTGGCCGCGCGCAGATAGCCTGTGACTCGGCCGTGGGCTTCGGAACGAGTGCCCAGGCGCGCGGTCCCCCCAGGACTTCGGCCCTTCACCCGGGAGAAGTTAGCCCTCCCTCTTCGGGGAGGGGGCGGCGGGCATCTCCCGCCTCCCGGGGGAGGGGAGGAGGAGCGGAGGGAGGAGCCCCGCGGGGCGTGTCGCGCGAGGGAGCGCCGCGCGCCCGGTGCGGCCCCCTAGGAAGTGGATTTGGCCGCTCCGGATCCCAGCCCGCTTCCAGGTTTTCTCCCGTCCCGGCCCTGCGTGCTCCCGCCCGTCTCCGGCCCCCCCCCCCGCCGCCCGCCCCCCTCCCCCTGAGTGCCGCCCGCTGGGCCAAGTTTGCCGAGCGTCGCCGCGCACGCCGGCCAGTCAATCAGCGGCGGAGCTGAGGAGGGCACAGCCGCGCGGCCGAGGGCAGAGTGAGCCGAGCGGAGCCGAGCCGAGCCAGGAGAGCGGACCCGCGCCGGGCAACCCCGAGCCGCGCGCAGCGAGCGCCCGCCGCCGCCCACGCCCTCCGCGGCCCCGGCGGCGCCTGCCACCTTCCCCTCCTTCCCCGCGCCCCTGTCCCGCTGCCTGCCGGCGCGCCCCGTCCGCCGCCCCGCGGAGCCCGGAGCCCACCGGCCCGCGCCTCCGCTCCCGTGGGCCGCGCACCGCCTCCACGCCCTCCGCCTCCGCCCCCCCGGCCGGGCGCCTGGCACCGGGGACCGTTGCCTGACGCGCGAGGCCCAGCTCCACTTTTCGCCCCGCGTCTCCTCCCGCTGCTCTCCCAACTCCTACCCCAACTCCCTCGCCCTCTCGCTCCGCTCGCGAGTCCCCGGCCCCGCGCCGCTCGGCCCGCGCTCGCCACTCTCCCCCGGTTCCCAGAGGTGGGAGCGCGTCAGCCCCGGCCCGCACCATGGCCCGGTTCGGCTTGCCCGCGCTTCTCTGTGCCCTGGCCGTGCTCTGCACCGCGCTGCTGGCTGCCGAGCCCAAGTCGAAAAGTTGCTCGGAAGTGCGACGGCTTTACGTGTCCAAAGGCTTCAACAAGAACGATGCCCCCACGCACGAGATCAACGGTAGGTGGGGGCCCTCGGGAGGCGTGCGTGGAGGCAGGCACCCGGGCGAAGGGGCCGCGGAACCCCCGCGCGGCCGCAGGTAGCCTGGGGCGGCGGTGGGGGGGAAGCCGTGGGCAGGCGGGAGAGAGCGCGGGAGCGAGCCCTGGCGCAGCGCGGCCCCCCGGGACTTCGAGGCGGGGTGCCCCGCCGCCGGGCCGGGTGCCACCCCGCATCTGCTCCCGCCCCACCGCGTCTTCCCGGTCCCGGGGAGTCCCGAGGACTCTGGCCCGCAAAGTGCGTGTCACCGGCTCCGTCGCCTGTTCCGGGTTGAACTCCTTACTGGGCTCCCCGCTTTGTTGTGCGGGTGACGAGAGGCCGGGAGGAGGTGAGGGTCGCCGGTGGGGTGTGTGGGGGGGGGGGTGGCGCAACCTACAGCGTGCCAGCTTCCCGGGGACGCCAAACGTGGATCTCCAGTGGAGGTTTCATTGATGTTCTTTTAAAAACCCTCTCCCCGCCTCTCCTCGACCGCTGACGCGAATTAGGAGTTTTAGTAGCTACAGCGGCTTTAGAAGTCGCCTTTAAAAAGCAAACGACTCTCCACCCCTCCAAACCCTGAATTTTGGGAACTCTCTTGCTTTCCGGAAGGTGCTGGACGGGAAGGGTACTTCCATCCCCCCCCCCTTTTTTTTTTCTCACCTCATTTTCAGGGTTAATTGCACATTCAATTACAAACCTTTGAAAGGACTGACTACAGGAAACCTGAATCGCAGTTTGGAGATGGTTATGCAAATGGAGAAGCCTTAGCCTGTGAAAAAGTTCACCGGATTTGGGCGCTGGGGGTGCGTGGGGTATTGGTGAAAGCCCTTCTCCGAGCGCCGGGCAGGCGGCTTTTCGGCGGGCGCCCTTCGCCCCTCCCTGCGAGGCGGCGGCGGCGGCCGCGGGTCCCCTCCGGGTCGCGCGGTCTCTCATTCGCGGAGGGCAACTGTTGCGCGCAGCCCCGCCGGCTGCACTGGAGCCGGCGGCGGCGCAGGTAGCCCGTTCGCCCTGAGGGTTCGGAAAGAACCACGGATCTAGCTGGCGGCTGGCCAGCGTAACCTAACGGTGGAGAGAGCGGTTCGAGCCCCCGGGGGGCCAAGCCTCCATTCCGAACCTTTCATGGAAGTGAGGAGAGTGCTCCTTTGCCTCTCGGTGCTGGTCACCCGGGTGGGGCGGGCAGGGGGCCGGCAGCCAGCAAAGGAAATACTGTAATTTTAACCAGGCGCTTCCAGAGGCTTAGGAAGACGTGGGGGTCATTTTTTGGAAGGGCTATTAATAACCTTGGAGATTAAGTGCAGTCATCAATTACATATAAATTACAAAGGTAATTGAGGGAAGTCGCTGGGCACTTTCCCAGTGTATTCAGCATCCGTCTAGAAATAGAACTCAAGAAATTGCCGGAGCAGCCTAGGAGCCCGCTGCACCTTGACAGTTATCAAATGACTCGCACACGACTGATTAGAGACTGTTTGCCCTTGAGCTGCCTGTCTTTTTGGGAGCTCAAGTATGTCCTCACAGCGGCACGATTTTATTGGTTGTGGAGCCCTGAAAAGCCTCTTTCTTTCCCCTCTCCCTCCTGCCCCGCCAGAAGAAGTGAAGTGAACCAGCAGCCACTGAAGCTTGGGGGCTCCACAGGTCAGACCTGGGGTCTTTGTGCCCTGCACGGTTTGGGCCTGGGCCCAGCAGAGATGATTGGCGTGAAGGTTACAGTTGTCATTCCCACATTTTGAAGGGATAGAGGCAGCGATGCACTTAATGGGAATGTGACAAGTTTTCATCTTCTGCTCCTGCAAACAATATGTGCCTTTGAGAGGGACTGGAGGCATTCAGGGAGTGGGTTGTGAGATTGCCCTCCCCGCTTTCTCCAACTTGGCTCTGGGCAGGCTCCTCATGGCAGGACACCTTCCCAGCCAGCATCTCAGGAAAAAGGAAGTTTGAAGGGTGCTCAAGGACTCTGCTAGGTGTTCCCTTTGATTGCCTTGGTGGCCAGCAAACACCTAAGCGGCATTTTTGCATATATGTCTATCTGGATATTTGCCCCAAAGATGGGAGAGTTATTAGTGACCAGCAGCAGGAAATGGAAGCTAATGTGCTCACACCCAAAACATTTTATTCTTTTTGTCTTGTCCTTCATCTCCCTCCCAGGGCTGCTGCTTTTATTTCCCCTTTTGAATGACCTACTGGACTGCATTCTCCTGAGGAACAAAGGAAGTGCCTTTTTAGCTGGAATCCTTGGAAGACCACCAAGGACTTTAGCTCATGCAGTGCAATTTCGCACCACTTTCAACAATAACAAAAATGCATGACTGAATGGCTCAAAAATGTGGGGTGTTAGAGGCATTCATTTGAGTCTAGGACACTGTCACAACACAGACAGACCCAAGTAAATACCTTTAGACGGCCAGTATAGAAACAGGGGGTAATCTTTACCATCACCCTGGCCTGTCCAGATGCATATACATGAGCCTTGTCTTCCCTGAGCTACGCTCAGATAATTCTGGTCATTTTGGGGAGCGTAGTCCATACAGTGACTTGTGTACAACCCATGTCTGAATGAATTGCCAGGCACTTTTCCCTGGCCAAGGGTCTGTGTGTGTGGTGGTGGTGCTGGTGGAGGGGCATGAGGGTGGGAATGATGATCTATTTTTTTTTCCTATGCAAAATGTTCAGGATGGCTTTTCAGGCAAAGGGTCATAACACCTGGGTGCCTAGCACCAGGCTTAGCCCAAGTTTAAGGTTTTATTTCTGACAGCCTTGTACTTGCCTTCTAGAGCTTTGAACAGGCTTTAAGAATACTGTGTTTTTAAGGAGGCTCAGTCTTTTGAGATCATAATTAAGATAATTTTGATGTGCTCTCAAGGGTGTCAGGGAGTACATCATGCCAACAGGACTCTGGGACCCAGGCGAGGTCCCACATTGCCTATCCGCTTGACCCCCGAACTTATCAAATAATGGGGAATCAGAAGGGATCTTGAACACAAAGGATAGGTATTTATTCAGCTTTCAATGGGCATATCTTTTTGGAGCACCTACTATGTGCAGCATTCTGTGCTGGGCATTGTGGAGGCAACAAGAAGGGCCGGAGGGGCCTCCAGCGCTAGGACCTTTCCAGGCAGTAGGGGGACAAGCCACACATGCGGAATCCGAATGTGACATGGAGTGAGAGAAGTACCATCTGAGTGGCACAGATAAGGAGTAAGGAGTGCCCACAGACTTCCAACGGAGAAAGGATTTGGGGCCAGATTACCAACTCGGTAGTGCTAATTCACTAGTAAATTTAAAAATCTAACCATTTTCATTGTGCCTCCCTTCCATAAAGACAGGGTTAGAGGCAACCGTTGGCATTTAATTTTATTTGTAATTTTTTTTTAAGATTTTATTTATTTGACAGAGATCACATAATAGGCAGAGAAGCAGGCAGAGGAGGTGGGGGGGAAGCAGGCTCCCTGCTGAGCAGAGAGCCCGATGCAGGGGTTGATCCCAAGACCCTGAAATCATGACCTGAGCTGAAGGCAGAGGCTTAACCCACTGAGCCACCCAGGCGCCCCTATTTGTAATTTTTTTTTAAAGATTATTTATTTTTTTATTTGACAGAGAAATCACAAGTAGGCAGAGAGGCAGGCAGATAGAAAGGGAGAAGCAGGTTCCCTGTTGAGCAGAGAGCCCGATGTGGGGCTCGATCCCAGGACCCTGGGACCATGACCCGAGCCGAAGGCAGAGGCTCAACCCACTGAGCCACCCAGGTGCCCCCCTATTAAAAACGTTTTTATTTACGTGATGTTTACCTCCAACATGGGGCTCGAACTCATGACCCTGAGATCAAGGGTCATGTGCTCTACTGACTGAGCCAGCCAGGAGCCTCCTTAGCCATTGGGATTTTATTACTAATCTAATTTTTGCCAAAATTGTCTTTAAGAGGGAGGCAGTTGGTTAGGGGTGTTCTTAAGCCTGCCATAGGTCTCTTTCAGAGGGACATTGAAGGATACTAAGGAGAACTTTGTGCCATGGTGGTGATATTGTTGTTGGTTTTTTTTCTTCCTGTTCCCATTCATGTTCATGAGCAGTGCACTTGCACACATACGCACATGCACATATGTATGCCTCAGAGGGTTCGGGGAATGACAAGCTATGTTGGGGTTACGTGGCAGAAAGTGTTTGCGTGTGCTGGAGAGGTAGGCATCCTTTTTGATGTAGAGTTGCTTACTGCGTGTAAGACACAACATATGTCCTCAAGATTTGCATTTCCTCTTTCCCACTTGAAGTAGGTGGGTTGGATTTTGCAGAGAACTTGTGATCTTCTATTCTGTTGGAATCCTCAGTTTGGTTCCTTCGTTTTATTTAAGAAAGAGGGTCTAACTGAGCCACAGGACCTGTCAGCATAGAGATCGTCCCAAGTAGTATAGGAACTACTTTCTGGACATGCTCAAAAAAAGACCTTAATAAAAAGTTCTGGCTTATGCAGCTCAATCTCTAGTTAGAACATACAAATATAAAATGTTTGATTCAGCATAATTACTATTTTCCTTTTTTATTTGACTCACATTGGGTTGCATGCAATTTCGGGATTAGCCGGAGACTAGACTGAGGAATGAAAAGGAAGTTTCTTGTTGTCTCTACAAGGGAAACAACATCGGCGTTAATCTAAATCAGTTGGAAGGGAGTGTCTGGCTCCCCAGGAACGTTAACTGTTTTACCACTGAGATTTTTCCTGCATATGTTCACAAAAAATACATTTTGGCCTCAAGGAAAAGAGCTTGTAGCTATTGGTTGCTTTCTCTGGACCTGGTCCTAAACTAAGGGCTTTACATATTCTCTCTGTTAAAATCCGCAACAACCATACGAAGTCAGAAGTATTATTCTCTTCATCATCTTCCCCCATTTTATGAGATGAGGAATCAGAGATTCAAAGGGATTTGGAAATAGATTCACTGGCTCCCAGCTGGTCGGTGGTAGAGGTGGGACCTGAACCCAGGTCTTCCTTGGCCCAGAATAGCGGTCCATGCATTGTTGTATAGGTCAAAAGACAGAGTGCCTTCCTGAATCCCATGTACGCAGTTCTCTTTAAAAAATGTTTTATTCTAATTCCGGTAGAGCGAACATACAGTGTTCTGTTCGTTTCAGGTATACAATATAGTGATTCAACAGAAGGATGCAGTTCTTAACTGGCCTGCCTTCCTCTCGGCTTGTTACCCTCTCATTCCATGCTGACCAGCACCAGCTTCGTTTCCTTGCCGCGCGACTTTGAATGGAGTCCTTCCTCCGCTTTGAGCTTCGGTGGCTTCAAGTATCACAAATGATACTTTCATTAAGTCACCTCTGAACTCCCCTTCCTCCTAGCTCTTTGCTTGAATCAGATCGATGGTCTTCGCACAGACTGTCTCGTGTTCTAGTTAATGGTGCGTGTGGGCACCTGTGTGCCTTCTCAGCTGTAAGCAGCTGGAGGACAGAGGGGGCAGCTCAAGGCAATATTCGGTAAATGCCTGCGGGGTGAGGGGTGGGGTCTGGGGGGTGAGGGGTTGGGGATAGCATAGACCATTCTTTCGCTTTCTCTGCCAGGATCCCAGTGCCATGATGGGGTTTATGCTGCCTTGATGATAGATTGTCATCCCCTGGTCTCTTGCTGTCCTGGGAATCTTTTGAAGCTAAACATTTGAAGAGAAATAAATTTACAGTAAATCTCCGTGATATGGCGGTATAGCATATAATAAATGTTTTTATTCCTTTTTTGGGGGGGGGATGGAGTGTTCCTCTTAACCACTTCATTAAAAACCAAGTGCTACAGGAATTTTTCGGCAAGATCCAGAATTGTTTTTCTTCTCGCTGAGATCTCCTCCTTTAAGGAATAGATAACTGAGACTTCCGTGTTAGGCAATTTGGAGCGAATTTAGAAGAGTGATTTAGCACATCGGATTTGGCATGTAGAGCTGTTCAATGCACACTGGTTACCTTTTACAAAATAAAATCTGAAGTTTATTGTCTTTACCAAGCGGAAGGACACAGGCTTAAGGATATCAGGATATTTTATATAAGCAGACCCACTAAAGCACCCACAGGTAAGAACTAGCATTTCAATTCCACTTGGCTAAGCATCTGTTGCTTACTACAGAGAACATGAAAGTGCAGAAAATTCATGAAGCAATTCCATCCTGGAGGTAATTTGAAATGTTATATTTAAGTTCTGATGCATTTAATTCAGCAATCTGGTGGGAGAGAAAAATCAAAGCGATCCATCAGGCAGGTATTCAACTTTTGAAAAAGAAACTCTAACAAATGTTAGAAATTAGGGAAAAAATTGAATGGAAGAGTTATCCAAAAAAAAAAAAAAAAAAAAGTCCATAACCTCCAGGAAGCCTGGAAACTATGTAAAAACATCTTATTGGAAGCCCAGATAAATGTGTGCCAGACATCAAAAAGACCAGCTGCTTGGGGGAAGAAAAAAAGGCGGCATGACTAACTGGCAGAGTAAGAGAGGCTGCTTCAGGGGAAAAGGAATCTTCCACAAAATGGAAAGAGCTTTGGCCAGGGGGATAGGGGGAAGGCCACGAGGTTCGGCAGGGCAGGTACAGACTAGGAAGTGAGCTAGCCGAAGGAATTGGAGGTGCACCTTGCAAGGGGTTTGAAAGAAGGCCGGGTGACGATCATGGGGGAAAGGGTGGGCTGAGGGAGTCCAGGCCATCAGAGGCAAATCGGGAAGGCTTCTTTAAGGAGAAGCCATGCCTGATGATCCTCTCCACTGGCAGACATAGTTTAGGTTTTCACGAATTATGCAATGGGATTCCAAGGCAAAGAATAGTCAGAAAACGCATTTCCTTTGGGATAGGTGGGAGTAGTTTTTACACAGGGAGGATGTGGTTTCCTGGCAGGGGCAATTCTAGTTTGGCCTTGACAGATCTGATGTCTGATACCTTTGCTCGGGTTCTTTCTGTCTGAAAAATGGGAGCGGGGATTGTCGACCCTGGCCACACCTTAGAATCACCTGGAAAGCTTCGAAAATCTTAACACCTGGGCACCACCCCCAGACAAATTAAATCATACTTTCTGGCAGTGAGGCTAGGCTGTGATCATTTTTAAAAGCTTCCCAGTGGTCCCAGTGACCCAGCTCCCCAACACAGCCCTGGCTGAGAACCACTGCCCTAGATTATGTCTGAGTCCCTTCCATCTCAGATTCTACGATTCTAAATTTTCCAATGAAATTCATCATAAAGTGTCGTCTCAGAGGAGAGCTTTAATTTAGATGCAGTGCGCACTCATTTTTAATTTTGGCTAACTTGGATTTAAGAGGAAGGTCTGAACTTGGAAAAAAATATTTTTTAATCAAGATGCAAGTGACGCATAGCCTGTGATGCTTCGCTGCGGGCAGAGAAGTAAGCCTAGGCCATTGAGAGTACTTTGGAGAGAATTAGAAAGGAATCCAGTCTTGCTTGTCATTTATTAAGTGTCAGTGTGCTAGGTGATATTTCTTCCCTTTCTCTTTATTGGTAAAATAAAAAAGATCTCTTTATCCCTTACTTTAATGTCCTCTTTGCCATGTGTTTATTCTCTTCAAGTATCTTATCAAGAAATAGAAGTACAGTAAATCCCTAGGCTTCTGGCCGGCACAGCCATCCAGAACACAGCTGGGAATGTGGAAGCAAGCAGAAAAGCTACAGGATGGAAACAGCTGTCATAAGGCCCGTGCATTCTACTTGGAGACAAGGCCTTCGGGAATTTATCATCAGCAATCAATGATTGAGTAGCTCTTCTATCAAGAGCAAAATGCTAGGTGCTCGGGATTCAAAGAGGTTTAAAAGGAGCCAAGCTTTTGAGGTGCTTGCGTTAACATTGGGGGGGATGGTGAGAAGATAGAACGGTTATCTGCCTTCCCAGTCCCTGGCCGATGAGAAGTAGCCTGAGAAGTAGCCCATAGCGCTGGTTGGGGAGTGGGAGAGTCATGGGGTTGGTTGGGGGGGGATGATTTTAGAGGCAGGCAAGACTTCTGGGAGAAGTGAGAGTCAAACAGGGCAGGGACAGACCCAGGACTCGCTGATCTTGGCCGTTCCTTTCAGTCCCTTGAGTGCTTCTAGGATGAGGCCAGTGGCTGAGGAAGCTCCCTAAGCCCTGGGGCACTAGGGTGTTTCAGGGCAGTATTAAATCAGAGCGCTTGGTATCATTACCTAGTTAGAGAGTAGACCGGGGAAAGAGTACGCCTATTTGAAATCCAAACTTGCCCTTGAAAGAGAGGAAGGTTCAGTTCACTTACACATTCACCCTGGTAGGGCACCTCGTTTCCCAGTGCTGGATCGATAAGGAGTCCATTCTGTGTCACTTTGTCCTTTTCTTAAAAAAAGTTAAAGACTATGTATTGTTAATTTAGTGGCTTACTCACTTCAGAGCTTTTGGTTGGTGCTCTCCTAAGTCCTCTAGAACATCCAGGTTCCATTTGGTTCCTAACTAATGCTACTGCCTGCCAGGCTCTGTTTGGGACACGGGCATTCTGACCTGAAGTCAGAAGAGGCAAGAGCTGGTTTTTGGTTAGAGGGGACAGGTTTAAATATTTGAATATTGATTTCCCTTTTAAACATTTACCAAAGTGAGTAAATGGATAATGATAATTAGAGAAGCACTAGAAGTTACGGATAGGAGTACACACATTGCATGGTCCTTGTCTTTGACCATGTGCCTGATTTGAACCTTTAAAAAGAAAAAAAAGCCCTTCTTTGCCCCATCGTGCCGATCTGAGGCCATGGATCTCCAGTTTCTGTCACGGCGCAGGTGTTCGAGCCACGTTTGTGTTTCGAAGATAAGTTTGAGCGAGCTTTTTGACTTCTATGTATTTTGAATATTTTTCTGTTTCTCCCTTTTCAGTGAACTCATGCAAAGCTGTTTTTTAAAATTTCTGCATTCAGTC
This sequence comes from Martes martes, assembly GCF_963455335.1. Classification (NCBI taxonomy): domain Eukaryota; kingdom Metazoa; phylum Chordata; class Mammalia; order Carnivora; family Mustelidae; genus Martes; species Martes martes. Next base: position 104,656,958 of record NC_137897.1, on the reverse strand, counting down.
CTAGACGCCTAATAAGAAAGGGCAAAAGACAGAATCGTCTTTTCAAACCTGGGAACTGAGTGTTACTTCTTGCTTGGAGGTGGGAGCGGAGTACTTGATGTGGTTTGCTTTAATCCTGGGGGACAAATGGTTGCTTCTTCTACCGTCCATTCCCGATGTTAAGAGGAACTCCGCTGTACTCCGCTGTGCCTGCGGCAGTGCTTTTAGGAAAGGGAGGCTGCTTTTGCTCCTGGTCCTTGCTTCCAGCTTTCTACCGGGAGCTCACTTCCTGCCACGTCCTCAGGAGGGGGGCGGCAGGCCCCTGGGCAGGCTTGGTTTCATCTAGTCTACCTCAAGGTCACCTGTCCTCACTTCATCCCAGCCATCCTTTCCATTCTAGTCCTTTCTTCCCCCAGCTACTCTCTCCCTTGGCTTTCTCCAGCCTCCTTAAGCCTGGCTGCTTTCTTCTGTGCGGGGGTTTCTGGGCTGCAGGGAGCGCGGGCTGGAAAGTGGTGGCTTTTGGACCACAGAACTTTCCTTCATTCTCCAAAGCTTGACATGGGCATCCCAGCGAGCCTTAAGCCATAGGACTACTCTCTTTTCCTCCTTCAGTTGTTTCTATCCCACCACAGAGTTTGTCTCCCGTTTGCGTTTTCAGCCTGGTGTTTGGTTAGAGACGAAAACAAAGCGCCGTGTCTTTGCAGACTGCAGTGCAAAGCGTGTGGTTAACAGTTACTACTTGCCATGGTCCAGTCTGAGTGGGAGTGTCATTCTTCTTGGCAGTCACTTCACAGAAAGCCCTGCAGCTTTGCTGCCAGAATAAGCAGTCATTACATTCCTTACAATTTATAGTCAAATTATTATCTGCTATTGTTAAAATTGCCTTAATTATAGAATATTTCCCCATGCTAAGATTCTCAATTGCGAAACAAGACAACTTTTCGCGGGTGTACTCCGAGAAGCCGGGCTGCACAGTCGCTCCCCGGCCGGGATCCTGGAGGCGCTGAGGAGGAACAGTGTTTTGTGTCAGTGGGATTCGTGCAGGGGGTTCGCCTTCGACTGACTTTGAACCGAAGGCCCTTGGCTGCTTGGTTATTGGTCGGCTTCATGTTTTCCCCAGTTGGGAGCTAATTTTTTCTTTTTCCTGCCTCTTCAGGTCTGCGGGGCCCAGATACTCTGGGAAGAAGGCTCTGCCGGTTGTTCAGTCTCAGTAGATGACCTTGTATCTCTCCGGTTGGAGGGCAGATGAGGAAGTCACAGCCTTCCGAAATAAGGGACTGGGTCTGTTTTCTTGTGATCTGAGCAGAGTCAGGAGACGGGGTGGGAAGCGGGTTCCGTGGAGACGCTCTTGCATAAGCGCTACCTTTGGGCACCGCTTTCAGGATGTGTCCGGAACCGGGCCTCCTCTCACCACCTGGGCGGCTACTGTCCTGGCCTCCTCTGCCGTCCCCGCTTCCCCTGTCCCGTCTGTCTCTGCACGTCAGCCAGTACCGTCCTTTTCTGTTAACGCTGACTTAGACCGTATCATTCCTTTCCTCAGAGGGCCCCAGGGGGGCTCCCCTTGCCATCCAGAGGGAAAGTCAAAGCTTATGAGGCCTTATGGCGTCTGCCCTTGGCCCCCTCCCATGCCAGTCCACACTGTCTTCTCTTCTGTCATTTCCCCCAGTGCCCCCCACATGCCGGCCTCTCTGTTTCTTTGCCCTTATCCTTGGCACCTAGAACGCTGCTCCCAGATAGCAGCATGGCTCACTCCCTCAAATGTTTTGGGGCTTTGCTTACCTATTCCCTCAGCTAAGAAGCCTTTCCTGACTTCTGTGTAAAGTTGAATCCCCCCCCCCCCCCCACCAAACACACACACTTCGTCCCTCTCTGCTTTAGTCTTGGCAATTACAGATGGGACAACTGTTTCCAAGGAGAAGGCCTTGGTCTTGGGAATGATGATCAGGGTGGAGCATAGTTCTGCATTTATCCCTGTAGGGCTCTTCTCGTCTCCCAGGAGTAGTGCTTTTGGACCCCATCAGGAGAGCCCCCACTAGACACGCGAGTGGCCAGGGTCTTGTTTCTGTCATTGGGTCCCTGGGTGAACTCTGGAGTTCTTGGTGAAGCAGAGCAGGGGAGATGGGCCAGGCTGGTAAGGCTTACATGGAGCACTCTTCTCAGGTAATAAACCTCAGCCATCGTTTTAGGGGTTGGGGTGGCATGGGCACCCCAAAATGCAGATGAACTCTTGTGTCCTTCTTTTTCTGTCCTCGGAGTGGGCTGCAGAGGAACCATGCTAGTACTGAGAGTCCTGAAGCCTTCAGGTTTCTGGGAAAGTTTTCCCATAGAGATCACAAATATATTTTGAATGATGAGTGGCCCAAAATGAAGCCCTCTGGGTCAGCTGTGATTGCTACAGGAGTCTGGTTCAGCAAATTGTGGACCAGGTGCACCTGTCAATTGCTAGCAATATTCCTCCCCTCTCCAAGGCTGTGTCAGTGGTGACCAGGCATGCAGAAGTTGCCCAGAGGGAAGGAAGGAGCCGGCTTGGGGAGCGAGTGTCCAGGGAGATAGGATTATAAGCAAATACAGCCCCAGGAGTAAATTTGGGAAGGAGCATCCCTACTGTGCACCTCAGCTCTGAGAATAGGCCTTTCTTCATTTCAAGAAAGATGGGTTTTCAGATGACTTATTATTATTATTATTATTATTTTTTTAAAGATTTTATTTATTTATTTGACAGAGATCACAAGTAGGCAGAGAGGCAGGCAGAGAGAGAGGAGGAAGCAGGCTCCCTGCTGAGCAGAGAGCTGGATGCAGGGCTCGATCCCAGGATGCAGGGCTCGATCCCAGGATGCAGGGCTCGATCCCAGGACGCTGGGATCATGACCTGAGCTGAAGGCAGAGGCTTTAACCCACTGAGCCACCCAGGCGCCCCAGACTTATTATTTTAAGTAGGCTCCAAGCTCAGCGTGGAGCCCAACTTGGGGCTTGAACTCACAACCCTGAGATCAAGACCTGAGCTGGGATCAAGAGTCAGACACTTAACTGACTGAGCCAGCCAGGTGCCCCTCAGATTACTTGTTTTTGAAACTGAAGTATGATTGATATTTTTCAGAAGTTTACTTTTATAAGTAATCTCTGTGCCCAAAATGGGACTTGAACTCAGAACCCTGAAATCAAGAGCCTCATGGTCAAAAGAGAGAAAAAAAAAAAAAGAGCCACATGAGCCAGCCAGTTGCCCTGTGATATTTCTCAGAAGTTTAGATTAACACTGTAAATAGGACCCCGTTTTTGTTAGTTTGTTCAGAAGCTTAGAGGCCTGATGAGGAACTGAGTCTTGGAGTGTATATGGGCTTGACCTGGTGGGTTTACTCAGAGGGCTATGAGGAGTCATGAAATCCCAGTATTCTCAGTGTTTCCTGGTGGCAAGCCAGTATTTCTAGCCATCTTCTAAGTCAGACCCATCCAGTTGTGAAGGGCAGTCTGCATGGCAGTGACACAGAGAACTGACTGCGCTGTAGTAAATTGGGGGCATGTGTGTATATGCAAGGGCCAAGTCCTGCTTGGACACGGAGATTAAAGTTGCCCTATTTTACTTTATTTTTTTATTTTTTCAAGTAGGCTGTATGCCCAACATGGGGCTTGAACTCATGACGTTGTGATTGAGAGTTTGCTCTACCAATTGAGCCAGCCAGCTGGCCCTAAATTTTTTATTTTTAATATTAATTAATGGAAAGCACACAGGTTGAGAAGCAAAGAGAAAATACTAAAAAAAACTTTTTAAAGATTATATTTATTCATGGGGCGCCAGGGTGGCTCAGTGGGTTAAGCCTCTGCCTTCGGCTCAGGTCATGATCTCAGGGTCCTGGGATCGAGCCCCACATTGGGCTCTCTGCTCAGTGGGGAGCTTGTCCCCCCCCCCCCCGCCCCAGCTGCCTCTCTGCCTACTTGTGATCTCTGTCTGTAAAGTAAATAAATAAAATCTTTAAAAAAAAAGATTGTATTTATTCATTTGACAGCACAAGTCAGGGAGCAGCAGGCAGAGGCTCCTGCTTGCTGAGCGTGGAGCCCGACATCAGACTCGATCCCAGGGCTCTGGGATCATGACCTGAGCCAGAGGCAGATGCTTAACTGACTGAGCCACCCAAGTGCCACAGAGGAAGTAATTTTTTAAAATGAGGATGGGACATCTGGCTGGCTCAGTTAGCAGAGCATGTGACTCTCGATGTCCAGGTAGTAAGTTTAAGCCCCACGTTGGGCACAGAGCTTGCTTTAAAAAAAAAAAAGTCCAAAAAATAAAATTGCCCTATTTTAAATATGAATTTAAATATAATGATTATGCCCTGTGCCCTATTTAAAATACTTTGGATTGCCCTCATTATAAGGAAAAGTTGCCTGATTAAGGGTAGAAATAAACATTTTTTTTTCTTGTGTGATTGATCAAATGGTCTCTGTGCTATCGGGTTCTCCTGGTATGGGCTAAGATTCATGAGTTCATGATAGGGCAAGCCAGTCCTTAGCGGTCTAAACATAGCTTTAACTTTGGGGAGGAGTGATTGTCTCTGCTTTTATTTTTTTAAAAGATTTTATTTGTTTATTTGACACACAGATCACAAGTAGGCAGAGAGGCAGGCAGAGGGAGAGGGGGAAGCAGGCTCCCTGCTGAGCAGAGAGCCAGACCCGGGGCTTGATCCCAGGACCCTGAGATCATGACCTGAGCTGAAGGCAGAGGGTTAACCCACTGAGCCATCCAGGCGCCCCTCTGCTTTTATTTTTAAAGCAGACACAACATGTACTGTTTTCACCGATAACCTTTTAGTGTTTCTCTTGGAGCCCTGAGATTTCCTTGGTTGCTTCTAAGCTTAAGAATGAAGTAAACCCACGTGAGATTCTGGGATAGTGGGGGCTGAAGCCGAGCTTGTTCAGCCCAGCTGGGTCTGTAATAAAAAGTTTTGCTAAAAGCACATGAATGGCCTAGATACAGTATTAGGAGATGTTTAACACCTAGAGAGGGGAAGAGAGTATTTCCGAACACTTAGGAACAACTGTTTTAATGGAAACCGTTGTGTTATCAGTATATCTCTGCCTATTAAAGTAAGTCTCTAAGTTGCTTCGGTTGCCCCTGCTTCTGGGGCAGGGATCACTTAGTGCTTGAAAGTGATAAGTGTGCATTTCTCTTCTTTTCTTTTTTTTTTTTTTTTTTTTGAAGATTTTATGTATTTGACAGAGAGGGATACAGCGAGAGAGGGAACACAAGCACTGGGAGTGGGAGAGGGAGAAGCAGGCTTCCCGCTGAGCAGGGAGCCAAATGCCGGCCTGGATCCTAGGACCCTGGGATCAGGACCAGAACCCAAGGCAGCCGCTTAACGACTGAGTCACCCAGGTGCCTCTGATAAGTGTGTATTTCTTTGTAGCAATATTGTATAATTGTAGAGATATTGTGAAATATTAGATAGCTGAGCCCATATTCCCTTTAATTAGCCAAATGTATAGAAGGCATTTCTATAATTGACTGTATTAACACGAGAGACTTGTGGCACGTCTGCTGTTAGGATAGAGTATTTGTGGGGCATCTGGGTGGCTCAGTGGGTTAAAGCCTCTGCTTTCGGCTCGGGTCATGATCCTGGGGTCCTGGGATCGAGCCCTGCATCGAGCCCTGCATCGGGCTCTCTGCTCAGAGGGGAGCCTGCTTCCCTTCCTCTCTCTCTCCGCCTGCCTCTCTGCCTACTTGTGATCTCTGCCTGTCAAATAAACAAATAAAATCTTTAAAAAAAAAAAAAAGGATAGAGTATTTGTTTTCCTTCTTAAACTTCCAGCAGCTGTTATATCCTCGTATTTTGCAGAAAGGGAAAACAGCCCCCAAATTGAGATGTGTTTTTAATGTGAGAGGAATGCAAGCTGATCACTAAGAATAAAGGGAAATGATTGCATTTGGCACAGTTATTAATTTCAGAAATGTCTTTGAATCTGTGCTATATGTTTGAGCATTACGCCAATGCTTTGTGGCTTCCTGGGGTGACATTTAAGAAATGTAGATTTAGAACCTACATTTCACCAAACAGAAATTGCCTCAAGTATTAAGTATTTTTCCTAACAAAAATTGGTTGTAAAGGCATTTTTTACCATTTGCAACAGTTATTTGATGTGTGATCAGAGAGTTATGTCAAACCTTAAATTTGTATAATGTTGTGTATTTAGTAGTGCCCTTGTGGAAGAAAGTGTAACCCCCAACTGCAGACAGTTTCCAAGGGGCCATTAAAATGTACTTTAACTATTTCGATTATGATTATCATTCTTTGAAATGAAGGGAAATTTTGGTCAATTTAAATAAGGAGGAATAGCGGGGCATTTTACTCCAGATAAATGTGAAATGTTGGAATTTTTTTCAGATGCCATGTAACATAAGCGTGTTTTTAAGTTGTATTGAATTTTGTCCACTGAAGCATTTGGTTTGGTGCTGGTGTTCCTTTTTTTTTTTTTTTTTAAAGACTTTATTTATTTATTTGACAGAAAGAGATCACAAGCAGGCAGAGCGTCAGGCAGAGAGAGAGGGGGAAGCAGGCTCCCTGCTGAGCAGAGAGCCCGATGCGGGGCTCCATCTCAGGACCCTGAGACCATGACCCGAGCTGAAGGCAGAGGCTTAACCCACTGAGCCACCCAGGCGCCCCACTGGTGTTCCTTTTTAAACAATTTATCGTAACCCCGACCGGGCCTTTCTCATCTCTCTTCTCTTTCTCTCCTCATTTATTTTGTTTAATCAGTCAATATTGATCATTTTCCCCCATTTAACAAAAACAACCAAGAAGAGACTGCCATGATTTCATCAGCCTTCTAATTGCTTTACTAATGGAAATCTGTTGGTCCTTAAACATCAAGGGTACAGTTTTAAAAGGAGGTAGTGACCCATCCTTCAACCATATGTCTTTAATTTTTAAAAATCTGGCAGGGCCTGACACTTTAAGAAGTCATGTCATTTTCTTCCAAGGTTTTTGAATTTTTTTTTAAAGATTTTATTTATTTGACAGAGATCACAAGTAGGCAGAGAGGCAGGCAGAGAGAGAGGAGAAAGTAGGCTCTCCACGGAGCAGAGAGCCCGATGCGGGGCTCGATCCCAGGACCCTGGGATCATGACCTGAGCCGAAGGCAGAGGCTTTAACCCACTGAGCCACCCAGGCGCCCCGGTTTTTGAATTTTTAATTGTGATATAAACCCTACCTACTTGAAATTATTTGGTCCATATTCAACAAGATTCCTACAGTCCTGGTGATGAGGGTTGTTGATAAGTGTTGTTAATTATTATCTTAGTAACCATAGATAGCATTTACCGAGCCCTCACTGTGGGTCTTTTTTGAATTCATTATGTAGATGAACCTATTTCATATAAACAGAAAAGAAAAAGACCCATGGAGGGAAGATGGAATAAAGAACTTGAAAAACAAGGCCATCATTACAGGGAATGAACCATCCACACTTGACCAGTAGGCTTTGCAGTTAGCAGAGGTAAGACATTAAGCCAGGTCTGCATTCTCTGTTTATCTGATCAAAAGAAACCTTAACAGCTCCTTAGGCGAGACATTTCCTTCTTCTTGCTAAATCTAGAAAGTATTTGTTACAGAGATTCTTAGGTCCAGCTATAAACAGTGTAATAATCAGTGTCGTCAGTGATTTCATTTCTTGTACCGTAAAAGCCCCAAGAAACAACCCTTGGGAAGTCCGGTCAGGCTTTCCAGTCCACGTCACTGTCTTTGGTCTAAAGAATCAAACTCTTCTTATCTTTATTGGTAACTGCTTTCTTTTTGTGTATGAATTCATATCTCTTTGTCTCTGAGTCCAAGCTCTCCTGCTAAGTAGCTAATAACCCCATGATAACCGCAAATATAGCCACCTGGAATGACCAGAAAACCAGAGTCGCACACCAGGGGAAAGGTGACCTGAACCCGCGGGCTGAAGCCACTTGAGATCTAGGAATTCAAACCATTTGGGGGATGTGGATAGTACTTTCTCTGCTCCTTCGGCCGTTTTTCTTTTCCTTGCCCCAGCTCTGCTCTCTGGACTTTGAACCTGGCACTGAGGTGCTGTAGTGTCATTTGGCCTCCAGAGATTATGGTTTATGGCAGGTTACATTTTTTTCCAATTGAGAAGGTGGTATGACAACCATGACAGGGAGTAACTTCTCGATCCTTTGCTTATCACAGTCTGTTCCCTCGCACGTGTATCCGTTTGCACTTGGTTTAAAGTGTAGAACATAAGATTGGGTGGATCTGTTCTTTTTATTATTATTATTTTTTTAAAGATTTTATTTATTTATTTGACAGAGACGGTGAGAAAGGGAACACAAGCAGGGGGAGTGGGAGAGGGAGAAGCAGGCTTCCCGCTGAGCAGGGAGCCCCATGTGGGGCTCGATCCCAGGACCCCGGGATCATGACCTGAGCTGAAGGCAGCCGCTGAACGACTAAGCCACCCAGGCGCCCCATAGATGTGTTCTTTTTAACATGATATGAAAAATGCCTCGATCGTTCTGTGCAGTTATAGTTCGAATGGCTGCATAATATTCCCCAAAGTAAATCCACCATCTACAATCCTCTATTTTGGGCTCCCCATATGGATGTTGAGGTTATTTCTGGTGGTTTGTAGGTGTTCATGTTTGTGTGTGTGTGTGGTTTCATACCGATCACAACAGCGAAGATCTTTATTCCTCCGTGGTTGGCTTCTGTTGCGTAACTTCTTGAAGTTCAATTTTATGATGAGTTTCTTGTTTGCCTTTTGTTTTTGAGCTTCCAGAAGGTGTAAAAGTGTGCAGCTTCCTCTTGAGCCCAAAGCTTAGCGCAGCCCAAGCCAGGTCGTTGTGCTCCAGGTCTTGCAGGGGGAGAGAAAGAGGGGGAAATCTGAGGTTTCACTCAGGTTGTTGGTCAGCTCTAAGAGTTTGCTTTTTCCCCAGCGTTTCCCAGATGCACCCTCTCTGAGCTCTTGCCAGGAACCTGCACCTACTTTGGTTCCTAAAAATTTCATTCAGCCATTTTCCCAGAAACAGCTGAAATGTTGGCCAGTGGGAGGGGATTCAACCCGAAGGTGAGTACACATTAGTTGCCTGAAAGGCAGGGCCTTTATTCTGTGGTTCTTCTTCCCTTTGCAGCAGAATTTCCCACATGTCTGTGTGTCTCCCTTTAAAAAACAAAACACAACAAAGGGGAAAAAAACCCAAACAAAACCCTTCCTAAAACATTTGTCATCTAAACAGAACTTCCTAGAAAGCAGTGTCATTGTTTCTAAAAGGAGGAGCTCGTAATAACTCTCCGTTCACCCTCCTCTCCCACTTTTTGACAATGAAAAGATTTTATGACTATTAGTTGTGAAATGGCTTAATTCAGCTTCTTATTCTTTATGGAAAATAACTTTGCTATGCCTAATGTCTGCCTCTGGTCAAAGGGCGTTTCCTGTGTCATTGGCTTCCACGGTTTGTCTGCTTGCAGCTTTGTGATGGGTAGGGTACAGTCTCGCCTTTTAAATTGTCTGCTTCGTCTTTTATCTTTCAACAGGTCCTGGAAAGAAATCGTCCAACGGCTTCTTTCCAGTGTCAGTTTTTGAAAGATCCGTGGCTTGCTTTATTTTGACAGGTGGCTGGTGAAAGAGGTGCTTTTCAAGGGCAGGGTGGGGGAGGAGGGGCAAGCGGGAAGGGGGGGGTAGGGGGAGAGGAGCTGGGGTAGCTGCTGCTTTTGGGGCTGTCTGACAAATGGCGGGTGATTAGTATGCTCCTTTCCCTCAGTGCAGCCTTGAAAGAGCCAATAAGGCCTGCAGTTGGAAGACAGCTGTACCCTTTTTAGGACCATTTCTGGCTTTTCTGCCTTTAACCGGGGGACCCTGTACGGAAACAATGAGGACCCAGGAAAGGTGACTGGGTAAATGAATTTCCTGTAATGCACAGGAGTGATAAGTCATTCACAACCTCGGTATCCTTATCAGGAGGAGCTGTCCCCTTGGAAGTCCAGGCCAGCATGGTGTCCCACTTGGTCCCATAGACCCTGGTGTTCAGGGCCGTCTCCCAGTAGCCCTGACTTGGCTTTAGCTGTGCTCTTTTCAGTTGAGACTACCTACCAGGGATAGCAGACTGGCAAAGGAATGGCTCCTGGATGAGTTACCACTTCTTTGTTAAAAGCGAAAGCACTCCCCACCTCTTAGAACCTTTGGTTGTTGGTATCCTCCTGAGATTGTCATAATTGTTCGTGGGACTTAATGATGTCCTAAGAATTGCAACTATGTAGGTATCCTTTTATATCTTCCCTCCTGTGCCAGACTCCCCCCCCCCCCCGCCTCTCCTGAGCCATTTATGTTCAATTTACGTCTTGTTTTATGTGCACAGCACAGAATCATACAATAATAATCCAGGTGGCTTGAAGAAAGGTAGAATTTTTCTGATTCCTGTGTCCTTCCTTTGTACGCGATCAATTTTTTTTTTTTTTTTGGTACCGTGGACTACAGTACATTTAACAGATTAAAGCCTGTTAATAATTAAGAGCAGGATGTAGGGTGTGAACGGAGTTAAAGAGGGAACCAGGAGAAACCACGGCAGCTACACTAGTGCATAATAACTAAAAGGATCTGGGATCCAGGCAGTTCTTTTCCAGACCCCCTTTTCTTGTGCTCTCCCAACCCTGGCTTACCGGCGGCCTCTTGGGAAGAAACAGAACGATCAGTGGGGGTGAATACAGGGAGTGAAAGCTGTCCACATTTGCCTTTTTTGTGCTAGAACTCGGGTGCAACAATGAGTGGAAAGGGGGCCATCTGCTGAGGCCGAGAAAACTCTCTGTCCTTGAAGGGAGGCTTGTTGCATGGTGTTTTTGAATTCACTGTAACTTCTAGAGCCCTAATACTAAAGATGTCTCCCTGTTGTAAGTGAGGGCAATTGATAGCAATAATAATAAAAAGGTGATCAGGGAGGGGGTTCTAGGAACTTGACGACGTATATAGAGCTTTTAGTTCCTTGTACTGACCTTTGCAGAAGGTCTAAGCTACTGTCTTTCCAGTTTGATGATGAATTTCAGAATTGTTACACTCTAAGCAAGCTGATTTTTGTCTTGTTCTGTTTCGCTGTTCTTTAAGTGGACACAAGCTATAACACAAGCACATAAGCATATCCCTGCCAGGAAGGAGGAAGCTTTGGGCCCGGAGCCAGGAGACCTGGGTGCCGTTCCCTGCCCTGCCACCGACCGGCTGGGTGATGGGCATTCAGGAAGTCGGCGTGTTAGGGCCCTGTTCCTGGTGTTCAGAAAATGAGGGCTTTGAACTTAGCTGGTCACTAAGATCCTGGCCAGCTCTGATATTCTGGGTTTCACTGCAAAGGCGTTGAGGGCTGATGAGATGATCTGGAAAGATAAGAGGAATAGAAGGAAAGCCCTTTCCTCATTGCATATGTATTCTTGAATACAATAAAACCTTGAAATGAGCAGTTCTGGGTAACTGAGCTTTCTGAATGGTTTTTGTCTCCCTCCTTGCCATCAGCTGTCATTCTGCACTGCTGTCAGCGTGCCTGCTTTTAGCCACTTCTGTCCCTCCTTCTTGGCTGCTTCCCTTGTGGTCTTAGAAACCGTAGCATTAAGCTTGGCAAAACTCTATGCCAAGTAAGCACACATAGGTTGTGAGGAAGGGACTCTTCTATGACTCCAGCCCTTGAACTTGGGCTGATCAGAGCCTTTGGCGGTTTATGTTTAGGCTCCAGATAGGCGATGGGTCACTATATCCCCATCTGTCTTAGGCTAGACATTAGTGTAGTTAATAAGCACATTTCTCCTCTGTGCTAATTAATTAAGAAGGAGAGCAGGTGGATAAGAGGAGGCAGGGGAACAGACCCAGGAGAGGGGGCTTGTTGGGGGGAGCAGGGGTGCAGCCTGTCCCTGGGACCAGCCCTCCAGCTAGAGCTAGACCTGCATCAGAAGATACCTCGTTTCATAAAAGAGTAAAAGAAAAAAAAAAGTTTGAGGTGAAGAGCTGGGCCAAGTTGCTCTTTGAGAAAGCTGGAGGCACACTTCTGAAGCTTGGATTCTAAAGAGAAAGCTGGCTGGGGGGTGTGGCTCTGCCTAAAGCCGGGCACTGGGCCCTGCAAGCTGCCCCAGCCAGTGTGTGTGTTCATGGTTTGCTTATCTGGCTGGTGCCTGGCCCTTCACACGCAGACTTCCCGGAGGCCGTGGAGACCCCATTCCCCTTGTCTCGGGGTGTAGGCCCGAGTGGGAATTGGAACCAAAGTCTTCTTTCTTCAGAAAGTTACAAACCACGAGGCATCAACATTCAGATACGTACCCTTATTCCAGAGTTTCTTTAAATTGCCCCTGCACGAAACCAAACTCAGATGATCAGCCACCGTGTTCAGAATAATCTCTCTAGCCGTTGGACCAGTCGCGGGATGGACCAACCGGCTGTGGTGCTGGCCACGTGTGTATTTTGTGGTCACCAAAGTTGCCCTTTACCACTCCCCCCCACCCCTGATCTTCCTACCTTTCCAGTTTTATGTTCCCCTCTTCCCACACCTCATACTCTGTCTACACGTAGCCAAGTCAGACTGCTCATTTCCAAGGACTAGCTGGGACTGTTGCCTCTTCCTGCTTCTGCCAGTGAAACACTTAGCTCATCTCACGTAGACCTTGGCCTCCCATTTTCTCTGATACCCCTGGGTGGACATCTCCCCTTCTCCCCCAGAGCATTCTGCTGTGAATGGGTAAGTGGAGAAATGAATGGACATTAGGATAGTGAATTGTTTATTGATTCTGCAACGATTTTATTAAACATCTTCTGTGTGCCCTGCTAAGTGTCCGGTACTTGGTATATAAAAACAAGTAAGATATGTGCTGTATGTTAGCTACCAAAATTTAAATGAAAAAAAAAATGAATAAGACAGACACGGTCTTGATTCTCAAGGAAATAATACGTTATATTAAAATTGACTGTTGGTTTTATTGCCTCTACAGGATCATAAGCTCCCTGAAGTTCGGTATCGTGTCTTGTTCCACTTTATAATCCCGTTGTGCCTTGCGTACAGTGCAGGGACTCACTAAGTGTGTATTAGCTTGATCTGAAAAGTATCCATCTTCTTTCCCATGACAACAAAGGGCATACATTCCCAGAAGCCCTTTCCAAGGTGACATCCTTGGCCGAGCACTTTGATCTAATGGTGGGGATGTTAGACTTCGAAGCACGTTCCTCCTTCCATATTGAGCGGACTGAAAACACCAAGGATTAAGACTGCTCACTGCCAAGTAGAGGCAGGGTCCTCTTCCCAGTGTGGAGCCTCAGAAGCAAGGACTTCTGCCCATTTGTGCTCCTGGATAAGTGCATATTGCAGCCTGCCACCTAACTTGTTGCACCCAGAGTTGCTAAAGTGCCTTTAGCTGCAAACCTTTGTTTATCCCTTGAAAGGATCTGATGTCATCTACAAAGCTACAGGAGAGCCCAGCCATAGAATCTTCCCAGGAAGACAGTGGCTTTTAGACCGCATGTGGGTGTTAGAAGCCAGCTTCTGATCACCTAGCTCTTTTTTTTTTTTTTTTTAAAGATTTTATTTATTTATTTGACAGACAGATCGCAAATAGGCAGACAGGCAGGGAGAGAGGGGAAGGGAAGTAGGCTCCCTCTGCAGAGAGCCCGATGCAGGGCTCGATCCCAGGACCCTGGGATCATGACCCGAGCCAAAGGCAGAGGCTTTAACCCACTGAGCCAACCAGGCGCCCCTGATCACCTAGCTCTTGAGCTTGAGTCTACCATGAAGGCAATAGAGCTGGGGATCATTCACACTGAGTGTAAATGGATGTTCAGAGTTAGAAACGGATGAGCTTACTGGGGGAACTCTGTTCGCGCATTTGAGCCCTCCTGTATCGGGAAAATGCAGGTCTGCAACCTCAGAAGTCTGGCGTACCATGTGATTAATAATCAACAAACATTTCAGAGTACAAATGATAAAATTAAATCCAGCTCTCATTTACAGGAAACCCTGCCTCTAGTACAAATTATAGACTTATTAGGTTTATCTGGCCGTGCTTGTCCTTTAAGTGGTGTATAATTATTCCTAAACCTCTCAGGAAAGAATGAGAATAACATTTTAAACCCATAAGCCCTAATTCACTAACAAGGTGGAAATCTCATTTAGTCTTCTTGGACTCTTATTTATTTAGTTGATATTCAGATATTAACCTTTACTCACCAGACTCACTTCCCATTCGCTGCTGTTTCCACTCTGGCGGTGATAAACAACAAGGAATTAATATCAGTACAAAATGCTTTAGGAGGGGCCCCTGGGTGGCTTAGTTGTTAAGCGTCTGCCTTTGGCTCAGGTCACGATCCCAGGGCCCTGGGATCAAGCCCCTCATTGGGCTCCCTGCTCAGTGGGAAGGCTGCTTCTCCTTCTCCCAGTCTGCCTGCTTGTGTTCCCTCTCTCGGTGTGTCTCTGTCAAATAAATAAAATCTTAAAAAAAAAAAAACCAAACCCAAAATGCTTCAGGAGAATTATTTGTAGTATATAATTGAAACCTACTGCTGTCTTTCATGCAGCAGTACTACAATAACAGGAAATACTGGGAGACCAAAGGAGAGCCTTTCAGCCCACCCCCGGGATAACTGTAGGCTTTCGTCCATGAAGCCACTTTGCTCTTGTGAATGGAGGCTGATGGCCTTGTGAAAACGGGGGCCTGTCAGGATCTGGCTGATCATAAGTCAGTGTGGATTTAAGCGGCCTGTTCACTAGGGGTGCAGGGATCCCTCCTTTATGTGCTGCACGTTCCAACTTCAGCTGCCACCACCGTGCCACATTGCACGAGGAGTCCCTGGGTGAGTGGACTGGGGGCTCCTGGCTGCTGCCCCCCCCGCTCGAGTATTAAGATAGAATCAGGTCTCTAATCGCCATGAGAACGAGCTTGGGGTCCCAAAGCACCGGGTAGATTAACATGTGAGTCATTTATTTTTTTTTCTGAAATCTAATTCTGCATCAAATTAGCTCTAGTCTCAAAAACAAACTAAGCAGACCAGAAACTGGACGGGGGGGAGTCCTTTGTACTCACAGAATAGGTACTTTTCCTTCAAGTGTGTCAGAGCGAATTAGGACTATTAATGCCTTAACAGCTCTGCCCGTTATTGAGCTGGTCCTTAAAACAAGGGAGGCAAGGGGGGTCTGAATAGACAGATCTCTGACTTAATAGCCACTTCTCAGGTTGTTCTTTAGTCTCTGAGTATATGCACCTGCCTCCCATTTCCATTAATGGCATTAAGAGCTGCATATCGCGTGTAATACAGGATCATCAGGGTCTTTATTGCCGCTCTTTGAAAGGGAATAAAATCATGTCCCTTTCATTCTCTCTGAAACATTACGTGTTAAAATTAAGAGCCCTTGTGCTTTGCCCAATTACTTTCCAGATAAAGTTTCTCGATAATGCGCCTCGAAGTAATTTTAATTTGAACAAGCAAATATGTATTCTTTGTTTAACCATTTTTCAATTCCATTTGTGTCCCTGCTAGAATCCCCTGAAAGAACTGCTTAGATTAAAAAAAGAAAGAAAGAAAACAACAAAAAAAAAACCCCTAAGTAAAATGGACTCCAGTGTCCTCGCTGTTGTGGAACAGCTTCCCCTCCCCCCACAAGGCCCTCGCGTAGGAAAAGCTGCGGCACAAAGGACCAGCATCCAGCATCGGTGCCCTCAATGCAGCCGAAATCCCAGTCCTAGCCCTCTGCCAAGCTGGTATTATTTTAGAAAT
Source organism: Martes martes (assembly GCF_963455335.1). Taxonomy (NCBI): domain Eukaryota; kingdom Metazoa; phylum Chordata; class Mammalia; order Carnivora; family Mustelidae; genus Martes; species Martes martes. The sequence continues at coordinate 104,641,268 of NC_137897.1, read as the reverse complement.
GTCCTTTAATTTTAGCATTGGCTTAATTATACTGACGCATCTATAATCCATCCACAAATCAAACATTAGCTTTGGTGGGGAGGTGGACAGTGGGGCAGCTTGGCAGTGTAAGGGCTTACGTTTTAGCTAGTACTGCAGTGCCCACCCTGGTTTAAGCCCGGGGTGGGTGGGGGGTGGGGGCTGGGGTATTGCAGTATTTACCGCCTGCGCATCTTCTCCTAACTTCACAAACCCCATGGAAGATGATTGTCATCTTCATTTTTCTGATTGGAAACCGAGCCTCAGTTTCCATGACTGTAAAAAAGGATCATACCTTCAGAGCTTATGGGGAGGCCAGGGTCATATATGTGAAGACACTTTCAGTGCCCTATGAATGTGAGACGTCGCCGTTGTTAACACAGTTCCTTCTGGGCGCGCCTGGCTGGCTCAGTCTGTAGAGCCTGAGACTCTTCGATCTCAGGATTGTGAGTTCGAGCCCCACGTTGCCCATAGAGCCTATCTTAGGGGGAAGAAAAACCCAAAAACTAGTTACTTCTGTTTTGTTTATAAGTACTTTTAAGTTGAATTCAAAACCAGAGAACTAATTCTTTTGACTGTTCCGAATGTTTAACAACTGAATTCCTTAATGTTCCCTAAGACCGTGGCGATCATGAACAATTTTATGCTCCCTTTCCCCTGCCACCCTATAAAAATTGATGCGCAAGTGTTACTAGGTCCCCCAGGTTGCGAGCAGTACTGAGTCCTCCAACTAAATGCTCTACCACCAAGTCAAAAAGACCACGTTCCCATGAGAAAGTGCTGGAAATTGGTAAGGAAGGAATACTAGGATCTCCGAGGCATCAGTTACCCGTATCAAGATACACCTTAATATTTTTGTGCAAGCAGAGGTGCATTCGGTGTGAGTCTGGGCATAGGGTTCCAGGCCCTGGTAGGGGGCTCTGAGTTCGAGAGGGCTTTGAGGGGAGGCTGAAGGGCAGTGCTTCCCGGCAGGGCTAGAGACTGTGCTGAGAAGGCCTTCATTTTTAAGTCAGTCCAGATACCCTTCCTGTTTTGTTGGGAACAGAGCAAGTGGTGGGTGGGAAAGGGGAGAGCTGGTGCTGGCTAGCTAGAGATTTGAGGAGGGGGAGGGTGCGGATGGGTGTGTGTGAGAGCGGACATCGGGGCCGGTAGCTCCTTAGGGCCCTTGGTTCCTGTTAAGTTCTTTGATGACACCCTTGGGGAGTGATTCCTGACCTGGGACCTTTCAAGGTCCCTGCTTGTACACACAGTTCGCCAGCCCAAGGTCTGAAGCCTTCCGGAAATGCTTTACGTGTGCCAAGGACAATGCCCAGAGTCGGCTTTTGGCTTGGGCTCTCCCTCCTACTCAGGTAATTGTGCCGCCTTATGTAACTTTTCAAACCGAAGACAGACACATTTATAGCAGCCCTAAAGTTCCTCTCCTCTTTCTTTCCTCTTTCAAAGTTTGAACTTTGAGATCCTCAAAAAAAAGGCCTTTCTTTTAAAAGAAATAACTTTAATTCACTGGAGATTTAACAACAGGGTATGGCCCCACTCTGGTCTTCAGCTGCAGGACAAGACTTCGTGTGACAAGGATCCCTGAGACAGGCTTAACTTTAAAAAATTGGATAATGCTATTCTCGCCATGGAAGAGAAAGAGAAACAAAGATTGTGTGGCTCCCTTTTACACAGGAGTCAAAATTGTCACAATGAGTTAGGCCTTTCACATTTTATCTTGTGCATGGCCACTTGCCCCAGATAGTGGGTTCAGTTCGACACATTAAAGTGCAATTCTTTATGTATTTGGAGTTCTTTGGAGAGAATTCTCATGTTGCATTGTCACAGTGATGAGTGTACATGTTTCTGAAAGGGCTTTTAACTTTTAACTTTGATTTTAACTTTTAACTTTGATTTAGGTAAGGGGTCTTAATATTTTTAATGGGCATTAGTTTTTAGAGAAATTTTAGGCTCCTAACAAATTTGAGCAGAAAGTACAATGAGTTCCTATGGACCTCCCGCACAGCCTCCCCTTTCGTCAACATCCTGCACCAGAGTAGGACATCTGTAACAGTGGACGGATCTACACTGATGTAGCCTCATCACCCAAAGCCCATTCCTTATATTAGGGATCACTCCTGGTGACATACTTTCTGTGGGCTGGGACAAATGTGCAATGACTTGTATCCATCACTATACCATCACACAGAAGAGTTTCACTGCCCTGAAAATCACGTGTGCTCTGCCGTTCATTCCTCCGTCTGTACAACCCCGGGCAACCGCTTAATCTTTTTACTGGCTCCACAGTTTTGCCTTTTCCAGACCATCCTATAATAAGAATCATCCAATATGTAACTTTTTCAGTTTGGCCTGTGTCACTGAGTAAAACAAATTTAAGCTTCCTCCGTGTCTTTTCAAGGCTTGATAGCTCACTTCATTTTAGCCCCGGGTAATATTTCCTTGTCTGGATTGCCACAGTTTATTTCTCCCATTTACCTGCTGAAGGCTCTGTTGGCTGCTTCCAGGTTTTGGCAATTCCGCACAAAGCTATAAACATCCGTGTGCAGGTTTTTGTGCAGAATAAATTTTCAGCACATTTGGGTAAATACCAAGGAGCACGAGTATCTTCAGTTTTGTAAGAAACTTCCAAGCTGTCTTTCAAAGTGGCTGTGCCATTTTGCATTCCTCCCAGTGACTAATGAGAGTTCCTGTTGCTTCATATCCCCAGCACCTTTGATGGTGTCAGTGCTTTGGATTCTGGCCATCGTCATAGGTGGGTAGTGGTATAGCATTGTTTTCACTGGCGATTCCCCAGTGACCTATGATGTGGA